>NC_079191.1:394096412-394723078 GCF_029499605.1 Hyla sarda
TCGCATAGCCTTTGATTACACCACAAACATACACCAGCCCAAACCTGGCTTACAAATTTGGCTGTAGAAAGTTGCACAGATAAAAAAAAATCGTAGAAAATTTGCAGAGAGGGGATCATACAAAGTGGTGCACTGAAGTGAAAATGTGAAAAAAATTTAAAATGTATACTAGCCCCATACTTATCACTTGGCCTCCACCATTTAATAAATCTGGTGCATGTACACTCCAACTACATAATCAAAACCTGTGTATAAACTCACTGCATCTACACTGACTTTAATAAATCTCCCACCCTGTGTCTGCTCGTTGCAGATATGCAGCCAGAAATCCGCAGCTATGAGTAGACACACACAGCTACCTGGCTGCAGCAGGGAGCTCGCTCTTGTGACTGCCGTTGGTGCATACGCAGTGTGTTTCACGCCCCGTGTGTTTCACGCCTTCCAAGTAAATTTTTGCAGCTATTCTAATACCACTCAAATATGAGCTCTAATTACTAAAAAGAAAATACCATATATTAAATATCAGTAAAATGTATCAAATTCATAAACTACTAAAATGTTCCATTTACATTGCGAAAAATTGTTGTATTGTTTCTCAGTCCCTTTTTTAGGTTCATCTTCTATTCTACTGAATAACTTTGCAAAGCTTCTTCTGAAAGTTAACTGGATTTGCTTTAGCATAACACACATGCAAGCAGATGAGTTTGTCCTAATCAAATTACAATGATTTTTTTGTGTAGTAGTATATTATAGGAAATTGTTTAATCGTATTACTTTTAAGGGGTAATTGAGTAGCCCCCCAATGTGAATTAGGATCCACAATGTCGCAGCAGCATATGAGGTCTCTGTGTGACATATATAAGATTTCCTCTGCAGCAAGTCAAGAATGATTTTTAATGTTTCTCATCACATAAATGCTTCCCGGCAAATTATCTGATAGTTTCTATGGAAACTGAAACCTTGGACAGGGAATATTTGTTAAAATAAACCATAAAAGACCGTAAAACTAAATGTTCACTGATTTACCTACAAAATATTTAGATCTGAAAGTAAAAGATAGGTGCCAGGGAAATAATTTGCCACAGCAATAAAAACAATCTGTTATTTTGTATTCATGAATCTTAAACTCCGTCAATGTGTAGGAAGATGGAGACGGAGCAGACATCGATTGATATGAATTACACTGACCTTTCTAGGATACACTATAATATATCTAAATAAATATAAATATTTTAGTACCTACAACCACAACACTCTATGTTTGTTATGTAAAAGATTGGAATTGACTAGTTTAATGGAATGTGAACAAATGAATTAAAAAGTTTGTTTCATAAAGAAACACCTAAAACTGAGGTAGACAATTAGAATATTGCCATGGGCCTGGCTTACCATGACCATTATATATATATATATATTGACTCATCATCTTACACAGGGATCCCCTTTATGATATCCATATGCACTAATGGGACATTTGGAAGGGGATGATATCATGAGATCCCTTGAACACTTATACACAAAATATCTATAACAAATATAGTGTACTAGCAGAGTTGGCCTGTTTTCTTACCTGAATCTTATAGGAGAGGAAAAGCAACAATTAAACTGTTGTCCACATATCCCTTCCTCATATCCCAACCTCATATCCCATCCTCATGTCCCATCCTCATATCCTTCCTCTTATCCTGTCCTCATGTCCTAACCTCATATCCCCTCCCCATATCCCATCTTCATATCCCAATCTCATATTTTCTCCTCATATCCTATCCTCATATATCGTCCTTATATCGTGTCCTCATATCCCAACCTCATAACCCATCTTCATATCCCTTCCTCAAATCCTGTCTTCATATCCTGTCCTCACATCTCATCCTTATATCCTATCCTCATATCCCGCCTTCATATACCTATCCCCCACACCAACTATTCTCTGACTGTCAGATATGGATGTTTAAAAGTCCAGGAAACCTTTTGCAGCCCAAGAGTAACATGATCAGATGATATACCAGAAATCCCATAGACTTTCATTAGACTTACAGGGGAACTCGGGTGGAAACAAGTGTAAAACAAATGTTTTCAAATCAACTGATGCCAAAAAATGTAACAGCTTTGTAAATTGCTTCTATCTAAAATTCGTAACCCTTCCAGTATTTATCAGCTGCTGTACAGAGAAAATTGTGTAGTTATTTTCAGTCTGACAACAGTGCTCTCTGCTGACCACCTCTGTCCATGCCAGGAACTGTTCAGATTAGAAGCATATCAACATAGCAAACCTCTCCTGCTCTGGACAGTTCCTTTAAGAGCGGAATTCCTGAACTAAAATGCAGGGGCCTAAAAACAAATATCCTTCGGATAGGCGATAAGATGTCTAGGGGCGGAGTACCCCTTTAAGTAACAGTTTGCCCCATTCTGCCTGCCTAGCCAGCTGCCTCTTGTGACACAAGATATGTTATGTGTGGTCTTGGGAACTGTGAGCTCAGGAGCGGAGCTCGCTTTATAGCCAGTGGGTGTCAAGGGCACCCCCCATTGCTGGCCAACATCATTTATCACACTAATGTCAGTCATTTAACCATTTAAAATGGGTACTCCGTAGAGAAAAAATATTTTCAAATCAACTGGTGCCAGAAAGTTTAACAGATTTGTAAATTACTTCTATTTAAAAATCTTAATCCTTCCAGTACTTATTAGCTGCTGTATGCTCCAGAGGAAGTTGTGTAGTTCTTTCTGGTCTGACCACAGTGCTCTGTGCTGACACCTCTGTCCTTGTCAGGAATTGTCCAAGGCAGCAGTGGTCACTGTGGTCAGACTGGAAAGAACTACACAATTTCCTCTGAACCTGGGGCATACAGCAGCTAAGTACTAGAAGGCTTAAGACTTTTAGAGGAAGTGCCATATATAACTTTCTGGCATCCATTCATTTGAAAACATTTTTTTTTTGCCTCAGGATTACCCCTTTAACCCCTTAAGGACTCAGCCCATTTGGGCCTTAAGGACGCAGACAATTTTATTTTTACGTTTTCGTTTTTTTCTCCTCGCCTTCAAAAAATCATAACTCTTTTATATTTTCATCCACAGACTAGTATGAGGGCTTGTTTTTTGCATGACCAGTTCTCAGCAGAGGCGGCTCTCTAATTAGGTGATTTAGGCGCCCGCTTCAGGCCTCGTGCTAAGAGGGGCCTCGCGGTCGCCTAAATCGTGTAATTAGAGCAGTGCTTTCCCTTCCCGTGGCCGCAGGGGAAGGGAAGTTTGTGTGCGCTGGCCTGAGGCTGTAACAGGACCTGCGATGATGTCACCGTCATGTGTTCAGTCACATGGAGGAGGAGGAGTCACATGATCAGCACTGTACAGGCATTCAATCGCTGAAACCATCCAAGCTAAGGGCCGTGGCAACAGTAATTACACATGAGGTATTTACTTATGAGGGCTGTGTATATGGGGATAGGCTGTGTGTATGCAGGGCTGTGCATATGTGTGTGTATGCAGGGCTGTGTATATATGTGTATATTTGCATAAACAAATAGAGAGGGCTGCCCGGGCCCATACAGTGGTAATAATGGGAGATTTTAACTATCCAGATATAGATTGGGGCCGGGGGCTGGCTAAAACTACAAAGGGGAGAAAATTCCTAAATTTATTGCAGGATAATTTTATGGGCCAGTTTGTGGAGGACCCAACAAGAAGTGATGCCTTGTTGGATCTGATCATTTCCAACAACGCAGAGCTGGTTGGTAATGTAACTGTGCGGGAAAACCTTGGTAATAGCGACCACAATATAGTTACTTTTGACTTAAAATGTAGAAAACAAAGACAGACGGGGAAGGCAAAAACATATAACTTTAAAAAGGCAAATTTCCCTGGGCTGAGATCTGCACTACAGGACATAGACTGGGGGGAGGTGTTCTCAAATACTGATACAGAAGGTAAATGGGACATCTTTAAATCAACTCTAAATAGCTACACAGCTAAATATATACCAAAGGGGAACAAATATAAACAATTAAAACTAAATCCTACATGGCTGACAAATGATGTTAAAAGAGCAATAAACAACAAAAAAATAGCCTTCAAAAAATTCAAATCTGATGGGTCAGCGATAACATTTAAACAGTACAAGGAGCTTAATAAAATCTGTAAAAATGTAATAAAAACAGGAAAAATTCAAAATGAGAGACAGGTGGCCAAAGAAAGCAAAACTAATCCTAAATATTTTTTTAGATATATAAATACTAAAAAACCAAGGACAGAGCATGTAGGACCCCTTAATAATGATAATGGGGAGGTTGTCACGGGCGATCAAGAGAAGGCGGAGCTACTGAATGGGTTCTTTAGTTCTGTATACACTATGGAAAAAGGAGCTGACATTGGCCAGGTCAATGCTGGTAACACATCATGTAATGTACTGAACTGGCTTAATGTAGAGATGGTACAAGGTAAGTTAAGTAAAGTAAATGTAAGCAAATCTCCAGGGCCGGATGGACTACACCCAAGAGTTCTTAGAGAGGTAAGTTCAGTAATATCTGTACCCTTGTTCATGATATTTAGAGATTCTCTGGTGTCTGGTATTGTGCCAAGGGACTGGCGCAAGGCTAATGTGGTACCAATCTTCAAGAAGGGCTCTAGGTCTTCGCCAGGCAATTATAGACCGGTAAGTCTAACGTGCATTGTGGGTAAATTGTTTGAAGGACTTATAAGGGATTACATACAGCAATACATAGGGGATAATAGTATTATGAGTGATAGCCAGCATGGGTTTACTAAGGATAGAAGTTGTCAAATCAATCTAATTTGCTTTTATGAAGAGGTGAGTAGAAGCCTTGACAGAGGAATGGCTGTGGATATAGTGTTTCTGGATTTTGCCAAAGCGTTTGATACTGTCCCTCACAGACGTCTGACAGGTAAGTTAAGGTCTTTGGGCTTGGAAACTTTAGTTTGTAACTGGATTGAACACTGGCTCATGGATCGTACTCAGAGAGTGGTGGTCAATGATTCGTACTCTGATTGGTCCCCGGTTATTAGTGATGTACCCCAAGGTTCAGTACTGGGCCCGCTGTTGTTTAATTTATTTATCAATGATATAGAGGATGGTATTAACAGCTCTGTTTCTATCTTTGCAGATGACACCAAGCTTTGTAGCACGGTACAGTCTATAGAGGATGTGCATAAGTTACAAGATGACTTGGATAGACTAAGTGTCTGGGCATCCACTTGGCAAATGAGGTTCAATGTGGATAAATGTAAAGTTATGCATCTGGGTACTAATAACATGCATGCATCGTATGTCTTAGGGGGGATTAAACTGGCAGAGTCACTGGTAGAGAAGGATCTGGGTGTACTTGTAGATCACAGACTACAGAATAGCATGCAATGTCAGGCTGCTGCTTCCAAAGCCGGCAGGATATTGTCATGTATAAAAAGAGGCATGGACTCAAGGGACAGGGACATAATACTCCCCCTTTATAAAGCATTGGTACGGCCTCACCGCAAGGGACACTGCGGAGTTGGAAAGGGTGCAGAGACGCGTGACTAAACTAATATGGGGCGTGGAACATCTTAGCTATGAGGAGCGATTAAAGGAGTTACAATTGTTTAGTCTTGAGAAGAGACGTTCAAGTGGGGATATGATAAACGTTTATAAGTATATAAATGGCCCATACAAAAAATATGGAGAAAAACTGTTCCAGGTTAAACCCCCCAAAGGACGAGGGGGCACTCCCTCCGTCTGGAGAAGAAAAGGTTTAGTCTAAAGGGGCGGCACGCCTTCTTTACCGTGAGGACTATGAATTTATGGAACGGTCTACCTCAGGAACTGGTCACAGCAGGAATAATTAACAGCTTTAAAACAGGGTTAGATACATTCCTGGAACAAAATAACATTAATGCTTATGCAGAATTATAAAACTACATCCCTTTCCCTTATCCCCTTACACCCTTCACTTCAATTCCCTGGTTGGACTTGATGGACGTATGTCTTTTTTCAACCATACTAACTATGTAATTATGTGTATGCAGGTCTGTGCGTATGTGTGTGTATGCAGGGCTGTGTATATGTGTCTATGCAGGACTGTGTATATGTGTGTATGCAGGGCTATGTATATGTGTGTATGCAGGGCTGTGTATATGTGTATGTATGCAGGGCTGTGTATTTGTGTGTGTATGCAGGGCTGTGTATATGTGTGTGTATGCAGGGCTGTGTATGTGTGTGTATGCAGGGCTGTGTATGTGTGTGTATGCAGGGCTGTGTATGTGTGTGTATGCAGGGCTGTGTATATGTGTGTGTATGCAGGGCTGTGTATATGTGTGTGTATGCAGGGCTGTGTATATGTGTGTATGCAGGGCTGTGTATATGTGTGTATGCAGGACTGTGTATATGTGTGTATATGTGTGTATGCAGGGCTGTGTATATGTGTGTATGCAGCGCTGTGTATATGTGTGTATGCAGGACTGTGTATACGTGTGTATGCAGGGCTGTGTATATGTGTGTATGCAGGGCTGTGTGTATGTGTGTGCATGCAGGGCTGTGTATATGTGTGTATGCAGGGCTGTGTATATGTGTGTATATGTGTGTATGCAGAGCTGTGTATATGTGTGTATGCAGGGCTGTGTATATGTGTGTATGGAGGACTGTGTATATGTGTGTATATGGAGGGCTGTGTGTGGGTATATGGAGGGCTGTGTATGTTTGTATATGGGGGCTGCGTATGTTTGTGTATGGGGGCTGTGTATGTGTGGGGGCTGCGTATGTTTGTGTATGGGGGCTGTGTATGTATGGGGGCTGCGTATGTTTGTGTATGGGGGCTGTGTATGTGTGGGGGCTGCGTATGTTTGCATATGGGGGCTGTGTATGTGTGGATATGGTGGATATGAGAGTAAAGTTTGCAGAGGGAGTCTGCAAAAATCTTTTTTTTTTTATGAAACATGTTCTGCACGGTGTGTGTATACATTTTAAAATTGCCCCCCCCACACTTTTGTGCCTGGCCCCCCATGTGCCCCCCCTAAATATGAATGCTAATTATCAAGAGCTGCTGTTCTAGGCCTCAGTGTACCCCTACGTCCCCCGGCGTCCCTTAGCTTCACCCTCCCTCTGTGGCCCAGAGAGGGGAAGTATGCGGAAGCTGCGCCGGCCCGGTGTAGTGACCCGTGCCCCAGCGTCCCCCTCCCTCCTGTGGCGCAGTGAATGATTGCCCTGCCGGAGCCCTGAGTCGGTGCCCTGCCGGAGAGGGGGAAAAACGGGGAAACCCCTCTGTCACCCATGTACACCCATGTACACTCCTGTCACCCATGTACACTCCTCTACACCCCTTTGTCACCCATGTACACTCCTCTACACCCCTCTGTCACCCATGTACACTACTCTACACCCCTCTGTCACCCATGTACACTCCTCTACACCCCTCTGTCACCCATGTACACCCCTCTACATCCCTCTGTCACCCATGTACGCTCCTATACACCCCTCTGTCACCCATGTACACTCCTCTACACCCCTCTGCCACCCATGTACACTCCTCTACACCCATCTGTCTCCCATGTACACTCCTCTAGACCCCTCTGTCACCCATGTACACTCCTCTAAACCCCTCTGTCACCCATGTACACTCCTCTACACCCCTCTGTCACCCATGTACACTCCTCTACACCCATCTGTCACTCATGTACACTCCTCTACATCCCTCTGTCACCCATGTACACTCCTCTACACCCCTCTGCCACCCATGTACACCCCTCTGTCACCCATGTACACTCCTCAACACCCCTCTGCCACTACTGTAAACCCCTCTATCACCCCCTACACCCCTCTGTCAGCCCCGTATACTCCTCTACACACCTGTCTCCCATGTACACCCCTCTGTTACCCCTTTACACCTATATGCCCCTGTATTCCTCTTCACTTGTAAGAGGGGAATCTGGAGGCTGATGCTGGTAAAGTGCGGGGCCTAATAGATTTGTTTTGCAGGTTTAACGGTGAAGAGTTGTGGCTGGAAGAAATGGTCAGGATGGTCCGGACCAGAAGAACCACGCTGATCAGAGAAGACGTCACATGTGAGTTGCTGTATAAAGCAGCACTTTTAACTACATACCCACTGATAAATAGATATTGGAATTTGAAAATTTTAATTTTTTTTTGCAATTTTTACAGTTATACAGTGCAATTTAAATATCGCCTGCTTACTTTTTTTTTTCCTTCTTTTTATTGCGCTTGGGGGGCCTCAGATTTATTTTTGCCTAAGGCCTCAAAAAGTCTAGAGCCGCCTCTGGTTCTCAGTTGTAATGCCATCACTCACTTTACCATAAAATGTATTGTGCAACCCAAAAAATACTATTTGTGTGGGGAAATTAAAAAGAAAACTGCAGGGGCGTGGCCTGGCAGCCGAGGTGAATGGCCGCGCTTTGAGTGAGCTCCTGCTACCCGCCTGAAATAGCGACTTACCGCAACAAGGACAACCGCCCCAGCTCCTCACAAAGTTGTTCCCGAGGACCCTGATCCTGCAGACCGCAATGCCCGGCAGGAGGAAGAGAGCCACACGCCAAGAAACGCTGGCAAAGTTCAGCTTCACCAGAGGTGGGTCCTGCTCCCAAGATGGTGCTGCCTTCTCCCACACACCTTCTCCTCCGCTCTCACAGCTGGCGGAGGGGGGACCCGCCTTGTTGGCATCTGCTCTCCCCAGGCGCTCCTCATCGGTGCCGCCGCTGCTCCAGTCCTCACCGGGAGCCTCTCCAGCTCAGGGATGTCTCCCTCCATCTATGTCCCCCTCCTGCAATGGCTCCGGCCTCCCTGCCCGGGACGCTCCAACGCTGATATGCGCAACCACACTGCCTCACTGCAGTGCTCTCCCTCACATAGCCCCATCAAACAAAGACCCAGGTATGCCTTACCTGCAGAAGATATAGAAGGGGCTGAGCCTGTGACAGATTCCATGCAAGGGGATGAAAATAATGCTCTGGGAGCCCTGTCAGTGTCGGGGGAACCTTTGACTGACACCACCATGAAAGCCATGCTGCTAATTCTTCACAAGACCTTTTTAAAGGACATGCATAAAATGGTGTCCCCGCTGCAATCAGCCATAGATGACATAGGAGACAGAGTGGATCACATTGAAACTAAATTTGGAGAATTCTCAGATTCTCATAACTTCCTCATTGATTCTCATAATGATTTAGAGGACGAAGTTCTTGCACTCAGAGAAAAGTGGCTGACCTTGAAGATAGGAGCCGCAGGAATAATGTTAAATTGAGAGGAGTCCCTGAATCGGTCCTACCTTCTGAAATCCCTCAATATGTCAAAACCCTGATCAAAACCACTTTACCTGACTGCTCTCCCACTGAGATTGAAGTTGATAGGGCACATAGACTCCCTCTCCCCAGACATCTCTCTGATAAAATCCATAGAGATATATTGTCTCGCATCCATTTTTTCACCATAAAGGAGAAACTGATGGAATATGCCAGAAAGAATAATGGTCTGCCTGCTCTTTTCCATGGAATCGCTGTCTATGCCGACCTCTCAGCGGCCACCATGCAGGCTAGGAAGGCTCTTCAACCTATAACGCAAGCCCTCCGTACAAAAAAAATTGCTTATCGCTGGGGTTATCCTACCCGCTTACTAATTTGCAAAGGAGACAAGATCCATGTGGTTCGCTCTCCATCTGATGGACACTCCTTACTTGCTTCATGGAACATTCCTGTCCCTTCCTCCGACCTGTCCAAGAAGGACTTAGCCCCTCAACGTACACGAAAGGACTGGTCCTATGCCTAACGCCTTTATTTGGTTGTCCTGCTTGCTCTAACATATGAACATTTTGGGCTCCACTGGTGCGGTTTGCCCCTTGGCAACAGGATGGACTACTGTCCCCATACCCAAGATTTAGGCTCTCAATTGATGAGTCTTTTGTTTCTTTTGAATTTCCTTTGTTTTTACGTTGCTCAAGTTCTTTTATTTTATTATCACAGCCTTCCTTACTTCATCCTACCCTTCTGTCCTACCCTCCCTAACGGACTATGCGTGTGCTGGCTGGGAGGCACGCATAGTTACCAGTACTCTTATTCCTTGCTTTTATCTATCTTCTTTACTTATGATGTGCCATAGTAATTAAGTTTGCAAGTCTTAATGTCAATGGTCTTAATGCCCCACATAGACGTTCGTATTTATGGAAGGAAGCCCGATTATTGCATTGTGATGTATTGTGCTTGAAGGAAACTCATCTCCTCTCTACAGATGTACACAGGATCAAACACCCTACATTCCCACATGTTTTCCACTCCACTTACTCATCCAAAGCTAGAGGAGTAACTATTGCAATCCGTAACACCGTAACACCGTTACTTTCTCCTTGCACAATAGTATTATCGACCCTTTGGGTCGCTATGTCATCCTACCATATTCCCCTCACTGTCACCTCTGTTTATGCTCCCAACACTGGGCAATTAAGATTTCTTAAGACTGTAACACGTATTCTACGTAAATCTCCCTGGGGGTCTAATATAATCTGTGGTGATTTTAATCTAATTGCTAACGCTAGTATGGACACCTCATCTAGCTCTCGTCTCCACCCCCTCACCCTTGATCCCTGGCTACATTCAGAAGATATTTATGACATCTGGCGTATACATCACCCCTCTACTAAAGACTATACATTCCTCTCTGGGGTTCACCACTCATACTCACGTCTAGACATGTTCATGGTGGATAGATCCCTGCTCACCCGTACTACAGATTCCTCCATAGAGGACATTAAGTGGTCGGATCACTCAGCGGTGACTGTGACACTGTCTGATGGTATTCTCCCCTCCTCTACACATATGTGGAGATGTAACCCCTTCCTTCTGTCGCACCAGGAATATTCTCAGAGACTGAAGGGAGATATGAATGAATTTTTAAACTTAATGCCCCCTCCACATAAGACCCCTTCACACTTTGGAACTGTCATAAGGCTGTAATGCGTGGTCTATGCATTAAATATAGCTCCGCTCTTAAGAAAAGTAGGAATAAACAGTTACAAGACACTCTCACACTTCTCCGTAATGCGGAGTCCGTACTACACTCCGAGGACTTCTCCTCTCGGACTACGAAAAAGCTCATAGAAATTTGGAAGCCACTTATTATTCACCAGATAATAAATCGGGAAAATTACTGGCTCATAGACTGAAGGCTAGGCAACTTAAATCTAAAATCCCCTTTCTAATCCATCCAGTCACCGGTGCCAACTTATATACCTCTACTGATATAGCTGATATGGCTTTCAGGCTTGTTATTCCCAACTTTACAATTTAGAATCCTCAATTTCCACCCCAGGGGATTACATTCCCATACTTCAATCCTATTTATCTGCCATTAGTCTCCCTCGCATTTCCCCTTCCCAACTAGACATTTTGAACAAAGATATATCCCTGGTTGAACTCAATAGAATCATCCAGTCTCTTCCTAGCAACAAAGCCCCCGGGCCAGATGGCTTTACCTCCGCGTACTTTAAAACATTCTCCTCCATATTATCCCCTCATCTCCTCGCATTTTGTAACAACGCCATGACCCTTGGTTCCCTCCCCAAAGAAAACTTAGAAGCATTAATTACTACCCTTCCCAAGCCTGGTAAATCCATGGATAAACCCCAAAACTTTCGTCCCATTTCATTACTTAACCAGGATATTAAAATCTACGCTAAGATTCTAGCCACTAGATTAGCGCCACTCCTCCCTTCATTAGTTCACTCCGATCAGGCCGGTTTTGTATCCGGACGCCAGACGTCAGACAACACGAGGAGGTTGCTTCATGTGTTTCACCACATTGAAGCCAATTCTATCCCTGCTTTGGTGGTGGCATTAGACGCCGAGAAGGCGTTCGACCGGCTCCACTGGTCTTACGCTTTCCTGGCCCCACAGTCCATGGGTTTCCAGGGTAGCATTTTGTCCGCCATTTTGGCCTTATACTCTGCACCCTCGGCACGTGTGCTTGCTAACGGCGGCCTTTCGGTTCCTTTTGGGATCACGAATGGCTCCCGTCAAGGTTGCCCACTCTCTCCCCTGATATACATCCTGTCTACCGAACCCTTAGCACAGGCCATCCGTCAGGACCATTGCATTTCAGGAATATCCATAGGCCCACATTCCCACACCGTTACACTATACACTGACGATATCATTTTGTCCTTATCAGATCCCTCACACTCCCTTCCCACTGTTTTGGACAACATACAAACATTTGGCATCCTCTCCTACTACTCCTTAAACACATCTGTTACGCCGAGCGCTCCGGGTCCCTGCTCCTCCCCGGAGCGTTCCCCTCTCTGCAGCGCCCCGGTCAGACCCGCTGACCGGGAGTGCTGCACTGACACTGCCGGAGGGGATGCGATTCGCATAGCGGGACGCGCCCGTTCGCGAATAGCATCCCAAGCTACTCACCTGTCCCGGTCCCTGGCTGTCACGTCCTGGCGCGCACGGCTCCGCTCCTTAGGGCGCGAACGCGCCAGCTCTCTAAGATTTAAAGGGCCAGTGCACCAATGATTGGTGCCTGGCCCAATCAGTCTAATTAGCTTCCACCTGCTCCCTGCTCATATAACCTCACTTCCCCTTCCCAGCATTGCCGGATCTTGTTGCCCTTGTGCCTAGAGAAAGCGTTTACTGTGTTTGCCATACCAGTGTTCCAGACCTCTTGCTATCACCATTGACTACGAACCTTGCCGCCTGCCCTGACCTTCTGCTACGTCTGACCTCGCCTCTGTCTAGTCCTTCTGTCCCACGCCTTCTCAGCAGTCAGCGAGGTTGAGCCGTTGTCGGTGGATACGACCTGGTTGCTACCGCCGCAGCAAGACCATCCCGATTTGTGGCAGGCTCTGGTGAATACCAGTAGCAACCTAGAACCGGTCCACCGGTATGGTCCACGCTAATCCCTCGCTGACACAGAGGATCCACATCCAGCCTGCCGAATTGTAACAACATCTAAGACCCAAGCCCTCCCCATTAACCTCCCCGCCCCCGAATTACAGACCCTTAAATCCTCCTTCGCCTTTGACTGGAGATCCTCTATGATAGATTATCTAGGCTTAAAACTATCTTTCCCACATACCTCTCTCTATCAACACAATTATCTCCCTCTACTACATTCTATCTCTCTGGAATCTTCTTCATACCTTCAATATGACATGTCCTGGGTGGGCAGAGTGGCAGCCTTTAAAATGTTTTTACTCCCCAAGTTCCTATACTTTTTCAGAACACTCCATATTTCCCTACCAAACTCTTTTTTTTACCCAAGCCCAGAAGATCCTTACTCAATATATTTGGGCAGGGAAACCACCCAGACTTTCGCCAGCTATTCTCTCCAAATCCAAACAAGCTGGAGGTTTAGGCTCTCCCAATATAAAAGCGTACTATGTTGCGACACAGATTTCCTCCATGCGCCATTGGTGGAACTCTGGGTCCACGATCCCGTGGGCCGCCATAGAAAACCATTTATCCTCCCCATTCACAACTAGGGACCTCCTACACCTCCTACTCTGGCATCTTCCTACCCCACCAATAACCAACTCTATTCTCCGAAAAGCCCTAAGTACTTGGAAGACATATCTCACCACTGTTAATTCTCCCTTGCCACCATTGATGACAGATCTCCCCCTCTCCCTTGTCCAAGCCTGCATACCTAACTTAAATCTGCATTAATGGATATCGGCTGGTATCACTACAGTTCAGCATATGTTCCACAACACATCCCTCCTCACCTTTCAAAACCTACGCTTAACATATGATATCCCCAGAGAAGACTTCTGTAAGTATCTTCAAATACGGCATTTTCTCTCTACTCTATCCCCATCCTCTACCCACCCCGACAAATCTCTCTATAAGAACTTTGAAAACCGGTCCCCAGGCCTCAAACTCCCGTACGACTCTTACTCCCATTCCAATGCCTGCACCCGCACATACCCATTGCGATTGTGGGAGAGAGACTTGAATGTGACTCTCCAACCTGCAGATTGGCACTCGGCTTTTAAAACCATATCTAAGTCCTTTCTATGTACAGCACATGTGGAATCGGCCTACAAAACGCTACTTAGATGGTATTTCACCCCCGATAGAATTGCAAAAGCCTATCCAAACTCTTCCGACAGATGTTGGCGTGGCTGTAACCATAAGGGTACACTTTTTTACATTCTCTGGACTTGCCTTTACTACATTACTGGGAAGAATGCAGAGCCCTCCTCACTGAGGTCTTGGGAGTCACCCCGCCTCGGTCCCCACAATCTGTCTTATTATTTCTAGACGTCCATTTGCTCCCTCACACAATGCGTGCGCTATTTTGCATAACATGTATTATTGCTAAAAACCTTTTAACAAGTCAATGGAAGTCGTCGGACATTCCGTCAATATCACAAGTCATACACAAAATTAACAATACTTTTACTTATGAAAAGATACTAGCGGCCGGTTCAGGGACTTATTCCGTATTTGAAAAGAAATGGTCATATTGGCTTGACTCACCACACTGTATAGACCATTAGCTTTCTTCCTCCCCCCCCCTCCCCTAGGACAAGATATCACGACCCTTCCGTAGTTCCATTTTACCGGGCATTAGACAAGAGCCCCCACATTTACATTTCCTTATCCCTCCTACCTTGCATTATATTCATTCACTATTGGGGTTGGACGTAAAAAAAAAAAAATAAATTGTTTCCAGTTGCTGTATGTTTCTTAAACTACTGCTAATTTGGATGGACGGCTTGATAACCTTTGTTTTGTCCATAAGGACCTTGTTCTTCTGTTTTTCTTTCTGTTATATATTTCTGTGTAAAAAATCTTTTCAATAAAAACTATTGAAAGTAAAAAGAAAACCGCAATTTTGCTAATTTTGGAAGGTTTCGTTTTCACGCTGTACAATTTACGGTAAAAATAACATGTGTTATTTATTCTTTGGGTCAATACGATTAAAATTATACCCATGATAACATACTTTTCTATTACTGTTACGCTTAAAAAAAAATCACAAATTTTTAAACCAAATTAGTATGTTTAAGATCCCCCTAAGACATTTAACTTTTTCCATATAAGCGGAGGTATGAGGGCTCATTTTTTGCGCAGTGTTCTGTACTTTTTATTGATGCCATATTTGCTTATATAAAACTTTTAATACATTTTTTATTAATTTTTTTTGCAATAAAATGTTATAAAATAGCAGCTATTTTTGACGTTTTTTTTTTTATTTCACGCCGTTCACTGTACGGTATCATTAACATTTTATTTTAATAGTTCAGATATTTACGCACGCTGCAATTCCAAATATGTATATAAAATATTTTTTTAACACTTTTTGGGGGTGAAATAGGGAAAATGAGACAATTTACGTTTTTATTGGGGGAGGGGTTTTTTCAAATTTTTCTACTTTACTTTTTAAATTTTTTTACTTTTAGTTTTACACTTGAATGGTCCCCATAGGGGACAATTTATAGCAATCATTCAATTGCTTTTGCTGTTCAGTGCTATGTATAGGACATAGCACTGATCAGCGTTATCGGTCATCTTCTGCTCTGGTCTGCAGGAAGGCAGATCAGAGCAGAAGACGCCCAGAAGGCAGCGGAGGCAGGTGAGGGGACCTCCGTCTGCCTTGCTGGATGATTGGATCACCGTGGCAGCCCTGCAGGCGTTCCGAACATCCATTTAAGTGACCACAATGCTGCAGATGCCGTGATCTGTATTGATCACGGCATCTGAGGGGTTAATGGCGGACATCCGTGGGATCACGGATTTCCGCCATTGCCGGTGGGTCCCTGGCTGCGATCAACAGCCGGGACCTGCCGTGCATGATCTGGGCATCGCTCCGATGCTCGCGGTTATGCTCAGGATGTAAATGTACGTCCTGGTGCATTAAGTACCAGCTCACCAGGACCTTCGTCGGTAAGGGGTTAAATGTCATGATCAAAAACAATTGCAGCATTTAAATGTAAAAATTACAGTTGCTAGTGAGTTAAGGGGTCTAATTGGCACACTAATAGCATGATTGCGGGGTGTTGATCAGTAAATATGGCTTATCAGTTCCATAGATAAGAAAAAAATATATAAAGGTTACAATAGGGCGATTTTAAGCAAAAAATACATTTTATACATGATTTTTTATGCAATATCTTTCAAAAACCATAATTTCATACAAAGCTGGATGGGGTATATGGGAGTGAATTACATTTGGGGGTTATTTTACAATATACAACAAGTTTTCTTGCAAAAATATTGGGTTTAGGCTATTTGTAAATTTTCATATATTTACTACTTTACAGTTTGCTACAAAACAAAAACTTTATGTTATTGTGGTTTAAACAATTTTATCATTTATTATGTGTGATTTTGTTAGTAACTCTTTGTTCTGATGTAATTTAGCTGCTATAAAAATAGCCACCAGATGTTACAAAGGCGTTACTTAGGTATTTCTCAGTATTTTTTTTACCTATAGACAAATATTTTTCACAAACTTGCACCAAATACTACAATTATGTGACCTGAGATTCAATTATTTGAACAGTTGTGGTTTGTCTTTTTTGTAACATACATCAGATATGTCAACTATGCCATTTTTTCCAAGATTTTCAGTACACAAAATATACATGTCCTTCAAATACCTACAGTACTATGAACTTTTCTGGAAATGGTTCTTGCTAAAATTTGCATTGTAAAGAGAGTTTTATTTTGTTGCTGTGATCTTTATTGTGTAGTGTTTTGATGTAGATTTATAGCTTGCAGGTGTCTCTGTTATGCAGCTACCTATGAAGAGCCATAATCAATGACTGTAAACACTAGGATGAGCAGACAGTATAAAGCCAATATATTTGTTATATGTTATAAACAGTAAGTTCTCCTTCGGTTATCCAATAATATCATTGATCTGCAGGTAATTCATGTGTAAGGGAAGTGAACTATATTGACCCACATGACCCTTATGCTTTGTTTACACTTAAAGTGTACCTGTCATTTCAATTGACTTTTTTAGGATGAGCTGCCCTGTGTGTGCACAGGAGCAGCAATACAGTATATCCGGTCATTATGTACCTTGTATACAGCATTTTCTAGCAGAATTCTGCTCTGCAGTCTTCATCTTCATCATCATAATTTACAGTCCTCCTAGAACTGGTGGGTGGAGCTCCTTCCCTCTCCAGCCTCATAGGACAAGGGAAGAGGGGAAATATTTTATAAAAGTAGAAAGAAGCTTGTTTGTCTGATGGGTTGGTGTGGCTTCAATAAAGGAGGCATGGCCAACATGAGCCAAAAATGGTCTAGAATTCTAGTGAAAGACTTAGACTGAGAATAGACAGTGAAAGAATGCAACATATATATCAAACAACATAATGACCCTCATTTACTATTGCAAACCCAACATGTTTTGTCGGGTTGTGCGCCAGATTCTGTTGCATTGGGCCAGATTTGAGCCAGAATTGAAAAAACCCCGACTAACTCTCCATTTTGCTAAGAAAACCCGAAAAAGTGGCGTGACCGCCTGTAAAATGGGGCATGGCCTCCGAAAAGGGGCGTTTTCCCAACATTTTCACAAAAATCCAACATATTTACTAAGGTTTCCACATAAAATGTGGTGGATTTCGAGGAAAACCCGACAGATCAGAGTATGTGTAAAAAAAAAAGCAAAGTGTAGGGAAAATGAAAAATGTAGGGAAACCTTAGTAAATACGGTGGAAAATAAATTGTAGGGAATTAAAACCCACAAAGAAACCTACACTTCACTTTAGAAAATGAGGGCCAATGCATGCTGATAAATATGATGTATTCTTAGGCTAGTTTCACATCTGCATTTCTATTTCATGCCATTCGACAAAAAGACAGAAATACTGATGCACTGTTCTTATTGATGTTAATGGGTCATTCTTTTGATCAGTTTGCTTCGGTTCTGTTTGCATGGTCAAAAACTGTAACATTAATCCCATGCGTAACTGATCTACGCCAAAACAGATATGTCACAGACAGAAAAACTAGTATACCAAGATCATAAGAGACAATACTTTATTGACATGAATGCAAAAACAATACACATGACTAAAGGATAAAATCACGTAAAAATGGAAAGTGCTATGGTGGAATCAGACAAAGATGGAGCTCTGCACATGATTAAATGGCATATAGTACATATATGTTAAAAGACATGCCATAAACAATTACTACTCCCTTATAAGCAAAATCAGTACCATAGCAGCAGCATAAATCAAGTGCATCAAGGTGGTCTATAAAACAACCTACACTGGACAACAGTATACAGCAGTATACAGCGCATCAAAATAGTTTGTAAACTGCACAGTGCTTAAAGGGAGAGAGGTGCAAATGATTAAGTAAACATATATAACACATTGATTTCCAATAGTGTTGGGCGCGAATATTCTCAATGAAAATATTTATCGTGAATATCGCGTATTCGCAAATTCGTGAATATTTCAAATATATCACTAAATATTTGCAATTATGAATATTCACATTTTCACAGTACACATCACAGTGATCATCCCTCCCTGCTTCCAGATTGTGGTGTAAACAAGGCTCCAATATTCTGTTACTGTGTCTGACTGACGGGTGTCCGAAAATTTGCTTATGCAAATTTTCACGCATATTGATCCCTCCCTTCTTTCAGCTCTTTAATCACGCGATATTGCACATGCGCATGCAAATTTTATGATGAATACACATGCGCATGCACATTTTATGGCGCATAGTAAAAAAAAGGCCGCAAATATTGAGAATATGCAAATTTTGCAAATATATGACAAATATTCGTCCATATATTCGCGAAATATCACAATTTTGAATATGTCCTATGCCGCTCAACACTAATTACCAAGTGGTCACAACAATACACAGCGTGCAGGCCTCCAACAACCAACGTTTAGCTCCAAGGCTTCTTTTGGGGTGTGGTCATGGCTCAAAAAACCCTCCCATATATATGCCTAGGTGAACAATGGTGTCCTATGCTGCAGTCAGCGAGTCAATATGTAAAAGGTCAATGTTGTCATGTAATGTCCGGGCCGGATGGATCGTCATCATACCTGGCCGCTTACCCATGTGCGTCACTAAGGATGAAAACCGGAACTCCGGGCCCTCCCACCTGTGACGTGCACTGGTTCGTACACAGGAGGCAGAGCTGGCAGATGACGTCAGCCGGTGTGCTCAAGTCCCTCCCAACGACGGCGTAGATGTACACGGTAGGGGGGAAGAGCAGAACGCCGCCGGCAAGGACGTCAAAGCCCGCAACCTGATCTAACTCCACCCACCAGTGTATGACAGCGGTGAGGGAGAAGATCAGGGTGCTGGTCCATGGTAACAGGACGCTTTGTCCGCAATAACAGAATTAGCCGCGTGCAGGCAGAAAAGAATAATAATGAACAAAAAGCAGAGAGTGCACACACCAAAGGACCCTCCTGAATACAAGGTGAGTGGTGAAAAGGAGAGACAAGAATAAAATAATCAGCTTTAATAAAGCCGATCAGGCCAAAAATAATTGCAACACAAAAATAGATACACATAACCTGACAATGTGAAAGGTTCATAATTAAAGGATGCATGATAGGGTACACTGGAGATGAAAGGTGGATAATAACAAAAGAAGGTGTAAGCGTGTTGACAGTGAGAACACGACAATGCTTTTCCTGTTTTCCTCATCACCTTCTAAAAATCATAAAGCTTTAAATTTTGCACATACAATTTCATATGATGGCTTATTTTTTGCGCCACCAATTCTACTTTGCAGTGACATTAGTCATGTTATCAAAAAATCCACGACGAAATGGAAAAAAATTAATTGTGCGACAAAATTGAAGAAAAAATTTAATTTTGCAACTTTAGGGGACTTCCGCTTCTTCGCAGTAAATTTTTCGGCAAAAAATAACACCTTATCTTTATTCTGTAGGTCCATACAGTTAAAATGATTTCCTACTTATATAGGTTGGATATTGTCGTACTTTGAAAATAATCATAACTACATGCAGGAAAATTTATGCGTTAACAATTCTCATCTTCTAACCCCTATAACTTTTTTATTTTTCCGTGTTTTCCGGGAAGCGTTTACTTTCAGTTTTTAGACGCAACAATCAACTTTGATCGCCCCGTCTAAAGGGTTATTAGCACGGCACAACGATCAGTGCCGCACGCTATTACCCGACCCAGTATGACCCCGTTTTAAACACCGGGACCAGGCGTAGGGCGTAAAGGTATGCTCTACATCCTGAAGGAGTTAAAGAAATTGGTGGTCTTATCCATATTGCAGCATGCCACAAATTTGCCCCCAGCAGCGCTCCCCTACTTGGGCCTTTAGTCCCAAATATGGGCACTGTCTCTTGAGGTGCATGGTAACTGTGTACCAACATATCCTTAAAATGTTTGGTACGACAATATGCTCCTGATGAGCTAGAAGATAGTATACGGTTCAGTGTAGGGTCAGGGAGGCGTTTTGACCATACTGTTGTCTCTTGGACATGGCTTTGCAGATGGATTGTTGGCGGAATGGCTGACTAAAAGTAGGAGGAGCAGGAGCATCTGGAGTGTCATAAGGAGGGTATGACACACAGCTCCCTTCGGCTGAGGTGATGGAGCCTTGGCTGGCTGAAAGAGGGAGCAGCGTGCCACTGGGTGATGCAGCAGGCTGGACCACTACATCGGAGCCACGGTTCTCCCAGGCCGCTTTATGGTGGCGAAGCTTATGTTAATGCAGGGCCGTGGTGCCAACATTGGGACCTGGCCACGCTTCCCCTTCTGCCGACATATCTTACATGTGGCTATGTGAACCTCCTCCGGATGCTTGATGAAAAACTGCCACACCGCTGAGTAGCTGATTTTCCCATCAACAGTCCGCACTAATTGACTGCTACTGCTGCCTTCTCCAGGAACCCCTGTTCCATTACCTCCCGGGAAGGTAGGCTGCCACGAAGAAAGTGGTCTCCCCCGAGCATGTTTGGCTCCAGAATTTCCACTTCTGCCACCACGCTGTCAACCATGCTACCACCTTGCTGGCTCAGCTGCTGCCTCAAGGCCAACCTGCAACTCTCTTCTCCTGATGATGATGAAGAAGCCCCTTCTGCACCCGGCTCCCAATTGCGATCGGCTTCATTATCATCAACAAGTGTCTGCACGTCACTGATGTCCTCCTCAGGTTCCTCAACAATGTCTGCTTCAGGACCCTGAACCCTGGCAGCACCGCATCCCACGTCACTCTCCTCGCCATTACTTGCCCGCCTAGCAGAGGAAGCGGCGAATGTCTCCTCCACTTCTTCAATCGGTCTGGCTTCAAGGAGAACGCTGGCTCCACGTGGTGCAGGATGCAAAAAGAATGGAGATCAGATAAAATCGAGGTAATTGATTTCCAAAGATGCAACACGTTTTGCTGCCGGAAAGCAGCTTCATCAGGCAGCATTCCCCCAGCAAAACACATTGCTTCTTGGGAAATAAATTACCTGATTTTATCTGATCTCCATTCCTTTTGTATCCTGTGCCACGTGGAGCCGGCGTTCTCCTTGTAACCATACCGATTTAATACCTTGCCTAGCCGGAGGGCTGAGGATACACTACCTCTTGATGCACTTACCTTTGTTGTGTATGACATTACACAACCACATCTGGTGAGCTGCTGTCTTATTTTAGTTTCATACTGATTATCTCTCTTTTATCACACCAAGAAGCGCTCTCCCTTTTCTTTCCTCCACTTCTTGATTGGGCAGTAGCTGCTGACTGTCCACTATCAGTTTGTCCTCACTGAATAGTGGAGCTGAACCCACAGCATAAGATACTTCTGTAGGAGAGGGAACAGCATAGGACTGGGAGGGCACGGACTGCTCCCGGGCCATGCCAACTGAGGGTTGTGTCTGGGGAACCCACCGACTGTTGACTGGGGGTGTCAGATGTCACTTGTGATGAAGTTGATGATCGTGTTAACCAATCGACGACGGCAGATGGGTTGCTAATCGTGACAAGACCACTAGTTGATAACGGGAGCTTAGGCCTCTCGCTGCGACTCCTGCTGCCACATGCCCCTATTCTGCTGCGACCTCTGCCTGAAGGACAAAGGTCTCTGCTACTCCTCTGTGCACATCCTGGCACTTCTTTGCATGACATACTTAGTGCGTATATGAGGGGAGTACAATACGCTTCACTACGCTTAAAACAGTATTTGTCTAGAACAGCAGCAGGTGTGCACTTTTGGCTGGCCTTTCACAGTATCTAGCCCCTGTATTTTTGTAAAACACCAGGCGGTAATTAGTTCTGACTGTCCTTATACAGTATGTAGGCCCATGACAGATTAACAGGTACAAAATAGTTCAATACTTAGATTTAGGCATGCAGTATGCACTGATGAGGGCAGAAAAATGCGCTACAATACGCCTAAAAACTCTGTAAGTTTTTTTTAAAACACCATCCAGTGATTACTCTTGTCTGTCCTTTCCCAGTATGAAGGCCCTTGACAGATTAACAGGTACAAAATTGTACACTATTTAGATGTACGTATGCGGTATGCACTGATGAGGGCAGAAAAATGCGCTACAGTACCCTTAAAAATATATATTTTTGTAAAACACCAGCAGTACACAACAGTGCTGCAGCCCAAAAAAGCTGTGTACTAAACAAAAAATTGCACTCTGTCACAGACTATTAGGAATGAACTGTTGGGTATTATATTGTCTACAGACTACTATAACCAGTAGATGATTTTTTGTGGAACAAAGACACTGAATTGCCCTGAAAAACTTATTCCTGCCTCCTCTGTTAAGGTTTATGAAGTTGAGGCAGCTTGTTGAAATGTATGAGGCAACACACAGCTATCTGCCCCTCTCTGTAATACTATGCCGAAGTGACTGGGAGGTTAATGCCTGTAGCTGCAGTAAAAATCCTTTTCAGTGAAAAAAACAATGTTCTCACTTCCACGTAATGACACTCACGTCACACGCCCAGAATTCAAGGGCTGGAGTCACTATGTCCTGACGCCAGCCCTAGATATTCTGAGAGTGTGATGTGACTGAGCGTCATTACGCGGCTTTTCTGGGTCTTATATGGGGGAAGGTGCTGCCCTGAATCCCTGGCAACTACAAAGGTACCAGCCGGGGGTTGGGGGTTGTCTAATCTGGGGGGTACTACCTGTCTAATCTTGGGTTACTACCTACCTACTGGGGGGGGGGGTCTAATCTGGGGGTACTACCTGCCTATTGGGGGCATTAATCTGGGGCTCCTACCTGCCTACTGGGGGGGTTAATCTGCGGTTACTACCTGCCTACGGGGGGGGGGTAGTCTGGGCTGTGGTACTACCTGCATACTGGGGGGGTTAATCTGGGGGTACTACCTGCCTACTGGGGGGGTCTAATCTGGGGGTACTACCTGCCTACTGAGGGGGTCTAATCTGGGGGTACTACCTGCCTACTGGGGGGGGGGTCTAATCTGGGGGTACTACCTGTCTACTGGAGAGGGTCTAATTCTGATTAAATTGCTGTGCTGGCACTTTGAGGGAAAAAAAGTTGGCGTGAATTACGGTTTGGGCACTTGGGCTCAAAAAGGTTCGCCATCACTGTTCTAGACCATCAGTAGCAAATCGTCGTACCAAAAATTTTAAGGATATGTTGGTACACAGTTACCATGCACTTCAAGAGACAGTCCCCATATTTGGGACTAAAGGCCTCAAGTGGTGGAGCGCTGCTTGTGGCAAATGTATGGCATGCTGCAATGTGGATAAGACCACCGCTTTCTTTAATGCCTCTAAGTCAAGGAGTTATGAGATTAGGTGCACCATTAATTGCTCTACACAAGGAGTAATTTATACTGCAACCTGTCCCTGTGATCTAACTTACATAGGGATGACGATGCGGGAATTCAAACGAAGTGTCCGGGAACACGTTTGTGACATTCAAGGAGCAGCTGTTGCAACAGACATACAGGAACTGAAAACTACCCCTCGCCATTTCAAATTTGAACACCAATGTGATACCTCCCTCCCCCGATTTCGAGGAATAGATCGTGTCTCCATCGGTCTTAGGAAATACTTCTTAGGTAATTGACCTAAACTTCTTGCCCAGTGAGAAACACGCTGGATTTTCAAATTAGGAACCATGACCCCCCCACTGTCTGAATGAGGTTAACAGCTATGTGCCATTTTTATAAACCTCTCTAGGAGTCCCTTTGGCAATCTCTTATACAAACCAGCTTGGTTGGTTTAAATTATTATAAGGATGCAGGGTTGTTCCGTTTTTGCATTTAAATTTTTTCCTAGCTTTGCATGGATCAGCGAGATAGGGGCTCGATTGCTCAAGCCTGTAGCTCAGGCTTGGAGCAATCAAACCCCGATCGGACGCCGCGGAGACAGGTAAGGGGACCTCTGTTTGCGTCCTAGCTGATCGGGACATTGCGATTTTATCACGATGTCCTGATTAGCCCGACTGAGCTTCCGGGAAGCGTTTACTTTCACTAGCGATTTTATAGCAATGTACCGATCAGCCCGACTAGCAGCCGGGACAGACCCGGTGTGATGCGGGGTCACGGCGCGACCCCGTTTTAAACACTTGGACGGGGCGTAGGGCGTACAGGTACGCCCTACGTCCTTAAGAGGTTAATTGTTTTCTTTTTCCTCCTTGTATGTGTCACGATTCGGCTGGCTGGAGGTGGATCCTCTGTGCCAGAGAGGGATTGGCGTGGACCGTGTCGGTGGACCGGTTCTAAGTTGCTACTGGTATTCACCAGAGCCCGTCGCAAAGCGGGATGGTCTTGCAGCGTCGGTAGCAACCAGGTCGTATCCACCGGCAACGGCTCAACCTCTCTGACTGCTGAGATAAGCGCGGTACAAGGGAGTAGACAAGAGCAAGGTCGGACGTAGCAGAAGGTCAGGACAGGCAGCAAGGATCGTAGTCAGGGGCAACGGCAGGAGGTCTGGAACACAGGCTAGGAACACACAAGGAAACGCTTTCACTGGCACAATGGCAACAAGATCCGGCAAGGGAGTGCAGGGGAAGTGAGGTATAAGTAGGGAAGTGCACAGGTTAAGGTACTGATTAAAACCTCATGCGCCAATCAGTGGCGCACCGGCCCTTTAAATCGCAAAGACCCAGCGCGTGCGCGCCCTAAGGAGCGGGGCCGCGCGCGCCGGGACAGCACAGACGGGGAACGGGTCTGGTAAGCGAGTCGGGATGCGCATCGCGAGCGGGCGTGTCCCGCAACGTGAATCGCATCCCGGCTGGGAACATTATCGCAGCGCACCCGGTCGGCAGGTCTGACCGGGGCGCTGCGAATAGGAGAACGCTGTGAGCGCTCCGGGGAGGAGCGGGGACCTGGAGCGCTCAGCGTAACAGTATGTCTAGTGGTACTGGGAATGATGTCCATCCATTTACATTCATGTGATGAATTCCTTATCCCACAGTAACATCAGGTACATCATGGAACCATTGCTTGTTGTCGCCTCAAATTTGGGACTCCGGATATAACCTCCCCCCCTCTTGTTGAATATACATGTATTTTTTGGCTCATGCTCTCCAATTTATTGGATGTAAGCCTGGTGGTTCTTCTAGGACTACGTCACTTTTTCTTCCACTGCATAGTTCTGGGGGGGGGGGGGCGAGGTCTGACAATCGTTGGGCCGTGACATCTTTCTTCCACTCATTGATGCACCAAGCAGTGTCATGAATTACCTCATATGTGCGAGACTCGCAATTTTAGGTCAGTATTTATGATTCATTCTATTTCTAATCTTTCTCTTTCTTTCTTTTCTCCCTGTTCCCCTTCTTCCTCCGCTCTTTCCCCTTTCCCCGTTCTCCAACCCCCTCCCTCTTTCCTTCCCGCACTCACTGCTTTGTGTTCATTATTATTATTTTCTGCCTGCATGCCTGCCTGCGGACAAAACATCCTGTTACCATGGACCCGCACCCTGATCTCCTCTCTCACAGCTGTGTCATACACTGGTGGTTGGAGTTAGATCAGGTTGCGGGCTTTGACATCCTTGACAGCGTTGTTCTGCTCCTCCCACCCTATGGCGTACGTCTACGCCGTCGGTGGGAGGGGACTGGAACACGCCGGCTGATGTCGTTTGCCAGCTCTGCCTCCAGCGACACAATAGGGAGGGCCCGGAGCTCCGGTGTTCATCCTTAGTGAAGCACATGGGTAAGCGGCCAGGTATGATGACACTCCATCTGATCCGGACATTACATGACAACATTGACCTTTTACATATTGACCAGCTGACTGTAGCATAGGACACCATTGGTTACCTAAGCATATATAAGGAAGGGTTTTTTGAGCCATGACCACACCCGGAGGAAGCCTTGGAGCGAAACATTGGGTGTTGGAGGCCTGCACGCTGTGTATTGTTGTGACCACTTGGTAATCACTGTGTTATATATGTTTACTTAATCATTTGCACCTCTTTCCCTTTAAGCACTGTGCAGTTTACATACTATTTTGATGCACTATATCATTTCTGCTACTGTATAATGTTGTCAAGTGTAGGTTGTTTTATAGACCACCTTGATGCTGCTGCTACGGTACTAATTTTGCTCATAAGGGAGTAGTAATTGTTTATGGCATGCCTTTTAACATATATGTACTATATGCCATTGAATCATGTGCAGAGCTCCATCTTTGTTAGATTCCACCATAGCACTTTCCATTTTTATGTGATTTTATCCTTTAGTCCTATGTATTATTTTTGCATTCATGTTAATAAAGTATTGTCTCTTATGATCTTTGTACGCTAGTTTTTCTGTCTGTGAGAAAAACAGTAACATGCACAATTGTTTTGTCCAACTATAAAAACAGACTACAAACGGAACTTAAATGTATAGTAAAAAGGTGTCGGATGTGACCTGAAGGGTTTCTGCTGTCATCCATTTGCATTTGTTTTTTGACTTTCCGATTACATTCTGACGAAGAAGAATAACAGAGAAAAACTGATGTAAACTGATAAAAATTTTAATCACTTATTTGTTTTTTTAATGAACATTCAATCTGATCCCTTAAAAATGAAAACTTTGCATCACTTCATCATCGGTTCAAAATGTGATCTGTCTTAGACTAAGCATACTAAAGGATCACTAACAGTCTTGTGAAACTAGCTTTAGACTGTCTAGTCTAAGTTTACCCTGTCTACGAATGAAACAGTTTTAGTGTAACAAACAGGGAAGGTTTTAGTGCAGGCTAACTTGGAGTAGTAGTTCTTCAGAACTGTACATGGTTATGTCTCGTAACCGGGTGGTGTGGCCAACCTGATGTTCCCCTGTGAGCCCAAGCAAACTTTTGTGAAAGGAGTTGTTCCCGTAGTGTAAAGGGTAGGAATGATATGCTGTGAAGACAACTTGAAACTTTTCAGAATATTTTATACAAAACTATTTGCAACACAGTCTTTCTCATACAGAGTGGAATGTTACACTAATGAGATGGGTGAATAACGGGTCACTGTCCCTTTAAGTGTTGCTTCAGCTATATAGAGTGGAAAGTCTCTAGTGTGCTTTTCACTGGTGTAAGATAAGTTACTAGTAATGTAGTTGCTGACAGGATATTGTCCAATTAGATGCTCTCTACTGTGGCTTACACAAATTGGCTTACTGTCATGCAAATATTTTTACTTTTACTCATGGATTTGCGGCATGATACCCTATGCATCACAAGAAAAATTCTATCACGTGTTGAGCCACATAGTACTTATTGTACACAGAGGGACCCTTGTTCAGCTCTTGTCTCCTCTGACTAAACAATACTCCTCCTTGGAGTTGGGAATTTTAGAATGATGCCTTCACAGCATGGACTGGAGAAGACCTTTTGGACAAAATCCTCTGAACTCCATACACTGTTGTAATCACTGGTTACAGGACAGGATATAGGACAGGATAGGCAGTTGGTGGCATATTTGAGGTAGGCAAACAGTGAAGGCTGGGAATGGCCAATTTCTGAAATTTAGTGGATTAAATTATCATCTCAGACTATAAACAGGCTTGCCAAAAGAATCTTAAAGGAATATCCATGAATAGAAAAGCACATTGAAGTGAATGAATGCAAGTTGTAATTTTGAGTTTAAGTTTGAGCAAAACAAATCCTTTCACCATTTAAAGCATAATTAATATAAAATACATTTATAGTGTTTAATGTAAAGTGTTTTGACAATACAGAGAATAAGAATGCCACAAAATTAATTAAAATCTGAAAAATAACTTTTTAATATGAAATTGTTTTGTTTTGGTCCATTAAACCTTAGAAAATACAGTTCACAGAGGCACTCACATGCCGATTCTTCCTCGCTCTCTAGATTTAGAGGGTTGTCTTAGCAGAATAGGGCTCTGTTAATATGACACTAATGAGACAGATTTGGAAAGTTGAAGCTGTTGATTATTAAACTTTCTACTTCCTTCTTACAGCACAATAAGCAAAACAACACCCTATTAGTTTATTATACATGTATGTTACCAAAATGTTATTTTATCCAGCGACAATTAGTAATTAAAGTTTAATGTAAATCTAAAAAGCAAAGGTATAGAAGTATTTTTTTTTAATAGGGACATACATATTTATAAGAAAAGCATCAAAAACTTGAAGTGTCCAAGGTAACTGTTACGCCGAGCGCTCCGGGTCCCCGCTCCTCCCCGGAGCGCTCGCTACACTTCCCTCACTGCAGCGCCCCGGTCGGTTCCACGGACCCGGGGCGCTGCGTTACCACCTCCGGCCGGGATGCGATTCGCGATGCGGGTAGCGCCCGCTCGCGATGCGCACCCCGGCTCCCGTACCTTACTCGCTCCCCGTCAGTTCTGTCCCGGCGCGCGCGGCCCCGCTCCCTAGGGCGCGCGCGCGCCGGGTCTTTGCGATTTAAAGGGCCACTGCACCGCTGATTGGTGCAGTGGTTCCAATTAGTGTTTACACCTGTGCACTTCCCTATATCACCTCACTTCCCCTTCACTCCCTCGCCGGATCTTGTTGCCCTAGTGCCAGTGAAAGCGTTCCTTGTGTGTTCCTTGCCTGTGATTCCAGACCTTCTGCCGTTGCCCCTGACTACGATCCTTGCTGCCTGCCCCGACCTTCTGCTACGTCCGACCTTGCTTCTGTCTACTCCCTTGTACCGCGCCTATCTTCAGCAGCCAGAGAGGTTGAGCCGTTGCTAGGGGATACGACCTGGTCACTACCGCCGCAGCAAGACCATCCCGCTTTGCGGCGGGCTCTGGTGAAAACCAGTAGTGACTTAGAACCGATCCTCTAGCACGGTCCACGCCAATCCCTCTCTGGCACAGAGGATCCACTACCTGCCAGCCGGCATCGTGACAGTAGATCCGGCCATGGATCCCGCTGAAGTTCCTCTGCCAGTTGTCGCTGACCTCACCACGGTGGTCGCCCAGCAGTCACAACAGATTGCGCAACAAGGCCAACAGCTGTCTCAACTGACTGTTATGCTACAACAGTTACTACCACAGCTCCAGCAATCATCTCCTCCGCCAGCTCCTGTACCTCCTCCGCAGCGAGTGGCCGCTTCTGGAATACGACTATCCTTGCCGGATAAATTTGATGGGGACTCTAAGTTTTGCCGTGGCTTTCTTTCCCAATGTTCATTACACTTGGAGATGATGTCGGACCAGTTCCCCACTGAAAGGTCTAAGGTGGCTTTCGTAGTCAGCCTGCTGTCTGGAAAAGCCCTGGCTTGGGCCACACCGCTCTGGGACCGCAATGACCCCGTCACTGCCTCTGTACACTCCTTCTTCTCGGAAATTCGAAGTGTCTTTGAGGAACCTGCCCGAGCCTCTTCTGCTGAGACTGCCCTGTTGAACCTGGTCCAGGGTAATTCTTCCGTTGGCGAGTATGCCGTACAGTTCCGTACCCTTGCTTCAGAATTATCCTGGAATAATGAGGCACTCTGCGCGACCTTTAAAAAAGGCCTATCCAGCAACATTAAAGATGTTCTGGCCGCACGAGAAATCCCTGCTAACCTACATGAACTCATCCATCTTGCCACTCGCATTGACATGCGTTTTTCCGAACGGCGTCAGGAGCTCCGCCAGGATATGGACTCTGTTCGCACGAGGCGTTTCTTCTCCCCGGCTCCTCTCTCCTCTGGTCCCCTGCAATCTGTTCCTGTGCCTCCCGCCGTGGAGGCTATGCAGGTCGACCGGTCTCGCCTGACACCCCAAGAGAGGACACGACGCCGCATGGAGAATCTCTGCCTGTACTGTGCTAGTACCGAACACTTCCTGAAGGATTGTCCTATCCGTCCTCCCCGCCTGGAAAGACGTCCGCTGACTCCGCACAAAGGTGAGACAGTCCTTGATGTCTACTCTGCTTCTCCACGTCTTACTGTGCCTGTGCGGATGTCTGCCTCTGCCTTCTCCTTCTCTGCTGTGGCCTTCTTGGACTCTGGATCTGCAGGAAATTTCATCTTAGCCTCTCTCGTCAACAGGTTCAACATCCCGGTGACCAGTCTCGCCAGACCCCTCTACATCAATTGTGTAAACAATGAAAGATTGGACTGTACTATACGTTTCCGCACGGAGCCCCTTCTAATGTGCATCGGATCTCATCACGAGAGGATTGAACTGTTGGTCCTCCCCAATTGCACTTCTGAAATCCTTCTTGGACTTCCCTGGCTTCAACTCCATTCCCCAATCCTGGATTGGTCCACTGGGGAGATCAAGAGTTGGGGGCCCTCTTGTTCCAAGGACTGCTTAAAACCGGTTCCCAGTAAACCTTGCCGTGTCCCTGTGCTTCCTCATGTAACCGGTCTCCCTAAGGCCTATATGGACTTTGCGGACGTTTTTTGCAAAAAACAAGCTGAGACTCTACCTCCTCACAGGCCTTATGATTGTCCCATTGACCTCCTCCCGGGCACTACTCCACCCCGGGGCAGAATCTATCCTCTGTCCGTCCCAGAGACTCTTGCCATGTCTGAATACGTCCAAGAAAATTTAAAAAAGGGCTTTATCCGTAAATCCTCCTCTCCTGCCGGAGCCGGATTTTTCTTTGTGTCCAAAAAAGATGGCTCTCTACGTCCTTGCATTGACTACCGCGGTCTTAATAAAATCACGGTTAAGAACCGCTACCCCCTACCCCTCATCTCTGAACTCTTTGATCGTCTCCAAGGTGCCCATATTTTTACCAAACTGGACTTAAGAGGTGCTTATAATCTCATCCGCATCAGAGAGGGGGATGAATGGAAAACGGCATTTAACACCAGAGATGGACACTTTGAGTATCTGGTCATGCCCTTTGGTCTATGCAACGCCCCTGCCGTCTTCCAAGACTTTGTTAATGAAATTTTTCGTGATCTACTATACTCCTGTGTTGTTGTATATCTGGACGATATCCTGATTTTTTCTGCCAATCTTGAAGAACACCGCCAGCATGTCCGTATGGTTCTTCAGAGACTTCGTGATAATCAACTCTATGCCAAAATAGAGAAATGTCTGTTTGAATGCCAATCTCTTCCTTTTCTAGGATACTTGGTCTCTGGCCAGGGACTACAAATGGACCCAGATAAACTCTCTGCCGTCTTAGATTGGCCACGCCCCTCCGGACTCCGTGCCATCCAACGTTTTTTGGGGTTCGCCAATTATTACAGGCAATTTATTCCACATTTTTCTACCATTGTGGCTCCTATTGTGGCTTTAACAAAAAAAAATGCCGATCCCAAGTCTTGGCCTCCTCAAGCGGAAGACGCCTTTAAACGACTCAAGTCTGCCTTTTCTTCGGCTCCCGTGCTCTCCAGACCTGACCCATCTAAACCCTTCCTATTGGAGGTTGATGCCTCCTCAGTGGGAGCTGGAGCTGTCCTTCTACAAAAAAACTCTTCCGGGCATGCTGTTACTTGTGGTTTTTTTTCCAGGACCTTCTCTCCGGCGGAGAGGAACTACTCCATCGGGGATCGAGAGCTTCTAGCCATTAAATTAGCACTTGAGGAATGGAGGCATCTGCTGGAGGGATCAAGATTTCCAGTTATTATTTACACCGATCACAAGAACCTCTCCTACCTCCAGTCTGCCCAACGGCTGAATCCTCGTCAGGCCAGGTGGTCTCTGTTCTTTGCCCGATTTAATTTTGAAATTCACTTTCGGCCTGCTGATAAAAACATTAGGGCCGATGCTCTCTCTCGTTCCTCAGATGCCTCTGAAATTGAACTCTCTCCTCAACACATCATTCCTCCTGACTGCCTGATTTCCACTTCTCCAGCCTCCATCAGGCAAACTCCTCCAGGAAAGACCTTTGTTTCTCCACGCCAACGCCTTGGGATCCTCAAATGGGGTCACTCCTCCCATCTCGCAGGTCATGCGGGCATCAAGAAATCTGTGCAACTCATCTCTCGCTTCTATTGGTGGCCGACTCTAGAGACTGATGTGGTGGACTTTGTGCGAGCCTGCACTATCTGTGCCCGGGATAAGACTCCTCGCCAGAAGCCCGCTGGTTTTCTTCATCCTCTACCTGTCCCCGAACAACCTTGGTCTCTGATTGGTATGGATTTTATTACTGACTTACCCCCATCCCATGGCAACACTGTTATTTGGGTGGTCGTTGATCGATTCTCCAAAATGGCACATTTCATCCCTCTTCCTGGTCTTCCTTCAGCGCCTCAGTTGGCTAAACAATTTTTTGTACACATTTTTCGTCTTCACGGGTTGCCTACACAGATCGTCTCGGATAGAGGCGTCCAATTTGTGTCTAAATTCTGGAGGGCTCTCTGTAAACAACTCAAGATTAAATTAAATTTTTCTTCTGCATACCATCCTCAATCCAATGGACAAGTAGAGAGAATTAACCAGATCTTGGGTGACTATTTACGACATTTTGTTTCCTCCCGCCAGGATGACTGGGCAGATCTTCTACCTTGGGCCGAATTCTCGTATAATTTCAGAATCTCTGAATCTTCCTCCAAATCTCCGTTTTTCGTGGTGTACGGCCGTCACCCTCTTCCCCCCCTCCCTACCCCCTTGCCCTCTGGTCTGCCCGCTGTGGATGAAATTTCTCGTGATCTTTCCACCATATGGAAAGAGACCCAAAATTCTCTCTTACAGGCTTCTTCTCGCATGAAGAGATTCGCAGATAAGAAAAGAAGAGCTCCTCCCATTTTTTCCCCTGGAGACAAGGTATGGCTCTCCGCTAAATATGTCCGTTTCCGTGTCCCGAGCTATAAGTTGGGACCACGCTATCTTGGTCCTTTTAAAGTTTTGTGTCAAATTAATCCTGTCTCTTACAAACTTCTTCTTCCTCCTTCTCTTCGTATCCCTAATGCCTTTCACGTCTCTCTTCTTAAACCTCTCATCCTCAACCGTTTTTCTCCTAAATCTGTTCCTCCCACTCCTGTTTCCGGCTCCTCGGACATCTTCTCTGTCAAAGAGATTTTGGCCTCTAAAAAGGTCAGGGGAAGAACTTTTTTTTTAGTGGATTGGGAGGGTTGTGGTCCAGAAGAGAGGTCCTGGGAACCTGAGGACAATATCCTGGACAAAAGTCTGATCCTCAGGTTCTCAGGCCCCAAGAAGAGGGGGAGACCCAAGGGGGGGGGTACTGTTACGCCGAGCGCTCCGGGTCCCCGCTCCTCCCCGGAGCGCTCGCTACACTTCCCTCACTGCAGCGCCCCGGTCGGTTCCACGGACCCGGGGCGCTGCGTTACCACCTCCGGCCGGGATGCGATTCGCGATGCGGGTAGCGCCCGCTCGCGATGCGCACCCCGGCTCCCGTACCTTACTCGCTCCCCGTCAGTTCTGTCCCGGCGCGCGCGGCCCCGCTCCCTAGGGCGCGCGCGCGCCGGGTCTTTGCGATTTAAAGGGCCACTGCACCGCTGATTGGTGCAGTGGTTCCAATTAGTGTTTACACCTGTGCACTTCCCTATATCACCTCACTTCCCCTTCACTCCCTCGCCGGATCTTGTTGCCCTAGTGCCAGTGAAAGCGTTCCTTGTGTGTTCCTTGCCTGTGATTCCAGACCTTCTGCCGTTGCCCCTGACTACGATCCTTGCTGCCTGCCCCGACCTTCTGCTACGTCCGACCTTGCTTCTGTCTACTCCCTTGTACCGCGCCTATCTTCAGCAGCCAGAGAGGTTGAGCCGTTGCTAGGGGATACGACCTGGTCACTACCGCCGCAGCAAGACCATCCCGCTTTGCGGCGGGCTCTGGTGAAAACCAGTAGTGACTTAGAACCGATCCTCTAGCACGGTCCACGCCAATCCCTCTCTGGCACAGAGGATCCACTACCTGCCAGCCGGCATCGTGACAGTAACTTAACATAGAAATGCAATTTTTTTTTATATTTAGAATTACAAAATTGTTTACAAAAAAATAACATTGTGTCCTGGTGGTCACACCTCTATGTTTATCCTGGTCTTTGTTTCAAAAATAGAACCAACTGTATTTTACAACCATACAATATATATATATATATATATATATATATATATATATATATATATACAAAGTCTGAAAAAATCACAGCATCAAACATGCCCAGGATCTTGTGCAAAAAGCTGGAGTTCTTTATTATCCCACAATCAATTGCAACATTTCAGCAGCAGCATCTTTGCACAAGATCCTGGGCCTGTTTGGTGCTGTGGACCTTGTATGTATACCTGAGTTGGCTACCTGGTCGACCACTTGCACAGGTCTCAACTTGATGCTGTCTTTATTCATATATATATATATATATATATATATATATATATATATGTATATATATATATATATATATATATATATATATATATATGTGTGTGTGTGTGTGTGTGTGGATTCTTATTAACTGGTTAGCCTATTTTAGAGAAAATCATTGTTCACAATAAAATAAAATCAAGCAAAATCATTCTCCATAAACATATACAGTATAAGTGGTTCAGCTACAGCAACAAAGGCCGATCTTTGGTGAATTGGTAATTGGACATTGTGCAAGTGGTGTAGCCCTGTGAGTTATGTAATATATGTAACAATGTAGCTTGTAGTTTTGAATTTAAGTTAATGGTAGTCACGCAAATTGTGTACATTTACTGCTTTAACTGCTTTCTCCTTCCCAACCCACCCCCAGCAGCCACAGAAGGCTTAACAGGGTACTCTGCCCCTAGACATCTTTTTTTTTCCAAAGTATGTTTTTATTAAAGTTTTACACATGAGAATAAGAAAACATAACAGAGCATAACAATGCCATAGGTGTAGTAACAAGAAAAGACCGTACTGTCAAGGGGGGTCTATCCCACCTGGTGGTGCAACAAACCGTATATTATTACATAGTTGCGATCATAGTAAAGCACTATAAGTACCAGTAGTAATAGGTAGCTAATATCAAGGGTGGGAGGAATGAGCTGCCATAGTGGAAGGGCATATACACTTGGCATTATATCACACTAATGAAACTGTGTGGAGGCAAGAAGCCTCGAATACAAGAAAACAGGGAGGGAGGGGTGTAAGGGGAAAAGATAGGACAGGCAGTAGAGCAGAAGGAGAGGAGAGAGAGTAGAGGTCAGTCATGGAGTAGAGTACGTAGTTACCTTGCGAGACGAGTCTGGGTCTGGAAGTTCCCGGCATCTGAGGCACACTGCTTAGAGGATGATTTGTAGTAGTAGTAGTAGTGTAGGAGAGAGGTTATGTATTTAGATTAGTGTTGCTCGCGAATATTCGCAATTCGAATATTGTTCGCGAATATCGCATATTCGCGAATTCGCGAATTTCGCGAATATAGCGCTATATATTCGTAATTACGAATAATCGTTTTTTTTGCTTTTTTTTCTTCACAGTACACATCACAGTGATCACCCCTCTCTGCTTCCAGCTTGTGTGGTGTAAAGAAGGCTGTAATACTACTGTGTGAGACTGGCGTGCGAAAATTCGCATATACGAAAATTCGTATATGTTAATTTTCGCATATGCGAATTTTCGTGTATGCTAATTTTCGCATACGCGAATGTTCGCATATGCGAAAATAAAACGAGAATATAACGAATATGCGAATATTCGCGAATATATGACGAATATTCGTCCATATATTCGCGAATATTCGCGAATTCGAATATGGCCTATGCCGCTCAACACTAATTTAGATGTAGGGTTTCAAAGTAAGTGGATGACATAAAAGCTTTTCAGGGTCCCCAAATAGCCATAAACTTGTCCAATTGATTTCTGGAGTCTGACAGCAGTTCCTCCATCTTACATAAGTGAGAGAGCTCATGCAACCATGAGGAAACCGAAGGGGGTGTCGATGATCTCCACAGTCTAGGAATCACAGTTCTAGCAGCTAATAGGAGGAAATGTAGTAGTCGCGTGGATGACTTTGGAACAGATCTTGGCAGAATCGACAATAGGGCCATTTTGGGGGTCAGGGTAAGCGTGGTAGCTGTGAGTTTAGACATAATGTCCGAGATCTGCGTCCAGAAGGGCTGTAGTGATGGGCACTCCCACCAAATATGTGTCATGGAGCCTCCAGGACCTCCACACCGCCAGCACGTATCAGGCACGCTCAGGTACATCCTCGCCAAAAGGGTAGGTACACGGTACCAACGTGCCATAATTTTGTAGTTCGTTTCATGTGCCTTGCACGATGTGGAAGACCTGTGGCACCAGGAGAAAGCCGTTCTCCACTCCTCCTCCGAGATGGTGCATTGAAGTTCACGTTCCCAAGCCCCGCAAAAGGGTATTGGATTACTAGTGGAAGTCTCTAGGACATGAGAGTATAGTGTGCTGACCGTTCTACCAATATGCGAGGGGGAAGTCCAAAACGTTCAAAGGATGTAAGAGGTCTGAGGAGGTCTAATTGGCTTCCCTGCGTCTTGTAAAAGTGTTTAATCTGATTATATTGAAAAATATGCATGAGGGAGGGATTGGCACCTTTCAGTAGGTCAGGTAAGGACTTCAACCCAGAAGGATCCAAGAGATCTCTAAAGGTAGGGGCGTCATCTCGCCTAAAAGCTAAAAAGGATGATGTCTGTATGGCTGGTTGGAAAGCTGGGTTGCCAAAGAGTGGGCTGAGAGGTCCTGAGGGTGAGAAGAGGCCAGAACACGAGAGGTACGTTTTATTAGCCCTTATGACAGATGCTAGTATAGGCGGGGTGTTGAGAAGTGTGTGGTTGGGGACAGCAGTACGGGGTATCCATAATATGGTTCTAATGTCATATGGTGAAGAGGCAAGTTCAAACTGTTTCTCGGCTCTATGATGTAAACTATCTATGATTCTAGAAAGGACTGTCGCTAGGTAATAGGATGTAAAGTCAGGTAGTGCTAGGCCACCACTCTGCTTACGCCTAATCAGAATGTTCCTTGCCAAGCGTGGATGTTTATGTGCCCAGACGAAGCCAATTAGGAGCGCAGTGACCTGCCGAAAGAAAGAGCGAGGCAGGTATACTGGAGTACCAGAAAAGAGGTATAGCAAACGTGGGAGCACGTTCATTTTGAATATGTTTATCCTGCCAAGCCACGAGAAGTCCCTGCGCTCCCATCTAGCCAGATCAGCACGCAATGATTGCAGTAATGGGGGAAATTCAATCGGTAAGTATCTGTAAGGTTTGAGGGTATTTGGATACCCAAGTATTTCAAAGCATGCGTTCGCCACTTAACCCCTTAAGGACTCAGCCCATTTTGGCCTTAAGGACTCAATTTAATTTTTACGTTTTCATTTTTTTCCTCCTCGCCTTCTAAAAATCATAACTCTTTTATATTTTCATCCACAGACTAGTTTGAGGGCTTGTTTTTTGCGCGACCAGTTGTCCTTTGTAATGACATCACTCATTATATCATAAAATGTATGGCGCAACCAAAAAACACTATTTTTGTGGGGAAATTAAAACGAAAAACGCAATTTTGCTAATTTTGGAAGGTTTTGCTTTCATGCCGTACAATTTATGGTAAAAATGACATGTGTTCTTTATTCTGAGGGTCAATACGATTAAAATGATACCCATTATTATATACTTTTATATTATTGTTGCGCTTAAAAAAAATCACAAACTTTTTAACCAAATTAGTACGTTTATAATCCCTTTATTTTGATGACCTCTAACTTTTTTATTTTTCCGTATAAGTGGCGGTATGGGGGCTCATTTTTTGCGCCATGATCTGTACTTTTTTTTTATACCACATTTGCATATAAAAAACTTTTAATACATTTTTTATAATTTTTTTTAAATAAAATGTATTAAAAAAGTAGGAATTTTGGACTTTTTTTTTATTTTTTTTCGTTCACGCCGTTCACCGTACGGGATCATTAACATTTTATTTTAATAGTTCGGACATTTACGCACGCGGCGATACCAAATATGTCTATAAAAAATGTTTTTTACGCTTTTTGGGGGTAAAATAGGAAAAAACAGACGTTTTACTTTTTTATTGGGGGAGGGGATTTTTCACTTTTTTTTTACTTTTACTTTTACATTTTTTTAAATTTTTTTTTACACTTGAATAGTCCCCATAGGGGACTATTCATAGCAATACCATGATTGCTAATACTGATCTGTTCTATGTATAGGACATAGAACAGATCAGTATTATCGGTCATCTCCTGCTCTGGTCTGCTCGATCACAGACCAGAGCAGGAGACGCCGGGAGCCGCACGGAGGAAGGAGAGGGGACCTCCGTGCGGCGTTATGAATGATCGGATCCCCGCAGCAGCGCTGCGGGCGATCCGATCGTTCATTTAAATGGCGAACTGCCGCAGATGCCGGGATCTGTATTGATCCCGGCACCTGAGGGGTTAATGGCGGACGCCCGCGAGATCGCGGGGGTCGGCCATTGCCGGCGGGTCCCTGGCTGCGATCAGCAGCCGGGATCAGCCGCGCATGACACGGGCATCGCTCCGATGCCCGCGGTTATGCTTAGGACGTAAATGTACGTCCTGGTGCGTTAAGTACCACCTCACCAGGACGTACATTTACGTCCTGCGTCCTTAAGGGGTTAAAGGGGTATGACGATCTTAGGGAGGTTATGATCCTGGGGTGGACCGTAATATTTAGCGCTTCGCACTTAGTAGGGTTGAGTTTATAGTTACTGCAGGCAACAAATTTACGGATCGTGGCCATGAGGGAAGGGAGTGACACATGGGGGGATGAAATTAATAGGAGCAGGTCATCGGCAAAAGCCGAGCATTTGTAATGGCATGTCGACGTCAGCAGTCCCCGTATGTCTGGATTCGCTCGAATATCGTTAAGGAGATGTTCCATACATAGAACACAGAGCAGAGGGGAGAGTGGGCAACCCTGTCTTGTGCCTTAACAAATACGAAAAGGAGCGGAGAGTTGGCCATTCACTCGTATTTGGGCAGTGGGGTTAGTGTATAGGGTGAGTATACGTTCCAACATCACGTTACCTAGACCAATTTGGGAGAGGGTAGCAGACATAAACTCCCAGTCCACCCGATCAAAGGCTTTCTCAGCGTCTAGTGACAACAGTAACAGTGGGATCTTGCGTCTTTGAGCATGTATGGAAGAGAAAGCTCTGAGGGTGTTGTCACGTGCTTCCCTTCCTCGGATAAATCCAACTTGATCGGAGTGGACAAGGGAATCCATGTGTGCCGCCAGCCTATTCGCAATTAATTTCGTGAACAGCTTAGCATCTAGGTTGATGAGGGAAATTGGTCTGTAGCTTGGACAGAGAAGAGGGTCTTTACCCTCTTTGGGTATTACTTTGACATATGCCCGCATGAAGGAGGGTGGTAGAGGGGATTCTTTATTGACAGCATTAAAGGTCGACAGGAGAGGAGCCAACAGTTCCAACTTCAGGGCTTCATAAAATTTTGCTGTGTAGCCGTCTGGGCCAGGACTTTTCCCACACGGCAACACAGAGATTACTGACTCCAATTCCGCAGACGAAAATGGGGCCTCCAGTTGCTGGATAACCTCTTGGGGCAGGCGGGGAAGGGCAGTAGATGACATTTAGTGTTGGAGCGACTGAGGAACAGTGGAAGCCGAGGCTAATGCAGGAGGTTTGGGAAGATTATTTAGGTTGGAGTAGTACTCGTGGAATGTAGCTAATATGTCTGGGGTCAGATGGGAGGTGGTATTTGAGTCCATTTTAATCGCTGGTATGAAATTAGATGAGCGTTTGGATTTGAGGGCAGACGCCAGCAGACGGCCGGATTTATTACTCCATTCATAAAAGACCAGTCCGGTCAACTGCCGGTAATAGCGGTGTTTAGCGTTCATCAAATCCAAAAGGACATTCCTAACTTTGATGATTTCCCTATAAACCCGGTCTTGTTGTGTTTGTTTATGTTGAGTTTACAAACTATGTAAGAATTGTTAGGGCATGAAATTTGGCAGAAGCTTCCTTTTTCAGTCTGGCCCCATGCTTCATCAGCACTCCATGCAGGACGCATTTCAAGGCATCCCATTTCATGGCGGGAGCTGTAGGATCAGAATTGGGATCTCGCTCAAATTGGGTAATGGTGTCCCTTAGTTCGTTTATACAGAGCACGTCTAACAACAGAGATTCGTAAAGTCGCCATGAAGCTTGGCACTTCCCGAAGGAAGGAAGGGAGAAGGAGCAGTATACCGGGGCATGGTCAGAAAGTGTCACGATCCCTATGGTAGTTGAATTTATGGCGGGGAGGAGGTGATGTGGGAGAAAGATATAATCTATCCTGCTGTAAGATTGTCTGGGGTGGGAATAAAAAGTGTAATCCCTGTCTTGAGGATGCAGAGATCTCCACACGTCGCTCAATTGAAGGGAGTGTAGTTTGTGGCGAAGGGCCCTTAACTTACTGTGAGAAAGGGTTGAGTGGCCAGCAGAGGTGTTCGTGGCGGGGAATAAAGGGAGATTGAAGTCTCCACATAAAATTATGCTACCCGTGGCAAAGCTTGTCAGTGTATTCAATGTTCGGATCAAAAAGGCTACTTGAGAGTGGTTAGGTGCATACACCGAGGCTATGGTGAGTGGTTGGTCGGCTATCGTACAGTTAACAAATAAAAACCTAGCACTAGGGTCTGCAAGTGTGGAGTCAACAGAGACAGGGAGGGATCTGTGGAATGCTATCGACACCCCCCTCGTTCTGTTCTCAGGATTGGTGCTATGAAACCATTGCGAGTAATAGCGGGTGTTTATGTTAGGTACATGTCCATCCTTAAAATGTGTCTCTTGCAGGGTAAGGATATGGACTCTCTGTTTGTGTAGGGAGTAAAGAGTCTGCGCCCTCTTTTCAGGAGTGTTGAAACCCTGTATGTTAAGTGTCACTACCTTAATGTCAGCGACCATTATGATCAGTGGGTATGATGAAGTACTCACTCAGATGCCTAGATATCCACCAGATGCTCGCCTCACGAAGGTACACTATCTTGGAAGCAGTAGACCCAAGAAAAGAAAAGGGGGAGTGAAAATAAGGAGGATTAGTAGGGAAAGATAGAAGCTGACGTACAGGCACGAAAGCATGGGCCAAGAGAAAGGTCAGAGCCAGTCTGACTATTAACCTAGTGGGGGTCACGTAGAAGACACGGTGGGCAGTGAGTGGTGCAGTAAACATACGTTATCCTAAAAGATAGGGCCTAGGGTAAAATTATGGTGTAACCACCCCGTAATCAGGGTGGGCATCGCGGATGAACGGGCTATGCAAATCTTGTTGGGGAGGAGCCTTTGGGAACCAATGGGCAGGAGGCAGCAAAAATAAAAATAAAATGAGGGTAAATACCATGACTATCACAGAATTGACTACTAGGAAAATAACAGTAGTTGGAGGGTAACCTGAGAACATCAATATAACTAAAGCTCCGACAGGTATGTGGGTATTACTACTTCAGTGTAAAGTAAGAAACTTAGCAAACACATAAGGTAACAGAAGTCATCTAGAATAGGGTCCACGGGGAGGTCCAGTAGTACAGGGCATCCGAACTGGACTCCCCTGCAGAGCCGATAGGGTGTTATAAGGAGATATCAGAGTCACGTTCAAATCTTCCTCTTCTGTCGTTGTGGCAACGGCACTGGCAGGGAGCCATCCCCATTCTCCGCCGGAGAAGAGACGCCACGTCTGGGTGCTGGTGGAGCTGTAAAGTTGAACAGATTGTCCCAATCAGGTAGTGCTATGGCAGGGAGCTTGAATGCTTGTAAGAAATGCTGGAGGCCCGCAGGATTCCACAGAGATGCCGTAGTGGAGCCCCGTTTGGCGATCAAGGAGAAGGGGTAGCCCCACTTGTACAGGATTTTTGCATTTTGGAGTAGATTGAGCAGCGGTTTCAGTGATGCTCTAAGGCGCAATATACGCAGAGAAAGGTCAGGAAAGAGTTGCACAGCTGATCCGTTGTATGTGAGGTTTTTAAGGGTACGAGCTTTGCGCATTATGTCGTCCTTTTGTCTAAAGTGGTGTACTCGACAGATTACATCCCTCGGCTTGCTGGGGTCTGGGTTCTTATCTTTAAGGGCTCGGTGCGCCCTGTCAAGTTCGATGACATGGTCTGGAGGTTTTTGAAGCACTTAGTTAAACAAAAGCTGCAAGGTAGCAGGTAAGTCCTGAGGTGGGACAGATTCGGGAAGACCTTTAATCCTTATGTTATTGCTACGGTTTGTATTGTCCATATCCTCCAAATGGTCTATGGTAATAGCATGTTGAAGGCAAAGTTGTTTAGTAGATTCCTGAAGAGAATTAATAGTTGAAATAACGGTGGACTGGAAGTCCTCCAATTTATGGACACGGTCCTGGAGTGAAGATATGTCTGCTTTAACAGGCTGTAAGTCTCTTTTCCACGCCGATTTCAGATCGGTCGCCAGTGAGATCGTATCTGTTTTTGTAGGTAGTAAGGCTAGGAGAGCCTGTAACTCTGGATGTCCCTTGAGAGTGTTAACTGCCATCTCCGGCGAGGGAAGAGAAGGGTCAAGATATGGTTGAGCAGGTGCAATCTGTGAGGCGTCAATACTGCGAGGTGATTTAGATTTGGCAGCTCTAGGTGAGAAATGTCCACTGCTTTGGGAGTCATCTGAAGAGGATTTGTTGGAACCCTGCGATCTATATGTGGACAGTTTCCGCAGGGTTTTGAACAGTTTCTTTTTGGCAGGGGGACTGGCACCCCAATATTCCTGGGTGTCAGTATCACTAGATGATTCACAGGAGCCTTTATCAGAGCTGGAGTTGGCATAGTCCATTTCAGAGGCCCAGTCTAACACATTTCTGGCAGGCGGACCAGGTTCAATCCGAGTGGGGCAGTGTGAGGTTTTAGATGCAGAAGATTGCTCCCTGCGGGTGCTCATGGATGGGTGGGGGACATCCATTGGGATCTTAAGAGTGTGAGGCAGCGACTCAGATTTAACAGGGTCCGCATATCTCTTCTCCCCTGATTCTGGCTGTTGAAGGGAAGCAGAGGTTATATGATCCCCTCCAGGTGCTGCCATTTTGTGAGCAGTACTAGATACAGTCCCCTGCTGGGTCTTAGGTAGCTGTGGGTATTCAGACCGATCCTCCGACATATGAGGGTCAGTAGGTGCAGGAGAGTCTATGTCTTTCAAAGCTGGAACTGTTTGTGGGCTTGCAGCAGGCCCCCTGGTAGCTGACGCGGCCGCCACTGCAGAGGGGGTTAAGGTGTGCAGGGTCTGAGGTACAGTGTGAGCGGCACACTGTATCGTGCGTGAGGGTGGGAGTCGAGTCCCCTGCAGTACCTGCGATCCCTGGTAGTCTGTGGCGGGAAGATATTCCTCCCTCTCCTCTGCAGGCTGTAGTGGCGCCGCGTTCGGGGGAGCCGCCGTGGACCCGGAGCGTGCAGCGGTCCCTGTGAGCAGTTTCACGCCGCGCTGTGGCGTACTTCCGGTTTCGGGCATGGCAGTGTCGGCGGGCCCCGGAGCAGATGAGGGCTTTTCCTGCGACTTCTGGGGTAAGAAGAAGGTAGAGATCGGGCGCGGAGGGTCCCCTGGGTGTTTAGCCAGCTGTTTCTTCTTCTTATTCCTGTGTCTGCCTCTCATAACACATTTGCTGGCCCGAAGATTACTGGCCCAGGCAGGAGCTCTCAGAGGTCACGTCTCTCCTCCAGCGTGTCAAGCCACGCCCCCGCCCCTAGACATCTTATCCCCTATCCAAAAGAAATTCTTTCCATTTCAGGTAGGGGGACTGGCTGTTTGGCAGCAGTATTCACAAAGGCACTTTCTTTCCCTTACTTGTCTGGCCAATCACCGGACAACACTTACACCTCTATGCTATGTCATGACATAGTGTCAATAAAAGTTTACTGGATTATACAGGCTGGCACTGTACTGGGAGATGATTTACAGTACAGCACTAGAGGTTGCATGTTGGAGAGAGAAGTAGGTTATTGGTACACTTGGTTTGCAAACTGATTTCTGAGCAGAAAGGAAAGAAAAAGCAGCAGTGCAGAGAAGAAAGGATTTCACAAAGCGCACTTAATTACTGCTGCTGCTGACCACTCTGTAGACTTGAGGAAGGAGGTTAATTCAGGAAGGTCACATCACATTCCATAAAAATTTTAAGAAAAAGTGATCAAAAAGTACCATACACACAAAAGTTATACTGATAAAAAGTACAGATTATGGTGGGAAAAAAATATATATCCTCATATAGCCCCACATATAGCAAATATATTGTTACGCCGAGCGCTCCGGGTCCCCGCTCCTCCCCGGAGCGCTCGCAACATCCTCGCAACTGCAGCGCCCCGGTCAGATCTGCTGACCGGGTGCGCTACGATACCTCTCCCAGCCGGGATGCGATTCGCGATGCGGGTGGCGCCCGCTCGCGATGCGCACCCCGGCTCCCGTACCTGACTCGCTCTCCGTCGGTCCTGTCCCGGCGCGCGCGGCCCCGCTCCTTAGGGCGCGCGCGCGCCGGGTCTCTGCGATTTAAAGGCCCACTGCGCCGTTGATTGGCGCAGTTGGCTTAATCAGTGTGTTCACCTGTGCACTCCCTATTTATACCTCACTTCCCCTGCACTCCCTCGCCGGATCTTGTTGCCATTGTGCCAGTGAAAGCGTTTCCTAGTGTGTTCCTAGCCTGTGTTCCAGACCTCCTGCCGTTGCCCCTGACTACGATCCTTGCTGCCTGCCCCGACCTTCTGCTACGTCCGACCTTGCTCTTGTCTACTCCCTTGTACCGCGCCTATCTTCAGCAGTCAGAGAGGTTGAGCCGTTGCTAGTGGATACGACCTGGTTACTACCGCCGCTGCAAGACCATCCCGCTTTGCGGCGGGCTCTGGTGAATACCAGTAGTAACTTAGAACCGGTCCACTAGCACGGTCCACGCCAATCCCTCTCTGGCACAGAGGATCCACCTCCTGCCAGCCGAATCGTGACAGTAGATCCGGCCATGGATCCCGCTGAAGTTCCACTGCCAGTTGTCGCCGACCTCACCACGGTGGTCTCCCAGCAGTCGCAACAGATAGCGCAACAAGGCCACCAGCTGTCTCAACTGACCGTGATGCTACAGCAGCTACTACCACAGCTTCAGCAATCATCTCCTCCGCCAGCTCCTGCACCTCCTCCGCAGCGAGTGGCCGCTTCCGGCCTACGACTATCCTTGCCGGATAAATTTGATGGGGACTCTAAGTTTTGCCGTGGCTTTCTTTCGCAATGTTCCCTGCACTTGGAGATGATGTCGGACCAGTTTCCTACTGAAAGGTCTAAGGTGGCTTTCGTAGTCAGCCTTCTGTCTGGGAAAGCTCTGTCATGGGCCACACCGCTCTGGGACCGCAATGACCCCGTCACTGCCTCTGTACACTCCTTCTTCTCGGAAATTCGAAGTGTCTTTGAGGAACCTGCCCGAGCCTCTTCTGCTGAGACTGCCCTGCTGAACCTGGTCCAGGGTAATTCTTCCGTTGGCGAGTACGCCATCCAATTCCGTACTCTTGCTTCCGAATTATCCTGGAATAATGAGGCCCTCTGCGCGACCTTTAAAAAAGGCCTATCCAGCAACATTAAAGATGTTCTGGCCGCACGAGAAATTCCTGCTAACCTGCATGAACTCATTCATCTAGCCACTCGCATTGACATGCGTTTTTCCGAAAGGCGTCAGGAGCTCCGCCAGGATATAAACTTTGTTCGCACGAGGCGTTTTTTTCTCCCCGGCTCCTCTCTCCTCTGGTCCTCTGCAATCCGTTCCTGTGCCTCCCGCCGTGGAGGCTATGCAAGTTGACCGGTCTCGCTTGACACCTCAAGAGAGGACACAACGCCGCATGGAGAATCTTTGCCTGTACTGTGCCGGTACCGAACACTTCCTGAAGGATTGTCCTATCCGTCCTCCCCGTCTGGAAAGACGTACGCTGACTCCGCACAAAGGTGAGACAGTTCTTGATGTCAACTCTGCTTCTCCACGCCTTACTGTGCCTGTGCGGATATCTGCCTCTACCTTCTCCTTCTCTACTATGGCCTTCTTGGATTCCGGATCTGCAGGAAATTTTATTTTGGCCTCTCTCATCAACAGGTTCAACATCCCGGTGACCAGTCTCGCCAGACTCCTCTACATCAATTGTGTTAACAATGAAAGATTGGACTGTACCGTGCGTTACCGCACGGAGCCCCGCCTAATGTGCATCGGACCTCATCACGAAAAAATTGAGTTTTTGGTCCTCTCCAATTGCCCTTCCGAAATTCTCCTTGGACTACCGTGGCTTCAACGCCATTCCCCAACCCTTGATTGGTCCACAGGAGAGATCAAGAGCTGGGGTACTTCTTGTTTCAAGGACTGTCTTAAACCGGTTCCCAGTACTCCCTGCCGTGACCCTGTGGGTCCCCCTGTAACCGGTCTCCCTAAGGCTTATATGGACTATGCTGACGTATTTTGCAAAAAACAAGCTGAGACTTTACCTCCTCACAGGCCTTATGACTGTCCTATTGACCTCCTCCCGGGCACTACTCCACCCCGGGGCAGAATTTATCCTCTGTCCGCCCCAGAGACTCTTGCTATGTCTGAATACATCCAGGAAAATTTAAAAAAGGGGTTTATCCGCAAATCCTCCTCTCCTGCCGGAGCTGGATTTTTCTTTGTGTCCAAAAAAGATGGCTCCCTACGTCCTTGCATTGATTACCGCGGACTTAATAAAATCACGGTAAAGAACCGCTACCCCCTACCTCTTATCTCAGAACTCTTTGATCGCCTTCAAGGTGCCCACATCTTTACCAAACTGGACTTAAGAGGTGCTTATAATCTCATCCGCATCAGGGAGGGGGACGAATGGAAAACTGCATTTAACACCAGAGATGGACACTTTGAGTATCTAGTCATGCCCTTTGGCCTGTGCAACGCCCCTGCCGTCTTCCAAGACTTTGTTAATGAAATTTTTCGTGATCTCTTATATTCCTGTGTTGTTGTGTATCTGGACGATATTCTGATTTTTTCTGCCAACTTAGAAGAACATCGCCAGCATGTCCGCATGGTTCTTCAGAGACTTCGAGACAATCAACTTTATGCCAAAATGGAGAAATGTCTGTTTGAATGTCAATCTCTTCCTTTCCTAGGATACTTGGTCTCTGGCCAGGGACTACAAATGGACCCAGATAAACTCTCTGCCGTCTTAGATTGGCCACGCCCCTCCGGACTCCGTGCTATCCAACGTTTTTTGGGGTTCGCCAATTATTACAGACAATTTATTCCACATTTTTCCACTATTGTGGCTCCTATCGTGGCTTTAACCAAGAAGAATGCCAATCCTAAGTCCTGGTCTCTCCAAGCGGAAGACGCATTTAAACGGCTCAAGTCTGCCTTTTCTTCTGCTCCCGTGCTCTCCAGACCTGACCCATCTAAACCCTTCCTATTGGAGGTTGATGCCTCCTCAGTGGGAGCTGGAGCGGTCCTTCTACAAAAAAATTCTTCCGGGCATGCTGTTACTTGTGGTTTTTTTTCTAGGACCTTCTCTCCGGCGGAGAGGAACTACTCCATCGGGGATCGAGAACTACTGGCCATTAAATTGGCACTTGAGGAATGGAGGCATCTGCTGGAGGGATCAAAATTTCCAGTTATCATTTACACCGATCACAAGAATCTCTCCTATCTCCAGTCTGCCCAACGGCTGAATCCTCGCCAGGCCAGGTGGTCGTTGTTCTTTGCCCGTTTTAACTTTGAAATTCATTTTCGCCCTGCCGACAAGAACATTAGGGCCGATGCTCTCTCTCGTTCCTCGGATGCCTCGGAAGTAGAGGTCTCTCCGCAACACATCATTCCTCCTGACTGTCTGATCTCCACTTCTCCAGTCTCCATCAGGCAAATTCCTCCAGGGAAGACCTTCGTCTCTCCACGCCAACGTCTCGGGATTCTCAAATGGGGTCACTCCTCCCACCTCGTAGGCCATGCGGGCATCAAAAAGTCCTTGCAACTCATCTCTCGTTTCTATTGGTGGCCGACTCTGGAGACGGATGTTGTTGATTTTGTGCGGGCCTGTACTGTCTGTGCCCGGGATAAGACTCCTCGCCAGAAGCCTGCTGGTCTCCTTCATCCTCTGCCTGTCCCCGAACAGCCTTGGTCTCTGATTGGTATGGACTTTATTACTGACCTACCCCCATCCCGTGGCAACACTGTTGTTTGGGTGGTCGTTGATCGATTTTCCAAGATGGCACATTTTATTCCTCTTCCTGGTCTTCCTTCAGCGCCTCAGTTGGCAAAACAATTTTTTGTACACATTTTTCGTCTTCACGGTTTGCCCACGCAGATCGTCTCGGATAGAGGCGTCCAATTCGTGTCAAAATTCTGGAGGGCTCTCTGTAAACAACTCAAGATTAAATTAAACTTCTCTTCTGCTTATCATCCTCAATCCAATGGGCAAGTAGAAAAAATTAACCAGGTCCTGGGTGACTATTTACGGCATTTTGTTTCCTCCCGCCAGGATGACTGGGCAGATCTTCTACCATGGGCCGAATTCTCGTACAACTTCAGAGTCTCTGAATCTTCTGCTAAATCCCCATTTTTCGTGGTGTACGGCCGTCACCCTCTTCCCCCCCTCCCTACTCCCTTGCCCTCTGGTTTGCCCGCTGTGGATGAAGTGACTCGTGATCTTTCCACCATATGGAAAGAGACCCAAAATTCTCTTTTACAGGCTTCATCTCGCATGAAAAAGTTTGCCGATAAGAAATGAAGAGCTTCCCACATTTTTGCTCCCGGAGACAAGGTATGGCTCTCCGCTAAATATGTCCGCTTCCGTGTCCCCAGTTACAAACTGGGACCACGCTATCTGGGTCCTTTCAAAATCTTGTGCCAAATTAATCCTGTCTCTTACAAACTTCTTCTTCCTCCTTCTCTTCGTATTCCCAATGCCTTTCATGTCTCTCTCCTTAAACCACTCATCATCAACCGTTTCTCTCCCAAACTTGTTTCTCCCACTCCTGTTTCCGGTTCTTCTGACATCTTCTCCGTGAAGGAGATACTGGCCTCCAAGACGGTCAGAGGGAAAAAAATTTTTTGGGTTGATTGGGAGGGCTGTGGTCCTGAAGAGAGATCCTGGGAACCTGAGGACAACATCCTAGACAAAAGTCTGGTCCTCAGGTTCTCAGGCTCCAAGAAGAGGGGGAGACCCAAGGGGGGGGTACTGTTACGCCGAGCGCTCCGGGTCCCCGCTCCTCCCCGGAGCGCTCGCAACATCCTCGCTACTGCAGCGCCCCGGTCAGATCTACTGACCGGGTGCGCTGCGATACCGCCCCCAGCCGGGATGCGATTCGCGATGCGGGTGGCGCCCGCTCGCGATGCGCACCCCGGCTCCCGTACCTGACTCGCTCTCCGTGGGTCCTGTCCCGGCGCGCGCGGCACGTTCCCTAGGGCGCGCGCGCGCCGGGTCTCTGCGATTTAAAGGGCCACTGCGCCACTGATTGGCGCAGTTGGTCTAATTAGTGTGTTCACCTGTGCACTCCCTATGTATACCTCACTTCCCCTGCACTCCCTCGCCGGATCTTGTTGCCATTGTGCCAGTGAAAGCGTTTCCTAGTGTGTTCCTAGCCTGTGTTCCAGACCTCCTGCCGTTGCCCCTGACTACGATCCTTGCTGCCTGCCCCGACCTTCTGCTACGTCCGACCTTGCTCTTGTCTACTCCCTTGTACCGCGCCTATCTTCAGCAGTCAGAGAGGTTGAGCCGTTGCTAGTGGATACGACCTGGTTACTACCGCCGCTGCAAGACTATCCCGCTTTGCGGCGGGCTCTGGTGAATACCAGTAGTAACTTAGAACCGGTCCACTAGCACGGTCCACGCCAATCCCTCTCTGGCACAGAGGATCCACCTCCTGCCAGCCGAATCGTGACATCTATCTACTAAGACACTACCCAATTGGCCTTTCAAGTTGTTCATGCATATGGTCTTAGCGGCCAAAACTCTTATCGCAAAATGCTGGAAGCAACCCCTTCCCCCGTCTGAGATGGATCTAATGGCGAGGATCAGGGAGATACGCTCTCTTGAAGCCCTTACTGCCTCCCTTAATAATTCCTTCCCTCTCTTCCTGTCTGTTTTGGAGTCCTGGGATAGGTTCTCAGATAGACAACCTCCTTAATTATCTTACTTTTTCTGATGCAGTCCCCCCCCCCCCCCCTCTCCTTCCCTGCTTTCCTTATCTTAATCGTGTGGTCCTGTTTTTTTCTCTATATGTTTTGTAAAGATTTGTCCTCTTCTGTTTCGGAAGGGCCCAACACAGAGCTTCATGGTGCTTACCCAGGAGATCTATCACAGTGTATACATTGTTTGACAGCTGAGTATTATCTGAGAGGTTCCTACGCAATTACTTGCTCAGTCGTCCTAATTGCTACCTGATATTCTCCTGGCATTTATTTCTGCTTATGTTTTTTATTAGCATATACTTTGCATTGTTGTCTTCTGTACTGAAACCCCATAATAAAAATTTACAGTAAAAGAAAAAAAAAAGAAGTCACTAAGCAGGTAAGTAAAAAATTTTTATTTATTTATTAAAAACAATTATGTATTACAATTATAAATTTTGTTATTTAAACTATAAATATCGCAAAATTATGTTTTTTTCCTCGAAGTGACACACCACCCGAGTTATTTTCGGTTTATTGGCGAATTTTGACACACCAAGCTCAAAAGGTTGCCCATCACTGGCTTAGACTGCTTATTATTGCTCTATAATGCCCTCCATGCTGTTGCTGCTTCATAAGGTGTATATAGAGACATACTAGAGCAGGATCCCCTCTTCTCTTATGCACAATGTATCGGAAACATCACAGAAGTTAGGATCTACCCACTCACTTACGGATAACTAAAAACTTTACATAAAGTCTGCAGAGCAGAAAAATGGAGACAATTGGCATGTTAAAGTTATATAATGGGAAGTAAATAAGGCTAGTTCCAGTGTATTAAGATCAATGCCACAAATAAGGGCTACCTGCAAGCCTGAAACATTTGGTTATTGTGTACTTTATCCTGTGTGTCATTTTATGGACTACAAGACGCTAAGACCTCACTTCATTTCACATTCAGTGTTAGCCGACATCCACCACCAGCAGTCCTGGGACATTTATATGCACAAGTAGGCTGGATTCATCATTTGTACAAGTTATATGATGCCCAGAAGAAATGGGGCTGCTCCTCATGAACACACACGACAGTTCTTCAATAAGTTTTGATTGGTTATAACTGCTGACAGCCCAAAAAAAAATAAAGTTTTATAGAATTTGGAAAAAAAGAGTCAGCAAAAACAGTGCCATTCTTGCTCATGTGCTATGTTTGGTATTGCCTCTCAGACTACAAGACATAGCCCATGAATTTTTTTTAAAATAAACACTGATTAAGTGTGACTGATTCATAGATCTTGGATATGGTCTGCACACAGCATTAACCCCTTAACATCGAGCGCCGTAAATGTACATCCTGGAGAGGTGGTGCTTAACGCACCAGGACATACATTCACGTCCTAAGCATAACCGCAAGCATCGGAGCGATGGCCGGCTCATGCGCAGCAGGTCCCGGCTGCTGATTGCAGCCAGGGACCCGCCCGTAATGGCGGACATCCGCGATCCCGCAGATGTCCGCCATTAACCCCTCAGATGCCGTGATCAATACAGATCACGGCATCTGCAGCATTGCGGTCACTAAAATGGATGATCGGATCGCCCGCAGCGCTGCCGCGGTGATCCGATCATCCGGCACAGCGACGGAGGTCCCCTCACCTGGCTCCGCGGGCTTCCCGGCGTCTTCTGCTCTGATCTGCCTTCCCGCAGGCCAGAGCAGAAGATGACTGATAATGCTGATCAGTGCTGTGTCCTAAACATAGCACTGAACAGTATTAGCAATCGAGTGATTGCTATAAATAGTCCCCTATTGGGACTATTAAAGTGTAAAAATAAAATAAAAAAAGTAAAAAGATAAAGCAAAAAAAATTGAAAAACCCCCTCCCCAATAAAAACATAAATTGTCCCATTTTCCCTATTTCACCCCCAAAAAGTGTTAAAAAAATACTTTATATACATATTTGGTATCGCTGCATGCGTAAATATCTGAACTATAAAAATAAAATGTTAATGATACCGTACGGTTAACGGCATGAACGTAAAAATAAAAAAAGGCCAAAATAGATGCTTTTTTATGACACTTTATTCCCAAATTTTTTTTTATAAAAAATGGATTAAAAGTTCTATATAAGCAAATATGGTATCAATAAAAAGTAAAGATCACGGCGCAAAAAATGAGCCCTCATACCGCCGCTTATACAGAAAAACTAAAATGTTATAGGTCTTCAAAATAGGGTGATTTTAAACGTACTAATTTGGTTAAAAAGTTTGCGATTTTCTTTAAGCGCAACAGTGATAGAAAAGTATGTTATCATGGGATCATTTTAATCGCATTGACCCAAAGAATAAAGAACACATGTCATGTTTACCGTAAATTGTACGGCGTGAAAACAAAACCTTCCAAAATTAGCAAAATTGCGGTTTTCTTTTTAATTTCACAACACAAATAGTATTGTTTTGGTTGCGCCATACATTTAATGGTAAAGTAAGTGATGGCATTACAACGGACAACTGGTCGCGCAAAAAACAAGCCCTCATACTAGTCTGTGGATGAAAATATAGAAGAGTTATGATTTTAATGTATTGTAATTGTAATTGTAATGTACCTACACTGTCCATATGGTAAGGATCCCGGTCCTCTTCTTCTTTCTGTCGCTCACCGGAAGCTCTGTAGTTTTCAGTCTTCTGATGACGCTCGACTTCTTTATTCAGCACTCCACCGCCAACTTAGCCTGGTGACTCATACCTCCCATGAGTCAGCGCGGGCTCTGCCGGCCTCCTAGCCCGGAGTCGGCTACTCCCCCCACGCTAATCTATTCATTTATTCGGGTTTGCTGAGCTGCCATAGGCTTAGCTCAGCAAACGCCGCCGGCCAATCTACGTTATAGATGTGCGCGTGCGCACATCGTTATCGCCACTGGCCAATAAATCAGTGGGAGGGCAGGAGCGGACAGAAAATTAGACTAATGCATTATGGGAGATGTAGTCTTTTACGCTACACTCCATATGCACTGCACCCAGAAGTGACCAGATTGTACAGGCATAACGGAAGACCGGCTGGACCAATTCGCGTGGAAATGGCATCTTTGGAAAGGTAGGGGAGCCTAGGCTACATTATGGTATTAATTTAGAGCATCGGAGTTCTCCTTTAAAGCAAGATTGTATATAAGTAATTAGCTGCTGCCTAGAGAATGATATTCATGCATATAAATGAACCTGAACACCAAGACACAAGAAAAAAGCAAACATTAAAATGCAAATATTTCTCTTTCAATTGGCTTATGCTATGCTATGTTCATATGTTATTATGTAGTCTGCTCCACAGTTTCAAAAACAAACTTCTTTTAAGTAATTTAAAATGTACTGAAAAGAAAAGCTAGTTATACATTTTATAGAGTTATACATTTTATAAATTGTTTTCAGGCTGTTTTACACAGAATTTATTGTTGCTTTAAGTTTAAGTGCTGCCGGCTGTAGCCAACAAATACAACACTTGTCTATATTTGATATATCCCTCTATTGTTGATAAAAGTATGTAGATATTATTACGTACATTCAATGAACACATGTTCCTTGGTAATTCTTATTAGACCTTCATGAAAAATTTGCAAATATAAAACAAATACTTAGACACAACCTTGTACAGAAAAAACAATCAAACAATGAACAAAACCAAAAATGCCAAATATTTTGAAACATTGTAGGCCTCATCTGAGATATCTAATTGAAGAAATAGCCAATTGTGGCTACATCAAAGCTTTTATGATCTTGTTATTTTGTGTTCTAGTATGTCTAACAATATGTTCTTTTTACATTAACTCTTGTTGAAGGTTTTACTACCTAAGAGACAAACCAAGCACAAACCAATGTAAAAAGGTAATAATGGTACAAAATGTACAGAAATACAGAAAAGTAGGGCCTAAGGTAACAGGAGCACCTATATAAAAGGGGTACCCCACTGGAAAACATTTGTTTCTAAATCAACTGGTGCAAGAAAGTTAAACATATTTGTAAATTACTTCTATATAAAAATCTTAATCCTTCCAGTACTTATCAGCTGCTTTTATGATCCACAGGAAGTTCTTTTCCTTTTGAATTTCCTTTCTGCTTGACCACAGTGCTCTCTGCTGACACCTCTGTCCATTTTAGGAACTGTCCATAGCAGGATAGGTTTTCTATGGGGATTTGCTCCTACTCTGGACATTACTTATTTTATAACAAAATCTGAGTCGAAACCAAAAACAAATTATTTGTGAGTTGAAATTTAAAAAACAAACACCATTTTGTAAATTTTGGGGGCTTCTGTTTCTACACAGTGCACTTTTCAATACTCAATTTATGTAGGTATTATTTTATTACTTTAAAAATTTTTTAACTGCATGCACCAAAATCAGTATGCTCTGAATTTTCCTCTTCGGACCCCTACAACTTTTTATATTTCTGCAATTTGTGGTGTATGAGGGCTCATTTTTAGGCCGGTGATCTGTAGTTTTTATTGGTACCATACCACAATTTAATTAACGTTATACTTTAATAGTTCTGACATTTATGCACGCGACAGTACCACATATGATTATGTTTATTTTTAATTAAATCCCTTTTTTTTTTTAAATGGGGGGGGGGGGGTTTGATTAAAACTTTTATTAGGGAAGGGGTTTATTCACTTTTATTAATTTTTAAAAAAAATTTAGTTTTTTTTTTTTAGTTCCCATAGTGAGAAATAACATGCAATCTGCATACTGCATACACAGTTTTGGCTGAGCATTATTCAGTGTTATCAGTGCTTTGCTGGGGACATCAGAGCACGGCTGACGGCGAGGAGACAGGTAAGGGCCCTCCCGCCATCCACTCAGCAGATTGGGACCCGTAATTTCACCACGGATGTGCTGATCAGCTCCCCTGAGCTATCGGCAATGCTAGATTCCACATTTAGACGCTGAGATCAACTTTGATCGCAATGTCTAAAGGGTTAATACCGGGCATCGGCCCGATCAGAATTGCCCGGCATTAACCATGGGTCCTGGTTGCTAATAGCAGTCGGGACCCACCGAGTATGAAGGGCACTCAGCTTGTGAGTGTGCTCCAAACTGCGGGAGTGTTACCAGGGCATACAGTTATAACCTTGGTCTATAACAGATTTAAGAGAATAAGGGATCACAATAGTTCAACTTAAAGCTGGGGAGGGTGGACTTTTCCATGGTGAGGCATCATGAAGATTCTTCAGAGGCGTATCTAGCAAAGGAGTCCTTTTGGGGATCCAAGGATAACAACCCCTTTGACAAAATCAGATAATGGCAGGGGATTATATTTGCCAGCCTTATCGCAGTTCTGCAGATACATACAAGCTAATGTTAAAAAGGGTGGAGGTATTTACTTTAAGAAGCAAAGAAACGACCAATAGGATTCTTGTATGAACTGAGACAGAGGTGACAAGAAGTGATGCAAAACAATGGAGATACCCTTAGGACCTACCCGGACCTAGGATTAGCAATATAAAGTCATATAGTTCCAATTTCACTTTTGGGAAATGTAGCCTACTTTACAGCATGACTTGTAATGATAACACATTACTCATGCACAGTCTATAATATTTAAGAGCAGTTCTTGCTCATTTTCTTTTTATAAACAAAAAAAAGATAGTTTAAGCAATAAAAATGAAGCCAAAATACAGCTAGAGTATGTGCACGAGGACTTAATCTCCAAGCTCATTGCAAAGCAATATATCTAAAACTAATAATAAGGAAGGATACTCTTGTTTAGATATCTACAAATCATAAAAAAGCAATTAGTGAAAGTAAAAAAAAAAATACTTATTGTAGTTGCAAAACAAAACTGTACACAAAGGGAAAATTTATCAAAACAGGTGTACAGAAGTGGAATAGTTACCTGTAGGAGCCCATGAAGCTGCTATTTTTATTTTCCAATGGAACTGTGAAAATGAGTGTTGGAGTCTGCTTGGTTGCTCAGTACAACTACCCAACATTCACTATTCAAAAAAAAAAAAAAACACTTAAAATATTTAAAAATGTTGCTTGTCTACGTTACTACTTTCGTGTGGGAGAGTGTATTCAAAAGACCTTTTAGAGATGGCGCTGCTGGTTTCCGGTATGGATATGAATGATCAGACCAGAGGAGTTATAAAAACCAAAGCTGCACCAATTTATTGAAAAGAAAGCAGTAGCAAACAGGATAACGCGTTTCAGGAGAATGCAGTGTGGTAAGGAGAGCTAGCAGCATTGTGAATAGTGAGAGTAAATGGATGGATGAATGTCATCCATTTATCCAGGTGAGCACCCACTAACTACGGGCAACCTGTGCCCAATTTGGGCTTTCTTTGTTCCCTATTACTTGTGGTAATACACAAGGCACCCCTTTGATGGTCTCCTCTTCTTTCTATATCTACCTTAATACTTTGGGAACCTTTGTAACATTTTTTTTTTAATGTTCATTTGTTTACTAAATTAAAATACCTTATTAAATAGAAGACTTCATAAAAAATCTCTGGCTCACAGTAACTACAAGGGATTTTTTACACTTTGAGATAATACTCACAAATGTGTACTTTGCGGGTTAAAAATGTATGAGAGCAATCCATAACTTTGACTTTTTTAAAAAAAAAAACTCAAGAGAAAATATAGATAATTGGTTTTCTCAATCCATAAAATGATAAAGGTATCCCTTGGTGAGAGTAAATATTATATAGCAAGAGTGAAAAATCACCAATAGGGTTTAGATATCAAATCTTAATTTATTTCACTGGTAAAATTGTTATCAAAAAGTGTTAACTAATAATGGGAGGGGGGTGAGGGTAACAGGTGAGTGCCTACACTCAGAGCCCTACCTATTCTAGGGGGGGGGGGGCTCCTAAACTAAGTGTGGATAGGAATGGGGAACATAGAGACAATATATACAGATAAGTTAGCCTCTTCTACCAACGCGTTTCGCCTAATGTGGAAACATAGGCTCATCAGGGGACAAGAGGGCAACAAATATATACAGCGATGACAAGGTATTAGTACATTCAAGCATAAATGAGTTAACACTTAGGTACTAGACGATTGACATAAAACAGATACAGTCTGATAAGTAAAAGAAGGTAGGAATTGGTCACAGTGGTCAGGGACAGTCAAACTTGGGTATATGTTGTCAGTGTCTAATTGTCAAAATATAGATGCATAGAGACATTTAGAAATGGGATATCAGATACAGTACAGTATTAGACCTAAATGATGTATAATGGTGTCCTATACAGGTTAAGGTGATAGTAAAGAGATAATCTTCAGAGTATTTAGATTCACTCCATGTAAAATTTCATACTGCAAAAAACAAATTAGAGGACATGAGACACCCAATCTCAAAGAATATTTATAGAGATTCCAAATCGTATATCAATTTGTCTTACCACAGGTGTGAATATGTGGTAGGCGCCATAGTCAATGGAAAATGATGATAAATCAAGGAGGTAACGTTAGGTCTAGACAAAAAAGATAAACGCAAAAAATTGTAGTGTCCAACCACAGTACAGAACCAAAGAATTAGAAAACAAAGGACCCATCACATACCCTGATGCGACAACCTGTACATGTATGATATCCCATATAGGCCAGATTCAATTGGTTCCAAATCTAAGTTGATAACTGTGAACCCAAGAACATCAATTGATATTATCCATGTGCTTATAGTATAAGTATATACTAATAAGATACAAAGTAAGCCAGTTGTACTGACCTGTCCACAGCCACTAAATAGAGTCAGCGTGTACATAGACAAGATAAGGCCATTTAGTCCGAGATAAATCCCAGGTAGCTAAAGAGAAAAAATGAAGCCAGATCAAGAAGAAGGAAACTGTATGGACAGTCTATAAGCAAGATGTATAAAATAACTCCTTAAATACCTTGTTAGATGAAAATATGATGTCTGCTACCAAAGATGGTGAGCGCCAGCACGCCGCTGGATATCAAGGCTCACCCGGCGTTTAAATAGAGCTCCCAGGCGTCTGTAATGATGCTGCTTCCGGTGTATGGAACGCAGCAAAAACATCACATCCGGCGAATTGACCCGCACAGAAGGCGGAACTAATCGCGGCGCCACACACAACGTGTGAAGCGCAACCGGAAGTTTACTGTGGTTCAATGGACCGCAGACCCAGGCAACTACCGGTGCCTTGAACGCACAGCGATATATCTAAGATATATCGCTGTGCGTTCCAGGCACCGGTAGTTGCCTGGGTCTGCGGTCCATTGAACCACAGTAAACTTCCGGTTGCGCTTCACACGTTGTGTGTGGCGCCGCGATTAGTTCCGCCTTCTGTGCGGGTCAATTCGCCGGATGTGATGTTTTTGCTGCGTTCCATACACCGGAAGCAGCATCATTACAGACGCCTGGGAGCTCTATTTAAACGCCGGGTGAGCCTTGATATCCAGCGGCGTGCTGGCGCTCACCATCTTTGGTAGCAGACATCATATTTTCATCTAACAAGGTATTTAAGGAGTTATTTTATACATCTTGCTTATAGACTGTCCATACAGTTTCCTTCTTCTTGATCTGGCTTCATTTTTTCTCTTTAGCTACCTGGGATTTATCTCGGACTAAATGGCCTTATCTTGTCTATGTACACGCTGACTCTATTTAGTGGCTGTGGACAGGTCAGTACAACTGGCTTACTTTGTATCTTATTAGTATATACTTATACTATAAGCACATGGATAATATCAATTGATGTTCTTGGGTTCACAGTTATCAACTTAGATTTGGAACCAATTGAATCTGGCCTATATGGGATATCATACATGTACAGGTTGTCGCATCAGGGTATGTGATGGGTCCTTTGTTTTCTAATTCTTTGGTTCTGTACTGTGGTTGGACACTACAATTTTTTGCGTTTATCTTTTTTGTCTAGACCTAACGTTACCTCCTTGATTTATCATCATTTTCCATTGACTATGGCGCCTACCACATATTCACACCTGTGGTAAGACAAATTGATATACGATTTGGAATCTCTATAAATATTCTTTGAGATTGGGTGTCTCATGTCCTCTAATTTGTTTTTTGCAGTATGAAATTTTACATGGAGTGAATCTAAATACTCTGAAGATTATCTCTTTACTATCACCTTAACCTGTATAGGACACCATTATACATCATTTAGGTCTAATACTGTACTGTATCTGATATCCCATTTCTAAATGTCTCTATGCATCTATATTTTGACAATTAGACACTGACAACATATACCCAAGTTTGACTGTCCCTGACCACTGTGACCAATTCCTACCTTCTTTTACTTATCAGACTGTATCTGTTTTATGTCAATCGTCTAGTACCTAAGTGTTAACTCATTTATGCTTGAATGTACTAATACCTTGTCATCGCTGTATATATTTGTTGCCCTCTTGTCCCCTGATGAGCCTATGTTTCCACATTAGGCGAAACGCGTTGGTAGAAGAGGCTAACTTATCTGTATATATTGTCTCTATGTTCCCCATTCCTATCCACACTTAGTTTAGGAGCCCCCCCCCCCTAGAATAGGTAGGGCTCTGAGTGTAGGCACTCACCTGTTACCCTCACCCCCCTCCCATTATTAGTTAACACTTTTTGATAACACTTTTTTTTTTTGCAACACGGAGGTTGCAGTGTAAGAAATATTCTGTCTCTTTTTTGAGAAGCTATGTTTGCAACTAGGGCCTTGCATACATTTTTTAGGGTAAATTGCTACTTCATGTATATTAGGAATAGTTTAATGTAGGAACGCTCCAGGTACCAGCAGACAAATACACTGCTCAAAAAAATAAAGGGAACACTAAGATAACACACAGATCTGAATGAATGAACTAATCGTATGAAATACTTTCGTCTTTACATAGTTGAAATCACACAAAAATTATCAATGGAAATCAAATGTATCAACCCATGGAGGTCTGGATATGGACAACTACACAACAGGCTGATTCAACTTTGAACTTACAGGCTGATTCAACTTTCAATGTCCAGAGATGAGCGAATCAAATCTGACGAAGTCGAATTTGTTCCGAATTTCATGAAAAATTAGTTTCGGACCGAATCCGAACTTCAACTCGACTAAAAATAATGATTTTCTTCATTAGCGACACCCCTGCAATCGTTCTGTATAATGTATAAATGCGAGTGGCTTTCTCCTGCGCTCGCATCTCTGCAAAAGAGAGGACGATCGCAGCGGGTGTCAGGAGTGAGACCCACTGTGATTTGTCCTCAACTGCAGGTACTACTTCTTCCAACATGGAGCAGACTCTGTTCCATGCTGTGAGCTGTAGTACCTGCATTAATAGACAGATCGCATCAGGTGTTACTTCCGACACCCACTGCGATCGTCTTGTATAATGTATAGATGCGTACGGCCGGCTTCTCTTCTCTGGTCCCACTGTAGTATGAGTATATGCCATATATATACCTATTATTCATATTTCCCGCAGAGAGCTGTTAGTGGCTGGAACCATCTGGCCAATCGCAGCTCTCTGCGGGAAATATGAATAAGTGATGTAAATTTTATTCACATCACTGGCCGGCCGGAGTACAGTGGGGAGATGCGAGTGCAGGAGAAAGCCACTCCATCTCTGCAATAGAAAGGACAATCGCATGGGGTATCAGGAGTGACACCTACTGTGATCTGTCTATTAGTACAGGAACTAGAGTAGTAGTACTACCTAAAAAAATTTAAAAATAGAGAAAAAAAAGTGAAACACACACATATGTCCATTATTTTGATGTACCTTACTCAGCCATTAGCTACCGTTATTTCATCCATTATTATACATCTGTTTTTTAATTATACAAAACAGAAAATGGATGTTTAATACTCATAGTGTGAAAGCAGCCTAAAATGTAGACTCCATTCTTGGAGAAAAAAATAAATAAATTAAAGTTAATTTTTAAACAGGGATGAATTTATGTGGCTGGCAGGGACCTAAAAATCTAGCCGACAATAATAAAAATTTTGAAAGAGGCCATTTAAATGTAAAAATAATACATTTTTTTCTCATGAATTTTTTATTTTATTTTTATTAGTAATGTTTTTTATTATTGTGTTTAATAAAGTGTGTGTGCATGTGTGTTTCGCTTTTAGTACCTGTACTAATAGACAGATCACTCCGGGTGTCACTCCTGACACCCGATGCGATTGTCCTCTCTTTTGCAGAGATGGAGCGGCTTTCTCCTGTGCTCGCATCTCTGCACTATACTCCAGCCGGCCAGTGATGTGAATAGAATTCACATCAATTATTCATATTTCCTGCAGAGAGCTGTGATTGGCCAAATGGTTCCAGCCACTCACAGCTTTCTGCGGGATTTATGAATAAAAGGTATATATATATATATATATATATATATATATACGGCATATACTCATACTACAGTGGGACCAGAGAAGAGTGGACGCCTGGCCGTATCTATACATTATACCGGACGATCGCGGAGTGTGCTCCATGTTGGGAGCAGTAGTACCTGCAGTTAAGGACAGATCACAGCAGGTGTCACTCCTGACACCCAATGAGATCGTCCTATCTAGATGCGAGAAAACCGCCCGCATCTAAACATTATACAGGATGATCACAGTGGGTGTCAGGAGTGACACCCAGTGCATTCTGTCTATTAGCACATGTACTACTACTCCCATCATGGAACAGTCCATGCTGGGAGTAGTAGTACTACTACCTAAAAATAAAAATAAAAAACAGAAAAAAAAGTGAAACACATACACTTCATTAAACACATCATTAAAATACATTAATAATAAAAATTCACCGAGAATTTATTCTGATTGAATCGATTTTTTTTTTCATTCGGCGAATCAGCCGAATCAAATGTTTCTAAAATTCACTCACCTCTAGTAATGTCCTTAAAACAAGTCAAAATGAGGCTCAGTAGTGTGCATGGCCATGGGTATGACCTCCCTACAACACCTGGGCATGCTCCTGATGAGGTGGCGGATGGTCTCCTGAGGGATGTTCTCCCAGACCTGGACTAAAGCATCCACCAACTCCTGGACAGTCTGTGGTGGCGTTGGTGTATGGAGCGAGACATGATGTCCCAGATGTGCTAAATCGTATTCAGGTCTGGGTAAGGGGTGGACCAGTCCATAGCATCAATGCCTTCCTCTTACAAGAACTGCTGACACACTGCAGTCACATGAGTCTAACACTGTCTTGCTTTAGGAGGAACCCAGGGCCAACCGCACCAGCATATGGTCTCACAAGGGGTCTTAGGATCTCAGAGGGCTGAGTGGCCCCCCAGAAAAATGCCACCCCACACCTTTACTGACCCACAGCCAAACCGGTCATGCTGGAAAATGTTGCAGGCAGCAGAACGTTCTCCACGGCGTCTCCAGACGCCAATATTGGTATTCTCTGGCAAATGCCAAACATCCTGTATGGTGTTTGGCTGTAAACACAACCCCGGATTTCGGGCCCTGGATGTCGGGCCCTCATATCACCCTCATGGAGTCTGTTTCTGACCATTTGAGTGGACACATGCACATCTGTGGCCTGCTGGAGGTCATTTTGCAGGGCTATGGCAGTGCTCCTCCTGCTCTTCCTCCTCTTTGCACAAAGGCGGAGGTAGCGGTCCTGCTGCTGGCTTGTTGCCCACCTACAGCCTCCTTCATGTCTTCTGATGTATTGGCCTGTCTCCTGGTAGTGCCTCCATGCTCTGGACACTACACTGACAGACACAGCAAACCTTCTTGCCACAGCTCACATTGATGTGCCATCCTGGATGAGCTGCACTACCTGAGCCACTTGTGTGGGTTGTAGACTCTGTCTCATGCTACCACTAGAGTGAAAGCACCGCCAGCATTCAAATGTGACCAAAACCTCAGCCAGGAAGCATAGGAACTGAGAAGTGGTCTGTGGTCACCACCTGCAGAACCACTCCTTTATTGGGGTTTTGTTACTAATTGCCTATAATTTCCACCTGATGTCTGTTCCATTTGACAATAGCATGTGAAATTGATTGTCAATCAGTGTAGCATCCAACATTGGATGTTGAAGAGAGTCTGGAGGCCCCTATACATATTAGATGTTCAGTAAATCCTGCCTCAATTGGTTGGCTTCAATGAGACAAATCTAGCTCCAATCCATGCAGTGCTGTTCAAACCATATCTAGAGATCAGTGGGAGTCACAGCACTGAGACCCTGACCAAACAGGACTTTTTACATGTCTGTACGACAATTATTAAATGACAGTAATGCTTTAAAGGGTTACTCCTCCAATAGACATCTTATTCCCTATCCAGAGGATAGGGGAAAAGATGTCTGATTGCGGGGGGCACGCTGCATAGAACCCCCTTGATCTCTCCTGCAGCATGTCCTGTCATCTGCTGCACGGAGCGAAGTTACAATGCACAAGCCTGCTGGATTTATGTAGAGCAGGGGTCTCAGACTCCTGACCCGCGGGCCATTTGCGGCCCGCGGAACAAAATTTGACAGACCAGGTGCTGGCCAGGTGATTTCTTCAGGCATTTAGCCCTGCTTCGGGCAAGCAGGGCTAAATGCCAGAAGACTTCACACACATGTAGGCACACACTGCTACTGTACCTATATCTCCCTGCTGCAGCCTATAACGAGCCTTCCTGGAGCGCAAGACACCGGGATGCTGACATTACCTAATGCACGCATCCCCGTAAAGAAGGCTCGTTTTAGGCTGCAGCAGGGAGATGTAAGTACTGTAGTTGTGAAACTTAACTTAACTTGCCTAATTACTTGCCGAATAAGGGAGGACCTGCTTATCACCAGGGGCTAACCTATCTTCTTAGGGGGCATACTTGTTTAAATAGGAGCCCTACCTGCCGTGGTAATATCTATCTGGGGGCCTGTACACCTATTTGGAACCCCTACCTGATCATCAGGTAGGGCTCCCCAATAGGTTGACAGGCCCCCAGATAGATATTACCCACATCAGTGATGGATATCAAATCTATCTGGGTCCTCTATACCTACTTGGGAGCCCTACCTAATGGGGGTCATATCTATCTGGGGGCCTGTGTACCTACTGGGGATCCCTACCAGATGGGGGTCATATCTATATGGGGGCCTATGTACCTACTGGGGAGCCCTACCAGATGGGGGTCATATCTATCTGGGGGCTTGTCTGGGAGCATTATATTTGAGGGGCACATGATGGGGGCATTATATGTGAGGGGCGCATAATGGGGGCATTATATGTGAGGGGCACATGATGGGGGCATTATATGTAAGGCGGCACATAATGAGGGCATTATATGTTAGGGGAGCATGATGGGGGCATTATATGTGAGGGGCACATGATGAGGGCATTATATGTGAGGGGCGCATGATGGGGGCATTATATGTGAGGCGGCGCATAATGAGGGCATTATATGTGAGGGGCGCATGATGGGGGCATTATATGTGAGGCGGCCCATAATGAGGGCATTATATGTGAGGGGCGCATGATGGAGGCATTATATGTGAGGGGTGCATGCGGTCCAGCCTCTACCTCCAATGGCGCACAGATGATTTGAGTTTGAGACCCCTGATGTAGAGGCCCTTGCGTTTACATAAAGCCGTGCATATCTGAGGCTGCCTAACCTCTAAGATGGAAATTTCACCTATAGTTTACACTTGCTAACAAGTGTAAACTATATTAAATTTGGCATGCGCAGGCAGCAACACCCCCCTTGAGTAAAACCATGACCTCTCTGCTGTAAGCTCAGCCCATTTGGCGAGTTTGGCAGAGAAGATCAATACGTTGCATAGTTTTGAAAAAAAAATGCTACTTTTTAATTCCAATTTAGATGTAAATCCATTACTGAAATGGACTCATGGATAAGTGTGTTAGTTCAAATTATGTGCAGTTTTGATGTGTTTTCTTCTTCAAAGTTTCTTAGAGAAATATTGCCATGGGGCAAAAGTTATTTGAACTTTTATCACAATTGAGGGATTTTATGAAGATCTGAAGTCTTTTGGCTGTGTGCACGTTAAATTCTTACTGCATTAGTTATTCTTAACTTTTTTTGCATTTTGTTTTTAAAATCATGCTAAAAACATCAAATTAAAATTGCAGTAAAACATTACCATCTTTGCCACAATGTTGGAAACATCAAAGCAAAAACAGCTAAAACACAGCAAAAAAACAAAAAAACAAACAATGCTTGAATACAGCATAAGGGAATGTGTTTCTCTCTCTGTGGGGAACACGACTCTTTTCCCAAAAACCACGCACATTTTGTAGTTTTTTTTTTTTTTTCCACTCTGAGTGTTTCTTATTCTGTCAGCTTTTCTCTGTCCTACATTCAGAATTTACACAGAATTTAGGCACACAACCCAACAAAAAGAGTTGGAATGCTGTAAGTAAATGAGAGGCAATGTGTGTGTGAGTGTGTGTGTGTGAGTGTGTGTGTGTGTGTGAGTGTGTGTGTGTGTGAGTGTTCCAGCATCACTTCCAAACGGCTAAAGATATTAACATGAAACTTGGTACACATGTTACTTATATGTCAACAACAAACATAGGATAGGTAATTTACCCTTACCCTCCCCTATTTACGAGGGTCAGGGTCTTTGCTTAAAGTCCCATACAAGTCTATGGGCAATATATGTTACGGCATAATTTCCAAACAGCTGGAAATATTTCTATAATACTCTGTCACATGTTACTTAAAAACGAAACTAAAAATGTATGAGTTAATTTAACCCTAGCCTACCACCACCACCACCCTCCCCCCATTAATGGAGGTCTGGGTTTTTGTTGAATGTCCAGTGGAAATATATGAGCAATGTATCTTCCAGCATAACTCCTGTACGGCTGAAGATATTTCGCTAATTCCTGGTCACATGTTACTTATATGTCAAACAAAAATATATAATGGTTAAATGAACCTTAACCTACCCCCTTATGTGAAGGATGGGGTTTTGGTTTCAAGCCCCATACAAGTACAGTGGGACAAAAAAGCATTTAGTCAGCCACCAATTGTGAAAGTTCTTCCACTTAAAAAGATTAGAGAGGCCTGTAATTTCCATCATAGGTATACCTCAACTATGAGAGACATATTGAGAAAAAAAACATCCATAAAATCACATTGTCTGAATTTTAAAGAATTTATCTGCGAATTATGGTGAAAAACAAGTATTCTGTCAATAACAAAAGTTCATCTCAATGGTTTTTTATATACATTTTGTTAGTAATGACAGAGGTCAAACATTTTCTGTAAGTCTTCACAAGGTTTTCACACACTGTTGCTGGTATTTTGGCCCATTCCCCCATGCAGATCTCCTCTAGAGCAGTGATGTTTTGTGGCTGTCGCTGGGCAACACAGACTTTAAACTCTTTCCAAATGTTTTCTATGGGGTTGAGATCTGGAGAATGGCTAGGGCACTCCAGGACCTTGAAATGCTCCTTATGTAGCCACTCCTTCATTGCCCGGGCAGTGTGTTTGGGATCATTGTCATGCTGAAAGACCCAGCTACGTTTCATCTTCACTGCCCTTGCTGATGGAGGAGGTTTTCCCTCAAAATCTCATGATACATGGCCCCATTCATTCTTTCCTTTACATGGCTCAGTCGTCCTGGTCCCTGTGCAGAAAAACATCCCCAAAGCATGATGTTTCCACCCCCATGCTTCACAGTAGGTATGGTGCTCTTTGGATGCAACTCAGCATTCTTTCTTCTCCGAACATGGCAAGTTGAGTTTTTACCAAAAAGTTTTACTTTGGTTTCATCTGACCATATGACATTCTCCCATAAGTCTGCATGATATAGGCAATAAAAAAAAAACTTGGAGTGCTTTTTTTTAACTCTTCAGTCATGTGACACAACCTAGTACATCAGAATATCCTACTGAAAGGTATTCCATTTGCATTGGTTTCCATTTAAGTTTCCACAGGATAGGGCATAAGTGAATTTTTGCGGATGTTTTCCTTTAATGATTCTCCATCAGCTGCCATATTCAGGACAGAAGCAGCAATGCTGTTGAGGTAGAAGAATGTGACTTTGCAATTCAAATAAATGAAGCAGAACTTCTAAAGAGCATACATTAGTAAGTTTCCTATATTTCCTATGTTACCCTTATAAACTCTCAATCCTTTAGGTAGTCTGGTATTGTCACATGCTGAGTTCTTTGCCTGGAGCTAGGCAACATTCCAATCACAAAAAATAACATGCAATGTAACATTAAGGTATCATGAGATAATAATTAAAAATATTACATATGAAACACTTCATAATATATAGCTTAAATAGTTGTTCATTTGATCACACTTGTCTACCACAGCAAATTATTTACACATAGCAATCAGCAAATATGGAGATCACCAGGCAAGGTTGCCAAGCTGCCCAATGCCCAACAATATTTTACAGATTGCTTTTCATTAGAATATTATCTCCATAGCATTGGCCATAATTATGACTACCCTCCATTTGATAGCCTTTTTGAATTCTTACATATTTTTAAGTAATTGCCTGTTATTGTACTACTTTAACAAAAAAAACTTTTTGTAAGAAAATTAGTATGTTTAAAATTGTCCTATTCTGACTCCTATATATATATATATATATATATATATATATATATATATATATATATGTATAAATATATATATATATATATATATATATATATATGTCACGATTCGGCTGGCAGGAGGTGGATCCTCTGTGCCAGAGAGGGATTGGCGTGGACCGTGCTAGTGGACCGGTTCTAAGTTACTACTGGTATTCACCAGAGCCCGCCGCAAAGCGGGATGGTCTTGCAGCGGCGGTAGTAACCAGGTCGTATCCACTAGCAATGGCTCAACCTCTCTGACTGCTGAAGATAGGCGCGGTACAAGGGAGTAGACAAGAGCAAGGTCGGACGTAGCAGAAGGTCGGGGCAGGCAGCAAGGATCGTAGTCAGGGGCAACGGCAGGAGGTCTGGAACACAGGCTAGGAACACACAAGGAACGCTTTCACTGGCACGATGGCAACAAGATCCGGCGAGGGAGTGCAGGGGAAGTGAGGTATAAATAGGGAGTGCACAGGTGAACACACTGATTAAGCCAACTGCGCCAATCAACGGCGCAGTGGCCCTTTAAATCGCAGAGACCCGGCGCGCGCGCGCCCTAAGGAGCGGGGCCGCGCGCGCCGGGACAGGACCGACGGAGAGCGAGTCAGGTACGGGAGCCGGGGTGCGCATCGCGAGCGGGCGCCACCCGCATCGCGAATCGCATCCCGGCTGGGAGAGGTATCGCAGCGCACCCGGTCAGCAGATCTGACCGGGGCGCTGCAGTTGCGAGGATGTTGCGAGCGCTCCGGGGAGGAGCGGGGACCCGGAGCGCTCGGCGTAACAGTACCCCCCCCCTTGGGTCTCCCCCTCTTCTTGGAGCCTGAGAACCTGAGGACCAGACTTTTGTCTAGGATGTTGTCCTCAGGTTCCCAGGATCTCTCTTCTGGACCACAGCCCTCCCAATCAACCCAAAAAATTTTTTTCCCTCGGACCGTCTTGGAGGCCAGTATCTCCTTCACGGAGAAGATGTCAGAAGAGACGGAAACAGGAGTGGGAGAAACAAGTTTGGGAGAGAAACGGTTGATGATGAGAGGTTTAAGGAGAGAGACATGGAAGGCATTGGGAATACGAAGAGAAGGAGGAAGAAGGAGTTTGTAAGAGACAGGATTAATCTGGCACAAGACTTTGAAAGGACCAAGATAGCGTGGTCCCAGTTTGTAACTGGGGACACGAAAGCGGACATATTTAGCGGAGAGCCATACCTTGTCTCCGGGAGCAAAGATGGGGGGAGTTCTTCTTTTCTTATCGGCAAACCTTTTCATGCGAGATGAAGCCTGTAACAGAGAATTTTGGGTCTCTTTCCATATGGTGGAAAGATCACGAGTCACTTCAACCACAGCGGGCAAACCAGAGGGCAAGGGAGTAGGGAGGGGGGGAAGAGGGTGACGGCCGTACACCACGAAAAATGGGGATTTAGCAGAAGATTCAGAGACTCTGAAGTTGTATGAGAATTCGGCCCATGGTAGAAGATCTGCCCAGTCATCCTGGCGGGAGGAAACAAAATGCCGTAAATAGTCACCCAGAACCTGGTTAATTCTTTCTACTTGCCCATTGGATTGAGGATGATAAGCAGAAGAGAAGTTTAATTTAATCTTGAGTTGTTTACAGAGAGCCCTCCAGAATTTTGACACGAATTGGACGCCTCTATCCGAGACGATCTGAGTGGGCAAACCGTGAAGACGAAAAATGTGTACAAAAAATTGTTTTGCCAACTGAGGCGCTGAAGGAAGACCAGGAAGAGGAATAAAATGTGCCATCTTGGAAAATCGATCAACGACCACCCAAACAACAGTGTTGCCACGGGATGGGGGTAGGTCAGTAATAAAGTCCATACCAATCAGAGACCAAGGCTGTTCGGGGACAGGCAGAGGATGAAGGAGACCAGCAGGCTTCTGGCGAGGAGTCTTATCCCGGGCACAGACAGTACAGGCCCGCACAAAATCAACAACATCCGTCTCCAGAGTCGGCCACCAATAGAAACGAGAGATGAGTTGCAAGGACTTTTTGATGCCCGCATGGCCTGCGAGGTGGGAGGAGTGACCCCATTTGAGAATCCCGAGACGTTGGCGTGGAGAGACGAAGGTCTTCCCTGGAGGAATTTGCCTGATGGAGACTGGAGAAGTGGAGATCAGACAGTCAGGAGGAATGATGTGTTGCGGAGAGACCTCTACTTCCGAGGCATCCGAGGAACGAGAGAGAGCATCGGCCCTAATGTTCTTGTCGGCAGGGCGAAAATGAATTTCAAAGTTAAAACGGGCAAAGAACAACGACCACCTGGCCTGGCGAGGATTCAGCCGTTGGGCAGACTGGAGATAGGAGAGATTCTTGTGATCGGTGTAAATGATAACTGGAAATTTTGATCCCTCCAGCAGATGCCTCCATTCCTCAAGTGCCAATTTAATGGCCAGTAGTTCTCGATCCCCGATGGAGTAGTTCCTCTCCGCCGGAGAGAAGGTCCTAGAAAAAAACCACAAGTAACAGCATGCCCGGAAGAATTTTTTTGTAGAAGGACCGCTCCAGCTCCCACTGAGGAGGCATCAACCTCCAATAGGAAGGGTTTAGATGGGTCAGGTCTGGAGAGCACGGGAGCAGAAGAAAAGACAGACTTGAGCCATTTAAATGCGTCTTCCGCTTGGAGAGACCAGGACTTAGGATTGGCATTCTTCTTGGTTAAAGCCACGATAGGAGCCACAATAGTGGAAAAATGTGGAATAAATTGTCTGTAATAATTGGCGAACCCCAAAAAACGTTGGATAGCACGGAGTCCGGAGGGGCGTGGCCAATCTAAGACGGCAGAGAGTTTATCTGGGTCCATTTGTAGTCCCTGGCCAGAGACCAAGTATCCTAGGAAAGGAAGAGATTGACATTCAAACAGACATTTCTCCATTTTGGCATAAAGTTGATTGTCTCGAAGTCTCTGAAGAACCATGCGGACATGCTGGCGATGTTCTTCTAAGTTGGCAGAAAAAATCAGAATATCGTCCAGATACACAACAACACAGGAATATAAGAGATCACGAAAAATTTCATTAACAAAGTCTTGGAAGATGGCAGGGGCGTTGCACAGGCCAAAGGGCATGACTAGATACTCAAAGTGTCCATCTCTGGTGTTAAATGCAGTTTTCCATTCGTCCCCCTCCCTGATGCGGATGAGATTATAAGCACCTCTTAAGTCCAGTTTGGTAAAGATGTGGGCACCTTGAAGGCGATCAAAGAGTTCTGAGATAAGAGGTAGGGGGTAGCGGTTCTTTACCGTGATTTTATTAAGTCCGCGGTAATCAATGCAAGGACGTAGGGAGCCATCTTTTTTGGACACAAAGAAAAATCCAGCTCCGGCAGGAGAGGAGGATTTGCGGATAAACCCCTTTTTTAAATTTTCCTGGATGTATTCAGACATAGCAAGAGTCTCTGGGGCGGACAGAGGATAAATTCTGCCCCGGGGTGGAGTAGTGCCCGGGAGGAGGTCAATAGGACAGTCATAAGGCCTGTGAGGAGGTAAAGTCTCAGCTTGTTTTTTGCAAAATACGTCAGCATAGTCCATATAAGCCTTAGGGAGACCGGTTACAGGGGGACCCACAGGGTCACGGCAGGGAGTACTGGGAACCGGTTTAAGACAGTCCTTGAAACAAGAAGTACCCCAGCTCTTGATCTCTCCTGTGGACCAATCAAGGGTTGGGGAATGGCGTTGAAGCCACGGTAGTCCAAGGAGAATTTCGGAAGTGCAATTGGAGAGGACCAAAAACTCAATTTTTTCGTGATGAGGTCCGATGCACATTAGGAGGGGCTCCGTGCGGTAACGCACGGTACAGTCCAATCTTTCATTGTTAACACAATTGATGTAGAGGAGTCTGGCGAGACTGGTCACCGGGATGTTGAACCTGTTGATGAGAGAGGCCAAAATAAAATTTCCTGCAGATCCGGAATCCAAGAAGGCCATAGTAGAGAAGGAGAAGGTAGAGGCAGATATCCGCACAGGCACAGTAAGGCGTGGAGAAGCAGAGTTGACATCAAGAACTGTCTCACCTTTGTGCGGAGTCAGCGTACGTCTTTCCAGACGGGGAGGACGGATAGGACAATCCTTCAGGAAGTGTTCGCTACCGGCACAGTACAGGCAAAGATTCTCCATGCGGCGTCGTGTCCTCTCTTGAGGTGTCAAGCGAGACCGGTCAACTTGCATAGCCTCCACGGCGGGAGGCACAGGAACGGATTGCAGAGGACCAGAGGAGAGAGGAGCCGGGGAGAAAAAACACCTCGTGCGAACAAAGTCCATATCCTATGTAGAAATTATAAATAAAAAATATTTATGTGAACCAGTCCTCAAAAGCACAGGGGAGAGAAAAAGGAAAAGACTAGTGGAGATGGGATCCAAGAAATGGTCTTTATTATATAAAAAGGATATATATGGCCAATCGCCTAGCAGGGCCCTTGCTAAAGGCGAATGGAATATACTGGGTAAAAAATAGATATAATAAAAAATACAGAATATAGTAGGATTAAAATGAGATAAATATGATGGGTAAGTAGCACCAAAGAAAATTCATTAATTAAATATCTGCTGCATATATCAGGAGAAAACCTTCTCAGTCCATATAATTCATAGGGATATTTCAATGAAAAATCCACAAGAAATGTCCAGAATGAAAAGTCACAATTAGTTTGGGTGTGTCCGGAGTAACGATATATGGTAGTGAGTGTAGCCACAATAGCTACAATAGGAAATTCATGGACAGGTAATGCAGACAATGTGGCAAACACTGTCAGCGATGAAGATGCCAAGTTTCGGTGCACAGCACCACTCACCCTCCTTTGGAGTCCTCAGGTCCGGGCTGGCACGGCTGAGTCCGGCACTCTGGATATCAATGCCCGCCTGGGTGGTATGCTGGGTGAATGGCTGAATCTCCGGGGGTCCGAGTGTCCTGGGCTGGCACGGGAGGCGTCCGGCCTTGGGGAGGATGATGTCCAGGAGTAACTCTGCCGACCGGGGCTGTGAGAGGATGCAGGTAACAGGTGGTGCGGATTGCACGTATGAATAAGGTGCTAACAGCGCGCGTGCAGCAGTGGTCCCGGAATCGTGGGCATCCAGCTGTTGCAATTGGAATATGGCAGATACAGTCTATTTGAAGTGATATACACTTATGGATAAGGTGCAGATAATGGGCTAGACGCGTTTCAAGGCCGCGGGCCTTTTCTTCAGTAGCTATAGGTGTGACCTATAGCTACTGAAGAAAAGGCCCGCGGCCTTGAAACGCGTCTAGCCCATTATCTGCACCTTATCCATAAGTGTATATCACTTCAAATAGACTGTATCTGCCATATTCCAATTGCAACAGCTGGATGCCCACGATTCCGGGACCACTGCTGCACGCGCGCTGTTAGCACCTTATTCATACGTGCAATCCGCACCACCTGTTACCTGCATCCTCTCACAGCCCCGGTCGGCAGAGTTACTCCTGGACATCATCCTCCCCAAGGCCGGACGCCTCCCGTGCCAGCCCAGGACACTCGGACCCCCGGAGATTCAGCCATTCACCCAGCATACCACCCAGGCGGGCATTGATATCCAGAGTGCCGGACTCAGCCGTGCCAGCCCGGACCTGAGGACTCCAAAGGAGGGTGAGTGGTGCTGTGCACCGAAACTTGGCATCTTCATCGCTGACAGTGTTTGCCACATTGTCTGCATTACCTGTCCATGAATTTCCTATTGTAGCTATTGTGGCTACACTCACTACCATATATCGTTACTCCGGACACACCCAAACTAATTGTGACTTTTCATTCTGGACATTTCTTGTGGTTTTTTCATTGAAATATCCCTATGAATTATATGGACTGAGAACGTTTTCTCCTGATATATGCAGCAGATATTTAATTAATGAATTTTCTTTGGTGCTACTTACCCATCATATTTATCTCATTTTAATCCTACTATATTCTGTATTTTTTATTATATCTATTTTTTACCCAGTATATTCCATTCGCCTTTAGCAAGGGCCCTGCTAGGCGATTGGCCATATATATCCTTTTTATATAATAAAGACCATTTCTTGGATCCCATCTCCACTAGTCTTTTCCTTTTTCTCTCCCCTGTGCTTTTGAGGACTGGTTCACATAAATATTTTTTATTTATAATTTCTACATATTACATTAGGCCTTTTGGGTGAAGGCAACACCTTTAACCTCAAGCACATTATTTCTTTTATCCTAAGTGAGCTACACATATTTTACAAAGTCCATATCCTGGCGGAGCTCCTGACGCCTTTCGGAAAAACGCATGTCAATGCGAGTGGCTAGATGAATGAGTTCATGCAGGTTAGCAGGAATTTCTCGTGCGGCCAGAACATCTTTAATGTTGCTGGATAGGCCTTTTTTAAAGGTCGCGCAGAGGGCCTCATTATTCCAGGATAATTCGGAAGCAAGAGTACGGAATTGGATGGCGTACTCGCCAACGGAAGAATTACCCTGGACCAGGTTCAGCAGGGCAGTCTCAGCAGAAGAGGCTCGGGCAGGTTCCTCAAAGACACTTCGAATTTCCGAGAAGAAGGAGTGTACAGAGGCAGTGACGGGGTCATTGCGGTCCCAGAGCGGCGTGGCCCATGACAGAGCTTTCCCAGACAGAAGGCTGACTACGAAAGCCACCTTAGACCTTTCAGTAGGAAACTGGTCCGACATCATCTCCAAGTGCAGGGAACATTGCGAAAGAAAGCCACGGCAAAACTTAGAGTCCCCATCAAATTTATCCGGCAAGGATAGTCGTAGGCCGGAAGCGGCCACTCGCTGCGGAGGAGCTGCAGGAGCTGGCGGAGGAGATGATTGCTGAAGCTGTGGTAGTAGCTGCTGTAGCATCACGGTCAGTTGAGACAGCTGGTGGCCTTGTTGCGCTATCTGTTGCGACTGCTGGGCGACCACCGTGGTGAGGTCGGCGACAACTGGCAGTGGAACTTCAGCGGGATCCATGGCCGGATCTACTGTCACGATTCGGCTGGCAGGAGGTGGATCCTCTGTGCCAGAGAGGGATTGGCGTGGACCGTGCTAGTGGACCGGTTCTAAGTTACTACTGGTATTCACCAGAGCCCGCCGCAAAGCGGGATGGTCTTGCAGCGGCGGTAGTAACCAGGTCGTATCCACTAGCAACGGCTCAACCTCTCTGACTGCTGAAGATAGGCGCGGTACAAGGGAGTAGACAAGAGCAAGGTCGGACGTAGCAGAAGGTCGGGGCAGGCAGCAAGGATCGTAGTCAGGGGCAACGGCAGGAGGTCTGGAACACAGGCTAGGAACACACTAGGAAACGCTTTCACTGGCACAATGGCAACAAGATCCGGCGAGGGAGTGCAGGGGAAGTGAGGTATACATAGGGAGTGCACAGGTGAACACACTAATTAGACCAACTGCGCCAATCAGTGGCGCAGTGGCCCTTTAAATCGCGGAGACCCGGCGCGCGCGCGCCCTAGGGAGCGGGGCCGCGCGCGCCGGGACAGGACCGACGGAGAGCGAGTCAGGTACGGGAGCCGGGGTGCGCATCGCGAGCGGGCGCCACCCGCATCGCGAATCGCATCCCGGCTGGGGGCGGTATCGCAGCGCACCCGGTCAGTAGATCTGACCGGGGCGCAGCAGTAGCGAGGATGTTGCGAGCGCTCCGGGGAGGAGCGGGGACCCGGAGCGCTCGGCGTAACAATAGATACAACAAGAAAACCAGGGTACCCAAGGGGACCAAAATCCTTAGCACATCAGCCACCAATCCCCTCACCACCTCCCAATAAGGGACAATCAAAGGGCAGGACCAGAATATGTGAAAGACCGTTCCTAACCCCACACCACAGCATCAACATTGAGGGGGAATATTTGGGTTCAATTTATTAAGCAGTGCAGGGGTATGGTACCAGCCCATTAACATCTTAAATTGCGTTTCTTTATAGGCTGTACAAATGGAGGCCTTAGAAGCCTGCTGCCAAATAATCCGCCATTGGGGCAGGGTGATAGTGGTGTTCAAGACCTCCTCCCAACGACTCATGTAATGATGAGATGGGGCACTTCCGTCAGGAGGAGCATTAATAATGGAAAAAATGTCTGAGAGAAGATCCTTCATCTGTGGCCCAGCGCTGCACAACCGCTCGAAGGCCGTAGGTAGGGAGACCACATGAGTTCCCAGTACAGATGACATAAAATGCCTGAGCTGAAGATAATGAAGTTGTTCGGAGGAGGGAAGACCATGTCGGGAGAAGAAAGGAAAGTTCTCAAAGAATGGTAGCGTACGGGACAGGGGGACCACTATGTCAGCCCAACAAAAGAGTCCCCTACCACCTCACTCCCTAACCATATTAGAGGGGGGACTCGGAGGGAAAGCTGGATGGTAAAGGAAAGACTGCAGTGGGGAGATACGGGGAAAAAACTGTATTTCCTGGAGCAATACCCCAAAACATACCTGGAGAAGGACATGGGTCCTGGTAGAGGGCCAGGGGGAACTATAAGGGGGGGGGGGAGGGACTCCAGAGAAATGTATTTGGGTGGATCAGTGCCAGCCACAACTTCTCAAGTTCCATCCAATGGCTATAAGCATGGCATGCGGTCCAGGCAACTAGATGGCGTAGGTGAGCAGCCCAATAATATTTAGTGACATCTGGTACTGACAGGCCCCCCATGTGCCTACCTGCCAACATAACCGACACTGGGAGACTATGCCTCTTACCATCCCAGATAAAACGAAAAATGGCTGATTGGAATATTTGCAGGGCAGGCAATAGTACACGAACGGACAGTGTATCGAAAAAAATAGAGCAATTTAGGGAGTATGGTCTTTTTAACCGCCGCTATACGCCCAAAAAAGGAGATAAATTGGGACTGCCACTTTTCCATGAGTGAGCAAAGGTGTCGGAACAGAGGACAGTAGTTAGCAGTGTAGAGAGAGGAGTAGCTTCGAGTGAGGTGGACACCAAGATAGGTAATATTAGAAGTAGAGCAGGAAAAAACCCTCAGGTATGGCACTGCAGACTCTTGTAGACAGATGAGGCGGATGCCAAAGGTAATAGGAAAGTCCTCAGCAGGACATTTTATTAAAAAAACAATAAAATGGACAAGATTACGCGTTTCGGGAGGATCCCTCCCTCCCTTCCTCAGATCAGGATCCTGATCTGAGGAAGGGAGGGATCCTCCCGAAACGCGTAATCTTGTCCATTTTATTGTTTTTTTAATAAAATGTCCTGCTGAGGACTTTCCTATTACCTTTGGAGTCCGCCTCATCTGTCTACAAGAGTCTGCAGCGCCATACCTGAGGGTTTTTTCCTGCTCTACTTCTAATATTGACTTCCAGGACGACTTGTTTCCTCCTGCAACCCATCGGCATAGCAGCGACTCGCACTACAGTACCCAGATTATATCGTGGGTGATATACTTTTTTGCATAGATCTCAAGGTGAGCGCCCATCTATAAGCCCCGTGGGGTTGCCCCCCCACCCACCACCCGATCTATTGAGGGTAAATACACGAGGCGCCGTCCGTCGGTCCTTTCTTTTCTTTTCTCTACAGATTCTTCAAGATAGGTAATAGCAGTGGGGGACCACCGGAAAGAATAGGTAGCACGTAGTTGAGTGGAAAGAGAAGGCGGGAGGTTCAAGGGCAGGGCCTCAGTTTTAGAGAGATTAATTTTATAGCCATAAACAACACCATAAGAGCATAAAACCCTATAGAGGTTAGGGATATAAGTCATAGGTCTCGTGAGGGTGAGAAGAACATCGTCAGCAAAGAGGCAGATTTTAAATTCTCTGTCATGGAGAGAAATTCCAGAGATGTCCGCACTCCCCCAGATCATGGCAGCAAGGGGTTCAATACATGAAGTAAAAATCAGGGGAGATAACGGACACCCCTGCCTGGTTCCATTGGACATAGGAAAAGGTGGGGAAGAGGCATGAGGAAGCTTGAGAGAGGCCGTAGGGGAAGAGTAGAGACCCCGCAGAGCAGTAAGAAAATTACCCATAATCCCAAATTTCCGAAGGGTGTCAAAAAGGAAAGACCAACCCAGCCTATCAAAGGCCTTTTCAGCGTCCAGACTAAGTACAACAGCCTGCTCAGATCGTCTATTAACCAGATGAATCAAATCAATCACCCGCCTCATGTTATCATCCCCCTGACGGCAAGGTATGAAGCCAACCCAGTCTTTATGGATGAGGGTGGGGAGGAGACAACCGAGACAGGCTGCTAGAATCTTAGAGAACAGCTTCAGATCGGTATTGAGCAGGGCGATGGGCCTATAACTGGAGCAATCATGCGGCTCCTTACCCGGTTTGGGAATAAGGGTAAGTAGGGAGTGCAGAAAGGACTGCGGGATCCCCTCTCCTTCACTAAGGAATTAAACAGAGGAGCAAGGTGAGGGAGAAGAAGAGCAAAGAAGGTCTTGTAATGTAAATAGGAAAAATCATCTGGGCCAGGGGAGCATCCGGAAGGCAAGGATTTAAGAACTTCTACAATTTCCTCAAGCGTGATCGGAGCATTTAAGATAGCCCATTCAAACACCGAGAGAGATGGCAGGTGGCATTACAAAAGAAAGGAGTCCAGCAGAGCTCCCCAGGGTCAGAAGGGAATTGTGAGGGAAGGGAATAAAGCTTAGAGTAGTAGTCCCTAAAGAGACGATATATAGCGTCAGGGCGATAGTGAAGAGTGCCAGAGGGGTCTTTCAGGGCCGAGGGCATCTGGGCTGCAGCACGGTCTCTCAAACGTTTAGCTAGCATCGAGTGGGCTTTTTTACCCTTCTCGTAAAACCGTTGTTTAGCATAGCAAAGCATGGCTCCACTTTACAGAGTGCAATATCACCCATTTGTGCACGTGCCACGACCAGACGCATCAGTACCGACAGGGAAGGAATAGAAAACAAAGCGGCCTCAAGCGTACGAATTTGCGTTTACAACTCCCGGGTTTGAGCCAAGGCATCTCATTTCAAGCGGGAGCCCAGAGCAATACAGTGCCCCCTATTTACAGATTTATGGGCCTCCCAAAGAACCGCTTGAGAAGAGACAGAACTCTGGTTGAGAATAAAATATTCGAATATAGAGGCCTTGATTGACTCCCGGGAGGGCAAGGATTTGAGTAAAGAATCATTAAGACGCCAGTGGCAGCGTCTGGGAGAGGAGGAGAAAATGGAAAAAGACAGGAGGACTGGACTATGATTGGACCAAGAGATAGGGTCGAGAGAAGCAGAGGAAAGCATGCAAACCATAGGTAAGTTGCCAAAAAAGTAGTATATACGGGTAGGTAGTTTATGTGGGTGGGAGTAAAACGAGAACGATTTGTCAGTAGGGTGATTAATCCTCCATAGGTCATACAAGGAGGAGGAGCGTATCAAGCGACAGAAAAAGCCTCAGTTGGGCAGGAGGAGTAGGGCTGCCAAGGGCTGAATGGCGGTCCATGGAGGGAGAAAAAATAAGGTTAAAATCACTGCCAAAAAGCAAAGCCGATGGGGGGTATTTACTTAACTTAGCGAGCAACCCAAAGTAAAAAAAAAATGATCTGGGACGTACTGGGTGCATAGACGTTGCATAGAAGCAGAGATTCGCCGCCAAGGGAGCCCTCCACTATCACGTACGGTCCCTGGGGGTCAATATAGGAGGAGGAGACCTGGATGGGTCAGGACCGGTAGATCAAGATTGCCACTCCGGCCATCTTCCTACCAGAAGTGGCCGAAAAAGCAAGCAGGTAAAGAGGGTGTATAAATTGGAAAGAGCCAGAGTGGTTAGAGTGTGCTTCCTGAAGAAAAACTATATTGGCCCTCTGCGAAACTGTGACGGATCCTACAGTCACCCTACCTACTTGGACTTTAGGACATCACTATTTGTACCCTTCAGTTGATGTTGTCCAGTGACATAAAGCTCAGAGTTAAAATACTTTTATTTACTGTTTTCATACACTTTCTGCACATGGTCCACTTACTGTGCACAATACACCTTTTGCACTCAAGGCACTGTATAGGGAGAGCTAATCACCTTTGTTGGATTATCTCCCAGACTACCTGTCACCTGTATTACCTTTATTGGCTTATCTCCCAGACTACCTGTCACCTGTATTACCTTTATTGGATTATCTCCCAGACTACCTGTCACCTGTATTGCCTTCATTGGATTATCTCCCAGACTCACTGCCACCTGTATTGTCTTTACTGACCCTTCCCCCTGTGATGTCCTTCCTATAAAAGGAGACACTTGTTCCACAATAAAGAGTTCTGATTTTATACCTGAAGACTGGTGTTGCCTTGTTCCTTGAGTACAAGGATGCAATAATCTCTAGTTCTGCCTGGGGATATTGCCTGTGATATGCTGGGGCTTGTCATCCGGAAGGAGAAGTCACTTTTGGCGGAGTCAGTCCGTCACAGAGACCAACTCCCATTGCAGGAGGCCCCTCTTAGGGGGGGAGTTGAGGCCCTTAACATTCAGGGAAACACACTTAGCCATGGTCAAGGAAAAAGGGGAGGAGGAAGCTGAAAAAGAAAATGCAAAAAAGCATCATCGCGGGAGATAGAAGACAAGGGGAAACTTAACCGCCTCTGGAAGCCTAGAAGAGAAGGGAGGAAAAGAGGGAGGAAGGGTAGGACACATAAGGAAAGGGAAAGACAAGACAAACCATAAAAGACATAACAATGAAAACAGACATATAAGAAGAAGAACAAAAAAACATCAAATCATGGAATAAATCATTGACCACTGGGTCAAAGATGAGGCACAAAACAGCAGCAAAATCTAGGTGCATAAGCACCACCAAAGTACCAGTTAGTTTGGGAAGGCCTCTGTGGTGAGATGAGCAACGAACGACAAGAAAACGGGATCAGCCCAGAAAGGCTCACCCCACGGGGCCATGCCAAAGACAACAGGTATAGATGACCGCCAATAAGGTCATAGGATACAGTAACCACAACAGTTCAATAAGTGTAAATCAATAACAACAGGGAGGCCCCGCACACGGATATCATTCCAGCGCCCCCTATTATCCAAATCCTCCATATGGTCATGCATGTCACATAGGAACTCAGATTGTGAGGCAATGGTGGACTGGAGCTGAGCGATATATGCCCTGGTAGAATCGTGGGCACCTTCCAGACCCTCAAACCTGTCTAAGGCATGCTGCAAGTCTTGGCAAAGAGAGGAAATTTCAGCACGGCATGCATCTTTGACTTCAAAAATGAAAGAGCGAAAGTAGGAATGGGTGACAAGAGCTGATACATATCAAAGGGCGTAGGTGTGGGAGCTGGGATTCCCAAACACACCAGTTCCATGTCAGGGAGACTGTCCGAAGATGAAGCCCAATCCAATGCAGAAGGTGGATGGCTCAAGGGAGAGGCCTGGGGATCCTGGTTTGGAGAGGTAGCAGGCAGTACCAAGGTGGGGGGGGGGGGGGTGAGGAGTAAGCACCCCTCACTATGGTGGCCCAGGTGTACTGCAGGGCCTCTGTGGGCCCTTTATAGAGAGGGCACTGTGATGCAGGAGGCAGGGGACAGGAGAGAGGAGCTTGCACTGCAGGTGGAGCTGTAGCAGGATCTAGGGGCTGGGAAGCTGGGAGGACTCCGTCCTGTATCTGTGGCTGCTTGAATGACTGTGTCGGCTCCGGAGTCCACATCGCTTCCGCCGGGCCTGCTGAGTGCGCAGGCAGCTGCAGTGCCGGCGCACCGGATTCGCGGGAAGCTGGGAAACTGGGAGTGCAGATGTGAGGAGCTCCATGGGTCAGCGGAGGGTGCGCCGGTGGTGACACAGTGGCAGGAGTCACCCTGAGTACTCTAGGAGTCCCCGAGGCGGGTCCAGCAATGGCAGGCAGGCCGACGGGCCCAGGAGCTGTAGGAGGCCAGAGGAACCTCTGGATGCCGCACGGTACTGGGGACTGGTTGTGGGTGGCGGGGGGTCTCCCAGAGGATCTTCAGGAGGTTCTCCCCATAAAGCTGCTGGCGGTCAAGGTGTAATTAGGGTGGCAGAGGGCCTCGTGATGCCGGAGCTCTAAAACCGAGCAGCCATCTTCCACGGCACCTTGCCACGTCCCTCTGCTTAGTGACTTCTTTGTTCATCACTCGGTTTATTTTGTTGGTCTTAAAGGGGTTATCAATCATAAGGTGATTTTAGTACGTACCTGTCAGACAGTAATGGACATGCTTAGGAAAGATCTGCGCTTGTCTTTAGGCTAAATGGCTATGTTGTGAGATTACCACAACACTGTGGCTAGCTTTTTGTGAACTGGTATTTCCTTTTTGAGCTTTCTTCTTTGCCTACAAATCCCATAATTCCATTTTCTTCCCTCCCACACATCAGCCAACCCATCCATTGAAACATAAATGAGCTGCATCCATTCAAAAGACCTGTGGTTTTCAATCAGGGTGCCTACAGCTGTAGCAATAGTGTTACTCCCCGGAGCGCTCTCGGCGTTCTTCTGTGTGCAGCGCCCCAGTCAGACCTGCTGACCGGGAGCGCTGCACTATTATCACCGGCGGGGATGTGATCCGCGTAGCGGGACGCGCCCAGCCGTGGGTCGCATCCCAATCACCTCACCTGCTCCGTCCTCCTGCTGTTCTGTCCCGGCACGCGCGGCCCCGCTCTCTAGGGCGCGCGCGCGCCGGCTCTCTGAAATTTAAAGGGCCAGTGCACCATTAATTGGTGCCTGGCCCAATCAGTACCTACACCTTCAATACATATAAAAACCCACTACCCCTTCCTGTCCTTGCCGAGTCTTGTTGCCTTGTGCCCTGAGAAAGCATTTCTCTGTGTCCTCTCCGCATTCCAGTCCGGACCCTGACAGTAGATCCGGTCATGGATCCCGCTGAGGTCACGCTGCCCAGTGTCGCTGACCTAACCTCCGTGGTCGCCCAGCAGTAGACAGCAGTTGACTCAGTTGTCCGCTATGCTACAACAGCTTCTGCCGCAACAGCAGCAACCATCTCCTCCGCCAGCTCCTGCATCTCCAGTAGGTAAAGAGGAGAGACAGCACTGATCCAATCAGCGTGTGCAAGTAATCATCCAGGAATGCCAACCCGGAAAGGCATGCAAAAGTCCAAAGTGGATACAGCACCAAATAGCTGAGGACTCAGGCTAGTAGATGGAATGAGACTTTATTTGCTATCCATGTGCCTGGATAGCAAATAAAGTGTCATTCCATCTACTAGCCTGAGTCCTCATCTATTTGGTGCTAGCTCCTGCATCTCCTCCAAAGCGAGTGGCTGCTCCCAGATTCCGCCTGTCGCTACATGACAAGTTTGATGGGGACTCTAAACAGTGCCGTGGATTCCTGTCCCAGTGTTCCCTACACCTGGAGATGATGTCAGACCAATTTCCTACAGAACGGTCTAAGGTGGAGTTCGTGGTCAGCCTCCTGTCTGGAAAGGCCTTGTCATGGGCCACACCGCTTTGGGACCGCAACGATCCTGCCACAGCTACAATCCAGTCCTTCTTCTCAGAAGTACGTAATGTCTTTGAGGAGCCAGCCCAGGCTTCCTCAGCCGAGACTGCTTTGCTGAATCTTGTCCAAGGGAGTTCTTCTGTGGGCGAATACGCCACCCAGTTCCGCACCCTCGCCTCTGAGCTATCCTGGAATAATGAGGCCCTCTGCGCGACCTTCAAGAAAGGCTTATCCAGTCACATCAAAGATGTCCTGGCCGCACGAGAAATTCCTCCTAACTTGTCTGAACTCATCAATTTGGCCACCCGCATCGACATGCGTTTCTCGGAAAGACGCCAGGAGCTTCGTCAGGAAAAGGATCTTGTTCATACCAGCCGGTTTTCCTCCCAGGCTCCTCTCTTCCAATGTCCTTTGCAATCTGTTCCTGTGCCTCCTGCCGAGGAGGCTATGCAAGTGGATCGGTCTCGCCTGACCCAACAAGAGAGGACTCGCCGTAGGAATGAAAACCTGTGTCTATACTGTGCTAGCACCGAGCATTTCCTAAAAAACTGTCCTATTCGTCCTCCGCATCTGAGAAACACACCCACTCACCTAGTCGATGTAGGAGAGTCGTTGCTAGGAGTGAATTCTACCTCTCCACGATTGACTTTACCTGTGCGGATTGCTATACCCGCTAATGCTACTTCCTTCTCCGTTGTGGCCTTCTTGGACTCGGGTTCAGCAGGAAGTTTCATTGAAGCCTCTCTAGTAAACAGATTCAACATTCCAGTTACCCGTCTCGTCAAGCCTCTCTTCATTTCATCCGTCAATGGAGAGAGACTGGTCTGCACCGTGCGTTACCGCACTCAACCGCTACTCATGTCTGTTGGAGTTCACCATCATGAACATATTGAATTTTTTGTGCTACCCAACTGCACTTCTGAAATTCTTCTGGGCTTGCCCTGGCTCCAACGTTATTTGCTTAGCCTCGACTGGGTCACCGGGGACTTTAAGAGCTGGGGGTCTTCTTGCCACAATCGATGTCTTCACCCAGTTTCTTCCTGCCAAGTCTCCATGGCTACTCATTTGCCTGGTCTTCCCAAGGCCTATCAGGACTTTTCGGATGTTTTCTGTAAAAAGCAGGCAGAGGTCTTACCACCACATAGACCCTATGACTGTCCTATCGACCTGCTCTCTTGTACCACACCGCCCCGTGGTAGGATTTACCCACTATCTGCCCCGGAAACCCAAGCTATGTCAGAGTATATTCAAGAAAACCTCAAAAGAGGTTTTATCCGGTAATCATCTTCCCCAGCTTGAGCTGGATTTTTCTTTGTCGCTAAAAAAGATGGATCTCTCTGCCCCTGTATTGATTACCGCGGCCTCAATAAAATTACTGCAAAAAATCGCTATCGTCTGCCCCTCATCTCAGAACTCTTCGACCGACTGCAAGGTGCCAATATTTTCACCAAACTAGACCTAAGGGGTGCTTATAACCTCATCCGTATTCGTGCAGGTGATGAATTGAAGAGCGCCATCAATACCAGAGATGGTCATTTTGAATACCTAGTTATGCCTTTTGGTCTATGCAACGCCCCAGCAGTCTTTCAGGACTTTGTTAATGACATTTTTTGGGATATGCTGTACTCTTGTGTGGTAGTCTATCTTGACGACATCCTCGTTTTTTCCTCCAACCTAGAGGAACATCGCCTTCATGTTCGTCAAGTGCTCCAGCGACTACGCCAAAATCAACTTTATGCCAAAATCGAGAAGTGTCTATTTGAACGCAGCAGTCTTCCCTTCTTGGGTTACATTGTGTCCGGACAAGTCCTTCAAATGGACCCTGATAAACTTTCTGCAGTAATGGATTGGCCTCGCCCCACTGGCCTGCGAGCAATCCAAAGATTTCTCGGATTTGCAAATTACTACTGTCAATTCATTCCCCACTTCTCCACCATTGTTTCTCGTATTGTAGCACTGACTAAGAAAAATCTAATCCGAAATCCTGGCCGCCACAGGCGGAGGAAGCCTTCAACCACCTCAAAGTCGCCTTCTCCTCTGCTCCAGTCTTGTCCAGACCTGATCCTCAGAAGCCCTTCTTCTTCGAAGGTTGACACCTCCTCTGTTGGAGCCGGAGCTGTTCTCCTACAAAAATCCGCTAAAGGGAAAAATGTCACCTGCGGATTTTTCTCCAAAACCTTTTCACCTCCAGAAAAAAATTATTCTATCGGAGACCGTGAACTGTTGGCAATTAAGTTGGCCCTTGAGGAGTGGAGACATCTTTTGGAAGGATCCCTACACCCCATCACCATTTATACTGATCACAAAAATTTGTCTTATCTCCAATCCGCCCAGCGGCTAAATCCTTGCCAGGCTAGGTGGTCGTTGTTTTTTGCCCGTTTAAACTTTCTGATCCATTTTCGTCCCGCAATCAAGAATGTCAGAGCCGATGCTCTATCTCGTACCAACGATGCCTCTGAAGCTGAGACCCTTCCTCAGCACATCATTCCCCCTGAGTGCCTGATCTCTTCTGCTCCTGCTTCTCTGGTACCTGTCCCTCCAGGAAAGACTTATATTCCTCCCCATCTTCGCCTCCGGATCCTCAAATGGGGCCATTCCTCCCTTCTGGCTGGTCACGCTGAAATCAAAAATACCTTACAATTGATTGCCAGACACTATTGGTGGTCCTCGTTGGAAAAGGATGTGACCGATTTCGTACAAGCCTGTACTGTATGTGCACGTGACAAGACCCCTCGTCAAAAGCCTTCAAGTCTTCTCCATCCGCTGCCGGTGCCTGAACAGCCTTGGTCCCACATAGCCATGGACTTCATCACGGATCTTCCTAAATCCCACGGCAACACTGTCATCTGGGTGGTCGTTGATCGTTTTTCCAAAATGGCTCACTTTATTCCGCTTCCAGGCCTTCCTTCTGCGCCACAGTTGGCGAAGCAATTTTTTCTGCAGATTTTTCGTCTTCACGGGCTTCCCACGCATATCGTCTCGGATAGAGGTGTTCAATTTGTTTCAAAATTTTGGAGAGCTCTCTGTAATCAATTAAAGATCAAATTAAATTTCTCGTCCTCCTATCACCCCCAATCCAATGGACAAGAGTAAACCAAAGGGGGGGATACTGTTATGCCGAGTGCTCCGGGTCCCTGCTCCTTCCCGGAGCGCTCGCGGCGTTCTTCTGTGTGCAGCGCCCCGGTCAGACCCGCTGACCGAGAGCGCTGCACTGTTATCACCTGCGGGGATGCGAACCGCGTAGGGTGATGCGCCCGCCCGCGGGTCGCATCCCAATCACCTCACCTGCTCTGTCCTCCTGCTGTTCTGTCCCGGCACGCGCGGCCCCGCTCTCTAGGGCATGCGCACCATTAAAGGGCAAGTGCACCATTAATTGGTTCCTGGCCCAATCAGTACCTGCACCTTCAATACATATAAAAAACCACTTCCCCTTCCTGTCCTTGCCGGATCTTGTTGCCTTGTGCCCTGAGAAAGCGTTTCTGTGTGTTCCATAGCCTGTGTATCCAGACCCTTGCCGTTGCCCCTGACTACGTACCATTGCTGCCTGCGAAGACCTCCTGCTACGTCCGACCTTGCTCTTGCCTTGTCCCTGTGTACCGCGCCTGACTCAGCTGTCAGTGAGGTTGAGTCGCTATCGGGTGGAACGACCTGGCGGGTTACCTGCCGCTGCAAGTCCTTCCCGCTTTGCGGCGGGCTCTGGTGAAAACCAGTAACCCCTTAGATTCCGTTCCCCTGGTATGGCCCACGCCATCACCTCACTTACACAGAGGATCCACCACCTGTGTCCTCTCCGCATTGCAGTCCGGATCCTGACAATTAGTTGAAGATTGATCTCTCTCCCACCAAGCGATTGCTCCACCCATTGAAGCAGACAGGCTACCTGTCATCAGCTGACTAGTGAGTCAGGTCTGGGCCGCATTGCAACCTGGGAAAAATCTGAGACAACGGTCGTTTTGTATGCTGTTAAAAATATAAATTGGGGTGAAAATCACATAAGAAATGTGAAAAAATCATCACACACAGGTAAAAGACACTATATTTTTCGGTTTTTGCACTTTCGTTTTTTCCTCCTCACCTTTTAAAAATCATAACCCTTTCAATTTTGCACCTAAAATCCATATAATGGATTATTTTTTGCGCCACCAATTCTACTTTGCAGTGACATCAGTCATGTTACCCAAAAATCTACAGCGAAACGGGAAAAAAATCATTGTGCGACAAAATTGAAGACAAAATGCCATTTTGTAATTTTTTGGGCTTCCGTTTCTACGCAGTACATTTTTCGGTAAAAATGACACCTTCTCTTTATTCTGTAGGTTCATACGATTAAAATGATACCCTACTTATATCGGTTTGATTTTGTCGTACTTCTGGAAAAAATCATAACTACATGCATGGAAATTTATACAATTAAAATTGTCATTTTCTGACCCCTATAACTTTTTTATTTTTCTACGTATGGGGTGGTATGAGGGCTCATTTTTTGTGCCGTGATCTGATGTTTTTAGCAGTACAATTTTTGTATTGATCGGACTTTTTGATCGCTTTTTATTCATTTTTTCATGATATAAAAAGCGACCAAAAAGACATTATTTTGGACTTTTGAATTTTTTTGCGTGTACGCCATTGACCGTGCGGTTTAATTAATGATATATTTTTATAGTTCGGACATTTATGCATGCGACGATACCACATATGTTTATATTTATTTTTATGTACATGGTGTTTTTTTTATTATGGGAAAATGGGAGTGATTTGAACTTTTATTAAGGAAAGGGTTAAATCACATTTATTCCCTTTTTTTTTACATATTTTTTTGCAGTGTTATAGCTCCCATAGGGACCCTGCACACACTGATTGCCAGCACTGTTCACTGCAAAGCCATAGCTTTGCAATGATCAGCGTTATCGGCGGTCGATTGCTCAAGCCTGCATCTCAGGCTTGGAGCAATCAATCGCCGAGGAGACACGCTGGAGGCAGTTAAGAGGAACTCTGCTCGTGTCCCAGCTGATCGGGACACCGCATTTTCACTGCGGTGGTCCCGATCAGCCCCGCTAAGCAGCTTTCACTTTCGTTTTAGATGCGGCGCTCAACTTTGAACGCCGCGTCTAAAGGGTTAATAGCGCATGGCACCGCAATCGCTGCTGCGCACTATTAGCTCCGGGTCCCGGCTTCAGATACATTCTGGGACCGGCCCGATATGATGTGGGGTCACCGTGTGACCCCGCGTTATATCGCGGGAGCCGGCCAAGGACGTAAATATAGTTAAGGGGTTAAAGGTATTAGGGGTGAACTAAGATAAGCGAGGAAGAGGGGGAATTCTTTAACTAACCTGCCTAATAGTGACTTTTTTGTTGCTAAATTTATTGGCTAAATCTTCATTTGAAGGTTGGTATTTTGTACACTTCAGGCCCAAGCAAGCGATACTAACTTTGTCTGTCAATCTGTTTCTTTTGTTGGTTTTGATATTATTTAACGCTGAGAATAAGGTCTCACAAAAGTACGTAGAGAGAAAAATTGTGAGTAAAGCCATTGCTATATTTTTCATGGTGCTAAAAGTGTCTGGTAGTCGATTCCAGGCACTCCAAATTTCCTGTTCGTAGTTGCACTCCTCTTGATTCTCCAAGCGGCACCTTTCCAGATTCTCAAGCTTTGACCTCAAGTCGACAAACACCTGAGCCCAGATGCTGTATTGAAATTCTGCAAGGTGCATCTCCAAATCATCAATTTGCATTCATTGGAAACCATTTAATTCCAAACTACTGTAGACTACTACATCAGGATACCTAATTATTTTCATAGTCTGTCCTAGGCTTCTAAATTGACTAAATCTATCACTAAACTGTTCAAGTAATAAGTCTAAAACATGCTGGTACTTCATGTGCAAGAGTTCCATTTCATTTCGTACAGCTGCACTGGCCTTCTCAAAATACTCTGTTACTCGAGGAAAATACTTCTAAGTTTCAATTTCTACATCTCACTTGAAAATTTTAACTTTACTTTCAAAAGCTTATATGTATCCAAACATAACGTCAATACTTTTGCCAAAACCTTGTAACTTTAAGTTCAGTGCATTTATATGAACAGAGAGATCATTAAAAAACATCAGGGTGTTGACCCACTTATCATCATTGAGCTGAGGAAAATTTTCCAGATCCTTATCGTCAAGAAATACCTTAATTTCTTCAAAGCGCTCCACAAGGCGCTCAAGAACTTTGCCGTGGCTCAGCCATCTTACTTATTGTACATCAGCAGTCCCCTGTAGGAGGAATCAACCTCCAGTAAAAGGGCAGAAAATTCTCACTTGTGAAGGGGGCGAGCAGCTATTAAATTTACAATTTTTGTAACAACTGACATTAAGTCGTTTAAGTCGGTGAATCCTGCCTTGGCACATAAAGCCTCCTTATTGATAATACAATGAAAAGGCACAATCGGATGTCCAATAGCTTCCGTAAACAATTTGACAAATCCGACTTTTTTCCCCACAATGTTTGGTGCCCCATCTGTCGTCATTGACACAACTTTAGAGATATCAATGCTTAGGTCACGGAATGTTTGTAGAACAACCTTACATATTTTACTTCCTGGTGTACTTGTTGGCACTGATGCTAACTTCATCAACTCTACTCTCATTGTGAGACAATCAGAATATTGATCAATGGACAACTGAGCATGTGATGTGACATCAGTAGTTTCATCAAGAGAGATCGAAAAATATTTACAATTCCTTATGTCTCTCTTTAATTGATGTACGTTTGTGTTCAGACTCATTATTTGGCATTTTATGATATTTCTACTGAATGGTAACTTAGATATTCTCTAAATAATTGCATCTTTATACTGAATATCGTGAAATAGAACTGGTGCACATCTTAGGAGAGTTTATTTAATAAATTCTCCCTCACTGAGCGCTTTTCCATGCTGAGCTATGGAGTGAGCAATGCTCAAACTTGCAGATGTTAAATTTGTAGACCCTTTTATAAATTTAAGGATGGAATTAGATTGGCTCTTATAAAGGTGTAGCTGCTTGGAAATGTATTCCTTCCTTTCATCCTCACTTTTTTCCAAGAGATGGGTATGATTAGTTTCAAAATGTCTATTTATATTCCACGTTCTGCTTATTACCGTTTCAGTACATAGAACGCAAAATGATCTGCCATTTTTTTCTATAATGCCATACATCTCGGTCCATGTCTCTTGAAATGGTCGGCAACTGCTAATACCAATTGCCTTTACTTAACCTTAGTTTTTTATATTTTGGGTTCTCCATCAGAGACAAAAGATAGAATTATAGATAGCTTGTTAGCCCTGCAGGCAATTAGGGGTTAACTAGCCTAACTAATCACAAGATGGCGCATGTAACTGTCTTTTAGGAAAGGGCAGGGTTAGTAAGCAGAAATAGGGGTTAATAAGGATGCCCAACAGAAATAGTGGTGAAATGGAGTCTGCACTGTGCAGCCAGATGGCATACTTTATGTAAATTAAGATGGCTGCCACAATTTCTAATAACGGTACCCATAGCACAGGCCCTTGCCTCTCCCAGACTCCCCCTTACTTATCTCAGTAATGATGGTCAATTAGAAATCCACGGCACTCCAGAACAGTAGATTGGATAATGGTTACCATGGTTATGTGGTTGCTGGTAATGGCAATCACAGGGCCCCCAGAGATCCCCTAACAGCTTAACCAGAACAAGACGATCTGTGCTGGAGTTCTGTGGTTTTGGCCTACAGACCTCCGGCACAGAGTGTCTACACTACACTACAGCAAATGTTTCATCCTCGGCTGCTGCACTTGGCCATGCAGGAGCTGAGGATGAAACATCCTTCTCGACATGCAGCCGCGTGTCATCGAAAATGGCTACGCGTGTCAGTGCTAACACGTGTGTCACAGGTTCACCATCACTGGTCTAAGCTGTGAATAGAGCACTGGAGTGAGATCCATTGCATAATGTTCAGCCTAAATCCAGGACCATACGGGCAGAGTATATAATATAGACGTTGCTCAATCATATAGGTAGAGACTTGAGAAATCAAATGTAATTGGCACGCGCATCAACAGATGGAATACGATAAAGCGCATTTGCATAAAACTGCTGTAACTCTGTTCACACCTCCTGGGCGTCTGCAATGTACCCTCCATACTTGTTTTGTACCTTATGATTTTTTTTTTTAAAGTTCATAAAATACTTGTTTTTATCAGAACACAAAGTGTGAGAGCCATGAACTGAACCGTATGCCCTAGTACTGTGTAGAAGATGTTGCCGTGTTTATGTCTCTCTGCCTTTCCTCTCTGAATTAATTTTGCCCTTCCATCCCCCATCACCTCTCCCCCCCCCCCCTCCATAGACTTGGACACCGTGTAAACTGATCCTATGGTCTTTCTTTTAAACACAAGCCAGAATTTAGCTGCTTTTTCAGAGTGAATAAAGTTTAGTGGAGTGGGAGCAATATATTCTGCAGAGCTTACAGAACTTGTCACTCACATTTGTATAATAATAATAATGACAATAATAATAGTAGTAATAATAATATATGTATTATTATTATTATTGAAAATGTAATAGATTCAGCACTTGAATATTTAGAAGGCTGTAGGATCCTGCTGTTGCAGCAATCTTAACCATTTCAGAACTCAACAATAATGGAGGCCAGGGTTGTACTGTTCCTTCTGTCCTAGTCCTCAAGGTTTTATGTTGCTGTAACATTATGAATATTATTTGTCCTATGCTATTGGTATCTGAACAGCCGATACACTTTATTTGCCACAAATTTACTCATTTGTTTTTATTTTAATACTAAGGCTTTCATAAGCTACATCATGTAACAATGTGTCAGAGTTTTACTTATGTAGTAGTTTTACTTACAAAGTATTCTTTCTTTTCTTCATTACTTTGCTTATAGTATTCCATTGCAGGTAATATCCTGAAAGTAAAATTCTCTGTTGGCAGTCACCCAGAGTCAGGCTCATAAATGGCATAGTAACGGTTCCCCTAGACATAAATGATTTCATTGCACAGAGACAATATCAGAACCTTCCTTTTCATATTCCTCAGCTTACACAGAATATAAGGTAATGAAAATCTGCCCAGCACTGAAGCTTCCAATGCAGATTTTAATACAAACACCTTATGTTTTGGTGCAAAAATATGCGTTTTTTGCCGGAACTTGGAATTTATTTTAAATGTCCTGTTCATAGTTTAAGTTGATTTTATTTTACAGCAGGGAGCAGTAAAGTAAGTTACATTAAATAGCATTGCTTTGAAGGAAAAATCACCAGGTACATGCTAAGTGATATTTGAGCTCCATTTATCACTTAAATAGTAATAACAGTGTCAGCTCTATGCCAATAAGATTTTTTTTCTTCCTTCCCAGTAGATTGACAATATTCTTGGTGATGGAAACCTTGGGAAAAATAGCAACATGTTAAAGGCAAGATGTTATGAGTAGCAGATGATCTGTGACAGTCCAATTATTGTTCATATGGAAATAAATCTTACATTGTTTACCATAGATTTACATATTGCATTTTTTATAATATTAAAATGATTTAGTCACACACTGATGGCAAATATTTAAAATAGACCTAGAAAATATTTGACATTCAATGTTTATCGGGTCCCTTACAACAGACAGCTTGATGCACAATGATCCCAGCATGTAAGGATTGTTGAAGTTCGCAGAGCTTTTTCTAGGTTAAGGTATATATATATATATATATATATATATATATATATATGTGTGTGTGTGTGTGTGTGTGTGTGTTTATGAGTGTTCCAAGAGAAACAGAAGACCTCCTGGCAAAGAAGGCTTTTCTTTCTGTTTTATTGGTGGTTTAAAGGGGTACTCTGCTGGAAAACGTATCCTCTATCCAAAGGTCTCTGGGCTGGCAGTGGCAGTGTCCAGAACACAGAAGCTTGGAGCTTCCGTGTTCATCACGTCACACCACGTCCCCTCCATTTATGTCTATGGGAGGAGGCATGATGGCTGCTCAGTAGCCATCACGCCTCCTCCCAAAGACATGAATGGAGGGGGCGTGGCAGTTGTAATCACCGTTCATCCGGCCATGGAGTGGAGTTTGCTCCATGCACCGGATGACTGGGGTGCCACAGCAGAGATTGTGGGGGGTCCCGATCGGACCCGGTCCCGTGATCTATGCTGCGGCACCCCAGTCACCCAGTGCACGGAGCGAACTCCTCTCCATTCTGGATGACTGGCAACTACAGCTGCCACGCGCCCTCCATTCATGTCTATGAATCTTTACGTTGATTACAAGGTTATGGAATATGTATAACTATGGGTAAAGGGATGGTATCTGGTGATAACTATAAGGTTGTTTAAAAACACACTGTACCAGTGCATTGTTTATGTTTTTAAATTAAAAAAAGGTCAAAAATTATGCCTTTTTGAAGGAAGATACTTGCAAGTCTTTATACACACATGGAAGTATCGGAAGAAGCAATAACTTTTTTTTCAAGGTGGTTAAAAATTATCCCTTTTAGGGAGTGGCAGCAGGTTTTTTACCTATAATGTGAATAAGCCATGGCATTGTACAACCTGGGAAAATGTTATCCAACAAGATTTGGTGTTTAAGAAAGTGCACAAAAGCAACACAAAACTCTCTATGTGAGGCATTTTAAAGGTTAGCACAAAAAACGCTGTCATATTCAGGATCTGTGCAATGTAGATATCAGATATGGTTATATCCATATAGTATTAACATGTTCTATAACCTGACCTCTGCACAGGTCACAGAGCATGCCTAGAAAACTCTCCAATAGAAGTCCCCTCAAGTCTATTCTTTTTTATGTTCATGGGGCTGCTGTAAAGCAAATATGTAGAGTAAAGCAAACATTCATTTAGAAAATAGAAACAGAAAAAAGAAATGTATCCATCTAGATGTAAATAGATAAAGTGAAGAATACAACTAAACAATTAACAGTGCTCTCTGCTGACACCTGATGCCTGTACAGTGATCCCCCGACCTACGATGGCGCCGACATACGATCATTTCAACATACGATGGCCTCTCAGAGGCCATCACATGTTGAAGGCAACATCAAAATACGATGCTTTTGTATGTCGGAGCCAGCGCATAAACAGCTATCCAGTAGCGCAGACTGCTTCAGCTGCCGTCAGATAGCCGTTTAAGGTGCCCCGTGTGGTCCGGTGATGGTCACTCACCTGTCCCCGGTGATCCAGACTGTCCTCTTCAGGATCCCCTGCATCGCCGTCGGTCTCCTTCGTCGTCATCACGTCACCGCGCACGCCGTCCTGTCATCCAATACGAGCATCTTTATGAACAACGATCCCAGGCAGCAGAGATGGTCCGGAGCGGCGGGGACACCCCGGGGACATGGCGACAGCAAGGGAGGGCGACATCCAGGGCAACGGTGACGGTCCAGAGCGGTGGGAACAGGTGAGTATAACTTCCTATCCTTTTCATTGCATAGATCCCTCAACATACAATGGTTTCAACTAACGATGGTTCATTTGGAAAGAATTTCCATCGTATGTTGAGGGACCACTGTATCAGGAACTGTCCAGAGCAGGAGAAAATCCCCATAACAAACCTATGCTGCTCTGAACAGTTCCTGACATGGACAGAGAGCACTGTGGACAAGACAAAAAAGAAATTTAAAAAGAAAAGAATTTCCTCTGTAGCATACAGATGCTAAAAAGTACTGGAAGGTTAAAGATTGTTTAATAGAAGTCATTTACAAATCTGGAACCAGTTGATTTAAAAAAAAATGTTTTCCACGGGAGTACCCCTTTAAGGACAATTTTATTTTTACGTTTGTTTTTTCTTCCTCACCTTCTAAAAATCTAAACTCTTTTATATTTTTATCCACAGACTAGTATGAGGGCTTGTTTTTTGCGCATCCAGTTGTCCTGCGTAATGACATCACTCATTTTACTGTAAAATGACGGCGCAACCAGAAAGTGTTCTAGTAGCATTTTATGATTTTGTTGGGATATTGTGTTGAATTGGAATCTCGAGAAAATGCATTTTTTGGCTAAACTATTTGGACACGTGTAATTATCTTTTACATAATTACACGTAGTCAAATACTTACTAAGATTGTAGGGTTCTGTGCAACAGAGCAATGATTGCCATCTTCTGGCAAATGTGGTTTCCTAATGAGAGTTTTATCAACCTCTGCTTTGTTAAATAGTGAATAAGATGAGCTCAGGGTGTCAGTGCTTTATGGGGTGCATATTTAATCATGTTGGAAGACTGATTTTTTTCCCGCAGTCCCAACTTAATAAGTGAGTATGTAGGCAGGCTTAGTTGGGACTATAAGTGGCAGATGTGGCTCCTGCACTTACAGATGGGAGGTGAAGTCATCTGAGCCAGGCATTGGGGTACTGCAGCCTCTGTCAAATTACATACTAAGTTAAACATTTTAAGGCCCGTCCACCTGATGCTGTCCACACACATGGTTGGTGTCAGGCAGGTCTGCAGGATGTCTCCTCTGTTTCTTGGGACTCCCCCTGCACAGGCTCCCAGCTCTCACAGCAGATCACTGGCTCTACAATATGGCAAGTGCACTGTGCAGAGGAAGACTGCAGGGGAAGCTGAGACCCTCCCCCACCTGGCCCTGTTATCAGGGATGGGACCAGGAGCAAAATGACAGAGAGTAAGTACTGTCACTGATGTGTACACTAAAGTGTAGAAAACCATAGAACTGTTAACCCCTACCTACCTGTGTGCATACAGTAATACAGTCCAAGCAAATTTGGAGCTAATCTGAAGTGCACTCCAGCAACAGTATAGTCAGGACAGCCAGGTTTTCTCTCTTTATAGCCACCATAAATGCTCTTTTGCTCTGATATCTAGGAAAATTAGTTTATATTGGGAAAGGGTTCACGTAAGTAAGACTGGGTTCACATTACGTTTTTACTAATGCGGGACCGTATACGGCTGGGGGGGGGGCTAAAAACCTTGCGCTCCCGTATCCCCACCGTATGCCCCCCGTATGCAATTCATTTCAATGAGCCGACCACGGTTTGAGGTCCGGTGGAAAACAGCGTTTCACTCCGGTCGGCTCATTTAAATGAATTACATATGGGCGGCATATGGCAGGGATATGGGAGCACAAGGTTTTAGCTCCCTCCAGCCGTATGCGGTCCCGTATTGGTAAAAAGATGATGTGAACCCAGCCTAATGTTTATAAAGAGGGTGAAAAACAGAAGGAAAGCACTGATCTATTTTTTAGGAATTAGGGGGTCACTATTGTCACTACTGTTAACCTGTTATGGATGCAGGGTGTAAATTAACACTCTTGAAGTCCAGGACTTAATGGAAAACTGTCACCCTGATCACCCACACTAAACCCAATACACTTGGTTATAGCGTGGGTGACCAGGAGTCCAAAGAGGGGTCACTTTGTGACTCTTGGGATATGGAATATGGTCTCCAGAAGGTCTCCAGAAGGTCTCTTGCTGTATTCCCATAATTTGCGTGTAGGAGGTGGGGCCCCGCTGACAGGCCGCCCTGCCTCTGTCCATCTCCTTCTTCTCGCCCAAATTTAGCATAATCATCTTCTGCAACTTCACATCCCAGTGACGTGGAGTCACCGGTCACATGAGCGCTTTGCTATGTAGCTGGAGAGCATGCGACTACTAGATTAGTAGAGTGCTGTAAGCAAGCACAGCTCTCATGTCATTACAACATGAGAGCTGTATAGTTCGTCGGCTTATGTGCTCCAGCTACAGAGCAGAGTGATCACTTGACCGGTGACTCAACATCACTGGGACGTGGTGTCACAGAAGATGACTATGTAAATTGCGTGTACATTTCAGTAAAAATTATACTTTTTCTTTATTCTGTAGGTCCATACAATTAAAATGATACCCTACTTATATAGGTTTGATTTTTTGTTACGTCGGGAAAAAAATCCTAACTACATGCACGAAAATGAATACGTTTAAAATTGTCATATTTTGACACCTATAACTTTTTTATTTTTCCGCGTAGGGGGCGGTATGAGGGCTAATTTTTTGCGCCGTGATCTGAAGTTTTTAGCAGTACCATTTTTATATTGATCACATTTTTTATTGCTTTTATTCATTTTTTCATGATATAAAAAGTGACCAAAAATACGCTATTTTGGACTTTGGAATTTTATTGTGCAGACGCCATTGATCGTGCAGTTTAATTAACAATATATTCTTATAGTTTGGACATTTCTGCATGCAGTGATCCACATATGTTTATTTTTATTTTTATGTACACATTTTTTTTTTTAAATGGGATAAAGGGGGTGATTTTTACTTTTATTAGGGAAGCGGTTAAATGATCTTTATTACCTTTTTTTCACACTTTTTTTGCAATGTTATAGCCCCCGCTAGGGGCTATAACACTGCACAGACTGCACACTGCACACAAGGTATGGTCCATTGTAACCGGTGGGGGTAAACACTTCCCCTGTAAGGCCCTACTCTCGCAATATTAATTCCCTTCTTAGCAAGTGTTACTCACCCTAAAACGGGTGGCAGAGCCAACTTCACTCCTTGCCAGATGACTGGCTATGCAGGGTGGAGGCTCATGACATCACGGCCATGCCCAGCTCGTTGCATCATGGCCGCGCCCCCTCAGTGCAAGTCTATGGGAGTGGACATGATGGCCACGCCCCTTCCCATAGACTTGCATTGAGGGTGTGTGGCCGTGACATCAAGAACGGGGCATGGCCGTGATTTCATGAGCCTCTGGCACTGCACCCTATGCTCTAAATGAATGCCAGGTGCAGCAGGGAGATTGCAGGGGTCCCCAGCGGCGGGACCCCCCACGGTCAGACATATTATCCCCTATCCTTTGGATAGGGGATAAGATGTCTAGGGGATGAGTACACCTTTAAGGCTTTAAGCAGCCTTAGGTTTTACTGAGGCCAATGGAGTGGCACAGTCTAACAACAAGGCACTCAGACCAGAACAAAATGTGTACACCTCTGCTCTAAGAGGAAGAGGAAAAGTTGATCAGTTGCCCATAGCAACCAGATTGCTTTCTTTATTTTTGCCGAGGTCTTTTTAAAAATAAATGCAGCAATCTGATTGGTTGCAGTGGTAACTCGTCAACTTTTCCACTGCACAGGTTATGATAAATCTTCCCCTATATTTGAAAAAAATGTTTAAAAATTTTCAGAGAATTTAAAATTTGGTAAAAAAGTTATTTTATCATTGGCTGCAATGGACATGACAAAGGCTATATTGGTGTATGACAATACACTTTATTGAAGCCTCTGGGAAACCAGAAAAAAAGCATTTCACACATAGAGTACAAAATAAAATGTTTCCCCCTTCTATCTCTGCCTCAGACATTCCCGGCTTATTGTGTTCTTAGAATACAGGAACCACAGAGAAATTGATTCTTCGAGCCGCAGCAAAAAAATGAAATAAGTATAAAAATAAATGAAGACTCATGGTGTCCTATGCAGAATAAAGATGTTTTCAAGTATTTCTAAAATACAATATTGTTGATGCTGCATACCATTGAGCCATATATGTTATTCTTATCTCCTGTACGGCTGAAGAAAGGGAGAGCTGTGCTATACTCTAAATGTCACATACAATTCCCTTTGCTGCTAGATAACGTCTTCTCTGCTGGAGAATTTTATCTTTAGAATTAAAATAAAAGTTCTTTCTGTCGGAAAAATAGATATGGCTTCCTGTAAATTAGTGTCGTAAATGGGAAAACTTTTCCAAGTAGTTCACTTTACTTGGCAAAATGCCATTAAAACTGGGTCATTATCACAGTACAACCATGTAATCATTCTATCTGTACAAAATATCTGCACATCTATATATTCATTAATTTTCTGTTGGCTTTGATACATCGCTTTCAAGGCTTTATCAAAGTAAAATATATATGTCTATACTTATATACTTCATGATGCATATGACAATATGAGCCCAAAATAGGTCATCCTTAATATCACCTCCGAAAACAAGCAAGGATGAGTTGTCATGGTAACTTATGGAGAGTGTTAATGGTGGAACTGGATACAAGAAGATCAATGGCGTGCAAAACTTTTGAAGATGTAAGAACAATGATATAAAGAAAGGGAGCCCATAACATCTTGTAAGGAAATGCTTGCAAATATTTATTAGAAAACATCATTGTGCAGAATGATGCACCCTACATTGTTCTCAATAGGATTCTGCTGCACCGTTCACACTACTGAAATTCTACAAATTCCAGATTCTGCATAAAAAAAATTGTATTGCCATTTATGGAGATTGTGCATGAGTAAGCCGTCACTCGCAGTGGAGTGATAATGTAAACCTGGCCTGACATGTTACTTTTTCATAGCAACTTTTCAATAAGAGCTTAAAACATTGTGCTTATATATATATATAACAAAGCAGATAGAGCAGGTAGGTGGGTGCAAGCTGTGGTTGGATCCTGGCCCCGGGTCCCTCTTAATAACAGCAAAGTAGAAACACAGCAGCACCCCAGGAGTAAAGTGAATGGTGGCTTTATTTACACCAAACCATACAGCGACGTTTCGGCCACCTCCCGTGGCCATCATCAAGCAGAGTGTGATACAATGTGAACAATTTAAATATAGCGAGTATGGTGACGTCACATCCTGTGGGCGTTAATCACATTTGCATAGATACACAAATAAACTGAATAGGTTGCAGTAATGATCCCATGCACAACAATCGTTTTAAGGGGACCTATAATACTTCAAGGAAATTTGTACACACTACAACAAATCAAAATTCAGTGTTACACACAATTAGAAGTGTACATTACATGCAGTGTGGCGTGGCAATCGTTAATACCTTCATGTCGGGTCAGGTGAAGGCAGATCCATCCACAAGTGAAAAAATAAAAAAGTAAAATATGCCGCCGATTCCTCCTATTCCAGTGCATGTATGTTATTAAACTGATGAGTAAGCCGCGACAGGTGCACTTCCGGGGCGCGCGGCAGTGGGGCGGTGACCTGGCATCCTTGCGCATGTGCATACACTCAAAGGGGATTCCCGCAGCATCTTGAGTGTGGGCAGACCGGCCACCTGGACTCAATATCTGCCGTAATAGGTCCAATTCTCGCGCCTGCGCATCAGCGTTCCGAGATACAGGACCTCCATATTGAATTGAAACCTGGAGACAGAAGCATTGTGCATGACTAAGTCGGCACTCTCAGTGGAGTGATAATGTAAACCTGGCCTAACATGGTACTTTCTCATAGCGAATTTTCAATGGGAGCTTAAAACATTGTGGTTTTATATATATATATATATATATATATATATATATATATATATATATATATATTTTTTTTTTTTTTTTTTTTTTTGGAGGCCTTTTTGAACGCATCACATTGTCCGTTATTGATGCATACTTGTGTGAACAGACCTTAACAGACCATAAACGTCATAAAGTCATGCAGTCTTCACTTGTATCTGCCCCACTACTTATTGCAAACTTCTAATGGAAACCTATGCCAGCTCTGAGCTGGTGTAGATTTCCACTACAATTTATTCTTAGTAGGTGTTAATTGTAGTAAAGTCATTGCAGCTGGCTGACATGTGCCCCCTCAGTGCCCAATCACACCCACTTGGTTAACGTTGTGCAGAATAGGCAAAAAGTCACAAAGTCTTGCACAAATACTTTGTGTGAATTTTCTCTGTTCTGGGCCTGGCACAGACTTTAGTAAATGCCGCCTAAGACTTTATGCCCATATTTGCCTCTTCAGTGTTACACCAAAAGATATGTGTTTGTTGCATATCAGACAATGGAGGCTGAAATACTGGAATAAGGAACAACTGTATTGTATTTTTCATGAAAGTAACTCTTGGTCTCATTAAGTGGTCTGCATTGCTGCCCTGCAGCCACGTATCCCCGAAACCTCTCAATATAGACAACAATCTACATGAAATCTGGATCTTCTCCGCACTTTTGTGTGGATGCCCTTTGTTTTCCTATTGAAGTATTATTCCTACTGAAGTATTATTAAATGTGAACTAATCCTAGAAGGTAAGATGGAGAAATTAAATGGTAAGCCCCATTGGAGACAGGGTGTTAACAATCTCTACATTGCTGGATATGTTGGTTTTATATAAGCAACTGGAAATGGGTAACATGGAATACTATAAGCATTTATTCTGCAGTGACTGATGTGTTGCTGCCAACAGCTTCCACCCTGGAAATTTCTAACAACTAAAACTATTAAATTTGGACTACATATATTTATCTCTATTACATATTGTCATTTAAATAGTTAAATAATAATTCCTTACACCTTATTAAGTCGAGACGATTCTGCTCCACAATGACAGTGTGTAAAGTCACACATAGTTCCAGCACTTAGATTTTGCAGTTCCTGTATCAGCACAATGAGACATGCAGGGCTGTTATCGCCTCATAAATTATCTCTGAAGGATGTTTCCTGGTATATATATATATATATATATATATATATATACACACACACAGCAACAGGAGAATACAGCAGCACACTGCTAGCACAAATATATAGATAAAACATGAGTACCGTATTTTTTGCCGTATAAGACGCACTTTTTCTTCCCCAAAACTGGGGGGGAAAAGTCAGTGCATCTTATACGGCGAATACACCCCTATCGTGGCGGTCCCTGCGGCCATCAACGGCCGGGACCCGCGGCTAATACAGGACATCACCGATCGCGGTGATGCCCTGTATTCACCGTTCAGACGCGGCGATCAAAGCTGACTGCCGCGTCTGAAGGGAAAGTGACACTAACCCGGCTGTTCAGTCGGGCTGTTCGGGACCGCCGCGATTTCACCGCGGCGGTCCTGAACAGCCCGACTCAATAGCCGGGTTAGTGCTTACAGGACACCGGGAGGGACCTTACCTGCCTCCTCAGTGTCTTCTCTGTTCAGGGATCCCCTGTATGCCGGCGCTCTCCTTCCTCGTCATCACATCGTCACGTACGTGCGTCGGTGTGCGTGCGTCGGCGTGCGTAACGACGTGATGGCGGCGACGGAGAGCGAGGATACCCTGGTGGCAGCAGAGATCCAGGGCAGCGGTGACGGGTCCGGAGCGGCGGGGACACGTGAGTATTACCTCCTCCTGCAGTGGTCTTCAATCTGCGGACTTCAATCTGGGAGTTGTAGTTTTGCAACATCTGGAGGTCCGCAGGTTGAAGACCACTATTGGGTTCAAAATCTTTATTTTTTTTTATTTTGCCCCTAAAAATTGTGTGCGTCTTATATGCCAGTGCGTCCTATAGGATGAAAAATACGGTATATAGATAAAACATGAGTATATAGATAGAACATGAAAAGCTATACAGCTGTAGTGCAATAAATGAAAATATGAAACTATGAAATTATGAGGTACTTAGCTTGCAAATTTGGCGGACGAATAGCGTGGAACGTCCCACCACGGTAAGGTGACCTCATTCTGGGACGGACCCTACACTATGAATATGCCTCTGTGTGAACAGTACAGCAGGCATTGCAAGGTCTGAAACATCCAAGGCACCTTATATACACCTAATAGAGGTGGGTGGGTTGCCAGAGCCAACATGGAGGTAGCCACTCCCCCGTATGTGTAATACAACCAAAGAATAAGTTGGCCAGCACTATTGATTACAAACTATTGTAAAGACCTGGCTTACAGGTGCAAGCTGCTGGGCTAAATATACAGCAACAGGAGAGTACAGCAGCACACTGCTAGCACAAAGATATAGATAAAACATAAGTATATAGATAAAACATGAGTATATAGATAGAACATGAAAAGCTATACAGCTGTAGTGCAATAAATGAAAATATGAAACTATGAAATTATGCCTCTGTGTGAACAGTACAGTAGGCATAGTTTGGAATCAATAGTGCTGGCCAACTTATTCTTTGGTTGTATTACACATACAGGGGAGTGGTTACCTCCATGTTGGCTCTTGCACTCCACCCACCTCTATTAGGTGTATATAAGGTGCCTTGGATGTTTCAGACCTTGCAATGCCTGCTGTACTGTTCACACAGAGGCATATTCATAGTGTAGGGTCCGTCTTAGAATGAGGTCACCTTACCGTGGTGGGACGGTCCACGCTATTTGGCTGTCAAATTTGCAAGCGAAGTACCTCATAATTTCATAGTTTCACATTTTCATTTATTGCACTACAGCTGTATAGCTTTTCATGTTCTATCTATATACTCATGTTTTATCTATATACTCATGTTTTATCTATATCTGTGTGCTAGCAGTGTGCTGCTGTATTCTCCTGTTGCTGTATATTTAGCCCAGCAGCTTGCACCTGTAAGCCAGGTCTTTACAATAGTTTGGAATTAATAGTGCTGGCCAACTTATTCTTTGGTTATATATATATATATATATATATATATATATATATATATATATATATACATATATATATATATATATATATAATTATATATATTGTAAACATGTGTTATATACAGTGAAAAATACACTTAAATGGTTACCATCGTTTTGGCAAACATTGTATAAATGTCCACTTATTAAAGAAAACAACTGAATATAAAACAAATGTATCTGTATTTAACATATAAAATGAATTTAATGAAAACATTTGTATGAATAAATAGTACAAGCAAATTTAAGAAACTCTGTAATTTATCTTTTCAGAGAAAAATGCATCTTTCTCCAGTTAAATGACCTACAAGAAGAGAATATCCCTTCAAGGGAAAAAAAAAATCCCTCTGCGCTGACCCTATGAAACCAGAATACTAAATTTAAATAAATAAATAATATAATAAACTACAAAGCCTTATAAAATATCCCTGATTGTACAGGTGTGGCCTTCGGCAAACAGATCCTAGTGGGGCAACATTAAGCAGGTGTGATACAGACGAGCCTACATGAGTAATGATACGTATATTGTACTCTGAGCATTGCCGCTCACCACATTGGCCACTCCTGGTGAATGTTAGTCTCAAATTCCCATCTGAGCCTAGGCACAGATGGGACTAGTTCCCTATACTAAGGTTCTTAAAATCTTTTACCCTAGGTGCTCATATATACAATGATATAGTATTAAAACTACATAGGTTTTCAAAACCTTTTGTTTTGTGGTTATGATAAGTATCCACTTCAGAAACTTTTCTGGTCTGTCCCTATGCGGTTAAAATCTCACATGCGTTTACGCATGTGAGATTTTAATCGCATAGGGACAGACCATATAAGGGAGATATTGTTGTCAATGACTGAGGCCGACTAATGTGAGGGGCAGGCTCATTAAACCCCTATGGTCGGCAATACTAACGAGCGCTCAGCAAACTAACATTGCAACAATCCCCAATTCTGAAATGGATACTTATCATAACCACAAAACAAAGGTCTCGGTCCCCTACGTAGTTTTAATACTATATAATTGTATACATGAGCACCTAGGGTAAAAGAATATAAGAAGAAGAAATAATAAAAGTTAAATTTTAAAGGGGTACTCCGTTGGAAAACTTTTTTTTTTAAATCAACTGGTGCCAGAAACGTAAACAGATTTGAAAATGACTTCTATTAAAATTAATTCTTCCAGTACTTATTAGCTGCTGAATACTACAGAGGAAATTCTTTTCTCTTTGGAACACAGTGCTCTCTGCTGACATCGTGACCACATTGCTCTCTGCTGACATCTCTGTCCATTTAAGGAACTGTCCAGAGCAGCATATGTTTGCTATGGGGATTTTCTCCTACTCTTGACAGTTCTTAAAATGGACAGAGATGTCAGCAGAGAGCACTGTGCTCATGATGTCAGCAGAGAGCTCTGTGTTCCAAAAAGAAAATAATTTCCTCTGTAGTATTCAGCAGCTAGTAAGTACTGGAAGGATTAAGATTTTTTAATAGAAGTAATTTACAAATCTGTTTAACTTTCTGGCACCAGTTGATTAAAAAAAAAAGTTTTCCACCGGGGTACCCCTTTAAGGGGGGATCCCTAGTATTGGAAACTAGTCTCATCAGTGCCTAGGCTCAGATGGGAATTTTAGACTAATATTATAAAACCCTGGGAAACCCTTGGGGAATGTTGTGAGATATAAAAGGCCTGGTGAATGTACAATAGTGTACTGTATTCATTACCAAGAGCTCACTGCTGTACATTTGCTGGGTGGGTCAGCTCCGCTTCAGATTTTTTTTGGACTTACAACATAAATTTTAATGAGAAAGTCAGCATCCATAATAACTCTGCAGGTGTTGCAGTTGTTGCTGCAGAAATTCCACGGGTTCTGATAAATCTTCCAATCTTCCATTGACTTTACTATCTTTAAAATATTAGCAGCAAATCCAAACCAAAATCTGCTGCCGAAATGCTGTGGACTTTTCTGCAGCATTTCTGCAGCATGTGGCCGTACCTTTAAAAGATATTTTTATAAAAATGAACGAATACAATATTTTGGATCAATTCGATTAAATAAATAAAGGAAAACAGACCTTTTTTTTTTTTTTTATAGGCACACTTCAATAATATCTTGTTGTGGCAGACTTGAAGATGAGGCATTTATAGCTGGGGTGCCCATGTTTTTTCCTGCAGTAGGCCACTTTATCAGACATGTATGTGTATTTATTATCATGGGGCTCCCCAAGCCTACAGAAATGCCCTTGGTACAGTTACTACTGACGATCTCATGCAGACTGTACCTTCTCTTCTGCAAGCCTCATTTGGCCCATGCAAAGACAAATAGAAAAGGCATAGGGGCACCCCAAGTGTATAACCACCTTATATAAAGAAACTGGAGAACGAAAAAAAGGCACAAGGCACAACATCTTATATCACATGTAATGTTGATTGAAGTCCACAGCGGCTGCCTTTACATGGGCCAGGGTTCTCTGTGGGAGGAGGTAATAGCAGGGAAGAAGATCTGCAGAAGAGACCTTGAAAAAAAAACGGTATCCCTGGGCACATGCCGATTCATTCAAGGGCAGAGATCAGATTTTGTAAAAATAATAAAATGTGCTTTAATTGCAAACAACAGACAACATATTTCTAAAGGGAAGCCCCTTTCTTCATCAGATCCCAGGCCCATGGGCTACAAGCTGGATGCCCTAGTTCTTCATCATTACAATAACAGTATCACTAGGGGGCACTCATTGCTTAGAGATTTGTATTATAGTGTTCAATTAGCACTTAATAAGCTGCTATGCAGTCATTTCTAGCAGTGGCTACAGTCAGAATTTTAGCTTTTTGGTAAAAATGACAGACATTTTTTACATAGTTCTTCCATTTTTACAGTCTCAAAATTAATTGGAGAAATTAACATAATCATAAATGTGAGTGAACGAGAAGTGAAGGGAAAAAAATCTGGAACTCTAAACCATAAAAACAGAAGCCTGATACAAATGCTGGAAAGTATTTCCATTAATTCCATTAGTATTTTTCTGCTATAAACATCTCTATTAACCCGCAGGCCATCAAAAACCACCAGTAACATTAGGAGTTAACCAGGGCATCCAACTGATTGCAATTTCCTGGACAATCCATACAATGGGGAGGACATTGTGCCCTTTTCAACATAATAACCAACATGCTTGAAGGTCCCCTATTAAAATGACCTTTAAATCCCAGTTTTTCCTGACTTTCTGTTGAGTGAAGTATTGTGGAGTCATGATTGTTGCCATGAGCTGAACAAGGGCCTTATAAGTCTTTGTACTGTAATTTCTTCTGGGACACTTTTTGACTTTCTGGATGGGTAGTTGAGACTCCCCTGATGTTATTTTGGCAGGCTTGCCACTCCTGGAAAGATTCATTGTCGATCTAAGTCTACTCCATTTGATGATAATGACCCTCATTGAGGTTGATGACTTCCCAGAACAATACAAACCCTTCTGTTCCTCTCTTCAGATTAGCAGGATACATTTCGTGCCAGTTTAGTTTTTTTGTTTTTTTTTAAGAATTTGATTCTATAACTTCACATAACATTAAACATTATCAAAACATCACTCTTTATTATAGTAAGATAAAATATATTGTCATGACTGGAGATGAGTGAATCAAAGCTGACGAATCTGAATTCGTTACGAAGTTCATGAAAAATTCGATTTGCAACGAATGAGAATATTGCCACGAGTGTATAGCGCAAATCTCTTCATTAAACTCCATTTAGTGCGGTCCAGGCTTCAGGGCATCTAAAATGGTGGATCCACATGTGAGGACATGGGGCAAGGAACTCTGGAAAAGCAAGAAAGAAAGGGGGAAGGCGGGTAGGCGGGCGGGGTAACCCTAAATCACATGCAGGATTCAGCCTATCAGCAGCCAGTCATCCCTGTGATGTCACAGCCCTATATCATCGGCAGCCATATTCTGGCTACTCACTTCATTCATTACACTGCAGAGAGATAGGACGGACAGCCTGTGTGTGTTACACAGAAAATCTTTTTCCAGCAGCATTTCACCTCCTAGTCACATCAGCGTTCTGGTGGACAGAGAGCAGTGCTTTTTTTCACTGAAAATTTTTTACTGCAGCCATTAACCTCCCAGTCACTTTCTACAGCATTGTATTACAGAGAGGAGCAGAGAGCTGTGTGTTGCCTCAAACATTTCAACAAGCTGCCTCAACTTCATAAACCTTAGCAGAGGAGGCAGGAATAATATTTCAGCGCAATTCTGTGTCTTTGTTCCACAACAAATCTGTGGGCTATACTAGTCTGTAGACGTTATAATACCCAGCAATCCATTCCTAATAGTCTTTGACAGAGTGCAATTTTGGGTTTAGTAAACAGCATTTGTGTGCTCCAGCACAGTTGTGTACTGCTGGTGTTGTGCAAAAAAAATTTTTTAAAGAGTACTGTAGCACATGTTTCTGCCCTTAAAAGTGTATACCACATACCTAAAATTTTGTACCTGTTATCTGTCAAGGGCCTAGATACTGTGAAAGGCAAGGCAAAAGTACTCACCAGCTGGTGTTGAACTCAAATACTTTTTTAAGCGTACTGTAGCACATTTTTATGCCCTCATAAGTGCATACCACATACGTACATCTAAGTAGTGTACTATTTTGTACCTGTTAATCTGTCAAGGGCCTAGATACTGTGAAAGGACAGCCAAAAGTAATCACCGGCTGGTGTTTTACTCCAATACATTTTTTAAAGCGTACTGTAGCACATTTTTCTGCCCTCATAAGTGCATACCACATACGTACATCTAAGTAGTGTACTATTTTGTACCTGTTAATCTGTCAAGGGCCTAGATACTGTGAAAGGACAGCCAAAAGTAATCACCGGCTGGTGTTTTACTCCAATACATTTTTTAAAGCGTACTGTAGCACATTTTTCTGCCCTCATAAGTGCATACCACTTACCTAAATTTAAATAGTGTACTATTTTGTACCTGTTAATCTGTCAAGGGCCTAGATACTGTGAAAGGACAGCCAAAAGTACACACCTGCTGCTGTTCTAAACACATTCTGTTTTAAGCGTAGTGAAGCATATTGTACTCCCCTCATATACGCACTAATTATGTCAGGCAGAGAAGTGCCAGGACGGGCACACAGAAGTGGCAGAGGTCTAAATTCATCAGGCTGAGGTCGCAGCAGACAAGGGGAGAGTGGCAACAGGAGTCGCAGTGAGAGGCCTGAGCTCCCATTATCAGCTAGCAGTAATGTCTCGACCAGCAACCCATCTGCCATCATCGATTGGTTAAAGCAGTCATCCACTTCATCACAAGTGACATCTGATACAACAGTCGGTGGGTTCCTCAGACACAACCTTCAGTTGGCATGGCCCGGGAGCAGTCCCTGTCCTCCCATTATCGAACACATGGAGAAGAAGAAATGTCGGCACTGCCGCACTCACAATACTGCCGGAGTATGCTGGATCACTGCACCGTCAGGTCCAAATGCCACAAATCCGGTGCTCAGTCCGCCATAAGCATAAGCATAGATAACTTGAAAGAAGAGATCGCAGACGGCACTCACAGAAACAGCAAGAAGTTTTATTCGGGATCGCTGGTCCACGCAACAAGAACGCCAGGTAAGTCCAGGGACTTACCTGGCGTTCTTGTTGCGTGAACCAGCGATCCCGAATAAAACTTCTTGCTGTTTCCGTGAGTGCCGTCTGCGATCTCTTCTTTCAACCTGTCCTCCCATTGCCTCTGTCCTATGCTGTTCCCTCCCCTAAAGAAGCATCTTATGCTGTGGGTTCAGCTCCACTATTCAGTGAGGACGATCTAATTGAGGACAGTCAGCAGCTACTGCCCAGCCAAGAAGTGGAGAAGACATCAGCCGCTTCCTCCGCTAGGTGAGCAAGTAGTGATGAGGAGAGTGACTTGGGAGGCGATGTTGCCAGCGTTCAGGATCCAGAAGCAGACACTGTTGAGGAACCTTAGGAAGACATCAGTGACGCGCAGACACAACTCGATGATGATGAAGCTGATCGCACTTGGGAGCCGGGTGCAGAAGGGGCTTCATCATCATCATCAAGAGAAGAGGGTTGCAGGTTGCCCGTGAGGCAGCAGCTGAGCCAGTAAGGTGGTAGCATGGTTGACAGTCAGCATGGTGGCAGAAGTAGAAATTCTGGAGCCAAATGTGCCCAGGGGAGACATCCTACTTTGCGGCAGCCTATCTTCCCAGGAGGTAGTGGAACAGGGGTTCCTGGAGACAGCAGCAGTAGCAGTCAATAAGTGCAGACTGTTGGTGTTAAAATCAGGTACTCAGAGGTGTGGCAGTTTTTCAAGAAGCATCCGGTGAAGTTTAACATAGCCACATGCAAGATATGTCGGCAGAAGTTGAAGCATGGCCAGGATCCCAATGTTGGCACCACGGTCCTGTGTCAACATATGCTTCACCACCATAAAGCGGCCTGGGAGAACCATTGCTCCGTTGTAGTGGTCCTGCCTGCTCCATCACCCAGTGGCATGCTGCTCCCTCTTTATAACAAAGGAATGTCCAGCGCCAAGGGCGGTAAAATGACAGGTACTTTATTGTAGGATCAGCAGACACAAACTTGCATCAGGCAGGAGCCGACGCGTTTCGGACTGTTACAGGTCCTTAGTAATGGCATAACACTCAGGATAAAATCCGAACTAAAAAAGTTTTTTATAAATTTAAAATGTTTTAAACACACATATATATATAAATACATATACATATATACACATATACATACACACACACACACACACACACACACACATATATATATATATATATATATATATAAAAATAACAAGAATAAATAAAAATAAATATAAATAAAAAATATATATATAACAATTTTTTGCTTAGTTTTTTATATTTATTTATATTTAGTTTTATTTATTGTTATTATTTTTATATGATATGCATGTATATGTGTGTGTGTATATATATATATATATATATATATATATATACATATATATATATATATATATATATATATATATATATATACACATATATATAGCAACAATGTTCTTTGAGCAGCACTTCCCACAACAGAGTTGATAAAAGAAGACTGCAGCACTCACGTGTGGTGTCAAAAGAAATTAGTGGTTTTTATTCCATGAACAGGCAGTGCGACGTTTCTGTGTCCTCACAACACCATTTTCAAGCCAACTCTTAGTGATCACAACACAGTATAAATAGCATGTGGTACATCAAAATCAATTATATACAAATCAAACAATTATTATAAAATAAAGTACAAGTGCAATCAGTGCGTATTATAAATATATAGGGGATGTACATAAGTCATCCAAGTACAAGTGAGTGAAGGTTAAAAACATATTCATGTACATCACAGTACATAAAAAGATATAAAAGCTAAATGGCATTGTCTATAACATAAATATATCAGGTGAAAGATATAAATCATAAGGGGGCAGGGCGGATCTGTGGCTTGACTCACCGACATAGCAGATCCCAAGCGTGCATGTGTAATGGCGACGAACGCCAACTGTATACAACTACCAGAGAATGGACCAATCAGCATGCACAATTAATTCCTTCTCATGTGATTGTGATGTTTCCGTCACGTGACTCGGTCCGCGCTATGCGCAGGCGCACAAGGCATAAAGTCTACTGAATCGGCCATTATAGATGCGGGCAATATGTATTAAGATCTTACCATGTCTGCGCACGCGCATACAGACAAAAGATTTCAATGTGGCCATATAAGTTCAGGGCAAAAAGTATAAGCAAAGTATAACTTCAAAAATTAGAATAGATATAGTAGCTATTGAAGTGAGGTCTGTCATTGTGTCTAATAGCCCACAGTTTATTAATCTCAAAGAGGATCTCTGTTTGTAGCGGATCATTATAACCCCTCCACTCATAGAAGAACAAACATATCTGGCACATTACCCCACCCACCAGGGAACTCCTACGTCAGTCCCGAGCCTATCCAGCTCAGGACACAACACCCCAACATAGTGCAAGGGATCAACTGATCGGTCCCAGGCAAATTAGTCGGGGGGAGTCCCTGGTACCTGGGTTTTCCACTTGTTTGGACGGGGATGCCACTCATTCAATATATTCATCCACACCGGGGGTATCTATTCGAGATCCAATGTGATAATATGTCTCATTTAATACGTCTGTGGTATATGCATGTATACACATGACAGAACCCCATCTCCAATATGGCATCAGAAATAATCTTAAAGAAAAAAAAAGAAATAAGTAATAAGGATAGGATGAAGTATAAAAAAAAAACTATTATTTATTAAAATATAAAAATTAAATAATAAATATAGAAAAAAGGGAAAAAAGATATAAAAAAAAGGAGTGTAATATGCTGATTGAGCCATACTGTATAAATTTTTTTTTGAAAATAACATACAAAATTAACAAAAATGTGCATAAATAATATTAAATTGAAGGGACTGCCATGTTTTCAGATCTTGTCTTTCGCCACCATCTTAACCTGAACCCTATAATAAAGAGAAGAAAGAGAAAGATTGTTACTAAATCGAATTATATAGACATCAATAGTCAAATAGATCACTAATACAAATTTCCATTCCAAGGAAGACACCCTTTGGATGATGGGGCAACCCTGACTCCAAGTCGCCCTCATAAACACACTCTGTTTATCCTCAAGCATTATATATATGTGAGGTTACCGTGAAGTCTACGTTCAGACCCCTCGGTCGAAGGGTCTGCAAATCGCAGATCCATTTTAGTTCTCCCCGTTTTAGCAAGCCTGTGCGGTCCCCTGCACGTTTCAATGGAGGAATGTGATCAATTAATGTAAATCTGAGATCTTTTCAGTATGGTTTGCCACTATAAAATGTTTAGAAACTGGGAGGTCTAACCTCCGTTTCCGTATACAATAGCGGTGTTGACTGAATCTAGTCTTGAAGTCCCATGTGGTCTCTCCTACATAGAGAAGACCACATGGGCACCTCAAGACATAGATTACAAATCTTGAAGTACAAGTTAGATAATACCGCAATCTGAAAATCTTGCCTGTGTTTGGATGTGTGAACACCGGACCCTTGTCCATATAGTTGCAGTTCACACACTGGCAGCAGGGATAAGAGCCCTTATTCCTGACTTACAGATATTTTTGAGATGGAACCCTAGCGGAAATGTCTGTCCTTACCAGCTTGTCTCTTAAGTTGGGGAGGTGCCTATATGATATTAGAGGACATGTAGCAAACTCTGGTATCTCAGGAAAACTTCTCTGAAGAATATTCCAATTTTTATTCAGCATTTTAGCAATCTGTTTTGAATGTTCCCCATATGTGGATACAAAAGGAATGCGTAATTGTTGAGACCTAAGCCTAGGCACAGTGATCAGGTTATGTCGGTTAGTGGCCAGTACTTTCTTTTTCCCTTCTAACAGAAGAGGTTTAGGATACCCACGTTCCAAAAAGTTTTTAATCATTTTATCCAAAGTTGGTTCTGTTTTTTCCTCCACCTCAATGATGCATCTCGCCCTCAGCATTTGGCTGTACAGGAGAGAACGCACCATGGGGCGGGGATGACAACTCTCAAAATTCAAAATTGAATTACAGTCTGTTTCTTTTACATATAATTCTGTAGTCAATCTACCATCACAAATAATAACCTGTGTCCAAAAAATTAACTGATGTGTTAGAAGTGTGTAACGTAAATTGAATGTGAGAATCAACAGAATTTAAGTATTCAACAAACTTAAATAAATCATCCATGGTGCCTGTCCAAATAAAAAAAACATCATCTATGTATCTCCACCACCCCAGCAAAAAGCTGGAGTGGTGGGACACATAGATAAATGTTTCCTCCAGCACCGCCATGTACACATTGGCATACGTAGGTGCCACATTTGTGCCCATGGCGGTGCCGGATGTTTGTAGAAAAAACTCATCATTGAATAAAAAAATAATTGTTTTTCAAAATGAATTCCAAAAGTGTAACAACAAAGTCAGTTTTTTGTGGTGAAAAATCCGGTGCAATGTTGGATCTCACAGCCTGTACACCCCCATCATGTGGGATGGAGGTGTACAGGCTGACGACATCCAAGGTAGCCACTAAAGCTCCATCTGGGATTTGTAAATCCATAATTTTTGTTAAAAAATCTGAGGTATAACGTAAGTATGATTTCACCATGATGGTGTAAGGGCGAAGAATTTGCTCCACAAAGATTGACAAGCCGCTGGTGATGGATCCCCGGCCAGAGACAATAGGCCTGCCAGGGGGATCCACCAGCGACTTGTGAATCTTTGGGAGCAGATAAAGCATAGGAGTAATAGGATGAGGAATCAACAAAAAATTGTACAGAATCTTATCAATGAGACAGGAGTCCAAAGCCACATCAAGTACTATTTTGATTTTGTCCATAATTCTTTGAGTAGGATCAGTATTCAATTTCTGATAGATAAATGTATCATTTAACTGGCGTTCTGCTTCTTTAATGTACTTTCCCCGATCCATGACCACAATGGCTCCTCCCTTGTCAGCTGGCTTCACCACCAAATTGTGGTCATGGATCAGGGCATTGAGTGCTATTTTTTGATTGTATGTCGAATTAGAATGGGATTTAATATGGGACATGTCTTTGATGTGTTGGATCAAGTGTACCCACATCACCTCTTCCAACGGTACATCAAAATTTGGAAGAGATTTCACTAGTCCTGGAATTCATGGAACATCTTAATGGAGTACGGACAGAATTAAAATTCACCTTAGTCTGTAATCAGATCCAGGTGAGCTTCTTGGATACTATGGTGCAAAAAGATGGGAAAGGAGGCCTTAAAACAAATCTGTTCTGGAAAGAAACTGACCGGAACAGCCTGTTACATTACAGCAGTGCACATCCAATGGCGGTAAAAAGATCAATCCCCAGGGCTCAAAGACAGAGGGTACAACATATAGTTACAGACCCAGAGGTAAGACAGAACAGATTATTGGAGTTGGAGGATAAATTCCGCCTTAGAGGTTATCCAAAGCATATTCTAGAGGAGGCAAGAGATCCAACACAAAGAGAAAGGATAGATGATAAACCCCCAGAATACCTTTTGTAAGACAATATCCCCCATCAGTTCATAAAATTGACACTATAGTCAGGAAGCATTGGCAAATACTATCTGGCTCGTACCCCAACATTCGGGAATTTGTTAACCCACCTTTAATTTGCAACAAGAGGGCTCCGAATTTAAAGGACAAGTTAGTCCGAGCGGATGTGGGATCACAAAAAACCGAAGCTAAACAAACTGTCCTCAGAACACAGAGTAAAGGCACTTTTGCGTGCCTGCATTGCGCACAATGCAGTAATGTAATGAAAGGAGACACCCTGTCACATCCTCATACAGTGTATACAGTGTATTCAAGGTTGCGCCCTGCAGGAGAAAGTCTGGATCACGTATCATCATTGATACAAAGTTTACTCACGGATCCCTGGTTTGCGGGGCGGGCTCGACAACCTGCTGTGGCGCAGGGAGCTGGCTCCGTCCAGCTCTGTTCACTCCGGTGTGTGAACTGTCGGCGTCTGTCGTCACTTCCGGCAAGGGCCGGAGGTTATATGCGCGCCACTGCGCCCGTTCTCTGTGACGCGCTGAACAGAGGGGGCGTGTCCAATAAGGATATACAGTGGCGTTCATTCTGAAGCCTCCGTTCCGGATTATGACGATTTTAAAGTTAGGGCTTATAGGCCGTTTAGCCGTGCATCAATTTCTACATTCATGGGCACTGAGATTATTAATACATTACTGCATTGTCGCAACCAACCCCAGTTTTTTGAGAGGGAATAAGTTGTGACAATTCATCTGAGATAAAGTTACTTTTATGTGAATGTAGCTGTCAACATTGTGCATATAGTGCAACATTAATACAGTAGAGAGAGGCGACTAAATCTGTCATGAGTAAGGGGTGTATTAAAACCAAGGGCAGGGTATGTATACAAGTACAGTCCTGAGTAATAGTGGAAGGTATTGTAGAGCTGGGGGGGGATAATTATAATTCACCCCCATCTCCACAACAGCCCAAACTGAGCAGGGTGAATGGTAGTAGGTGGGACAGTCCCTAACCAGGGGGGTCCCTATAGGGAGGGGGGGGGGCGGGAACAAAGCGAGGGCCTAAGGGATCTACACTGTCCCTAAATTGCCCTATTCTTTAACCCTAAAGCCTAGGCGGGGTGGCCGCCCTAAAAAGGGCGGTCCCGCTCAGGAACCTCCTATTAGGTGACTATATACCCTATAGTAGATAAGAGGTGACTACTAAATCCTGTCGACCCTCTAAGGTCGTCCCTATCTACCTAGGAGCCACCCATTGTCCCACCACATACCATTTATAAGAAACACCCGAAATTTAAATGTTCATTTAGACCTTTGGGGGCCATTGAGTCAAGTTGATAAATCCAGCGGCATTCCCTTTGGAGTAGAAGTGTATCTGTGTCTCCACCCCTCTGAGAGGGGATAATCCGGTCAATCCCCATGAATTTGATTGATCTTAGGTCACCCAAATGCTGTTGGTTGATATGGGTTGCCACAGATGTATCTCGATGGTTTCTTATGTCCCCAATATGCTCCAGAATTCTTTTTCTGAATTCCCTCATAGTCTTCCCCACATATATGTGGGGACAAGTGCATATTCCAATATATATGATGCATTTGGATGAACAGTTAATGAATTCTCTAATGGGTATCACTTCTCCCTGTATGTTGGGTACCTTGTCACTCTTCTCAACATATTGGCATGCTCTACAATGGCCACATCTAAAGCAACCTGAGATATCTGATAGTCTATTGAGCCAGTTTTGTGATATCTGTTCTGGTTCAAGATGGCTCCGGACTACCAGATCTCCTATGCTCTTGCCCCGTCGATATGTGATTTGTGGGCTCGGGCCAACAATATCCCGGAGGTCCGGGTCCATCCCTAGGATATTCCAGTGATGATTGATAATTTCTCTCACTTGAGGTGCCCTTCTGTCGAAGGTGCCAATGATTCTAGCACTTGTGGATGTGTCAGTCCTAGTTCTTGGTATAAGAAGCTCCTTTCTAGGTGTTCTAAGTGTTGACTGGTACGCCCTGGACAGTATGTGGTCCGGATACCCTCTATTGGTGAACCTCTGCCTCATGACAGCCGCCTCTCTCTTGAAATTTGAATGTGACGAACAGTTCCTCCTGAGGCGGAGGTATTGTCCTTTGGGGATCCCCCTTTGTGCTGAAAACTACAAATCCCAGCATGCTGCATGCCTTGCTGGTTTGGGGCGGCTCCTTTTTTTTGTTTGTTTGTTCCTCCCTTTACCCATCCTACTATTTTCTCGGGTTGGCCCCCCTTATACACAGCACACTAATATAATCAGCCCTGGTGTGGATACACTGGCATACACACACAAAATAGACTACAACTCCCAGCATGTGTCATTCAGGAGTCTTCAGTCTATGGTATAACACCAGCATGCTGCCTCTGTAGTCTCCTGGGGATTTTAGTTCACCACACCTCTGTAGGGCATACACCAGTGTTTCCCAATCAGGGTGCCTCCAGGTGTGGCAAAACTACGACTCCCAGCATGCCCTGACAGCCTTTGGGCCTACTAGGAGTTGTAGTTTTGCAACAGCTGGAGGCGCACTGGTTGGGAAACACTGGTGTAACATGATGTGTATGCTGAATAGGCTAGAACAGTGTTTCCCAATCAGTGTGCCTCCAGCTGTTGCAAATCTACAACTCCCAGCATGCCCAAAGTCTGTCAGGGCATGCTGGGAGTTGTAGTTTTGCAACAGCTGGAGGCACACTGGCTTCTAAACACTAGCAAACAAACACACAACAGGGACTACAACTCCCAGCATGTGTCATTCAGGAGTCCCCCCCTCCCCCTTCACATATAGAGATTTATTCCCCTGCAGTCCATACATCCCCAGCCCGTGCACCTTATCATTCTCCCCTTCAGATAACACTTATCTTCTCTGTAAGGTCCTTCTCCTGTGCAGAACTGCATCCTTAGAATACAGAGCAGCGGGAGGGGAGGTGAGGAGCTGTGTACTCAGCTGGATGAGATGAGGGGGCGTGGTTTATTTTTCTCATGCAGACAGAGAAAAAAAAAAAGCTGTGACATCTTGTCCACAACAGACTCAGAACTGTGGACAACAGTAAAAGAAAACCTTCTGAACTACAGAACTTCCTGTCCAACAAACAGGTAAGAAAAACACACACATGCTGTCAAAACATATAACACATGTATATTGCAAAAAAACAAAACTTACAAAGAAGAGGCCATATAGTCAAAAAAATTAACCACCGGAGTACCCCTTTAAAGAAGATCACATAAATGTATCCCCTATCCAATGGATGGAGAATAATTTTAAGATCTCAGGTGGGTCCAACCACTGCGCCCCCCCCACGACGATCTCCTGCTTCTCCGTGGAAAAACAGAGCATGTCGACCTCAGCACGAAGTGGCGGCCAACACGCCCCTTCCATGTATCTCTATGAGAGGGCAGGAGATAGCTGAATCTCCTGCTCCATCATAGAGATACATGTAGGGGGCTTGTCGGCTGCCACTTTGTGCAGGGGTCGATAAGCCCGCTCCGGGACGAGCTGCTGTCCCCACCTATCGTGCCAGGAACCTGTGAGTAAAAGTACATGTGTCTACACCTCTGTAAGCCAACCAGTGTGGGCCCTTCACAGTAGAAAGCTTTCAATTGGATTGTTTTGTTCCAGCAATTTTCCAGCAACTGCATATACATTAGTAACCTTACTTACATGTGAAAAAAGCACATTTAGCATTTAGCACATCCCTACTGCAGGAAAGAACAAGGAACAACTTATTGCTCATCTTGTGGAGTATGATGCCCGTGCAGAAGAGCTGAGTGACATGAGACAAAGTCCTACAGCTGGAACTGCCATCCAAGGACTGATATCTCCTGGGGAATACAACATTACTATCCATCAGGACAGTACTCCACATGAGGCCTTGGACTCTTATATGCGGACTGCCTTAAAACACCTTGGGAATGTGGATGCCAATATGAAACTCCAACTGCTTCTCCAGTACCAAACTGCAGAGAGGGAGGTCCAGGCACGAGGCACAGAGAGAGAGGCCCAGGCACGAGCCACGGAGAGAGAGGCACAGATACGAGCTGCAGAGAGAGGCAGCAGAGAGAGAGGCCCAGCGGAGGCATGAACTGGAAGTTCTGAGGCTGAGAGGGGATGCTTCATCCGCACGGAGTGATGTGCAGGATCAAGGAGACCACAAGCCCCGCTTGAAACATTTCCCCATGTTGGAGAAAGATGGTGATCTGGATGTGTTCCTGAGGGGATTTGAAAAGGTTTGCCGGCAGTTCCATCTACCTAAGGAACAGTGGGGACGATATCTAACCCCACGGCTGCAAGGGAAAGCTCTGGATGTGTTTGCTTCGCTTCCCTCTGAGAGTGACCAGGACTATGAGGCAATAAAATCTGCCCTGCTAAAAAGTTTTAATCTAACTCCAGAGGCTTATCGAAAAAAGTTTCGGACTTTGCAACAAAGTGCCACAGAAAGCTGCACTCAACATGTAGGTCAGCTAAGGACTGCATTCAGGCAATGGACTGGGGGCCTACAAGTCACTACCTATGAGGCCCTGGAGGACTTGATGGTCCTGGATCAGTTTCTCCAAACACGGAGCTTTGAAGCCAGAGAGTGGATTTTGGACCGCAAGCCCAAGACAGCCATGGAAGCAGCAGAACTAGGAGATGACTTTGCCAACAACCGGGCACCAGCAGCAAAGCGTGGATCTGCACAAGCTGGAACAAGTACCTGGAGGGGAGCCACACAACCACAAAGCACCACCAGGTCAGCTGGGAAATTTTTGCCATCATTCCCAAAAGCAACAGGAGCCACATTGGGTCAGGGGGACACCCGCCGATATTACAGATGCAACAATATTGGGCACCTGAGTGCCACTTGCCCCAACAAAAAGAATTCTCCACAGGTAGCTGGAGGACACACCGTTCTTCTGGTGTCCGGAGCGGTGGAGAAAAGAGCGGATAACCTGCAGAGTGTAACTGTGGGTGACCGGGTGACAGTGGGTTTGCAAGATTCTGGAGCCTCCTTTACCTTGGTGCGGCCTGAAGTGGTGGATACAGAGGACATCATCCCTGGAAGAACCTTGGGTTTAAAATGAATTGGAGGTGTGCGGCCTGCTGTGCCCATGGCCTGCATGTACCTGGATTGGGGTACAGGCAAAGGTTTACGGGAGGTGGGGGTCTCTGAGGACATCCCTGTTAATGTTCTGCTGGGGAATGATTTGGGTCAGATGCTCTGTCATTATGCTCCAGAGGTCACTACCTGCACACCGGAAGGGCTAGGAGAGAGCCCTGTTCATTCTGAGGTACTGTGCAAGACTTTGGGAGACACTGCAAAATGTGGTAACTGGGAGGGAGTGCAGGGGATTGATAATTGTTTACCTGTGAATGAACCAGTAATGTTTTCCAAAAGTGGGATGGGGTGTATTGTAAAATGTGGTGACAATGCATTGCCAATGCCAAAACCTAGTGGAGATGGGCCAGGGGGAGGGGTTGGTGTGCCCCTGATGACATGTAAGGATGAGGGACCAGCAGTTAGTGATATATCCCAATCCTGTGAGCCTAAGGAGGAGGAGGGAAGGAGTGATAGCCCTGTGTAGGATTCATGTATTGTTATGTCTGGAACTGAGGGGGAGGAAGGTAAACCCCAGGGAGGCATACCAATGGTGGCAGTGGTAACGCGTCAGCAGCATGCCAGGGCTGCAGCTTTAAAAAGAAGGGAGGATGGTGATGCAAGGGGCAAGCTGTGTGACTTGCAAGCCAAAGCAGAGGAAGGTGGAGATGCTAGTTCACCTGGGGGAAATGTGCTCCCTGATACCACGAGATGGGGGGAGGGAAATGAACATTTACAGGAAGCTCTGCGCAGTGACCCTTCCCTTGAAGAGCTGAGACAACGTGCTGAACATACAGGTGTTGACACAGATGGGCATCGGGTATAATGGGAAAATGATATCTTGTACTGGGAGTCCTTTTCCAAAGGCATGCTAGGGGCGCAGGAGAGAGAAAGGCAGTTAGTGGTTCCTAGGCAGTACAGGAAAGAGCTGCTGAGGTTGGCCCATGAGACCCCCTGGCAGGACATTTGGGAGTGGCCAAGACAAAGTCAAGGTTGGCACACAATTTCTACTGGCCGGGTATGGGTACTGCTGTTGCCAATTATTGTAGATCTTGTCGTGTCTGCCAGAGGGTGGGTAATAGTGTTGAGTGGCATAGGCCATATTCGAATGTGCGATATTTTGCGAATATATGGACGAATATTCGTCATATATTCGCTAAATTTGCGTTTTATTTTCGCATATGCGAAAATTACCATATGCGAATATTAGCATATACAAAAATTTACATAAGTGAAAATTCGCATATGCGAAAATTCGGCCAGTCTCACACAGTAGTATTAGAGCCTTCTTACACCACACAAGCTGGAAGCAGAGAGGGGTGATCACTGTGATGTGTACTGTGAAAAAAAACACAAAAAGAAAATGAATATTAGTAATTACGAATATATAGTGCTATATTCGCGAATATTCGCAAATTCGCGAATATGTGATATTCGCGAATAAAATTCACATTGCGAATATTCGCGAGTAACACTAGTGGGTAAGTCTGGGGATGTTACTCGTGTTCCCCTAGTTCCCCTACCAGTCATATCTGTACCTTTTGAAAGAGTGACAGTGGATATTTTGGGACCTCTAGCTATACCCAGCAGCACAGGGAAACAAGTTATTCTCACTGTGGTGGATTATGCAACTAGGTACCCTGAAGCTGTTGCCTTATCCTCTGTCCGGGCAGATAAGGTGGCAGATGCACTGATCCGTATATTCTGCAGGGTGGGGTTCCCCAAAGAAATGTTCACTGATCAGGGCACCCAGTTCATGTCCAATCTCATGCAAAGCCTCTGTAAAAAGGTGAATGTACAGCACTTGGTAGCAAGCCCATACCACCCCCAAACAAATGGTCTCTGCGAGAGGTTCAATGGCACCTTGAAACAAATGCTAAAAACATTTGTAGAATGTTATTTGCTTACAGGGAGGTACCCCAAGAGTCTACGAGTTTCTTGCCCTTTGAGTTATTACAAAAGAAAGAGAAGCGCTCCATAGTGCATTAAACGGGCAAGTTGATATTCACAGTAGTTTACTGGAAGCGCTTACCCGGTAAGTTGTGCTAGTATGCCAGGCACAACACTGTTAAGAGTTTCCAAAATGCAGCCAGTCCTGCGACCACATAGGTGTAACCACATAGGTGTAACGAATACGGCAACCAGTGATGATATGGCATTTAGTCTTTCATTTATCTTATATGTATTTTTTTTTTACTTAAATTTCCCTATTAAAATGGGGGTGCGTGTTATACGCCAGTGCGTGTTATACGCCGATAAATACGGTATTTTCAATTGTCTCATTTAACCCATCACCACAATTGTCTCATTTAACCCATCCATCTCCACCCTGATGGGTTAAATGAGACAATTGAAAATATTACATAATATTAGCATGACCAGTGTTCCTTTTGCTGTCTGATTTTTATAGCAATTGATTTATGTATTTTTATATTGATATTTTTATATACACTTACTTTTTTTTGTGTTGTCTGTATTGTAGCTCGTTTCATTATTTCCAGCAATCACCCACTGTGAGTTGATTACTTTTTTGTTTGTTTTTTGTATAAATATGTTCCTTTGTTAACATTTGCTATGAACTTGAGAAAGATGCCCGTCCTGGCGTCGAAACGCGTTGTTCTGTAAATAAATGACATTGCTTATGCATCTATAACTCCTCATCCTTTCTGCGCCTATTGAAGTCCCTTGGGAGTATTTGGAGGTTGCTGTAGCCCTTTGAGTTATTGTATGGTCGCAAAGTGCGGGGACCCCTAGATTTAGTTAGGGGAGAATGGGAAGGGGGGCTACATGCCCCTGAGACTTCTGTGATAGAGTATGTTCTGAGATTCAGGGACAGGATGCAGACATTGACTGGGCTGGTACATGACAACCTCACAGCAGTACAGTCCAGGCAGAAGTACTGGTACGATCGCAATGCAAGGGACCGGGTCTATGAAGTGGGACAGAAGGTAATGGTTCTGAACCCCATTAGGCAGAATAAGTTGAAGGCGGCCTGGGAGGGTCCCTTTACCATTTTACGGTGCCTAGAACCCACCACGTATGTAGTAGCCCATGATGAGAAAGGTCAGAGACAGTACCACATTAGCATGCTGAAGGCATACTATGACCCTGAGGAAGTGGAGTGTATGTAGTGCACCAGAGGAAGGGCTGGGTAGTGATCCCTTACTTAAACTAGTGGAGTAAGCTAAGAGCCAGGGATCCCTTCAGGATGTGGAGATCAATCCACAGCTCTCAGATGAAAGGAGGAGGCAGCTTAATCAGTTACTAGGCCCCTTCAGTGCCACCTTTACTGGGAGGCCCGGGCGAACTACTCTAGCCACCCACCATGTTGATACGGGGGCCCAGCCACCATTAAGACAGGTAGTCTACCGGGTATCCCCAGAGGTAAAAGCCCATATATAGAAGGAGATCAAGGACATGTTAGAGCTAGGGGTAATTAAGAAGTCAAAAAGCCCCTGGGCCTCCCCAGTAGTGCTGGTGCCCTAAAAAGACAAATCCACTAGGTTCTGTGTGGATTACCGAAGGTTAAATGCTGTTACTACCTTTGATGCTTACCCTATGCCCAGAATAGATGAACTACTTGATCAGCTAGCAGGTTCCCAATATGTGACTATCATGGATTTAAGCCGAGGGTACTGGCAGATCCCTATGATCCCAGAGGCCCAGGAGCGGTCAGCCTTTATCACTCCCTTTGGGTTGTTTGAGTGCTGTGTCATGCCTTTTGGGATGAAAAATGCCCCAGCCACTTTCCAAGGACTGGTTGATCAGCTGCTAGAGGGCCACAGGGAATACGCCGTGGCCTACTTAGATGATATTGCCATATTCAGCAAGACCTGGGAGGAGCACCTGAGTCCCCTGGGCAAGGTGGTAAAGCAAATAGCTGAGGCAGGGCTTACCATAAAACCAGAAAAGTGTCAAGTTGGCATGACAGAAGTGCAGTATCTAGGACATAGGGTAGGAGGAGGGTCCCTACGCCCTGAGCCCAGTAAGGTGGAGTCTATTATGGCCTGGCCAATTCCTAAGACCAAAAAGCAGGTCATGTCCTTTTTAGGGACCGCAGGGTATTAGCGTAGATTTGTCCCAGATTATAGTAAGATAGCAAAACCTCTCACAGGCTTGACAAAGAAGAAGGTGTCCAAGCAAATTACCTGGACTGAGGATTGTGATAAGTCCTTCATTGCCCTAAAGACAGCATTGTCAAACTCTCCGGTCCTCCAGGCCCCTGATTTCAGTAGGAGGTTTGTGGTACAAACAGATGCTTCCAATTTTGGGCTGGGGACTGTTCTTAGCCAAGTAAACTCCAATGGAGAAGAACACCCCATACTCTACCTTAGTAGGAAGCTATTGCCTAGAGAAGTGGCCTATGCGGTCATAGAGATGGAATGTCTAGCTGCTGTCTGGGCTTTGCAAAAATTACAGCCATACCTGTACGGCAGGGATTTTACTGTCATAACTGATCACCACCCTCTAAATTGGTTGTACAGAGTGTCAGGTAACAATGGCAAACTGCTTCGCTGAAGTCTTATCCTCCAACAATATAATTTCACTGTCCAACACAGGAAAGGAAGCCTGCATCAAAATGCAGATGGATTATCGCGTCAGGGAGAAATAGATGGTTAATGGAGACAGATCTATCAGCCTGGAGAGGCAAGATCTCTCTGTCTCCATCATAAGGGGGAGGTGTCAGGCCCAAGGCCTGATTATGGAAACATACATGTGTTTTTATTATATCTGTGTATAAACTAAGACCTGGGGCTGAGAGGTCATTCAGACTTTGGGTTTGTGTATTGCACTTTATTGGGGGTCTGGCTGTTTGGTATCTGTGATGCACTCTGGTCCCGTCATATAATCAAACAGATGAGGGGTCAGGAAGAGAGATGCCCCACCTGGTGGGATCAGAAGGGAGGGGGGGGGAATGGAGTTTCCCTCCAAAGAAGCAGATAAGACTTAAAATGCTGGACTCAACTGTTGTTCGAGGCTGTGCAAAAAGCTGACAAGAGCTGGACTCTCACTCACAAAGGAGGGCTATACCATCATGCTGTAAGAACTTCATTTTTGTTTTCTGAACTTGTCTTGCTAAACTCTTTTATATATTGTTATACCTGTATGTCATTTGTTCCTGTATTTTTTTTATATATTTAGCACTGTGATACCTTTTATCAGATTAAATGTTTAATTAATCAGCTCTGGTCTTTGATCTCTAAATATATGAGCTCACCTTTCTGAAGGCAGCTCTGGTGGAAACACGTTTGTCTAAGGGTTAATTTGGTGACTTGCTGGTACTAGTAGTGGATACCCAGAGGTCTGGTGGCCTTAACCCTTGCACCATCACACTCTCTCTAACGTCTTGGCTGGACCGATAGGGTGTGATCGTGACAAACATCAAACAGATGGAGTAAGGTAGAAAAAAGATATTGCAGAACGGCACCTTGCGTATTACCCTTAGCACAATGGTAAGTAGACCAGCGCATCTAATTTGGCCACTCACCTCACAATAAAGATAACAATGCCTATCACTCCAAAAGCATTAGGGGGTACCAGGACATCGAGTAGCTGCTATGCCAGAAGGTCTCAGGGGTCAGGGTAACCTATTGTTTCTGTGAGTAGATATGCAGAAAAAATCTTCTGAAAAGAAGATCTTAGTATCCCAGCCCTCGCAGGACTTAGGTATTCTGTAAAAGTCCATGGCAGGACTGTTTATTAGCAAAGAACACATAAGAGAAACAAACAGGTAGTTGATGACTCGTTTTGAGGAAACCACCTTCTTCTTCAGATCAGTAAGATAAGACACTGATCTGAAGAAGAGGGTGCTTCTTCAGTCAATCAGAGAGCATTATAGTTGTGAAAGCCTATGTACAAAGCTTTAGAAGCCATTTTAGAGATGTCAGGTGTTAGGTGAAGATCTCTGTGAGGGACACTAAGCAGTAAACAACACAGACGGGAGCAGAAGATTTAAACTGATTTGCATCTCAGTAATATAGCCACGACTGAAATTTACCCTGTTACTAGGGTTTCTGTACTTTGTGCTTATATTTTTTGTTCTGACTTGACCTTTTGCCTAATGCCTGACTTTACTCCTTCCTGCTGATTTTGTACTTTACTGTTCTCTAGGTGCCTGTCCTGTACTCTAACAAATATAGAGAAACAGAAACATAGCCGCACATCTACCATTTGTATTTTGATCTACTTGCCTACTACCTGTTATGACTCTGTTTTGTTTCTCAGTTTGTACTGCACTGCCCTCTTAGTTCTGACCCTCTGGCTTGCTCCTATTTACTTTTGGTCTTTTGACTTGGTATAATATTTGTCCATGTGTTCTTGACCTGGACTGTTCTTAATGCCCCTAAACAAAGTTCAGTATAGGGACTGTCGCCCAGCTGGGGGCCACAGTTTAGGGACATTGGTTTGGTCTAGATCCAAGTCTGCACTGATCTCTGCCCCGAATATGATAACACCTCTTTTTAAAATTAATATGGAGGGATAGTTAATATGTGCAATATGTTACTGTCATCTTAATATCTCGATGTTAACTGTCACTTTGGAACCTTTTATAAGTTCTTAGTAATCCATTTTCTGGTGGGTCTCATGTGGCACCTGAGCTGAGGAGATGAGAGAATTACTTTACAGTAACAAATACTATTTGTGTTTCAAACAGCTGATACTGCACAAAAATGTAAATTGTGGTGTTCTTTCAGCCACCTTTATAAATGAATCAGATTTGTAACTAGTACCAAAAAGGTCATAAGTCTACAAGAAGGAAAGAATGCCTCCCAGAATTCCATTTCTTGGCATGACATAGGCATTCAGGCTGTCAGATCTGGCCTTTACTGAATGACTTGACCTACTGCAAAACAGGCAGATCAATCAGCACATGGCAGAGGAACAATTGATGGACAGGTGTGCAAGGCTCCCCTGGCATTTTCTCACAAACTGCAATTAAGGTTTAGATCTAATACAGTGTTACTTAAAGGGGATGTCTCATCTATTTATGTTTAGTTTTACAAATTAGAAGTAAGTCTATAGAGGAGATGTAACGTGTCTGTTCTTTGTTTTAATTGTTATAGTTATCTTTAAAAAAAAAAAAAACATTCCTAGGGCGGCCATATTTGAGGCTCCTTCTTCCATGCTGTATTGTTTGTAGACAGTGCAGCTGAGTGTGTCTGTGTTTTATGGCAGCTGCAATGAATGGGATTTAATTGACAGATTAATCACAATGATTAATGCAATACCAAATACATTTGGCTTTTGTTATCTCCAAACTTGGAAACTCATGGTGGGTGTCAGCTGTACAGAACAGCTACCACTCGTGTTTCTTTTTTTGTTGTTATTCACACTTTTTTTTCTACACGTAAACATTTGTAATGAATTGGAAAATAAATTTTTATTTTTATTTTCCACAAGTATTTCGGACACTCTTTTGATTCTTTATTTTGAACTTATTTTATTATTTGACACATAGACACATGTCCCGTTTGGTAGATGATGAGTGGTGAATTAAGTATATAAAATGTATCACTAGCTAACCTTATGATTTTGTTTATGGCTTTACATTTTATGCTAACTGATTTTATGTTTTAGTACAAGGTATTGTCCAATATCAGTTATGTTCGGAGATAGCAACCATGCATTTACTTTTAGAGTGCGTGATTCCTGCGCTGGTCATGTGACATTTGCCTAGTACGGAAACCAACCCGGAAGCCATACTGGTGTTTCAGATATGAGTGTTCAACCATAAAGGTATATAGGGGCAGTTAGTATAAAGAGCTGGTTATACCCTTGAAGAAGACACAAAAACATGCATTTGTGGCCTGTTGCGTGTGTCAAGCAGCATTGCAGTTTGGATGCGGTATGGGATGTTGAGGGACCATTTACAATAGTGTGGTTCCCCGAGTGAGATAGATTTCATATATGGGACAATTGGTTGCTAGCTCCAGGATAGACAATATCTTTTTTAAGCACTTTGTTGACTGTTGTTTATTGTATTAAAAATCAAGAAACCACAATACTTTATGTTCCCATCACCCTAGTCCTATAGTGCAATATTACTGTGGTTATTATACCCTATGACTAATTGTATTTGTGTACATGTGCTACCATTTCAAGCTCTCTGTCTCAATGTGTATGTGTTGTTTGTTTATTTTTGATGGCTTTTTCAATAAATTCATATTTTAATATTATACTGTATTGGGTAGATGACTCCTTTGTTTGATATATAAGTATTGTGGGGAGTCCCCTGTATCCAATAGTAGCTATAATGGTATCTCTATAATTGATCTATAATGTGTAGAAGTGTGGTGAGGCATACAGCCCCACACAGGTTGGAGCTTTTGGTGTTAAAGGGGTACTCCACTGCCCCAGCATCCAGACTGTCATTGTTAAAAACTTTTCATATATTGCAGGACTCATTATAATATGACATTTCACAATATACACCTGTTAAATTTTTTTTTAATTTTCACCTGAAATTCCAGCTCAAAATAGCCGCCACTAGGGGTCGCCTGTCTTTTAGCCAGACAGACTAGTCTAGATTTTACAGCATACTGGATACAGGCCGTAAAGCATACCGGTATCCAGTATAGGAGATTTCAATTGAGTGTATGCAAAACTACAGATAAAGGATGTGTGTACATGCTGGGAGCTGTAGTTTTACAACAGCTGGAGGCAACACTGCTCTAACACAGTTATTTACAAACACTGCAGCTTCAGTTGTTACTAAACTACAACTCCCAGCATGCTGAAATAGTCAAAGCTTTCTCGGACTCCTGAATGACAAAGAAGTTGATCAGACATTCAGGAGTCTGTGAAAGATGAATGACACACATAGTGACAGCTATGCTGATTAGCATCCAGCTTTACTAGGAGAAGATAAAACAGATAGAACATGTATTCATAAAAATGCTGTACTTTTATCTAAAAAATCCTTGCACTAATTTTATAAAGATCTATTCTTATATTTATACATTTTATCCTGTTATGAATTCACCATAATGTCTTCTTATTACTGCAGGCAAGCTCCAAGCATCTTCCTCTGTTTAACATGTACAGCATGAAACCAGAGAGAAAAGGGTTACAGAGTAGAGAGTACTGATTGGCTGACTGCACAGGCTTGCTCCAGTGAGGGAGACAGACTGACACGCCCCCTCTAGCCTGCACAATGAAAAAGTAACTCACCAGCAGATAAATGCTTATATCTCTGGATATATAGGTCAGAGACACTTAAAAATTATATGCACATGATCAGGATTGGGTCCTGAATAACGTATCACTTTTTTTTCTTTTTTTTTTTGCAAAAAGAAAAAAAAGTGATACGTTACTCAGGACACAATCCTGATCATGTGCATATCATTTTTCTACGCTTTAACCCCTTCATGACCCAGCCCATTTTCACCTTCATGACCTGGGCATTTTTTGAAAATCTGACCACTGTCACTTTAAACATTAATAACTTTGGAATGCTTTTACTTATCATTCTGATTCCGAGATTGTTTTTTCGTGACATATTCTACTTTATGTTATTGGTAAAATTTCACTGATATTTGCATCCTTTCTTGGTAAAAAATCAAAAAATTTCATGAAAATTTTGAAAATTTAGCATTTTTCTAACTTTGAAAGTCTCTGCTTGAAAGGAAAATGGATATTCCAAATAAATGACATATTGATTCACATATACAATATGTCTACTTTGTGTTTGCATAAAAAAATTGACAAGTTTTTACTTTTGGAAGACATCAGAGGGCTTCAAAGTTCCGCAGCAATTTTCCAATTTTTCTCAAGATTTTCAAAATCGTAATTTTTCAGGGCCCAGTTCAGGTTGGAAGTGGATTTTAAGGGTCTTCATATTAGAAATACCCCATAAATGACCCCATTATAAAAACTGCACCCCCCAAAGTATTCAAAATGACATTCAGTAAGTGTTTTAACCCTTTAGGTGTTTCACAGGAATAGCAGCAAAGTGAAGGAGAAAATTCGAAATCTTCATTTTTTACACTCGCATTTTCTTGTAGACCCAATTTTTGATTTTTTACAAGGGGCAATAGGAGAGAAATCACCCTAAAATTTGTAACCCAATTTCTCTCGAGTAAGGAAATACCTCTTATGTGTATGTAAAGTGTTCGGCGGGCGCAGTAGAGGGCTCAGAAGGGAAGGAGCGACAATGGGATTTTGGAGAGTGAGTTTTTCTGAAAGGGTTTTTGGGGGGCATGTCCCATTTAGGAAGCCCCTATGGTGCCAGAACAGTGGACCCCCCCACATGTGACCCCATTTTGGAAACTATACCCCTCATGGAATTTAATAAGGGGTGCAGTGAGCGTTTACACCCCACTGGCGTTTGACAGATATTTGAAACAGTGGACTGTGCAAATCAAAAATTTTATTTTTCATTTTCACAGACCACTGTTACAAAAATCTGTCATACACCAGTGGGGTGTAAATTCTCACTGCACCCCTTATTAAATTCCGTGAGGGGTGTAGTTTCCAAAATGGGGTCACATATGGATATTTATTGTTTTGCGTTTGTCAGAACTGCTGTAACAATCAGCCACCCCTGTGCAAATCGCCTCAAATGTACATGGCGCACTCTCCCTTCTGGGCCTTGTTGTGCGCCCCCAGAGCACTTTGCGCCCACATATGGGGTATCTCCGTAGTCGGGAGAAATTGCGTTACAAATTTTGGGGGTCTTTTTTCCCTTTTACCTCTTGTGAAAATGAAAAGTATAGGGCAACACCAGCATGTCAGTGTAAAAAATTTATTTTTTTACACTAACATGCTGGTGTAGACCCCAACTTCAACTTTTCATAAGGGGTTAAAGAAGAAAAAGCCCCCCAAAATTTGTAAGGCAATTTCTCTCGAGTACGGCGATACCCCATATGTGTCCCAAAACTGTTGCCCTGAAATACGACAGGGCTCCAAAGTGAGAGAGCACCATGCGCATTTGAGGCCTGAATTAGGGATTTGCCTAGGGGTATTTTTCATTTTTGGGGGAAAGGGGGGCTGTGTAGGGGTATGTGTATATGCAGTGTTTTTTACTTTTTATTTTAGGTTAGTGTTAGTGTAGTGTAGTGTTTTTAGGGTACAGTCACATGGGCAGAGGTTCACAGCAAGTTTGCCGCTGGAAGTTTGAGCTGCAGCGCAAAATTTGCGCCATCTCAAACTTGCAGCACTCACTGTAAACCTCCGCCCATGTGAGTGTACCCTGTACATTCACATTGGGGGGGGGGGGGAAAACATCCAGCTGTTGCAAACTCCGAGCATGCCCTTTGGCTGTCCGTGCATGCTGGGAGTTGTAGTTTTGCAACAGCTGGAGGAACGCTGGTTTGGAAACACTAAGTTACTTTCAAGTGTTTTGCAACCAAACTTAGTGTTTCCAAACCAGTGTGCCTCCAGCTGTTGCAAAACTACAACTCCCAGCATGCATGGTCTGTCAGTGCATGCTGTGAGTTATAGTTTTGCAACAATTGCAACAGCTGGAGGCACTGAGGTAGGAAACGGACAATGTTTCCCAACTAGTGTGCCTCCAGTTGTTGCAAAACTACAACTCCCAGCATGCCCAGACTGCCCAGGCATGCTGGAAGTTGTAGTTCGGCAATATCTGAAGGATCAGATGTTGCCGAACTACAACTTCCAGCATGCTTGGGCAGTCTGGGCATGCTGGGAGTTGTAGTTTTGCAACATCTGGAGGTCCACAGTTTGGAGACCACTGTATAATGGTCTCCAATCTGTGCTCTTCCAGATGTTAGAGAACTACAACTCCCAGCATGCCTGGACAGACTGTGCATGCTGAGATTTGTAGTTTTGAAACATCTGGAAGAGCAAAGATTGGAGACCATTATACAGTGGTCTCCAAACTGTGGACCTCCAGATGTTGCAAAACTACAACTCCCAGCATGCCCAGAAAGCCAAAGGCTGTCTGGGCATGCTGGGAGTTGCAGTTTTGAAACTCTCAGAGGCAGCAGTGAGATCGCTTTACGGCAATCTCACTGCTGCCAATGAAGATGCCGCACTGCTGCCGGAAACTCACCTCCGGGACGCAGCGCAGCCAGGACCGCATGGAGGACGCCGGGACCGCCGGGACCGCTCGGAACACCGCTCGGACGGGTAAGTGACGCCGGGGGATGGGTCAGGGACACTTAGCAGAGCGGTGTGTGTCCCGATCCCCGTGATCGGGACTCACACACCGCGTTGCTAAGTATTTTCATAGCGAAACACTGCTATCAGCTAGTCAGATTTGACCAGCTGATAGCAGCGATCGCTGGGGGGGGGGGGTGGGGGATGAAACCCCCCATGGTCGCACGGTAAGATGGCTGGCTATCAGTGATAGCCACCATCTTTCCGGGCGCTGTGGGGTGCCGCGAGTAGCGGCAGTAATGTTCATGACGTACCTGTATGTCATAGGTCGGGAAGGGGTTAAAGAATACCTGTCACCAAACTTAACTTTTAATATATTGTTCCTTATGTAATTATAATGCACTTTGCTATTTACTTGCTGTTAAAGTTTTCAACCTTTATATGTTTTTAACCCCTTAAGGACCTTTCCGTTTTTGCATTTTCATTTTTTCCTCATCACCTTCTAAAAATCATAACGCTTTCAATTTTGCACCTAAAAATCCATATTATAGCTTATTTTTTGCGCCACCAATTCTACTTTGCAGTCACATTAGTCATTTTACCAAAACATCCACGGCGAAACGGAAAAAAAAATCATTGTGTGCCAAAAGTGACGAAAAAGTTTCATTTTGTAACTTTTGTGGGCTTCCGTTTCTACGCAGTGCATGTTTCGGTAAAAATAACATCTTATCTTTATTCTGAAGGTCGATACGGTTAAAATGATACCCTACTTATATAGGTTTGATTGTGTCATACTTCGGAAAAAAATCATAACTACATGCAGGAAAATTTATATGTTAAAAATTCTCATGTTCTAACCCCTATAACTTTTTTATTTTTCTGCGTATGGGTCAGTATGAGGGCTCATTTTTTGCTCCGTGTTCTGAAGTTTTTATCGGTACCATTTTTGTATTGATCAGACTTTTTGATCACTTTTTATTCATTTTTTTATGATATAAAAAGTGACCAAAAATACACTATTTTGACCGTGCAATTTAATTAATGATATATTTCTATAGTTCGGACATTTTTGCACGCGGCGATACCACATATGTTTATTTTTATTTACACAGTTTTTTTTATGGGAAAAGGGGGGTGATTCAAACTTTTAATAGGGAAGGGGTTAAATGACCTTTGTTAACTTTTCTTTTTCACTTTTTTTTTGCAGTGTTATAGCTCCCCTAGGGAGCTATAGCACTGCACACACTGATCTCCTATGCTGATCCCTGCAAAGCCGTAGCTTTGCAGGGATCAGTCAGATAGGGACTCGATTGCTCAAGCCTGTAGCTCAGGCTTGGAGCAATCAATCCCCGATCGGACACTGCGGAGAGGTAAGGAGACCTCCGCCTGCATCCCAGCTGATTGGAACATCGCGATTTTATCGCGATGTCCCGATCAACCCGACTGAGCTGCCGGGAAAAGTTTACTTTCGTTTTCGTTTACTTTCGTTTTCATCTGAATGGTTAACAGCGCGCGGCACAACGATCGGTGCTGCACGCTGTTAGCCCAGGGTCTCGGCTATCGTTAGCAGCCAGTACCGACAGGGTGTGATGCGGGGTCACGGCGTGACCCCGTTTTTTCACACCGGGACTGGGCTTAGGGCGTACAGGTACGCCCTAAGTCCTTAAGAGGTTAATGTGATAAAAAATGGCCACTAGGTGGCTCTCTTTAACCCCTTAATGACACAGGACATAAATGTATGTCCTGGTGCAGTGGTATTTAATGCACCAAGACGTGCAGCCAGGGACCCGCCGGTAATGGCCGACATCTGCGATTGCACGTATGTCCGCCATTAACCCCTCAGATGCCATAATCAATACATATCACAACATCTTAGTGCTTTCATCGGATTCGATCATTCATAATGGCGGACGGAGGTCCCCTCACCTGCCTCTGTCCGTCTCGCAGCATCTTCTGCTCTGGTCTCAGATCAAGCAGACCAGAGCAGTAGATAGCATTATTAGCAATAAAATGATTGCTATAAATAGTCCCATATGGGGACTATTAAAGTGTAAAAATAAAAGTAAAAAAAAATAAAAAAATTCAAAATTTGAAAAATCCCTTCCCTCAATAAAAATGGAAATTGGGCCCTTTTCCCCATTTTACCCACAAAAAGTGTAAAAACTATTTTTTTAATAAACATATTTGGTATAGAAACGTGCGTAAATAGCCAAACTATTAAAATATAATGTTAAGGATCCCTATACGTGAATGTAAAAAAAAAAAAAGTAACAAATTGCTGCTTCTTTACAACATTTTATTCCCCCCAAAATTGATAAAAAATATATTAAAAGTTTTACATATGCAAGTGTGGTATCCATAAAAAGTACAGATCACGGTGCAAAAAAATGAGCCCTCATATTGCCACTTATACGGAAAAATATAGGTCAGCAAAGTAGAGAGATTTTAAACGTACTAATTTGGTTAAAATGTTTGAGATTTTTTTTAAGCGGTACAATAATAGAAAAGTATGTCATCATGAATATCTTTTTAATTGTATTGACCAGCAGAATAAAGAAAACCTGTATATTTTCCCATAAAGTGTACAGCGTGAAAACAAAACCTTCCAAAATTTGCAAAATTGTGTTTTTCTTATCAATTTCTCCACACAAATAGTATTTTTTTGGTTGCATCATACATTTTATGGTAAAATGAGTGATGTCATTGCAAAGGAAAACTGGTCGCACAAAAAGAAGCCCTCATACTTGTCTGTGGATGAAAATATAAAAGAGTTATGATTTTTAGAAGGCGAGGAGGAAAAAAATGAAAATGTAAAAATTTTATGGGCTGAGTACTTAAGGGGTTAAGTAAGAACATCTAATCATTATTATTTATTTTTGCTTAATATTTCAATGCAATGCAATGTTTCCTAACCAGTGTGTCTTCAGCTGTTGCAAGACTACAACTCCGCTTGGAAATTCTGTTGTGTGAACATGGCCTAAGAGTATGTTCACACTATGGGATTTAGCAAGGAAAATGTCCTTGTAAAAAAAATAAAAAATAAAAAATAAAACAAAGGGGGAAATTAATCACTTGTAGCATTTATGAATTGTTTTTAGCTTGTGTACGTGAGACAAATCTATAAAATGATCACACCTCGTTTAATAGATTTGGTTCAACTATGTATTAGAATCTTAAAAATGCATGACAGAATGAATCTGCTCAGGGCTGGAGTGAACTTGCTCAAAAACGTGAGGCTTTTGAAAAAAGTTGTCATTGGGAGATTTGTTGAACCTTGTGCGAACCTTGTGGAGCAGCAACCAGAATTCTAGCTTTAATTATTTAAAAAGACCTCTGGAAAATTAATGCAGGATCTGATTGGTTGCTATGGGCAACTTTCTCACTGTTCCTCTGCACAAGGTTTGATCAATCTTCCCCATATTATTTTTACTTATTTTTAATCTTGCCGATATACCGTATATGCCGGCGTATAAGACGACTGGGCGTATAAGATGACCCCCAACTTTTACAGTTAAAATAGAGAGTTTGGGATATACTCACCATATAAGACTACCCCTTCTACCGCGATGTACGGTACCTTATATTTACCCCCAAATTAGGTAGGCATCATGTTCCTCCACATTAGATAGGCAGTATAGTTCCCCCCCACATTAGGTAGGCAGTATAGTTCCCCCCACATTAGGTTGGCAGTACACCCACATTGGGTTGGCAGTTCCCCCACATTAGGTTGGCAGTTCCCCCACATTAGGTTGCCAGCTCTCCCACATTAGGTTGCCAGCTCCCCCACATTAGGTCGGCAGTTCCCCCACATTAGGTCGGCAGTTCCCCCACATTAGGTCGGCAGCTCCCCCACATTAGGTTTGCAGTTCCCCCACAATAGTAGGCAGCTCCCCATATTAGGTCGGGAGTTACCCCACATTAGGTCAGCAGTTACCCCACATTAGTAGGCAGCTCCCCCACATTAGTAGCAGTTCCCCCACATTAATAGGCAATTACCCGACAATAGGTCAGCATTTCCCCACATTAGGTCAGCATTTCCCCCACAATAGTAGGCAGCTTCCCCCACATTTGTAGCCAGCTCCTCCACATTTGTAGGCAGCTCCCCCCACATTTGTAGCCAGCTCCCCCCACATTAGGTCAGCAGTTCCCCCACAATAGTAGGCAGCTCCCCCCACATTTGTAGGCAGCTCCCCCCAACAGACATACAGCTTCCAGCCATATACAGTGTATGGCTGGAGGCTGTATGTCTGTACTGCCCCCACAATGTTCCGATCACTGCTCCTCCAGCCCGTGTCACCATCTACTGCTATGGCCTATGGACCATAGCAGTAGGTGCCGGGACCGGGGAGCGGTGACCGGATCACTCAAGATAGCATGGCCGGTCACTCACCAGGCCCCGGTCGGCGCGCGTCCTCCTGCGGTCCTCCTGGTCCTGCGTTCCTCTGCCTCTATGGTTGTAGGCACGTGACTTCACTGACGTCCCGTGCGTACACCATAGAGACGGAGGACCGGACCGAAGGAGGATCGCAGGAGGATGCCGGGGAATGGTAAGAGACCGGCAGACATCCTTATGTCCCGAAAAGATTTTTGGGGACACAGAGATGTCCGGCATAGGAATACCTATGATTATCTTCCCGAGCCGGCTCCAGTGTGTGGCTGCAGGCGGGGGCCAGCCAGAGCAGATAAAAACTAATACTGTATACTAAAAACCAGGGGGCCTCCAGCTGTTGTAAAACTACACCTCTCAGCATGCCTGGACAGCCTTTGCCATGCTGGGAGTTGTAGTTTCACAACAGCTGGAGGCCCCCTGGTTTTTAGTATGCATTATTAGTTTTTACTTGCTCTGGCTGGCCCCAGTCTGCAGCCACACACGGGAGCCGGCCCGGGCAGATAATCATAGGTATACCTCAATACCCGGCGTATAAGACGACCCCCGACTTTTCAGAAGAAAATTCGGGGTTAAAAAGTCATCTTATACGCCGGGATATACGGTATACTGAGATATACTTAAAAGTAAGGTTTTGTAAAGAGTGATCATGGAAAGCTATATTGATGATAAAATGTGTATTTTTTTTTTACTTATTTTTATTGGCAAAACAATTGTGGAAAATTAACAAGGTCGATATAACAACATCAACAAAAGAATGATAATTGCGCAAAAGAAGATAGACATTTTACTTTTTCTCTTTTAAACTCAATAGCACAACAAACCACCAACAAAATGTTTCTTTTAAATCACGTCTAATCAATTTTGACAACAAATTTTTATTTCATTTTATTTCTATTTAAGTAATCTCAGTTGTTTTTTTTTTCTCGTTTTAGTCGACTACCTGTCATAACATTTTTGTTGCCTAAAATAACAGTAGACTTAGTTGAATAAAATCTAATGGGTGTAGTGAAAGTATAATGTAAGTTGTAAAGAAATACTTAAATAAACAAACTAATGATTTACTCCTGAAGTAAATATTAACCTGGTATTACTTATGAGATTATGGTTTGAACACTGAATACAGACAAAAAGATTAATTCTGCCTAAATCTTCTCCATTTAACATTTTGGTCTGATATCAGTTGACTAAATTGTTGATAGATTTTATTTTAGTTTTAGTCATTGCAACTTAGTTTTATTCATTTCTAGTCTAGTTTTAGCAAATTAAACGAAATGGTGGCTTTACATGTGCCTGCTCAGAGTGGCAATACGATGCTATGAGCAGACACACTGAAGCGATGTGCGAGTCACTGCGCATGCACGATGTACTCACACACATCGTGGCCGCTCCCCCTGCTCCATGAGCTAGGCAGAGAGCAGCTGCGATGTGCGAGTATACTGCGCATGAGTGCTGTGACTGGCACATAGCAGTGTGTCTGCTTGTAGAGGCGTCTTGCTGCTTCGAGCAGGCACATGTAAAGCCACCATGCGGTATATGGTAAGTCCTTACACATGTAAGTCCTTCAGCAGCGGATCTGAAGCGTAAAATAAGCTGTGGGTCCACTTGTTTGAACGTACCCTAATTCTCTGAGCCGCTTAGGCAGAAATTTTGGGGCCCCATTCTGCCAAACCATCTGGGTGCCCAAACAGTGAAGGAGAAGGGGACAGAATCGACTACAGGGCCCTTTTTTGTTTAATTTTGCCCAGACCCCTGACAGCAGTACTGTTAGTATTGCCCTGATGATGAACCTGCCCTTAGGTATCAGGGGCCAGGAACAACTACAACCCCCCCCACACCGCCTAGAGTTACGTCCCTTCTCACCAAAGCACCATTACTTCTGCTCCATAACATAGAATTGTAGGGACTCTGCTATATAAGTTCTGCAAAGCCTTGTGCCATCCCCTATGGTAAATGTTGTTATCTACAGGAACAATTAATTTTCTTCTTGTTTGTAAATAACTCTTCAGCTCATATATATTGTGGTAAAGTGTACGGGAAAGTGGTGCATGGGGTATATATTTCACCTGGTCTCCTCAGCCAGGCACGATAAAGGAAATCCAGAAGGTTATATGCTGCTTTAGCAGAGCATAGTCTGCTCTATTAAGTTACATGGGCTGGATTTCCTGGAATGGAGGACAGGTTGGAAACAGGAGTGCTCCCGTCCACACCCCTAGTCCACTACAGGTTTCCTTAATCCAAGGTGTTCTCAGGTGAGGCTTCCTGTTATGATTGCTATGGAAGAATGCCCTATAGTAAAGTGTTGTTTGGGTTTGAGTGCTGGAGAGACTGAGATGAGAAGCAGCCACAGCCAGAACTGCAGCTCTAACCTACCAGGTCTGAACCTAAATTTATGGCCATTTTGTGAGTTTGCTCAGGGCCAGACATTTGGCCAACAGTAGGATAGTGAGGTATCCTAAACTTTAGTTAGAGACAGACAGGCTTAGGTTTTGTTATTTTGTTTGCACTGTGCTTTGTGCCTAAAATCATTTAAATAAAAATCCTCTTGGACGTTTGAAACCTGCTGCCTGTGATAATACTATCATTGCCGACCCCACTGTGTGAACTAATCCCTACAATATTAAACATTCATTGCTTGGTAGCAGATACAGAAGGAAAAAATAGATCAGCTAACTTCTTGAATATGTATGGAAGCCCCAGACACAGGTAGATGGTGATACGGAAGCACGGATGCGGGGATCAGTCTATCCCCGTAGCATATAGGCAGAAAAAGAAAGGAAAATCCAGCTTCCAAAGGTGCAAGTGCGACAAAACTTAACGTTTACTTCATCCAATTAAAAATAAAGGAACATAGTGAAGGTGGGTAGTGACATGTCACTCTAAAATCAGAGTGAAACGCCAATGCATTTTGAGCATTACCGTGCTGAGGGGTTTAAATATACATTTGTAAATGACACAAACCTCATTTTAGATAGCCCTCTGGTCTCTGCAGCCGGAACTGACATCAAGTTCCCAATGCAGGTGCAGCATAATTGCTGCCTCTCATTTCCTGTTGGATAGTCAGGGAACGTACAATGATTCCAAGCCAATTAATTTCACGTGAAAATTACTTGCCGCACAATGTGAATGCACATTAAAATACAAACGTTCAAAGGACTTTATGTTTGTACGTTTTCTCTCTGTAATGGATTGCCAAATCATATTCAAAATGTTTGCTGCACAAAGTAAAAATCCACAAACATGTGGTACACAACTTGGGAACCCGTAGCTAAATTACTGCACAATGTGAACACACACTAATGTGTAAGTCCCTGTGGTAAAGCATTCTTTCAAACAAATCCATTTCTACTTGTTTGTTGCAAACTTGTTATCACGTGGCTTCACCTGCATTTCAACCAACCAAAGACTTAAATTACTTTATGAAATTGAAGCGAATTGTAGTTTTAATTCGCAACGTTGAAAATTGTTATAGATATTTTTATGTATCAAATGTGGAAATGCACACGTAGGCTCAGTTTGCTGTGCTCCCAATAGAAAAGGAGAAAATTCTTCATTAAAGACAAGGAAGCCGGTATTCACCAGCTATCTTAGCTAAGATACTGGGTGATGGAGTATGATGTGTGGCAAAAAAAGCAAAATCTCTGGGTAGCATGTTTTTATACTTGTAACCATGTATAAAAACATCTACATGGTTACATACTGTGTATGAATGCAATAATTCATGGTGTAACATGTGTTCCACCATGCTGTTGTCACACCAGGTAGCATCCAAGGCCACGGGGGCAGTATACCCTGTTAAAAGTTAAATAAATTGTGACAGTGAACACGTGGTATACTGTGTCACCTGTCGCGAATGTGATTTACAGTATATCAGATGTACCGGCCGGAAACTCAAGAGATGGATGTATGAACATCAGAATTTTCCAGCCGGTCTATGTCAGGCCTTACGAGACATATATTTGAAGTACAAGCAGGCAATAGCAACTCGCTGTATGTACAGGGCATTGAAAAAGTTCCCTGTCCAAAACGAGGGGGTGACTGGGCTCATGCCCTTTACATGAGAGAAGCCTTTTGGATCCTGAGAATGGAGACTAGGGCTCCCTCTATTAAATTACAGAAATGATCTGGTGTATTTTTGTTAATGAAATGTATTTATTATTGTGCATTCACACAGGGTTCGTAACGTCCATACAGGGTTCGTAACCCGTGCGAATAACTAGTGTATTGCATATCCACATCAGTGTCATAATCTCAATTATTTATACAGCATTCGTGTTTCATCATCCACACAACAGGCAAAAGTCTGTTTTCATCCTGACGAAATGTAACGAAAAATATTTGATTCAAGCACATGTTCACATGCAACATGCAGGGATGGAGAATGTGTTTATATGACAGCATGTCAATAAGTATACCTAGAGTCATCCATAATCCCTGGTTTAATTTCCATATGGATTGGGTTTTTTATTTTTATTTTATTTTTATTTTTTGTGCCATTTTGTTGCCCTATTCATTTTGCAATTCATTTCATTTCTATTTCGTTGTTTGAGCTATGTTCGTATGGGGCGGTAATGAATACCGGCTTCCTTGTCTTTAATGAAGAATGTTCTCCTTTTCTATTGGGAGCACAGCAAACTGAGCCTACTTGTGCATTTCCACCTTTGATACATAAAAATATATATATGACAAATTTCAATGTTTCGATTTCGTAAAGTCATTTAAGTCTTTGGTTGGTTGAAATGCATGTGAAGCCCAACCAGGTGATAACAAGTTTGTAACAAACAAGTAGAAATGAATTTGTTTGAAAAAATGCTTTACTGTAGGGACTTACACATTTGTGTGTGTTCACATTGTGCAGTAATTTAGCTGCGGGTTTCCATATTGGGTAACGTATGTTTGGGAATTTTACTATGTGTAGCAAGCATTTTGAATATGATTTGGCAATTTATTGCAGAGAGAAAACGAACAAACATAAAGTTCTGCGAACGTTTGTATTTTAATGTGCATCCACATTGTGCGGCAAGTCATTTTCACGTGAAATTAATTTGCTTGGAATCATTGTACGTTCCCTGGCTATCCAACAGGAAATGAGAGGCAGCAATTATGCTGCACCTGCATTGGGAACTTGATATCAGTTCCGGCTGCAGAGACCAGAGGGCGTATCTGAAAGGCACTTTGTGTCATTTACAAATGTGTATTTAAACCCCTCGGTAATAATACTGCCATATCTAAGAGCTTATGCTCGAAACGCGTCAGCATTTCACTCCGATTTTAGAATTACGTGTCACTACCCACCTTCACTATGTTCCTTTATTTTTAATTGGATGAAGTAAACGTTAAGTTTTATTGCACTTGCACCTTTGGAAGCTGGATTTTCCTTTCTCATTCATTGCTTTGTGTTGTACTAGAGAAATAAACAATAAACACTTTTAAATAAAGAATGAAGAAATTAGAATATGGGACTTTCTTGGCAGAAATCTATGTATTGTTTACAACTCCTTCTACGCCTGTGAAACAAAACTTCTGACAAACATTTCACATATTACTGAGTCTTATCACAGCCGTTGTCACATTGCAAAATATCCTTTAAGATTGACAATAACATGTTTTGTGTTTTTCTCGCTGCATCTGATTACATGGGACATGAGTTATTGGATGCATCATAAATCTCAGTTAAACAGACTAAATGAGCAATCATGATCTTTTCCAATGCCAGAGCATGCTTCCAGCTCACTCTATTAACAATTCCCATTTTCCTAAACTTAATATATCTCTGATATTCTCAGCAGAAATAAGCATTTCAGAAACATTTAAAGCTGCCTGGACATTTTAATCATTAAATATTGACCCAACAGTGTAAATGAGACATTTATATTCACATAATTCACATTATGATTATCATTCTATCTACCTGTCTTTCTATCGATCTGTCTATCTGTCTATCTATCTATCTATCTATCTATCTATCTATCTGTCAATCCATCTTTTTTGTATGTCTATCTTTCTAAGAAACAATGGACATTGGCTGTTGATTTAAAAAGATAGACTAGTTAGGTACTTTTCCTGTAACAACCACACCTGGCCAGGCTTCGCATTGTGCGCTCTGGTCTGTGAGGAATTACAGTCCCCGGCCAATCAGCAGATGATGATGGGTATTTTATTCGTCCTCAGCCTAGTTATTCTTTTGATTTCAATTTTGTTTTGAGTTAGTTCTGTTTGGATTTTAGCCTTGCATGTGTCTGTTCAGACTTGTTCCTTTGTTTTAGCCATGGCTTTGTAGATTTGACCCATTTGTTTAGTTTTAGGCTTAGCCTGTCTTGTGATCCTTCTGTACTTATGGTCAATTTAATGATATCTTGTTTGTATCTGTACCTGAACCTGTACCATTTCTTGTATTGGACCAGTTTGTATTTTGTATTTCTCCTAGGTATAGGTTCTGATCCATTGCTGCTTGTTTTCCCCCTATACCTGGAGTGGTTTTACTGTGTTTAGTCTTGTGTGATCTAGAACCTGTCTATCCTGATATTAATAGAATCATGCCTTATAATCAGAACTGTTTGTGCTTTGTACTCTGCCACAGTATAGGTTCTGATCCATTGCTTCTTGTTTTCTCTCTATACCTGGTGTTGTTTTATTGTGTTTAGTCTTGTGTGATACAGAACCTTTGTATCCTGATCTGCATAACGCTCCAATTTAATCTAATTAAAAAGATCATCATTGAGAATTTACCCGTTCTCAAACAGGATCCTTACCTGGGAGAGATTTTGAAGTCAGGTTGCCTATGTGTGGCAAAAAAGAATGTCACCAAGATTTCTCCTAGCTTTTTCAATCGAGATAAAGCTCAGGGTGAAACAAGCTGGCTAAAATATGTTGGTAGCACACCCTGTGGCAAGACACAGCGTCCTATGTGCCATCGCATGATCAAAACCAAACAAGTTGTGTCAGAAACCAATACTTCTGTTTTCCCCGTAAGATCTTACATTTCTTGCGAGATGGACCATGATATATATTGAATACCTTGCTTGGAATGCAAGATGCAATATATAGGTTCAACTATATGCAGACTGAAAGAAAGAATCTCAGATCATATTGCAGGTGCACGTGTGGATGGCAGTATCCACACTTGTGCACTGTCCGGTGCGTCTCGCCACCTTAGGAATGTACATGATGGTAAAATCACACAAACAAAGGTTATACCAATAGAACATGTCACCAAATCCCTAAGAGGCTGAGATAGAACATGCAAATTACGTACTAGAGAAGCGTACTGGATTATGAAGATGTCAACATGAGTACCTGAGGGACTCAATCAGAGGTCGGATATAATGTAATTTTATAAATTATAGTTCATTTCCCGCACATTGTCATTTGGAGCTTTATATATATTCTGTAATTCTACGTATATATGTATTTGTATGGTTTCCAAATCTGTGAGATTATATGCCGGTAATTTGTGAGTTTAGGGTTAATTTCAGGTTCGATAAAGGAAGTGATGTGCACTACAGGGAGGAGCTATATATTCACCTGTATATTTATTTGGCACTATGCATGTGAGACAGACCTTGAAAAAGCCAAAACGCGTCTGTGTTTGTTCTTATCTATTTTTGCCACCTTGATGTTTTTAATAAAGAAGAAATAAAAGTTTGTGTTTTATCCATAATCGTGTCTGGAAGTGCTGGGGGACCATCACTCCTAGTGAGTAGTTTTCTTCACTCTGCCACAGTATAGGTTCTGATCCATTGTTTCTTGTTTTCCCTCTATACCTGGTGTTGTTTTATTGTGTTCAGTCTTGTGTGATAAAGAACCTTTGTATCCTGATCTGCATTGCCCTTTGTATCCTGACCTGTTTCCTCAAACTATGTAGAGTTGTGTTCATTGTTTTGACCTGTGTTGCCGCTACATCTTAGTTAGAGGAGGGACTAGCACCTAGTTATGAATCCGCTGTATAAGGTGGATACGTAAATAGGCAGGGAAAGAGGTTCTTGGTGAGCTCAGGGCCGCACTCTTCTCTGTCAGATGTAATGTCTCTGAAGTAGGACTCTGAATGCAGGAGGAATTAATAACTGCAAACCTTTAGTCTGTAGCAGATTTATAATGTTTTTCGAGTCAAAATCTGACTCTTCATCAGGTCTAGTCCATTTTGTTTATCATGAGCTGGTGACCATTGTTCCTGCATTGTAGCACTCTGGGTCCTCAGAGAATGGTTGGACTGGTGGCTGCTGACCCTATTATCTTAAACCTTTAGACAAATCCTCTTTTTCCTTCATTGACTTATAATGGATCAGAAAGGTTGCTGTATATTCTTTTTGGATTCTTTGGATACAATACTGCAACAACTAAAGCCCGACACAAAAAACAAATAATGCAAACATGAACGTAGGTTTAGGCTGTATGCACACAGTTGCTCAGATTTACTACTGCAAATGAGCCAGAACGATGGTGCATTTTTCCCTTAGATACTATTCAGTGGGGTCTGGAAATGATTTCAGAGGCCTTGGCTTAAAGGGGTACTCAGGTGAAAACCTTTTTTCTTTTAAAACAACTGGTGGCAGAAAGTTAAACATATTTGTAAATTACTTCTATTAAAAAATCTTAATCCTTCCAGTACTTATTAGCTGCTGAATGCTACAGAGAAAATTCCTTTCTTTTGGAACACTGATGACATCACGAGCACAGTGCTCTCTGCTGACATCTCTGTCCATTTTAGCAACCATGCATAGCAGATGTATGCTAAGGGCAGCATGGTGGCTCAGTGGTTAGCACTACTGCCTTGCAGTGCTGGGGACTTGGGTTCAAATCCCACTAAGGACAACAATAAATAAAGCTTTATTATTATTATAATAACGTCAGCAGAGAGAACTGTGCTCGTGATGTCATCAGAGAACATTCCAAAAAGAAAATAATTTCCTCTGTAGTATTCAGCAGCTAATAAGTACAGGAAGGATTAAGATTTTTTAATAGAAGTAATTTACAAATATGTTTAACTTTCTGCCACCAGTTGATTTAAAAGAAAAAAGGTTTTCACCGGAGTACCCCTTTAATATGCAACACTGTGTCTCCAAAAATGCACCAAACTAATGCATAAATTCTGGTGCAGTTTAAATTTGGTCTAAACCTAAACTAGACAGTTTTAGGATGCACCAAATGTATCAATCAGCTTGAAATACTGTAAAAGATCTGTAACATCTGAAAACTGTCCAAGTTCTCACTGTCTATTAATTAAAATGCTTTGGTAAATCTGAGCTAGTATAATTTAAATCATCACTTTTTTCATATTGCATTCCTTTATTAAAAATATTAATGTTTCTAATATGCTTGTTTTAAAATGTTTTACTTTTTATCCATTTTTTTTTTACTTTGAAAATACGGCCACAAGGGGTTTCCCTCCAAGTGCCGGCCACATTCTGTGACTTCAGCAGACCTGAGTTTGATGTCGCACTTGCCGAGGAATGCCCCCTACCCTCCACGGGAGCGCACTAACAGTGAGCTGACACTGGGGAGAGGTTAGCAGGGTGGGGAGAATGAATAGGGACAGGGGTGGGGGTCACTTAATGAGCTTCAGAAATAAGCTCAAAGTGACCATTACATTTGTTTTATTTGTAGCATTTTCTTAGTGTTTTGTATTTTTTACATAGCTTTTTCTTTTTAGAATATGTTATTATTTTGCAATTTTAAATGCTTTGAAGCATTTATGTGAAAAAAAAACATGGCAAAACACATACATGTTCATAATTTTTTTATTTAAAAAAATTACCATATTTACATCTTACAGTTTTACACCTCAAAATACTCTCCAAAACCATGTGTGAACAAAGCCTTTGTTATCTTATCTCTCTTAGGCTGGGTTCATATATGTCCAGCACCCGGCATAGGTGAACTCTCGACGCGACCGATGCCACAACTGATGAAAAGTTGTCATCAGTTATATGGCATCCAGCGTCCATTGTTTCTGGCATCGTCCAGTGCATTTCGGTGCATCCAACTAATGGCGTCAAAATTGAGACGCTGGATGATTGTGAATTGTCCCATTCAAATGAATGGGATAAGTTCTAGCATCAGTTTCCCTCCGATGCATGCCACAGGGAAACTGTGCTGGACGCCTGATATATGTGAACCCAGCCTTACTATGATCTGAAATATTTACGGATGGGCCTAATTTGGGCCTAGATCGCGTGTTGTCCATATCTCCAGGTCAGCATAATTAGAGCCTTGAGAGTCACTGGAGTGTTCTGCTTCAGAGAGCAACTGTGCTAGAGGAAAGATTGTGGCAAAACCTTTTACTCCCTATGTAGTTTCTGATGTTACAGGTTTGAAAAAAGAGTTTTATGTGTGAAAACAATTGAAGAAAACTATTAAAGGGGTATTCTGCAAACAAACAGTTCCAAATGTTGGAGCCAGCGCTGGGTGCTCATGATGCCCCCTCCCATAGACTTGCATTGAGGGGGCGGGGCATCGTGTGACATCATGAGGGGGCAGGGCTATGACATCACCAGCTCCCTGCACCAGCTTTAGCGTTCAGAACAGTTTGTTACAAACGCTGAGCAGCTTAGTACCCCTTTAGGTTTTTGGTAACCAAAAGAGATAAGGCTTCAAAAATGTATTTCAAATCAATATGCTTAAATTGGCCAATTGACCCAATTCTGATTCACCAGACAATTCAGAATCGGTCATAAACATTTTCTGGACAGGGGCAGGGGCTTGGCCCAACAAGTTTTCTTTTGAGGTTAAGCAGTGATATATAAAGCATTTCTATTTACTTCTGGGATGCTCTGTAGTACAGAAGCAGAGCATCCTGTCATTAAAAGCTATCAACATACTCAAAGTCCCTATGGAAAGCATATGCAGAAGCAGGGACTCCTGTCAAAGGCAGGAGTCCCTTGTTCCTGTGCCATCACTGAGCAGTGAACCATATACCGTGTATCTCACTGCTCAGTTAACAATCACTGGGCTAAGTGACCTGCTTCTAGCCCAAAAACATTTCAACTTAGTGGCAAGGTATCTAGAATCTATTATCCAATTTCCAGTAACCAAGTAGCTGCGCCGTTCTATAGGAGTGAAAAAGTTTCGTTTTGTGCAACAAAAATGGGGGATAAGGGGAAAAGTCTTCAAGCCCTGACCCAGTACATACTCATCAGCTGAGACGTCCACTATAAACCCATTAAAATTCAACATCTTACTTTTATAACCAAATAATTCTAACCATCATAACTATAAAAAATACATTAAGAAAATAAATCCTTGCCATTGATTCAATGTCACAAACGACAGAAAAGTCACAAAATGTACACAGAGCTCAATAGCTTTAGCAGTCATTATTATTGAACTTCCTTTCATAAGTTTCTTTTCTTGCGTCTTAAACACAATGAACTACATCTTCTCTATAGAAGCCAAAACTTTTACGCAGCTATTTATCAATATCATTATCACTAGTCATTGTGGTGAATATTAGAAATTCAGCATATTAGTCACTGTGAGAGCCGAGGGAGAGGGAGCTATATATCACTCTGCTACTTTCTAATAGATTTTTAAGTAGAATGGCATGATTTATACTTTTTTCATTATTTTCAAAATTTGACAGTCTAGCTCATCTATTATAGCTTCCTATCTTAAATATACTCTGTGTTGTCTTCCCAGGAATTTATACGTTCCATTTTCCATAAAGAAAATATAAATTTTCCACTCTAAAATACATAATTAGCTTTTACTTGAGATAACATAAAAAAAATTGTCTTAGTAGTGCCTCACTAAAATGTTTTTTAAATATACTACATAAATTGTTATATATTACTTAAAGTTTAAATGTTCTTATATGATTTTATACATATCCTTCTTTTATTTAGGTTGCAACCATTCTGAGCTTAGGTTTTTTTTTTTTTTCACTGTAAGGTAGCAGTAACCATCAGAGCTCAATAGTGGCAGCTTCATAGTGAAAGTCCACAATTTAAAAAATAAATAAATAACAGGGGTCAGGGTGGCTTAAAAATAAAAAAATTATGAACATCCACCTGCCGGATTTCTTAGTGCTGCCCTTTTAATGGTGCATGGGTGCCTGCTTCTCACTGCTTACTAGTAATATGACACAAAACTCCTGCTAAGTGGCTAAGGTAACCACTATTGACAGACATTGGCTGAGTAGGCAATTCCTTCATGTTAGACATCCTCTGGGAGTGGTCAGCAGATGGAACTCAGGCACCATCAGAAGGGCAGGAGTGGCGGATTGGACAGATACATTTCCATCATTTTTTTTTCAAGCCACCCTTTAAAAAATTAATAAAAGATAAGACTGCTTTCAGACAGACACAATATGAGTGTTTCATTGCTCCTACATTATGGATGAAACACCCCAACCTACTGCAGTTCAGCAGTACCAGAGTAAGGACATGTTCACATGGTGAAAATCCTGATCCGGCGTCCACAAAAAGAACAGACTTGTCTATTCTTTTTGCTGATTCCACTCGGAAATGCACTGTTGTCTATGAGATGTCGCATTTACGAGTTGTCCTACTGCCCACTGGATTATTCAAATTGAACCCGGCTACAGGTACATATTATGCTTATCATGTGATTTTTTTGGGTGACAGTCTGTGGGTGAAAACGTATTTTTTGACCGATTTAAATCTTTTCCCTCTTTCATAAATGTAGACATTCCTCATGCGAGAATTGTTAGCAGTATGACTGTTGGATATTACGGATTTGCTAAAAAAAACGGTTTATGCTTTTAACAGGATAGGGACAGTGTAAAATGTAGAAGTTTTATTCATGCTTGTTTGTGTAGGGGTAGAGTGTTTGGTGAAACTTATCTGACACCTCAATCCAGAAGATGGTAACGGTCCAGATCGTGGAGTAAAAGAAAGTCTGAACTAGGTAAGAGGGGGAATTAGATGAGCAAAAGCTTACGTTCTCATGTTTACTGATGGAAAAAGGGTCACAATCAAAGAGCAGATAGGCTCTCTGAGGAAGAGGGCTAGGTAACATGAACAAACGTCCACTCCGGAGTGATCTACAGTCGGACGGAGATGGGTGAAGAATGCAGATCATACCTTTTCCTCCTATCTATGCAGGCTCACCTGCTGCCCCCTCTTTTTTCTTCACAAGCGCTAAAGTGAAAGCTGCGCTGAAATGTTAAGGATTTTTGCCACCCTAGGCAAAAGCTAATTTTGCCACCCCCTGCACTGGACTCCGCCCATTGGCCCGACCTTTGACACGCCCCACCTTACTACTGGGGTGACACCCTGTAACAAACCTCCTCCTCATGCTTCTGGCTCAGCGAATGGTTCGGATGCTGGTTGTCTAACTTTTTTGCCTATAAGCAGAGCCAGCCCTGGATAACACCTATATCTCAGGCAGGGTTTCTTTAGAGCTGCAATCTTGGTCAGGTTTTACAGCCAAAGTGATGCACCATCAAAACCCCAGCAAGTGATAGAGCATGTAGGAACGGGGTCAGGAGGTGAAAGCTGCAACTTAACCTGTAGCTGTCTATTCAAATGATACTCTCTATCTCAGGTTTTTTGGCCTTGAGTCACCATCCTGGTCTTGTTCTGAAGCCCGCAACCATAAGTAGTTGTATATGGATGTATGTCATATGTCTTTGGCTGCTGAAGTGCCTCCCTGCCATGATGTATGATATATTTCCTTTGCAGGAAATGGGTTAAAGCTTACCTATGACTTTTACTGTTCTATGTGTAGAAATATAAGTATTTATGGCCTATATATGACTTGCATATGGCATTTTTCAGCAGTTTTCCCCTTTGCAGACCTTATCTCTAATTACCAATTTACCAGATCTCACCTTATTGCTCCTGCTCTTTCCCCCTCCCCCTCCCTTCTCTATAGATTTATGTGAGCAAATGTCATCAAATCACCTAATCCATCAGTGATCTGATATATTGAGAGTAAATTATTAATACAGGAGGCAGAATTAGGAGAAGTAGTAGCTCATGAGTGGAAAAAATAGGCATTTCCTCTAAAAAGATGTTTGTATTTGCTTGTACTATTGGTTTTTAGTTTACAAAGTTTGCTGAAAGTGTGCCTATTTAAGGAAATAATAGTTATGTAATGTTAATGTTTTTACCCAGCAGATTTTTGATTTACATGATATCACATTACTGTTTTCCCATAATATTTTTTATGAAGAACCTAGCAGAAATGCTAAAAAACTGGGCAATTACAAAATAAGATAGCAGATGTGGTATAAAAAGCACTGTTAAACAAAATGTAAAAACAAAACAAAAATTATTTTTTCTCCATTTCGACTTGTTCTATTGCCTAAGGTTGTTGAGTTCAATATTGTACACAGATAGCACTATACAGAAATTTATGATTTACTTAGAATAAAGAAAAAGAAGACAGTTCTATGGTGACGGCTCTAGACCTGGTGTTATAAACAGAGAACGTGATATCTGCTATCTCAATACTAGGAAGAATAAAAGCTATTCTTTTTCTACCCAGTTCATTCTGGAGCCCTTGGCAAACCATGCTATTTACAGTTTTACAATATCTAACTCCTTTATATCTGCATCACGCAGACAAGAAAACATTACAATTGGACAAAAAAAAAAAACATTACAATAAAGTGCAATGAGAAGGTATAATTAATAAAAAATATATTTAAAACTGGATATAAGAAAGTTAGAAAATTATATAAAAAAACATGCAAGTAATGTATGGGCCAAGTTAGTATATCGTATTGTGACTTTACTTTTTACTGCTTCAGTAGCTTGGATTGTGTGAATATATTTGCTAGCACTTTGACCAGAGCATTGGTAATCTGCATAATAAGTGGTTAGACATTCATTTTCACTTGTTAAAAGAGATACTTTTGGCTATGATAGAAAGTTGCCAGAACACATAGTGCATCGTAGCTTGCTGCATTTTGAGGATGTGTAGCCACAGACCAGTTCTAGTGCCCCATGCTAATCCCTACCCCCCCTACCAAAAAAGCACCTACAATAGGCACATGAGCATCAGAACTGGTTGAGGAACAATGCAAATGTGGCCTGGTCTAAAACTTCTTTTACATTGTGTACACAGCTTGGTGCCTTTTGGGAGGAGTTGGTACCAGAATGCCATATAGGATGAAGATAAGCTGGCAGAGGCAGTAAGAGTGTCTGGGCAATATTCTGCTAGGAAGTTTTGGTTCCTAGCACCAAATATTAGTACAGATCCAGTACGCCCCATTATGGAAGTGAAATTCCCCAATACAGCGGCCTCTTTCCCCAGGGTAATGCTCCGGCCACACTGCAAGAATTCTTCAGGTATTGTTTGAAGATCATGACAAAGATTTTGAGGTACTGACTTGGCTTCCAAATTCCACAGATCCCAATCTGATCCTGTGTCTTGGGATGTGTTAAAAACAAGTCTGGTCCATAGAGGCTGCACCTCACAACTTACAGGATATTGTGGGACCCTTTTAGAGGTCTCAATAAGATTCCTTGCCTTTACAGGTCATATGTGCTTTGGTAAAGCAAGGAGAATTTTTACTATCTTAGAAATGCAGTTGTAATGAATGGCTGATTAGTCTTGAATAATTAGATTACTTTTGGGATGTTTTCCCGATGATTTGACAATACTCTTTTTAACCCTGTAAGTATTCCTTTCCCTGAGGTCGCCTATGGGCAAAGGCCAACTTTGCCTTCAGATTAGCCAAGTCATAATTCAACCTAAAATATAAATTGAGAAAATGTATATGAACTTGCATACAGTTATGTTGACACATGGATAGATAGATAAATAAATAGATGCAGCACACCACAGACTTGAAATCAAAGTAGATGGTTTATACCATGATGTATCAAAGACAACATTTCACCAGCCTCCCACTGGCTTTCTCAAGTGTGAGTCTGTTAAAACGTTGTCTTTGATACATCATGGAATGAACCATCCGCTTTGATTTCAAGTCTGTGTTGTGCTGCATCTATTTGCCTTTCTCGATTGTGAAACCGGAATGACCAACGTTGCACATATGTGTGCACCCCAGTACCACTTTTTCCTATTACTGGAAGTGCTGTTTCTATTTGGACTTTAGATTGATAGATAGATAAAGTCTAGGAGACCAGCACTTGAAATAGCAAAGTGATTGTGCCAGCAGTTGAGACCTGACTCCACAGTCAATACAATATAGTTCATAGCTCATAAGGTTGAAAAAAGACCTGAGTCCATCAAGTTAAACCTATAACCCTAATGAGCCGCTACTGAGTTGATCCAGAGGAAGGCAAAAACCCCTCATACTCAAGGTATTCCTTCCCGACTCCAGAACAGATCCCTTCTGTCCTTATAGATCTAGAATCCATAACCTGTAATGTTATTATTCTCCAAAAAGGCATCCAGACCCCTTTTAACCCCTTATCGACAATGGACGTAAATGTATTTCATGGCGCCGTGGTACTTAACGCACCATGACGTACATTTACGTGCCGCCATGATCGCAAGCACCATCTCGGCTGATAACAGCAGCCAGGAACCCGCCGGTTTGCGCCATCTGGGATGGCGCAAAAAATGAGCCCTCATACCGCCCCATATACAGAAAAATGAGAAAGCTATAGGTGGTCAAAATAGGTCAATTTCAAACATACTAATTTTGTTAAAATGTTTTGATATTTTTTTTAAGCAGTACAATTATAGAAAAGCATATAACATGGGCATCATTTTAATCGTATTGACCCACAGAATAAAGAAAACATGTCATTTTTACCAGAAAGTGTACAGCATGAAAACAAAACCTTCCAAAATTTGCTAAATTACGGTTTTCTTTTCAATTTTCCCACATAAATAATATTTGTTTGGTTGCACCAGGCATTTTATGGTAAAATAAGTGATTTCATTACAAAGTACAATTGGTGACGCAAAAAACAAGCCCTCAGATTTTTAGTAGGCGAGGAGGAAAACTGAAAATGCTAAAATAAAATTGGTCTGGTCCTTAACCCCTTAAGGACTCAGGGTTTTTCAGTTTTTTGCACTTTCGTTTTTTCCTCCTTACATTTTAAAAATCATAACCCTTTAAATTTTCCACCTAAAAATCCATATTATGGCTTATTTTTTGCGTCGCCAATTCTACTTTGCAGTGACATTAGTCATTTTACAAAAAAATGCACGACGATATAATTTAACCCCTTAAGGACCAGGCCCATTTTGTTTATTTATTTATCTTTCTACAATGTTTTATTTTTTTTTATGGGAAAAGGGGGGTGATTCAAACTTTTATTAGGGAAGGGGTTAAATGACCTTTATTAACACTTTTTTTTTAAATTTTTTTGCAGTGTTATAGGTCCCATAGGGACCTATAACACTGCACACACTGATCTTTTACACAGATCACAGGCGTGTATTAACACGCCTATGATCAGTGTTATCGGCACTTGACTGCTCCTGCCTGGATCTCAGGCACGGAGCAGTCATTCGCCGATCGGACACCGAGGAGGCAGGTAAGGGCCCTCCCGGTGTCCTGCAAGCTGTTCGGGACGCCGCGATTTCACCGTGGCGGTCCCGAACAGCCCGACTGAGCAGCAGGGTCACTTTCACTTTCACTTTAGAAGTAGCAGTCAGCTTTGACCGCCGCTTCTAAAGGGTTAATACCGCACATCGCCGCAATCGGCGATGTGTGGTATTAGCCGCGGGTCCCGGCCGTTGATGAGCGGCGGGACGACGCGATATGATGCGGTATCGCGGCGCGATCCCGCTTCATATCGCGGGAGCCGGCGCAGGAAGTAAATATACGTCCTGCGTCGTTAAGGGGTTAAGGCCAAAATGGGCCTGGTCCTTAAGGGGTTAAATTATTTTACTGAGTTAACCATGAGCAGGCAGAGAATTCCACAGTCTCACTGCTCTTACAGTAAAGAACCCCCATCTGTTCTGGTGTAGAAACCTTCTTTCCTCTAAATGTAGAGGATGCCCCCTTGTTATAGATACAGTCCTGGGTAAAAAAGGACCTTGGGAGAGATCTCTGTACGGCCCCCTGATATATTTATACATAGTTATTAGGTCGCCCCTAAGCCATCTTTTTTCTTAACTAAATAATCCTAATTCTGATAATCTTTCTGGGTACTGTAGTCATCCCATTCCCTGTATTACTCTGGTTGCCTGTCTTTGAACCCTTCCCGCCTCCATTATATCTTTCTTGTACACTGGTGCCCAGTACTGTACACTGTATTCTATGTGTGGTCTGACTAGTGATTTGTACAGCGGTAGAATTATTTCCTTGTCATGGGCATCTATGCCCCTATTGATGCACCCCATGATTTTATTTGCCTTGGCAGCAGCTGCCCGACACTGGTCACTACAGCTAAATTTACTGTTAACTAGGACTCCCAAGTCCTTTTCCATATCAGTCGTCCCAAGTGTGCTCCCATTTAATACATAATCCCAGCCTGGATTTTTCCTCCCCATGTGCATAACCTAACATTTATCAGTGTGGAACCTCATCTGCCACTTCCCAGCCCAAACCTCCAACCTATCCAGATCCATTTATAACAGTGCACTGTCCTCTATAGTGTTTATCGCTTTACAGAGTTTAATGTCATCTGCAAAGATTGATACTTCACTATTCAACCCCTCTACAAGGTCATTAATACATATACTAAATAGAACATGACTCAAGACTGACCCCTGTGGTACCCCACTAGTAACAGTCACCCAATCAGAATAATTACCATTAATAACCACCCTCTGTTTTATATCACTGAGCCAGTTACTTACCCACTTGAACACATTTCCCCCCAGCCCAATCCCTCTCATTTTATGCACCAACCTTTTATGTGGCACGGTATAGACAGACGAAAAGAGTGATGCGGTCCTCTCTTTAGATAGACACGTAGATAGATAGGAATGTGGTGACCCAGTACAGAATCAGGTGCTCTTCTGCCAATCCTGTGTGGCAGATGCTGCTGCAATATCCGTCTTGGCCCACACTCCTCATGACTCTCTATATTTCTCAGTAATAATGCAATGTTATGCAATGGTTAATATATTGGTGTTTTCTATGTACTTGTCACTTTAAACCTTAAACCTGTTGTCATGGACCTTGTTGTTAGGAGAGTATGCAAAAGTGAACCAGTTGACTTATCAGGCCAATGGGATCTCTCAAAATTGCTCCCATATATAGTGTGACCAGAGGTCATAGTTGAGTAGTGTGCTAGCTGAGGTACAGTTGGGTGAAGTGTGGAGTCTGTCTGTGAGGTGATTCTGAAGGAAGCCTGAGGCTTAGTCCTGAAAACACACATCTGCTAAAGAATAACCCCAGTACCCAGGTGAAAGTCAAAGCCTTGCGGTAAGCACTTATGTCCGGGGATCAATTCAAGTCAAGTTAGACAAGTGTAAGGATCCGGACTGGTAGCAGGAAGTGATATTGGTAGTGGGTCCCCTGTGTCAGTGAGGGAATGGCGTGGACCGTACTGGAGGATCGGTTCTAAGTAGTTACTGGTTTTCACCAGAGCCCGCCGCAAAGTGGGATGGTCTTGCTGCGGCGTTAACTACCAGGTCGTGTCCTCCGGTAGCGGCTCAACCTCACTAACTGCTGAGACAGGCGTAGTACAGAAGGGACAGGCAGAGACGTAGTCAGACGTAGCAAAAGGTCAGGGCAGGCAGCACAGATTCAGAGGCGGTAGTCGTTAGCAATGGGTTCGGCAACAGGCAAGGAATACACAGTAAACGCTTTCTCTTGGGCACTGAGGCAACAAAGATCCGGCAAGGGCAGGAAGGGGCAGGATACGTTTATAGGGACCGCTTTATATTGGATTGGGCCAGGCACCAATCAATGGTGCACTGGCCCTTTAAATTTTGCACAGCCGGTGCGCGCACCTTATAATGCAGGGACGCGCGCGCCGGGAACCACGCGACCGGGGAGCAGAGGAGAGAGTCGGAGCGGGTGCAGGTAAGTGAGGATGGGACGCAGGACGCGCGCGGGGACATCCCGAAGCCCGGACCGCGTCCCCACCTGTGACAGAAATGGAGTGTCCCCGGTCAGTGAGTCTGACCGGGGCACTCTGCGGGGACAAGCGAAAGTGAGCGCTCCGGTCCAGGAGCAGGGGCCGGAGCTCTCAGCATTACAGTACCCCCCCCTTTGGTCTCCCCCTCCTCTTGGTACCCAGAAACCTGAGGATGAGATTGCGATCCAAGATGTTTTCTTCTGGCTCTCATGATCTCTCCTCAGGGCCGCAATCCTCCCAGTCAACCAGAAAAAATCTTCTCCCTCTGACCAACTTAGAGGCCAATATCTCCCGAACGGAGAAGACATCCAAGGTACCGGATACAGGTGTGGGAGGAAGATTCTTGGAGGAGAAGCGATTGAACACTGCTGGCTTGAGGAGGGAGATGTGAAAACAGTTTGGAATTCTAAGGGAAGAAGGAAGGTGGAGCTGGTAGCACACTGGGTTGATCCTCTTCTTGACTCTGTAGGGTCCCAAGTAGCGAGGACCTAGCTTATAACTAGGGACCCTGAAGCGGATGTACCTTGACGAAAGCCAAACTCTGTCCCCGGGAACCAGGACAGGAGGGGACCGTCGTTTCTTGTCTGCTTGGACCTTCATGCGGGAAGAGGCCTGTAGTAGGGAGAGACGCGTCTCGCGCCAGATGGTAGCAAAGTCCCGCACCAGATCATCCATAGCAGGTACACCGGAGGAGGAGGACAAGGGTAGAGGCGGCTGAGGATGACGGCCGTAAACCATGAAGAAGGGAGACCTGTTGGAGGAAGAAGAGTCCTTGTGGTTATAGGAGAATTCCACCCACGGGAGGTCGACCCAGTTATCCTGGCGGGAGGAGACGAAGTGACGAAGATAGTCGCCCAAAATTTGATTTACTCGCTCCACTTGGTCGTTGGTTTGAGGGTGGTATGATGAGGAGAAATCCAACTTGACTTTAAGCTGTCCACAGAGGGCCCTCCAGAATTTGGACACAAATTGTACCCCCCTGTCAGAGACAATATGCGAGGGTAGCCCATGTAAACGGAAGATGTGCCGTAAGAAATGCTTAGCCAACTGTGGCGCAGATGGTAAGGCTAGCAATGGGATAAAGTGTGCCATCTTAGAAATGCGGTCCACAACGACCCAAACTACCGTTTTGCCGTGAGATGTTGGCAGGTCCATAACAAAGTCCATAGCGATATGGGACCATGGGGACTCCGGTACTGGAAGGGGCTGGAGAAAACCAGCAGGTCTCTGACGAGGGGTCTTGTCTCTAGTGCATACTGAACAGGCCTGCACAAATTCTGAGATGTCCTTTTCAAAGGAAGGCCACCAGTATCTTCTGGAGATAAGTTGTACCGTTTTCCGGACTCCAGGATGTCCTGCGAGCAAAGAAGAATGCCGCCACTTAAGGACTTTCAGGCGTAGACGGGGAGAAACATAGGTCTTCCCTGGAGGAAGATTGCGCAGGTCAACAGGAGCTGCGGTGACCAAACGTTCCGGCGGTACAATGTGCTGTGGCTTGACTTCATCTCCTGAGACATCGGATGTGCGGGAAAGAGCGTCGGCTCTGATGTTCTTACTCGCAGGACGAAAGTAGATCAGGAAATTAAATCTGGCAAAAAATAGAGACCAGCGAGCTTGGCGGGGGTTAAGTCTCTGAGCAGACTGGAGGTAGGATGGGTTTTTATGGTCAGTAAAGATGTTCACTGGGTGTACTGATCCTTCAAGTAAGTGTCTCCACTCCTCCAGAGCCAACTAGATGGTGAGCAGTTCTCTGTCTCCTATGGAATAATTTCTCTCTGCAGGAGAGAAAGTTTTAGAGGAAAATCCACAGGTAACAGACTTGCCTCTCGGAGTCTTTTGCATGAGTACGGCACCAGCACCCACGGAGGAAGCGTCTACCTCCAGGTAGAAAGGCTTAGAAGGATCAGGCCTGGACAGGACTGGAGCGGTGGCAAAGGAAGACTTGAGAGCGCAGAAGGCCTCCTCGGCCTGAGGAGGCCAAGACTTCGGATTTGCCCCCTTCTTGGTCAAGGCCACGATGGGTGCCACAAGGGTAGAGTAAGGCGATATGAACTGTCTATAATAATTAGCGAATCTGAGAAACCGCTGTATGGCTTTAAGGCCAGAGGGACGAGGCCAGTCCAGGACTGCAGAAAGCTTGGCAGGATCCATTTGTAGTCCTTTGGTGGAAATGTTGTAGCCCAGGAAGGGTAGACTGGTGCGGTCAAACAGGCACTTCTCAAATTTAGCATAGAGAGGCATAGAGACGGTTCTTCCGTAGACGGGAGAGTACAAGGCGGACATGTGCATGATGTTGATCCAAATTTGAGGAGAAAATGAGGATATCATCCAGAAAAACTACTACACAGGTATAGAGCAGGTCTCTGAAGAGGTCATTAACGAACTCCTGGAAGACAGCTGGAGCGTTACAGAGTCCGAAAGGCATGACTAAGTACTCAAAATGACTGTCTCGAGTATTAAAAGCCGTCTTCCACTCATCACCCTTTCAGAAACGAATGAGGTTATAGGCCCCCCTGAGATCCAACTTGGCGCCTTGTAGAAGGTCAAAGAGCTCTGAGATCAAGGGAAGAGGATAACGATTCTTGACAGTAATCTTGTTTAGACCTCTGTAATCTATGCAAGGACGGAGGGAGCCGTCCTTCTTGGAAACAAAGAAAAAAACGGCCCCAGCGGGGGAGGAAGATTTCCTTATGAAGCCTCTCTGCAGATTTTCACGAATGTACTCCGACATGGCGAGAGTCTCTGGTGGTGAGAGTGGGTAGATTCTACCCCGGGGTGGAGAAGTACCGGGCACCAAGTCGATAGGACAATTGTAAGGTCTATGAGGGGGAAGAACTTCGGCCTGCTTCTTACAAAAAACGTCAGCGAAGCAGTGGTAAGGCTCCGGGAGACCAGGTGGCGGAGGAATGATGGGGTCCCGTTTGACAAGAACAGACTTGAGACAACGACCGGAGCAGGAGGGACCCCACCTCAGGATCTCTCCGGAGGACCAATCCAGGATGGGACTGTGGCGCTGAAGCCATGGCAAACCCAAGAGGAGTTCTGAGGAGCAGAAGGGGAGGACCAAAAACTCCAGCATTTCAGAATGCAGAAATCCGATGCCCATCTGTAAAGGCAAAGTGCGGTACTGCACAGTGGCAGAAAGTCTCTCCCTGTTGACCGTAGAAATGGAAAATGGCTTGGGCAGACGGACCACAGGGATTTGATGCTTGTCAACCAGGGAGGCATGGATGAAATTGCCAGCAGATCCAGAATCCAAGAAGGTGGTGGCAGTGAAGGTAGACTTGGAGGAAACAGAAAGTTGCTCTGATACCATAAGACGTGGAGAGGAAGTATTCACACCTAGCAACGCCTCTCCAACGTTGACTAGGTGCAGGTGTTTCCCTGACGTGGTGGACGAAGAGGACAGTCCTTTAGGAAGTGCTCAGTACTAGCACAGTACAAGCAGAGGTTCTCGTCTCTACGGCGGTTCCTTTCTTGAGTGGTCAGGCGAGACCGATCCACCTGCATGGCTTCCTCGGCGGGAGACCCAGAAGAGGGTTGCATTGGATGCTGGAATATAGGCGCCAGACGAGGAAAGCGTCTGGGATGAGCACTTCCCTTTTCCTGTAGCAGTTCCTCTCGTCTCTCAGCAAAACATAGGTCAATCCTGGTGGCCAAATGGATGAGGTCACTTAGGTTGGTAGGCACTTCTCGTGCGGCCAGGACATCCTTTATGGCGCTGGCCAAGCCTTTTTTAAAGGTAGCACAGAGCGCCTCATTATTCCAGGAGAGTTCCGATGCAAGGGTACGGAAACGAATAGCATAGTCTCCCACAGAAGAACTCCCCTGGGACAAGTTCAATAACGCAGTCTCTGCTGAGGAAGCCCGAGCTGGCTCCTCAAAGACACTCCGGAATTCCTGGAAGAAACTCTGGACACTTGCAGTGGCTGGATCGTTGCGGTCCCAAAGCGGTGTAGCCCAGGCTAGAGCCTTCCCAGAAAGCAGGCTAACGACAAATGCCACCTTGGCTCGCTCCGAGGGGAACTGGTCAGCCAACATCTCAAGATGAAGAGAGCATTGGGACAGGAATCCACGGCACAACTTGGGATCACCGTCATACTTGGCCGGCATGGACAAACGGACTCTAGAAGTGGAGGCGGCCACAGGCTGCGGTGGTGAAGCTGGTGCAGGCGGAGGTAGCGGCTGCTGCGCTGGAAGAAGTTGCTGCAGCATGGCGGTCAACTGTGCCAGCTGTTGACCTTGCTGGGCGATCTGCTGCGACTGCTGGGCCACAACCGTGGTAAGGTCCGCGACACTAGGCAGGGGCACCTCAGCGGGATCCATGGCCGGATCTTACTGTAAGGATCCGGACTGGTAGCAGGAAGCGGTACTGGTAGTGAATCCCCTGTGTCAGTGAGGGAATGGCGTGGACCGTACCGGAGGATCGGTTCTAAGTAGTTACAGGTTTTCACTAGAGCCCGCCGCAAAGCGGGATGGTCTTGCTGCGGCAGTAACTACCAGGTCGTGTCCTCCGGTAGCGGCTCAACCTCACTAACTGCTGAGACAGGCGTAGTACAGAAGGGACAGGCAGAGACGTAGTCAGACGTAGCACAAGGTCAGGGCAGGCAGCACAGATTCGGAGGCAATAGTCATTAGCAATGGGTTCGGCAACAGGCAAGGAATACACAGTTAACGCTTTCTCTTGGGCACTGAGGCAACAAAGCTCCGGCAAGGGCAGGAAGGGGCAGGATGCATTTATAGGGACAGCTTTATATTGGATTGTGCCAGGCACCAATCAATGGTGCACTGGCCCTTTGAATTTTACACAGCTGGCACGCGCGCGCCCAATAGTGCAGGGAAGCGCAAGCCGGGAACCAGGTGAGCGGGGAGCAAGGAGAGAATCGGAGCGGGTGCGGGTAAGTGAGGATGGGACGCGGGACGCGCGCGGGGACATCCCGCAGCGTGGACCGCGTCCCCACCGGTGACAGAAATGGAGTGTCCCCGGTCAGTGAGTCTGACCGGGGCACTCTGCGGGGACAAACACAGTGAGTGCTCCGGTCCAGGAGCAGGGGCCGGAGCGCTCAGCGTTACAACAAGTCCAAATAACTAAAGTCTAACATGGGCTGCATACAAATCAAACCAGTCACATACAGCACAATAAACTATAAGTCCCAGCAAGCCGATAAGCATCCCAAAGTTCACTCTGCATCTCCATCATGCTAATCTGAGCCATAACGGATTGTACCATCTTTCCAACCTCAATAAAGCCAGTTATCCATAACCTTGCGTCAGAGTGATTATTTGCCCCATGCCTGGCACAGGAGAAGCTGGTCTACCTGGGGTGGTGTATAGGTCAACCATGCCCTGGCATCACAAAAAGGTTAATTACACACATTACCCTCACCCAACACCACAGAAGGTTATGAGATAGCTATTTGGGCAGAATATTGCAGTGACAGGCCATAATAATTTTATGCTGTTAAACAGGACAGAATCTGATACCTCCACGTACCATCTGACATGATGTAAACCATTATATCACGGGCTACTGTATTGTGTTTAATAATGTTTGCAGGGTATATTATTCATATAGCATAATAGTTCCAGCACCCTTACTGATCTGCTTTTTATATACTTATGACAGACATTATTCAGAAGCTGCCATTTAGATACTTTTTCTAACAAAGGGGATATAGCTGGATACCCTATTGAAATGTCAATTCTGAGCTTTTAACCTGCGGTTCTGATCTGCCTAAGTCTTTGTTTACATCAGCCATTTTCAGAGGCTGTTCTAGTCAATTTACTTTTATCAGCACATTTTGTCAGCTCATTTATACTGTCTTAAAGAGTATTGAAGAATATAATTGAAAAAGTTTAGTCTAGAAATAATGGCTTTTATACACTGTCTCAGCCCTATGACTCAATGTGTAGCTCTTTTTTCCTAAGTGTTATCCATGTCCCTTAATATGTAATGCAATAGTTATTGTTCAGTCAAATCAGTTTTACTTATTGTTTTGTATCTTTTTTGTATTATTCTGCATGTTTAATAGCTATGATAACATATAATACACAGAAATAACTGTGACATTGTGCTCTTTGTTACAATTATTCCAACTTTCCACATAGGTCTAAACAAGTAGAAATTAAATATAACAAATTATATTATTGGATACTTATCGACATATTGGTTTAACACTTTAGAGTTTCTCTTTCCCCAAAAATGAATGAGGAGATTTGACTTCTGGCCTGTGTCAGACTCTGCCTTACCAGCTAGATGTTATGGTCATGAGTCCTAGTGTTGAGCGCGAATATTTGAATATGTAAATTTTTTCTGCAAATATCGGCACTTCGCGATTTTGCGAATATTTAGAATACAGATATATATTTGCAATGACGAATATTCGTGTTTTTCATTTTTTCTTTTTTCGAATATGCGAGTATGCAATAATTCAAGAATATCGGCACTTCCAGTCAGAGGACACTGATCCCTCCCTGCTTTTACATGAAAGATGATATTGCGCATGCGCACTATGCAAATTTAATTACGAATTTTCACTTGGAAAAAAAAAGAACAAACAAAGCGAATATGCGAATTTCGCGGACATAGGACAAATATTCGGCCATATATTTGCAAAATATCGCAAATTAGAATATGGCCCCTGCAGCTCATCACTAGTCATGACTCACTATGGATTTTGGCTTCTAGAAGTTAAAGGAGCACTCCGGTGAAAAATAACTTATCCCCTATCGACGCACACCTCACTGAGAGAGCTGGAGTCTCAGTGATCGGGGTGGGGCCCCAGTGGTCTGACCCTGTCAATTGGTTATGTAATTTTTTGCTGGAGAAAAAAATACTTATCCCCTATCCACAGCAGCGGTCGGACCCCCCGGGATCAGCTACTCATCCCTTATGCTGTGAATAGGGGATAAGTTATTTTTCGCCAGAGTACTTCATTAAATATTAATGTAGATCAATAGGAATGGGGCCCTACTCACATAAACTTACAATCTAAAAAGTAATAGGCGGAGAGTTATCAAAACTTGTCCAGAGGAAAAGGTGCTGAGTTGCCCATAGCAACCAATCAGATCGCTTCTTTCATTTTTGGAACGGCGTCTGAAAAATGAAAGAAGCGATCTGATTGGTTGCTATGGGCAACTCAGCAACTTTTCCTCTGGACAGGTTTTGATAAATCTCCCCCATAGTCCTTACAAAAGGTAGATGTGCTTGAAGGAAATTTGTCAGCTATATTTGCTGCTTAGAGCTACAGACATGGTTGGATATGATATACTTGTATATGATATGATATAAAAGCAAACTGTACCTTACCTGGAGCTGATGGTGGTTGCAGACTTTTAAGACTGCCTTTTATATTTCTCAGGTGTCGAGGAGGCAGATCTAAGTTGCTTAAGTGTCATAACCTGGCATACTTCCTCAATTGTCCCATGTCTCATGTCCCAGTCCCCTCCTTGATTCATTGATAGGCATTAGAGCATCCTAAAAACTGTGGCTGTTGGGGATTGATCTGATTGTCTAGAGTATTGCACAATGAGAAAGGTCTTGTAGAAGGGGGTGGAAAGTCCAAATCTAGGAGGATGTCTTACATCATTTGCAAAAAGTATACATAGGGTTGTATATAGATGATGGTGGAGATTTAGGTGGATATTTATCAAAACCTGTGCAGAGGAAAAGTTGCCCATAGCAAGCAATCAGATTGCTTCTTTAATTTTGCAGAGGCCCTTTTAAAAATGAAAGAAGCGACCTGATTGGTTGCTATGGGCAACTTTTTCTCTGCACTGATTTTGATTAATCTCTCACCATGGTAAAGTGCTATGGTGGGTTTAGTGGGAGTGAGGGCTTAAATGGCTATTCCAAGTTAAAACACTGATCCCCTATTAACAGGAGACAGATTGTGGGGGTCCTGTGTGATCTCAAGAAAGGGACCAGAGTCTAGTGGTGGAACAAAACAGTGAGTTTAGAGAGAGGAAGATTGTTCCCAGACAGTATCTGGGGTGGATGACATAAACACCCCCCATGTGTCTACACCATCCACTGGCCATGGAACTGTGCACCTATTTGAAAGAAGCAGTTAATGTATTTTAAAATGGCAATAATAGGGAATATTGTCTGTATGGCAGGTAACTGAATGCTGTGAATACAACATTGTTTACTGCGTATCCAGGTAATAGACTATGCAGGGCAGTTGTGTCTCTGGGTTTAGAAAATGTATTATTGTGTAGCTGTTGTCAATATTATCTTTTATCGTTCCCTTGAGGTTCTGTGGCACATCTGTCATTTTGGGCTAATTTGATGTAACTTGTACTTACAATGTGACACTGTCAACGTGACTGATATGTACTTCCCTCACAATGGCCTCTATGGATGTGAGTGCCATGGAGCTCCTTTCCTCTTTATCCTTTTGGCACTTCTGCTGCTAAAGCACAGGACAATACAATGTCCTATGATCCAATTATTTTGTGGATAACAGAGCCCAGAACCAAGATCCAAAACTCGTATAGGGGAAGAAGACCAATGTAACAGGACCAAGATCCTGGTGAATCTATTAGATGCCAAGGAGAAGAGTCTAATCTATGAGATGCGGGGTACTGGACAGAGAGTGAACAACCCAACAGGCAACAAGGGCTTTGTCAGTTAGAGATATTTAGCTTTTTTTTTTTTACTTTGAAATTCTCTGCTTATAAGGAAAATGGACATTCCAAATACATTATATATTGATTCACATACACAATATGTCTACTTTATGTTGGCATCATAAAATTGACATGTTTTTACTTTTGGAAGACATCAGAGGGCTTCTAAGTTCAGCAGCAATTTTCCAATTTTTCACAACATTTTCAAAATCGGAATTTGTCAGGGACCAGTTCCGATTTGAACTGGATTTGAGGGGCCTTCATATTAGAAATACCCAAATAAATGACTCCATTATAAAAACTGCACCCCTCAGAGTATTCAAAATGACATTCAGAAAATGTGTTAACCCTACATGTTTCACAGGAATAGCAGAAAAATGAAGGAGAAAATTCAAAATCATTTTTTTTCACTTGCATTTTCTTAACCCCTTAACGACGAAGGATGTAAATGTACGTCCTGGTCAGGTGGTACTTAATGCACAAGGACATACATTTACGTCCCAAGCATAACCACGGGCATCTGAGCGATGCCCGGATCATGTGCTGCAGGTCACGGCTGTTGATCACAGACAGGGACCCGCCAGTAATGGCGGACTTCCGTGAACCCGCGGATGTCCGCCATTAACCCCTCAGATGCCGTGATCAATACAGATCACGGCATCTGCAGCATCGCGGTCACTTAAATGGATGATCGGATCGCCTGCAGCGCTGCCGCAGCGATCCGATCATCCAGCACAGCAGACGGAGGTCCCCTCACCTGGCTCTGCTGCCTTCCGGGAGTCTTTTGCTCTGATCTGCCTTCCCATAGACAAGAGCAGAAAATGACCGATAAAGCGGATCAGTGCTGTGTCCTATACATAGCACTGAACACTATTAGCAATCGAATGATTGCTATAAATAGTCCCCTATGGGGACTATTAAAGTGTAAAAATAAAAGTAAAAAAATAAGGTAAAAAAATAAAGTAAAAAAAAATTAGAAAAACCCCCTCCCCCAAAAAGTGTTAAAAAAGTATTTTATATACATATTTGGTATTGCGGCGTGCATAAGTATCTGAACTATTAAAACAAAATGTAAATGATACTGTACGGGGAATGGCGTGAAAATAAAATAAAAAAGTCCAATAGCTGCTTTTTATAACATTTTATTCCAAAAAAAAAATTTATAAAAAATGTATTAAAAGTTTCATATAAGCAAATATGGTATCAATAAAAAGTACAGATCATGGCGCAAAATATGAGCCCTCATACTGCCGCTTATGCGGAAAAATAAAAAAGTTATAGGTCTTCAAAATAGGGGGATCTTAAACGCACTAAGTTTGTGATTTTTTTTAAGCGCAACAGTAATAGAAAAGTATGTTATCATGGCTATCATTTTAATCGCATTAATCCGAAGAATAAATAACACATGCCATTTTACAGTAAATTGTACGGCGTGAAAATAAAACCTTCCAAAATTATCAAAATTGCGGTTTTCTTTTTAATTTCCCCACACAAATAGTATTTTTTTGGTTGCGCCAAACATTTTATGGTAAAGTGAGTGATGGCATTACAATGGACAACTGGTCGCGCAAAAAACAAGCCCTCATACCAGTCTGTGGATGAAAATATAAAAAAGTTATTTTTTGAAGGCGAGGAGGAAAAAACAAAAACATAAAAATTAAATTGTCTGCGTCCTTAAGGCCCAAATGGGCTGCCTCCTTAAGGGGTTAAAGACCCATAAAGAGGTAAAAGGACAGATATCCCACTAAAATCTGTAACCCAATTTCTCTTGAGTAAGTAAATACTTCATATGTGGATGTCAAGTGCTCTGCGTGTACACTACAAAGCTCAGAACGGAAGGAGTGACAATGGGATTTTGGAGAGTGAGTTTGTCTGAAATGGTTTTTGGGGGGCATAACACATATAGGAAGCCCCTATGGTGCCAGAACTGCAAGAAAAAACAAACACATGGCATACTATTTTGGAAACTACACCAATCAAGAAACGTAACAAGGGGTACAGTGAGCCTTAACACCCCACAGGTGTTTGATGACTTTTTGTAAAAGTTGGATGTGTAAATTATTATTTTTTTCACTAAAATGCATTTTTTTCCCCAAATTTTACATATTTACAATGGGTAATGGGAGAAAATTCCCCCCAAAATTTGTAACCCCATCTCTTCTGAGTATGGAACTACCCCATATGTGGATGTCAAGTGCACTGCAGGCGCACTGCAATGCTTTTGTAAAGCAAATTTTGCTGAAATGTTTTAGTTATTTATTTATTTATTTTTGGGGGGGGGGGGATGACACATTTAGGAAGCCCCTATGGTGCCAGAACAGAAAAAAAAAGCCTCACATGGCTACTATTTGGGAAAAAAACACCCCTCAGGGAACATAACAAGGGGTACAGTGAGCCTTGAAGGGGTATTCCAGGAAAAAACCTTTTTTATATATATATATATATATATATATATATATATCAACTGGCTCCAGAAAGTTAAACAGATTTGTAAATTACTTCTATTAAAAAAGCTTAATCCTTTCAGTACTTATGAGCTTCTGAAGTTAAGGTTGTTCTTTTCTGTCTAAGTGCTCTCTGATGACACGTGTCTCGGGAAACGCCCAGTTTAGAAGAGGTTTGCTATGGGGATTTGCTTCTAAACTGGGCAGTTCCCGAGACACGTGTCATCAGAGAGCACTTAGACAGAAAAGAACAACCTCAACTTCAGAAGCTCATAAATACTGAAAGGATTAAGATTTTTTAATAGAAGTAATTTACAAATCTGTTTAACTTTCTGGAGCCAGTTGATATATATATAAAAAAGTTTTTTCCTGGATAACCCCTTTAACACCCCACAGGTGCTGGTGTTACCCCAAATTTTTCATTTTCACAAGGGGTAATAGGAGAAAAAGCTTCCCAAAATGTTTAACCCCATTTCTTCTGAATATGGGAATACCCCATATGTGGATGTAAAGTGCTCTGCAGGAGAACTACAGATAGAATGTGTCTGGAATAAAAGGCCATGTGCGTTTATAAAGCCCCCATGGGGCCAGAACAGTTGTCCCCCCCCCCCCCCCACATGTGACCCAAATTTTAAAACTACAACCCTCAAGGAATGTAATAAGGGGTACAGTGAGCTTTTATACCCCACAGGTGTATGACATATTTTTTGAACAAGCGTCCATGAAAATGAAAAATGTAATTTTTCATTTGCCCAGCCACTGTTCCAAAGATCTGTCAAACGCCAGTGTGGTGTAAATGCTCACTGCACCCCTTATTCAATTCTGTGAGGGATGTAGTTTCCAAAATGGGGTCACATGTGGGGGGGTCCACAGTTATGGCACCACAGGGGGCTTTGTAAATGCACATGGCCCCCGACTTCCATTCCAAACAAATTCTCTCTCCAAAAACCCAATGGCGCTCCTTCTCTTCTGAGCATTGTAGTGTGTCGCAGAGTACTTTACGTCCATACATGGGGTATTTATATACTCAGAGGAAATGGTGTTACAAATTTTGGGGGGCTTTTTTCCTATTACTCCTTGTAAAAATGAAAAATTTGGGATAACACCAGCATTTTAGTGAAAAAATCAAAACTTTTCACGTCCAACTTTAACGAAAATTTTTCAAACACCTGTGGGGTGTTAAGGCTCACTATACCTCTTGTTACATTCCATGAGGGGTGTAGTTTCCAAAATGGGGTCACATGTGGGTGTTTTTTTTTTTTTTTGCATTTATGTCAGAACCACTGTAATGATCAGCCACCCCTGTGCAAATCACCTTAAATGTACATGGTGCTCTCACTCCTGAGCCTTGTTGTGCACCCGCAGAGCATTTTACGTCCACATATGGGGTATTTCTGTACTCAAAAGACCCCTCAAATTTTGGGGGTCTTTTTTTTCCTTTTACCTCTCGTCAAAATGAGAAGTATGGCGCAACACCAGCATGTTAGTGTAAAATAACAATAACATGCTGGAGTAGACCCCAAATTTACCTTTTTGTAAGGGGTAAAAAGAGAAAAAGCCCCCCATAATATTTAAGGCAATTTCTCCCGAGTATGGAAATACCCCATATGTGGCCCTAAACTGTTGCCTTGAAATACGACAGGGCTCCGAAGTGAGAGAGCGCCATGTGCATTTGAGACCTAAATTAGGGATTTGCATATGGGCGGACCCGGATGCAAGTATTAGACTTGCCTCAGATATCAAAATTACCCTACGGAAGTGTTTACCAAACAGGGTGCCTCAAGCTGTTGCAAAACCCCCAACATGCCTGGACAGTCAATGGCTGTCCGGCAATACTGGGAGTTTTTGTTTTGCAGCAGCTGGAGGCTCTGTTTTGGAAACACTGCCATACCAGACGTTTTTCATTTTTATTGGGGGGGGGGGTAGGGGTGTAGGGGAGTATGTATATGTAGTGTTTTACCCTTTATTTTGTGTAGGTGTAGTGTAGCGTTTTTACGGTATATTCACATGAGCGGGGGTTTACAGTGAGTTTCACGCTGGGAGTTTGAGCTGAAGCGGAAAATTTGCTGCATCTCAAACTTACAGCGAGAAACTCACGGCAAACCTTAAGCTGTTGTAAAACTACAACTCCCTGCATGCTCTTTGGCTGTCTATACATGCTGGGGGTTGTAGTTATGCAACAGCTGGAGGCACACTGGTTGCAAAACAAAGAGTTTGTTACTTAACTCAGTGTTTCGCAACCAGTGTGCCTCCAGCTGTTGAAAAACTACAACTCACAGCATGTACGATCTATCAGTGCATGCTGGGAGTTGTAGTTTACAACAGCTGGAGGCACACCGGTTTAGGGACACTGAGTTAGGTAACAAACTCTGTGATTCGCAACTAGTGTGCCTTCAGCTGTTGCAAATCTACAACTCTCAGCATGCACTTACAGCCGAAGGGAATGCTGGGACTTGCAGTTATGCAACAGCTGGAGGCACACTACTGGAACTCCCAGCATGCCCTTTGGAAGTTTGGGCATACTGTGGGTTGTAGTTATGCAATTCATAGAAAAAATTTGCCTCCAGGTGTTGCATAACTACAACCCCAAACATGCACAAACTACCAAAGGGCATGCTGGGAGTTGTAGTTGTGCCTTCTGCTGTTGCATAACAACAACTCCCAGCATGCTAAGCAACAGCAGGAGGACAGCCTTACCTCCTGCTGCTGCACACTCCGGATCCTGCCTACCACCACTCCGGGGGCCCCAATCCCATCGCCAATCCCATCCGGGGGCCCCCATTTAAGGTACATACTCCCGGCACCCGCTCTCACCCTCCAGAGTAGGGGCAGAGCGGGTGCCGTCAGGGACACCCCACAGTGGACATCCTGATTCTTTGGCCGTTAATGGCCAACAAATCAGGACGATCATGAGGTGGTACCAGTGCCATTTCACTCCTTCTGCTAAAGTGTGATAGGTGCCATGTAGGACGGCACCTATCACCCTTTATTTCAGAGTCCCGGGGACCCGATTGACCCAGAATGGCCACAAATCGCCACTCTGAATTGATCGGCGATTTGCAACGATCGCTGACATGGGGGTGTCTCAGGACCCCCCCCAGGAGTTTGCACGGGGTGCCTGCTGAATGATTTCAGCAGGCATCCTGCTCCGGTCCCCGCCTGGTGTGCGACGGGGACCTAAATTACCACGGGCATACAGGTATGCCCTGGGTCCTTAACGAGTTGAAGGGGTAATCCAGTGGGGAAAATAAATAAATAAAAATTAAATCAACTGGTGCCAAAAAGTTAAACAGATTTGTGAATTACTTCTATGTAAAAATCTTAACCCTTCCAGTACTTATCAGCTGCTGTTTGCTACACAGTAAGTTCTTTTCTTTTTTAATTTAATTTCTGTCTGACCACCTCTGTCCATGTCAGGAACTGTCTAAAGCAGGAGCAAATCCCCATAGCAAACCTATCCTGTTCTGGACAGTTCCTGACATGGACAGAGGTGTCAGCAGAGAGCACTGTGGTCAGGAAGAAAAAACATTCAAAGGGTTAAGATTTTGAAATAGGAGTAATTTACAAACCTGTTCAACTTTCTGACACCAGTTAATAAAAAAAAAAAAAAATGTTTTCCACCGGCAGTGGCGTCTCCAGCTTTCAATTATTTTTTTGTTTTGGGGGGTACACTGGGGGCCAGGACAAAAGTAGGTGGGGGGAGGGCAATTATAACAACGCTAGATGTATCCACATGGAAAAGAATTGAAATGTCACTTATTTTCTGTGCAGTTTTCAAAGCTGTCACCACATGCTGTTTGGCACAGAAATTGGTGTTGCTTCTGCACCAAAAACCATGCAGTCTATGTGAACATGCCTTTAAAGTTTTTGTCCTATAATATTAAGGTAACCCCTATTCACAGTATAGGGGATAACAAGCAGATAGGTTGGAGTCTGACTGCTGGAACCCCTGCCGACCCTGAGGATGTAGACACAGTTGTCCTTGAAGTGAACAGTGCGGACCACACCTGTGCCACCACGCCCCCTCCCATAAACTCGCATTGAGGGGCGTGGTCGACCCCCGCAGTGCACACACAGTGTTCGGAACTAAAAGTGTTGAACACTGGCCAGTGGAGTACCCCTATATACTGAGACAAATATTACCAATAATACCCTTATACAAGGAGGAATATTATCACCATACATATTACCATCATACTGTTACTGACCAAATTCTGTATACTAAGACCAATATTACCAATAATACCAGTATACAAGGAGGAAATATTCCTCCCATACAGTGACAGATATCAACCCTTCACAGGCTCTGCAGACCATTTAAGAGACTACATACAGTTACATCAAGTGACTCGCAGGTGACGTCTTCTCTAATCGTTAACTTTCTTTTTTCTTGTTCATCTGGCCCAGACCATCATGACAATTCCTTCCAGACACAATTTGTCTCCACAGAACCTGCCAGAGAAACCTTTTAGGCTCTTTTACAGCACCAATAGCACTCCAAACAGTAATAATAACCCCCTTAGTGATGGACACAGTACAGTGGGTAGATATGTGGGTTGTGAAAAAGTAGGTAGGTCCCCCACATTAAGTTCCCCGAATAGGTAAATGCCATCTGTAGATAGCTGCTCCTTGTAGGCAGTAACATCCTCCTATAGGTAGGGGGATACTTCCTGTAGGTAGGTCTCTCTGTAGATAGTAGCCCCCTGTATATAGTTGCAGTCCTCAGTATATAGTAGCAGCAGCCCCCCATTTAGGTAGTAGGCAGCAGCAGCCTCTTGCAGGGAGTAGTTGTAGCAGTCCCATTTAGGTGGTGGTATTGGTAGCAACCTCCTATAGGTATTCATAGTAGCCCCCTTTAGGTATTCATAGTAGCCCCCTTTAGGTATTTAAAGTAGTCCCTTAAGGTATTCATAGTAGCCCCATTTAGGTAGGCATAGTAGCCCCTTTAGGTAGGAATAGTAGCCTCATAGCCCCCTTTAGGTAGTAATAGTAGCCTAGTAGAACCCTTTTAGGTAGTAATAATTAGAACCCTTTAGGTAGGAATAGTAACCCCCTTTAGGTAGGAATAGCAGCCTAGTAGTCCCCTTTAGATAGGAATAGTAGCATAGTAGTCCCCTTTAGGTAGGAATAGTAGCTTAGTCCCCCTTTAGGTAGGAATAGTAACCCCCTTTAGGTAGAAATAGTAGCTTAGTAGCCCCCTTTAGGTAGAAACAGTAGCTTAGTCCCCCTTTAGGTAGGAATAGTAACCCCCTTTAGGTAGAAATAGTAGCTTAGTAGCCCCCTTTAGGTAGAAACAGTAGCTTAGTAGCCCCTTTATGTAGGAATAGAAGCTTAGTAGCCCCCTTAGGTAGTAACAGTACCCCCATAGGTAATAAAAGTAGTCCCCTCTAGAAAGTCAAGAGTAAAATAAAAAAAATAAAAAAACATACTCACCTGGCTCCAGCATGGCGTGTCCTCTCCTTTTCCCCTCCCGTCTGAGCTCCGACGCATGATGACGTCACTCATGCGCTGGAGCACAGAGCGCAGAGGAAGGACGCTCAGGGCCTCTTTTTGGCTGCCTGTAAATCGTGGGCTGCCACAAATGTGATTGACAGCCAATGGCTCTTCACTCTGTCAATCAGCCGAGAGCCACATTTAACTGTAGGCGCTTATAGTTAAATAAGTCCTGGACCAGCCGGCCGGCCTTGTGCTTGACACTGTCCCTGGGCAAATGCTTGCTGGACAGTCTGGCACCAATTTCAGTTGGGGGGCACAGCTCGATTTGGGGGGGCATGGCCCCCTCTGACATCTCCTTGATGCTACTGTCCACTGTAGTAAACCTTTAAGGAGTACAATTACCTTTTGAATTTAATACATTATTGTGAGCGATTGCGAAACCTTGATTGGGTGCAGACACATATAGCATCAGTATCTCTCATCCAAGTAATGTAAATACTTTTTTTAATCAAAGATAATCATCTTGTATGACTCCTATCAAGCTATGTTGAGCCAAATGAACAGGTCCCCAATGGCAGAATTAGATAAACTCGTGCCTATGTGTTGATGGGTCCCTTAGCAGATGCAATGGCTTAAATGGGTGGTAATTCCACCACTGCACACATATATATATATATATATATATATATATATATATATATATTTCATGTAAAATATTTATTTAAATAATATTCTGGTAGCTTGTAGCCACCACTGAAACTTTCTGTATATGTTATTGATGTTGAGTTCAATATGTATCATGTGATGGCTACAGACAACCAGAAAGTTACACATGGATGTAGTTTGGCCTTTTTTTTTTTTTAACATGGGGCAAATGTTCAGTTTATTACCCTTATACTATATTTAAATACCCTGGCTAGAGCAAAGTAGCATTTGTCATTCTTCCATGCCATGGTTACCCCCTTGAGTTATGCTAGGTATTAGGAATTACGTATCGGAAATGGTTATAGACTGCTATGAATGTGTATAAAGAACAGAACAATAGACCTATTTGGTTTTAAGGAAGAACATGGTGTAATAGTGGATGTTTACTTTTGCTTTCCCTAAAGAAGTCATTGATTTCTCAAGCTTTTTCATGTCATTTAACATTATCATTATCCATCTGATTCTGATAATATAGGCTAATTGAATCGCTGTTTAAACAATACTCTAAGATTGTGTTTATTGTATGTTCACCAAGAAGCTAACAAATAATTATTTTTCCCATATACTCCGATGACCTTTATAAATGTATTTAATAACTAGATGGTCTGCTTTGCTAAAAGCTAAAATATGATTATTAAATAGAAAAAAAATCTTACCACTTGTGCTTTTTTTCCCCACACCTTTATTTTTTTCCAGAGTAGAAGCTATAAGCCATAATCAATATTGTCTCCTACTTTAACCGGGTTTGGAGCATTGAGAGGAGAAGTAATTTACCTGTCTTATAAACTATCCACGTTGGCAAATTGTTTCGATTCCCGCACTGGATACACTAATTATGTGCTGGATCATATGCTGGGTGATAAGTCCCCATCCAAGGACTTGTGTGTACTGTTGTAGAAAATGTTAAATACGAGGTCAGCTCAATGTAACGCTATTACACCTTGTGAATCCACTGTGCTGCTGTCAATGGAGATTGAATTCCAGCTGGATACCTATCCACAGCCAGTTTACAATGACATGGTTGCTAAACATACCTAGAACGTACACTGTAAATCTTTAAGTTTAGCCTAGTTCAAGTTTTTGGTTGAAATTGTTGATTTAAAATGCTGTATGTTTTGTGTAAATCAGGTCATATTACAGTAGTTGAATTAAAGGAAATCTGCAGTGAAATAAACTTATCCCCTATAAGTGTCTGATCGCAGGGGGTCCAAACGCTGGGACCCTCCGCAATCTTCTGCATGGGGACCCGGCTCTGCCGTGGCTATCCTGGGCAGAAGGCGTGCCAGCAGCAGCATGAAATCGTATCTGACATGCCCCCTCCAAGTATCTCTATTTGAGAGGCGGGGATGCAGCATTCATGCATTCATGCCCCGCCTCTCCCATAGAGCTGTATGGGGGGGGAGAGTGTTCGTCGACCTCAATGAGGTCGATGACACGCACATCAGCAGGTGCACAGCGCAGCAATGTCGGGGCCCCGTCCGGGAGATTGCAGGGACCCAGCTGTAGGACCCCTGCGATCAGAGTGTCCTGTGCATGGTGTATACATTTATTTCACTGCAGATCTCCTTTAAGTACAGGTGGTGAGTTGGGAAAATCTTTCCACTTTAACTCTCACATAGTTTGAGAAATCTGGGCCTAAGAGTGCAGATTGGAAGGATAACATTCAGGGAGCATGTGGGTGGGAGAAGGAGCCACAAAATTAAAAAAAGGAAAGGAGGGTGACCAGGGGACCAAAAAACAGGCACCCATTTACAGACGACTGTTGTGTCTGCAAATCTCATTGTGCATATGAACATTTGTCTCAACCAAGCAGATGCATACCTAGTGCCCCTCACATCCCTGATGGGATTCTGTATCAACCCCCACTCTCTAAGCCCTCCAAATAAGTATATTTTTTTTATGGACAAAGGCTGGAAAATCTAATGTCAGCCCTCCTCCATTTGTGCCACGTGTGCTACCTAAGTTCAAAGGACAAAGCGCAAGAAACAGAAGTCTGGCAATTGAAATGTCAGTTCATCAGGCTCCAAAAAAAACGGCCAATAGTTGTTTGTTTGCCTGCCTCAGCTGGAATTTTGGCTGACTAGATCTAGTGGCTCAATCTGTTTGGTGGTCGGTACCCCCCCGGTTGTGCCAGGTTTGCCAAATAGTAGGAATGCTGCTGCAACCAAAAGTTTAAATGTTCTGATCAGAGAAAGGAGGTTAAGACTGTGTTCACGTATAGTATTTTGGTCTGTATTTTTAGACACAACCAAGAGTTAAACCCACACAAATTAAAAGTCTAAGGCTGGGTTCACACACCGAAAAATGAAGAAAAATTTTTATTTTACAATTAAACATTTTTTATCAGCTGCTATATGCTGCAGAGGAAGTTGTATACTTCTTTTCTGGCTGATCACATTGCTCTCTGCTGACACCTTAGCAAACCTATCCTGTTACGGACAGTTCCTGACATGGACAGAGGTGTCAGCAGAGAGCACTGTGGTCAGACATTATCCGGCAATAAGGAAGTTGCAGGAGCATAAAGTCTATTACGGAAGTACTTTCACTCAGGACGAGCACAGAACTCCTGCTTCAAGAAGTTCTAGCATCCTGAAAAGAATCTATGCTTTAAGTGAAATCCATTTCCAACTACAAGTCACAATGTGACCTCACTCTGTGTGCATGCACCAAGATTCCAACTAGAAGTCATAGCAACACCAGCTAGTGTACACATTTATTGGCCAGCAGACGAAAGAGTAGCGATACCAAATATGTTTATTAAAAAAATATTTTATGCTTTTTTGGGGTAAAATGGGAAAAACTGACAATTTTCATTTTTATTGGGGGAGAGGATTTTTCACCTTTTTTAACTTTTTATTTTGACATTTTTCAACTTTTTTTTTACACTTTTTATGTCCCCATAGGGGACTACCTATAACAATCCTTTGATTGCTAATACTGTGCAGTGCTATGCATAGGACACAGCACTGCTCAGTATTATCAGTGATCTTCTGCTCTGGTCTGCTCGATCACAGACCAGAGCAGAAGACCCCGGGAGACAGCCGGAGCCAGGTGAGGGGACCTCCGGCCACCATGCTGGATGATCGGATCGCCCCGGCAGCACTGCGGGCGATCCGATCATCCAATCAAAGTACCGCAATGCCACAGATGCCGTGATCTGTATTAATCACGGCATCTGAGGGGTTAATGGTGGACATCCGCGCCATCGCGGATGTCAGCCATTACGGGCGAGTCCCCAGCTGCTGCTAGCAGCCGGAACCTGCCGTGTATGACGCGAGCACCGTTCCGATGCTCACGGTCATACAAAGGACATAAATGTATGTCCCGTTGCGGGAAGTCCCGCCAAGCCAGGACGTACATTTACTTCCATGGTCGTGAAGGGGTTAAACAAAACCCCAACCCTGGCGAATGGGGGAGAGTAAGGGTTAAATTGCCTATCCTATTTTTGTTGTTGACTTATTAGTAACATGTGTACCAATTTTCATGTTAATATCTTTAACCGTTTGGACGTGATGCTGGAACATACACACACACACACACACACACACACACACACATTAGGCCCTCATCTACTATTGCAAACCCAACATATTTTGTTGGGTTGTGTGCCAGAATTTGTGCCAGAATTTAAAAAACCCCGACTAACTCTCCATTTTGCTAAGAAAACCCGTAAAAGGGTGTGGCCATTGGGAAAGGGGGCGTAGTCACTGAAAAGGGGCGTATTCCTGACATTTTCACAAAAACCCAACATATTTACTAAGGTTTCCACGGAAAATGTACTGGATTTCAGCGGAGGAAAACCCGACAGATCAGAGCATGTCTATAAAAAAGTAAAATGTAGGGAAAGTGGAAAACGTAGGGAAACCTTAGTAAATACCGTGGAAAATAAATTGTAGGGAATTAAAACCCACAAAGAGACCTACACTCCACTCTTAATAAATAAGTTCCATTGAGTTTTATTTATATAGATTTATTAGCAGTTTTTAGGAATCTATTAGGTTGTGTGCCCTTGAGAAACCTCTTCATATTTAATACATTAATTTACTAAATCTGTTTAAATTTCTGGCACCAGTTGATTAGAAAAAAAAGTGTTTTCCACCGGAGTACCCCTTTCAGGATGGACAAGGCATTTAGTTACAAAAAAAAATTATTTGCAAAGCACAAATCAAATAAAAAGATACAAAATTGTCCTTACTGTCTTTTTATCAGTATATACGAGTCGCCACAGAAAAGAGAATAGTGTCTGTTCCTCCATGAATTCATACAGCATCTCATTCTCAGGCAACACTCCAAGAATATAATGTTGAAATCCACTTGTTCAGTACTTCTACTATCTATTCATCCCTGGCTTTATATTTGTAATTCAATATTCATTATTGTCCTTGGTGAATTTCCTAGTACAAGAGATTGTATCTACGTTGTGAATAAAGAAGAATTTAAAAAACACAATGATCGAATATCCAAACAAAATATATTCTGCATAAAGAGATAAAGATCTAAATCTGTCACCTTCTTTTAAATCCTACATATTGCATTCATCTAAAAATCTATGAGCTGCCATCCAGATTTATTTTTGTCTTTTCAAGCATTTATCATTTGCTTAATGTATTCGCTATCATTATTTGTAGCATGAATGCAAACAAGCAGGTTCACAGTTAAATTGTTTTTTCTCCTTTTGTCTTTTTCAAATTAATTTATTTGATGCTGCATGAAAATAAAAGAGTTACTATATGAGATTGGTTTGTTGAGCATTTCAGGATCACTTGTCTGCCAGAAAATTAAATGAGGAAATATTCCAAAATAAACATGAATATACATAGAAGATTTTTTTTTTTTTAGAAAAGTTTATAAGCGGAACAACATTATATAACTGAGCTGGATGCGCTCGATGACCTTATCTAAACAGAGTAGAACTGGGCACAATTACTGACTGCAAGAAGAAATTCCAGGATCTAATAATCCAGAAAATCTAATCATCCGGAGCATGTTAAATTGTTGCAATATATTCACCAGACCAAATTTAGCAGGCACAAAAGGGAAAATCAATGAGTGATTTCCCCTGATTTCCTGGTTCCTAACATTTGGAGGTAAGATTTGTATATACTTTTTTATTAACGATCCAATAATAAAGACTAATAGATAATCCACCACCTATAAACTTCTATTAAAGCGTATCTGTCAGATCCAGCAAAAAAAAAAAAAAGAAAAAGACTTGAATATGTTACTCAGTACCTAATCCTGACCATGAACATCTAATTTTTATGCCTCTATCACATATATTTATTACCGTATATACTCGAGTATAAGCCGAGTTTTTCAGCACAATTTTTCGTACTGAAAACGCCCCCTCGGCTTATACTCGAGTGAACTCTCTGCCTGTCAATCCCTCCCTCAGTGGTCTTCAACCTGCGGACCTCCCGATTTTGCAAAACTACAACTCCCTGCATGGCGGGACAGCCATCAGCTGTCCGGGCATGCTGGGAGTTGTAGTTTTGAAACATCTGGAGGTCTGCAGGTTGAGGACCACTGCGGCCCTCGTCATCATCCAGACCCCCCCCCCCTTAGTTTTCTACTCACCTCCCCTCGGTGGGAAGGAAGGGTGAGCTGGTCCGGGCCATCTATGCTGCAGGGACTGTCCGGTGGGGAGGGTTAGTCGTTCCGGGCTGTCCATCTTCACAGGGAGGCCCTCTTCTCTGCTCCGGGCCAGCACCGGACTAGTGACATTGCCTTGACGACGATGCACAGGGACCTCCCTGCGCATGAACGTCCCTGTGCGTCGTCGTCAAGGCAACGTCACTAGTCCGGGGCCGGCCCAGCCGATGGCTCTCCGGGCATGCTGGGAGTTGTAGCTTTGTAACAACTGGAGGTCCGCAGGTTGAAGACCACTGAAAGGGATTGACAGGCGCTGATGATGAAGGGGAGGGGGGAGGATGACAAGAGGGATGATGATGGGGTGTTAATGACGGCGGTCTGGATGATGACAGGGAGGGGATGATGTATTTCCCACCCTAGGCTTATATTCGAGTCAATAACGTTTCCTGGGTTTTTGGGGTGAAATTAGGGGCCTCTTCTTATATTCGGGTCGGCTTATACTCGAGTATACATGGTATAAAAATACCTCTTTTCATTAGTTCACAATGTGTGAATACGGTGTATTCGCCGTATAAGACGCGCCAACGTTTTCCCCCCAGTTTTGGGGAAGAAAAAGTGCATCTTATACGGCAAAAAATACGGTAAATCTTGCCACAAGGCAAAAGCTATTTGATCTATAATCACAATTGAAGTGTTTTTATAAGGCCCTTAGAATTTTACAGCATTTTGAGAAAATCACAGGAAAAACAGAAAAAAAATTTGGCAAGAAATGCCATGTGTAAACACAGCAGATCCCATAGAAATAGCAGCAGTCTACCTAGCTGGGAGGAGTGGGGTCGGCAGACCCAGGAGTTGACTTCCTTTCGACACAATAAGCCAAGAAACTTTCTGAAAGTCATCCTGACATCATGATCTCGGCCTCTAGCTCTGAGTGTTCTGAACAAAATGTTCAGAATGCTGGCGCACTGGAGTACCCCTTTAATTAAGGACATACAGTGTAAATGTACAGTGCTGCAGCGAGTAACTTTGGACATAGTACCATACGTTTATAGTGTGGCTATGAAGCGAGCGCAGGAGTTGATATTAGTAGCCAGGGACTTACCGATAATGGCAGACATCAGTGATCATCCAGATGTGCACCATTAACCTTATAGATGCCATGATCAATACTGATCATGGCATCTCTAGTAAAATCAAGCTGCTCATGGGTTTAAGTGTATAAACCAGCACAGACTTACCTTGCCTTTCCAGGGAATTTACAAAAGTAGACTGCACAGCTCTATGCAAACTGCTATGCAAATGTTGCACTGGTGCACTGCAGCACCAGGATGTCATGCCAGTGTGACATCTTTAGCACTGGCTACATCTATATGTCTATGGGAACAAAAGGATATGGCCAACTTTTCTCTAATGTGCATTAGACCTTTAACCTTTAGCAATACTTTTTAATGGATTTGATTCTGCACCAGCTGCTAGGTGCAATAATGTGGCGACAAGACTACTCTTGTAGCTATAGGCCAAGTATAGATCTATACACATATTTATTAGGCTAAACTCCCACCATGTTTTTGCTCTTTCGTCGGACTCTACCTACTCAAGCTGTCAAAAGTATATACCGTATATACTCGAGTATAAGCCGACCCGAGTATAAGCCGAGACCCCTAATTTCAACCCAAAATCCCAGGAAAAGTTATTGACTCGAGTATAAGCCTAGGGTGGGAAATACCTCATCCCCCCCTGTCATCATCCAGACCCGTCATTAACATCCTCATCATCCCCTTGTCATCATCCCACACATCCCCCCTTCATCATCCCCTTGTCATCATCCCACACATCCCCTTATCATCCCACACATCCCCCCTTCATCATCCCCTTGTCATCATCCCACACATCCCCTTATCATCCCACACATCCCCCCTTCATCATCCCCTTGTCATCATCCCACACATCCCCCCTTCATCATCCCCTTGTCATCATCCCACACATCCCCCCTTCATCATCCCCTTGTCATCATCCCACACATCCCCTTATCCCACACATCCCCCCTTCATCATCCCCTTGTCATCATCCCACACATCCCCCCTTCATCATCCCCTTGTCATCATCCCACACATCCCCTTATCATCCCACACATCCCCCCTTCATCATCCCCTTGTAATCATCCCACACCCCCCCCTTCATCATCCCCACCCCCCTTCATCATCCCCACACCCCCCCCCTTCATCATCCTCTTCTCATCATTCGCCCTCAGTGGTCTTCAACCTGCGGACCTCCAGAGGTTTCAAAACTACAACTCCCAGCAAGCCCGGGCAGCCATCGGCTGTCCGGGCTTGCTGGGAGTTGTAGTTTTGAAACCTCCGGAGGTCCGCAGGTTGAAGACCACTGCGGCCTTCAACATGCGGACCTCCAGAGGTTTCAAAACTACAACTCCCAGCAAGCCCGGGCAGCCATCGGCTGTCCGGGCTTGCTGGGAGTTGTAGTTTTGAAACCTCTGGAGGTCCGCAGGTTGAAGACCACTGCGGCCTTCAACATGCGGACCTCCAGAGGTTTCAAAACTACAACTCCCAGCAAGCCCGGGCAGCCATCGGCTGTCCGGGCTTGCTGGGAGTTGTAGTTTTGAAACCTCCGGAGGTCCGCAGGTTGAAGACCACTGCGGCCTTCAACATCATCCAGCCCCCTCTCACCCCCTTTAGTTCTGAGTACTCACCTCCGCTCGGCGCTGGTCCGGTCCTGCAGGGCTGTCCGGTAAGGAGGTGGTCCGGTGAGGAGGTGGTCCGGGCTGCTATCTTCACCGGGGGCGCCTCTTCTCCGCGCTTCCGGCCCGGAATAGAGCCGTTGCCTTGACAACGACGCATCTGCGTCGTTGTCAAGGCAACATGACTATTCTGAGGCCGGGCCCGAAGCGCTTAGAAGAGGCCTCCCCGGTGAAGATAGCAGCCCGATGGCTGCCCTGGCTTGCTGGGAGTTGTAGTTTTGAAACCTCTGGAAGTCCGCAGGTTGAAGACCACTGCGGGTGGGGGAGTTCACTCGAGTATAAGCCGAGGGGGGTGTTTTCAGCACGAAAAATCGTGCTGAAAAACTCGGCTTATACTCGAGTATATACGGTACATTCAGAAAATCAACCAAACTGAGTGACAATTAGATCTCATTCAGCCCATTCAAGTCAATGGACACATCCAGCCGTATGTTGGTTTCTTTTTTCTCATTTGGCCGATGTGAAGCTGATGTAGAGCCCAACAATTAAGATGTGAATACACCAATAGACATGTCTAGGTGGCCATACCACAGCACACAGTGCTCCACAGCTCTAAAGTACAGATCCAGGGTCACTCTGTATGGTTCCCATTATCTCTGTGACATAGTCTGTGATGGATATAACTTAAAAACACTTTTTTCATTTGAAACTTGAGGCCTATAGTTAGAACCCACAGCCATTTATTGGTGCACTGTCATGGCTCCATAAAACTCTGCATCTGTGATTATACAGAGACATGATGTGTGCATGAGACTTAAAGGTTTCTAAAGATCACACATCATGCACATTGCAGCAGGCATCTGGTATATAGCTTATTTAATATCTCACATTGTACCATTAATATAGTGATTTTGGCCATAACCTGAGAAGTTATTCTTTTGATTGAATGGTCTTTTATTGCCCATATGCTGAGTGAGAAGTAGACTTTAGCTGAATAATTGTATGGTACGCAGGCAAGCTGAAATATCTGGCTTCAGACTGTCATGGTATAAAGTATGAGATTCATAGAATCATAGAATGTAACCTTTCTAGCTAGCATCTGTGATGTAGGGTGACCCAGTATGGAATACTGTATCCTGCTCATCCTGTCAGGCAGATGTTGCCTTCAGTGTCGGTCTTGGGTCCACAACTCAGGACTTGTTATATTGGATTGTTATGCCATTGTTGTTATTTTAAAATTTTCCATGTTACTGTTTCTTTAAGACATGTTAGCAGAGAAGGTGCAGAGTGAATCAGGTGACCTGTCTGCACCAATTGGAATCCTCCAAATTCCCTGTATATAGTGTAGGGGGGGGGGGAGTTGCCGAGAGTGTAGTTTTAGCCCAGAGTGAGTCTGATCTAGCCTCAGCTAGCAGTGCTGAGGTATAGTGTGGAGAAGTCGGAGAGAAGTGTGAGGTGATCTGAGGAGGCCTCAAGCTAATCAAAAGTCTGAACCTGTAGCCACGTCTCTCCTAAGGAAAATCCTCTATGCTCAGGTGAAAAGTCAAAGCCTAGTGGTAAGCACAAAACTCAGCGGAAGAAAAGCAATAGTCTTCAGTCAGTCAGTCTGCAGCACCAAAGTCAGCGTGGGTTGCCATTCATCACAAGTCAGTCACCATACAGCACAACACAAGCAACTACAAGTCCCAGCAAGGCAATAGGTTTCAAAGGTTTACTCTGCATTTCCCTTTGCACCAATCTATACTGTATAGGAATCACCTATCCTGCCACAGTAAAGACAGTTATCCGTAATCTGGTTTGAGAGTATTTATTGCCCGGCGCTTGGCCCAAGAGTCTCAACCGGTGCCCTGGCATCACAAAGTGTTAATTTCCCATTATCCACCCCTTAGACACCACAATGGGGATTGGATAATAATATTATTAGCCACCAGTAATGATATTGTGAATCCAAGCTAGTGTTACACTTCAAAGGGAATCTGTCAGCTCTATTGAGAGCTGCAGACATTTTTAGTGTTAGGGTATAAAAGCAAATTGTACCTTTCCTGGAGTGGGTGGTGGTTGCCAAACATATAAAGTATACTTTGTATTTTTTAGCCAAGTGTTAAGGACGTGGTGCCAAGCTGCTCCAGAGCCAGAGTCTGGCACACCTCTTAGCTTGCCAAAACCTCCCGTTATCTTTTTAACTGACCTACAAGTACATTAGTCAATGAGGTGCTAGAAGGTCAGCGAGGAGAAGTGCCAGGCTGTCACCCTGGAGCAGCTCAGCTCCACCTCCTTGACACTTGGTTAAAAAATAAAAAGGCAATTTTATAAGTTTGGCAACCACCATCGGCTCCAGGAAAGATACAGTTTACCTTTATACCGCAATAGCTGCCCAACTGTGTCTACAGCTCTTTGAGCTGTAAATTGAGATGACAGATTCCCTTTTGGGGTATTGTATGACGAATCCTTTTCACAGTTGATGGCGGGACACAGAATATATATGCCCCTCGAAACGCGTCATCTGATTACACTCTGTTCTTTACACACCCAATATACCTCTGACTGGTGCCCCAAAAAGGATCCAGTTTCTCTCTTTTGTTCTTGGAGCCCAGCTCAGACTGCTCCTCTGGATCAATATGTATTAGTAGGGCATATAGACAGAGGTTACCCCATTAAGATAACCCTTTTAAAAATATTCTCGTGTTTTAGAAAGGTCTTAGAAAATGACAATATAGCAACATTAATGCTTTATCTTCTTATAATATACATTAGTGATCTTCAATAAATAGCATGAGTAATGAAAATATGACTTTAGCAAATATCTATTGATTTCAGATGATTGAGATTCCGGTTTAATCTTTGCAACTGTGATTCAAACATAAATTAAAATAATAAACCTTAAAATGCACAAGGATTCTGATCCAATCATCTTGTTAAGCATGTCGGGTACGATTACAGTGCACAGTGTGGAAATGAAATAGGCAGTCAATGGGATTTGCATTTAGATGGCAGTTGTGGCACCTTATTTCCCTATGCATGTCAACTTTGCTACATTTATAAGTTTAAAGTGTATAATATATGCAACAGTTCCAGAAAATACAGTTATTGAAAAGAGTTTCACAATGTCTCGGAAATATTTTTTTTTTATACAATATACATGTTTATTTTACAATGTGAGCTAAGACATTATCTTCTGGGGTTCATGGGGGGGGGTAAAAAATGATATATATATATATATATATATATATATATATATATATATATATATATATATATATTAACGCATTGACCAAAAAATAATGAACCAAGATAGAAATTGCTGCAAAACCAAACATTCAGTTTACTCTATGTAAATGATCATTATATGGTGTCACAATGTCCATTATATGTCCTATCTAAAGATGAGCGAGCCAAGCCTAGTGAATCGGTCACCCTCAGAACTTTAGGGTTAGATCAGATCACAGACTTAACTTTGCCTAGCTCAGCTTGTGCAAGCCTGGCAACAGCACTACTATTAGCAGAAGGGATGAGATAAACATGGCATTTTGGAACGTGAATGGATAAAAGAAGCACTAAAAACACTGAGATCAGGGTAGCCCAGCATACCTTGCAGCTAGAAGCAAGATCAAATGCCCCTGGTAATCCAGTCATTGCTTGCATTTTGTAACATACAACTCACAGGCCAATCAAGAGAGAGGTGGGTTTTAGACGCTGATAAAACCCTATGCACTGAATTGTGGCCACCATCTTGGAGAAAAAACTGAGGGCAGGCAGACAGTGCACATTAATTACTGATCCCAGAAAGCCTTCACAAATCCAATCGAAAGCCAGCTGAGCAAAGCATTGGTCAATGGGCTGACCTCAGACAGTGACCTCCAGTCACCTGCATTACTGTGTAGAGTTGGTGCACTACAGATCCCAGCAGTATAACTGCAGAACAAGGCCATAAAAGCTATGACATTGCTATACAAAGCAATCTGAGAAAAGCAGTGGGCTATCTTTTGAGGTAAGTTGCCTCACTGAAGTTTAAAAAAAGTACTTTTTTCACATACTACTTTTTTTTTTTTTGGGGGGGGGGGGGGGGGGATAAACTTAGTTTTTTTAGACTTGTGTGTGATTATTTTATTATATGCCAGTACATGTTGCCTGCCTACTAATATGTTCAGCTAATTTAATTAGCACAATGTGGCTGTGCCTGCACGATCAACAGGATACACAGGTAAAGTCATGGAAATACCATCTGTTGTGAGGTGAGGATCACTATATGATAAGTAGCACAATGGGGCCATATTAAAGGCTCTTCATGTCAAAGAATTTACAATTCATGGCAAAATTTTGGCGCAAAAACTTTTCCATCAGATATTCAAAGTGTTTACATGAGAATGATCCAAGGTTTACACTAGCCATGCCAGTTTTGCAAAAGTGGACGTGATTATGTAAATTTCATTTTATACACACACATACACATATATATATATATATATATATATATATATATATATATATATATATATATATATATATTAAGGTGGTTTTTTTTTTTATTAATTGTTGAAAAATAAATATTAACTATTGGAAAATGTTAATTAAAATACAGTATATATACACAGTGGGAATCAAATGTTTGTGCACCCCAGGTAAAAAAATTGTATTAATGTGCATAAAGAAGTCAAGGAAATATGGAAAAATCTCCACTAGGAATCAAATTACAGATTAGACATTCTTATAATATGTCAACAAAAGTTAGATTTTATTTCCATGATTTACACATTCAAAATAACAGAAAACAAAAAAATGGTGTCTGCAAAAGTTTGGGCACCCTGCAGAGTTAATATTTTGTACTACCCCCTTTGGCAAGTATCACAGCTTGTAAACGCTTTTGTAGCCAGCCAAGAGTCTTTCAATTCTTGTTTGAGGTATCTTTGCCCATTCTTCCTTACAAAAGCCTTCCAGTTCTTTGAGATTTCTGAACTGTCTTTCACGCACTGCTCTTTTAAGGTCTATCCATATTTACAATTGTGTTGAGGTCAGGAGATTGTGAAGGTCATGGCAAAATCTTCACCTGTGCCACTGGCTGCAATACAACCCCAGAGCATGATTGATCCACCCCCATGCTTAACAGTTGGACAGAGGTTCTTTTCATTAAGTTCTGTTCCCCTTCTTCTCCAAAACGTACCTTTGCTCATTTCGGCCAATAAGTTAAATTTTAACCTCATCGGTCCACAGAACTTGTTTCCAAAATGCATCAGGCTTGACTATATGTCATTTGCAAAGTTCAAACCCTGATTTTTGTGATGAGGACATAGAAGAGGTTTTCTTCTGATGACTCTTCCATGAAGACCATATTTGTACAAGTATCTCTTTATAGTGGAATAGTGTACCACAACTCCAGTATCTGCAAGATCTTTCTGGAGGGATTGTGCAGTGAAACGTCGGTTGTGTATTGTTTTTCTCACAATCCTGTGAGCTGTTCTGTCTGATATTTTTCTTGGTCTTCCAGATCTTGCTTTTACTGTTCATGATGACTGCCATTTCTTAATTACATTCCGAACAGAGGATATTGACATCTGAAAACTTTTGATATCTTCTTATAGCCTTCTCTAGCTTTGTGAGCGTCAACTATTTTCAGTTTCAGGTTTCTAGACAACTGCTTAGAATAACCCATGCTGCTGATTGTTGGGGCAAGGTCAGATGAGTCTGGGCATTTAAAACCTTTGAGATTGACATCACCTGGTCATCCCAGATGATGATTGAGAACAATCCATAACACTGGCAGGTCTCAACTTTGCAAAGGGGGCAGTGCATGCTGTAAATTCTGCAGGGTGCCCAAACTTTTGCAGACGCCATTTATTTGTTTTCTGTTATTTTGAAAGTGTAAATGATGGAAATAATTTATATATATATATATATATATATATATATATATATATATACATATATATATATATATATATTTTTTTTTTTTTTTTTTTTTTTCATGTTCACTGCTAGAGATGGACAAGGAGTAACATGTCACATGGAAGCACAATGACAGAGCCTGGAGGTGGCATCAGTATTAGGAGATCATATAGTGGCTAAATGACACAGCGTGGAGGTGTTGGCAGCATGAGGAGACCATATAGTGGCTGAATGACACAGCTTGGATGTGGCTGAAGCATGAGGAGATCATATAGTGGCTGAATGACAACGTGTGGAGGTGTTGGCAGCTTGAGGAGACCATATAGTGGCTGAATGACACAGCTTGGATGTGGCTGAAGCATGAGGAGACCATATAGTGGCTGAATGACAAAGCTTGGAGGTTTTGGCAGCATGAGGAGATCATATAATGACTGAATGGTACAGCGTGGAGGTGTTGGCAGCATGCGGAGACCATATAGTGGCTGAATGACACAGCTTTGATATGGCTGAAGCATGAGGAGACCATATAGTGGCTGAATGACTAAGCATGGAGGTGTTGGCAGCATAAGAAGACCATATATTGGCTGAATGACAAAGCGTGAAGGGGTTGTCAGCATAAGGAGACCATATAGTGGCTGAATGACACAGCTTGGATGTGGCTGACGCATGAGGAGAATATAGTGTCTGGATGGCACAGCCTGGAGTTGGCAGCAGCATGAGTAGACACTAGGGCTTCACAATCCCTAAGATTAAAAGATGAATTTAGAAATTTAAATTTAAGATTTAGGGTGGCTAGTGCTACCATAAAAAAAATTTAGGCCCAGACCCAGGCCCAGCAGCATCAGTAAACCATATATTGGCTGAAGGACACAGCCTGATGTTGGCTGAAGCATGAGGAGACCATATAGTGTCTGAATGGCACAGCCTGGAGTTGGCAGCAGCATGAATAGACACTAGGGCTTCACAATCCCTAAGATTAAAAGATGAAGTTTGAAATTTAAATTGAAGATTTAGGGAAGCTAGTGCTATCATAAAAAAATGGGATGGCCGAATGAGACAGCCTGGAGGTGGCAGCAGCAGCAGCATCAGGAGTCCTGAAAGTGACCCCGGTGACAGAGTAGCACAGTGGGTGGAAATACCAGTACCCAGTGATGAAGGTGGGTGTAAAAAGGTCTGATGCAGAGGAATGTTTGTAACTGGGGAGCAGCGCCTTAAATCTGTTTGGCACTACCCATATTTGTGAAGTGTTGGTGTGGCACCATAGTCAATCTACTCATATACATCAGGCATTGGTGGTTGGAAATCCTGGCTGATCCATGCCTGATTCATCTTCACAAAAGTCAGTCTCTCCACATATTTCATGAACAGACGAGTTCTCCTTGGGGTGACTATGGCCCCTACAGCACTAAACACCTGCTCTTATGGCACACTACTGGCCGGGCAGGACAGCTTTTCCAGGGCAAACTCTGATAGTTGTGTCCACAAATCAAGTTTGGCTGCCCAGAAGTTCAGTGACTCTTCAAGGTGTGTAGGCATGGGGATGTCAAGGTATGCCACCACCTGCTGGTTCAGGTCCTGCTCCAGATGTACCTGCTGCAGATGAGTTAATTCACTATGAGGGTGAAGAAAGCTACTCATCACTGACTGTAGACTCAGGCTGCTGCTGATGGAGCTGGTACTGCTCCTGCCACCCCACCCCTCCCCAGCAGCCATGGCAGTGGAAGGTGAGCGCAGGGGGGCGCCCAATTCAGACCTGCGAGAGGATGGACGAAGGTGCCAATAGGCATCGACCAACTGATTACATAGGATGCCTCTATAGAAGGTCACTTTGTCCTCCCTCTCAGTTGGTGTAAAAAAGGCACAATTTTGTGGCGGTAGCGAGGGTCCAATAAGGTGGAGATCCAGAAGTCATCCCGCTGGTGACAATTCAGCTGTCACTACGCATGCTAGTGAGCATGCATCGTGCCATTTGTGCTAGTGACTCGGAGGAACTCCCTGCCTCCATCTCCACTGCATATTACCATGTTGTGTCTGGGTCCTCTGTCTCGCCTTCCTCATAACCTTCTAGCTCCTCTGGTTGCTCCTGCTCCTCTTCTTCTGTCATATCACTAGAAAAAATGCCCATTTGGCGAAACCTAGACTGTGCTCCACTGGGCCTCTCCCTCTCCTCCTCCAGTTCAGTCCCCATAGGGCTCATGTAGCCGTGAGATGTAGGCGCTACATCTCCAGTGCCCTGAACAGCAATCGTTTCCAACACGTGTTGTAAGAAATGAAGCAGTGGAATGACATTGTTCATTCCGTAATCCTGGCGACTTACTAATAGTGTGGCTTCCTCAAAAGGCCTGAGCAAACGTGTAAGTGTCACGTATTAGCTGCCACTGGTTCACATTGAAGTTACGCAGGGGAGTACCCCTATCCGCTTAGATCATCAAGAAATCGGTGATGGCTTTTCTCTGTTCGTACAGTCGGTCCAACATATGGAGGGTGGAATTCACATGTGTGGCAACGTCACAAATTAGACTATGTTGGGGGATACCGTTCTGACGCTGAAGCCATCAGTTCTCTGAAAGGTGCAGAGTCCACCACTTGGAAAGGGAGGGACTGCAGCACCAGCAACTTAGACAGGAGCACATTCAGCTTCTGTGCTGTTGTATGAGTGGGCGCATACTGTTGTCTCTTGGACATGGCTTCGCCGATGGATTGCTGGTGGAGTGGCTGACTAAAAGTGGGAGGAGCAGGAGCATCTGGAGTGAAAGAAGGAGGGTATGACACACAGCTCCCTTCGGCTGAAGTGGTGGAGCCTTGGCTGGCTGAAAGAGGGAGCGGTGGGCCACTGTGTGATGCAGCAGGCTGGACCACTACATCAGAACCACGGTTCTCAGAGGCCGCTTCATGGTGACACTGCATATGTTGACGCAGGGCCGTGGTGCCAACATTGGGACCCTGGCCACGCTTCACCTTCTGTAGACATATCTTACATGTGGCTATGTGAACATCCTCCAGATGCTTGATGAAAAACTGCCACACCGCCAAGTAGCTGATTTTCCCACCAACAGTCCACACTAATTGACTGCTACTGCCGCCATCTCCAGGAACCCCTGTTCCACTACCTCCCGGGAAGGTAGGCTGCCCCGAAGCAGGTGGTCTACCCCGGACAAGTTTGGCTCCAGAATTTACACTTCTGCCACCTTTCTGACTGCAAACCATGCTACCACCTTGGTGGCTCAGCTGCTGCCTCACGAGCAACCTGCAACTCTCTTCTCCTGATGATGATTAAGCCCCCGACTCCCAATTGCGATCGGCTTTATCATCATCAGCAAGTGTCTGCACATCACTGATGTCCTCCTCTTGTTCCTCAACAGTGTCTGCTTCAGGACCCTGAACCCTGGCAACACCGCCTCCCACGTTACTCTCCTCATCACTATTTGCCCGCCTAGCGGAGGAAGTGGTGGATGTTTCCTCCATTTGTTGGCTGGGCAGTAGCTGCTGACTGTCCTCTTTTAGATGGTCCTCAGTGAATAGTGGAGTTGAACCCACAGCATAAGATACTTCTGTAGAGGAGGGAACAGCATAGAACAGGGGCAATGGGAGGACAGGGACTGCTCCCGGGCCATGCCAACTGAGGGTTGTGTCTGAGGAACCCACCGACAGATGTCACTTGTGATGAAGTGGATTACCGTGTTAACCAATCGACGATGGCAGATGGGTTGCTGGTCAAGACACGACCACTAGCTGATTCCAGGAGCTCAGTCCTCTCACTGCGACTCCTGCTGCTACTCGCTCCTAGTCTGCTGTTACCTCTGCCTGATGAATTTAGGCCTCTGCCACTCCTCTGTGCACATCCTGGCACTTCTCTGCATGACATACTTGTGTGTATATGAGGGGAGTACAATATGCTTCACTTCGCTTAAAACAGTATTTGTCTAGAACAGCAGCAGGTGTGTACTTTTGCCTGGACTTTCACAGTATCTAGGCCTTTGACAGATTCACAGGTACAAAATAGTACTCTACTTAGATGTAGGTATGTGGTATGCACTTATGAGGGCAGAAAAATGCGCTACAGTATGCTTAATAAACGTATTGGAGTAAAACACCAGCAGGTGATTACTTTTGGCTGTCCTTTCACAGTATGTAGGCCCTTGACAGAATAACAATACAAAATAGTACACTACATAGATGTACGTATATGGTATGCACTTATGAGGAAAGAAAAATGCGCTACAGTATACTTAAATACAGTATCTGAGTACAACACCAGCCGGTGAGAACTTTTGCCTGGACTTTCACAGTATCTAGTCCCTTGACAGATTAACAGGTACAAAATAGTACACCACTTAGATGTACATATGTGGTATGCACTTATGAGTAGTGTTGAGCGGCATAGGCCATATTCTAATTCGTGATATTTCGCGAATATATGGAAGAATATTCGTCATATATTCGCTAAATTTGCATACGCGAAAATTTGCGTATGCGAAAATTAGCATATGTGAAAATTGGCATATACAAAAATTAGCATATGGTAAAATTTGCATATGTAAATTTTCGCATATGCGAAAATTCGCACACCAGTCTCACACATTAGTATTAGAGCCTTCTTTACACCACACAAGCTGGAAGCAGAGAGGGGTGATCACTGTGATGTGTACTGTGAGAAAAAAACAAAAAAAAATGAATATTCGTAATTACAAATATATATCGCATATTCGCGAATAAAATTTGCATTGCGAATATTCGCGAGCACTTATGAGGGCAGAAAAATGCACTACAATGCACTTAAAAAAATGGTATGTAGTCCCTCTACAGATTAACTTAACGATGAAGGACGTATATTTACGTCCTCCGCCGCGGTGTCATATCGGGTCGGTCCCCACGGCCATCAACGTCCAGGACCCGCAGCTAATACAGGACATCACCGATGCCCTGTATTAACCCTTCAGACGCGGCGATGAAAGCTGACCGCAGCGTCTGAAGCGAAAGTGAAACTATCCCGGCTGCTCAGTTGGGCTGTTTGGGACTGCTGTGGTGAAATTGCGGCGTCCCAAACAGCTTACAGGACACAGGGAGGGACCCTACCTGCCTCCTCAGTGTCCGATCGGCGAATGACTGCTCCGTGCCTGAGATCCAGGCAGGAGCAGTCAAGCACCGATAACACTGATCACAGGAGTGTTCATACATGCCAGTGATCTGTGTAAAAGATCAGTGTATATAATGTTATAGGCCCCTATGGGGGCTATAACACTGCAAAAAAAAAAGGTTAAAAAAGTGTTAATAAAGATCATTTAACCCCTTCCCTGATAAAAAAAAATGCTAGCCCCCTTTTAGCATTAAAAAAATAAAACAGTGTAAATAAAAATAAACAAATTCCGAATTCCAAAAAAAGCGTATTTCTGGTCACTTTTTATGCCATTAAAAAATTAATAAAAAGTGATCAAAAAGTCTGATCAGAACAAAAATGGTACTGATGAAAACTTCAGATCACGGCGCAAAAAATGAGCCCTCATACCGCCCTGTACAGGTAAAAATAAAAAAGTAAAAGGGGTCAGAAGAGGACATTTTTAAACGTATAAATTTTCCTGCATGTAGTTATGATTTTTTCCAGAAGTACGACAAAATCTAAATAAACCTTTATAATTAGGTTTTTAACCGTATGGACCTACAGAATAATGATGAGGTGTCATTTTTACCCAAATATGCACTGCGTAGAAACGTAAGCTCCCAAAAGTTACAAAATGGTGTTTTTTTTCGATTTTGTCGAACAATGATTTTTTTCCGTTTCGCCGTGGATTTTTGGGTAAAATGACTAATGTCACTGCAAAGTAGAATTGGTGATGCAAAAAATAAACCATAATGTGGATTTTTAGGTGGAAAATTTAAAGGGTTATGATTTTTAAAAAGTAAGGAGGAAAAAACGAAAATGCGAACACTGAAAAACCCTGTGTCCTTAAGGGGCTAACAGGTACAAAATAGCACACTACTTAGATGTAGGTATGTGGTATGCACTTAAGAGGGCAGAAAAATGCGCTACTGTACGCTTCAAAAATTATTTGAGTAAAACACCAGCCGGTGATTACTTTTGGCTTTCCTTTCACAGTATGTAGGCCCTTGACAGATTAACAGGCACAAAATAGTACACCACCTAATGTAAGTATGTAGTATGCACTCATGAAGGCAGAATAATGTGGTAAAAAACGTATTTAAATAAAACACCAGCTGGTGATTACTTTTGGCTGTCCTTTCACAGTATGTAGGCCTTTGACAGAGTAACAGGCACAAAAGAGTACACCACTTAGATGTAGGTATGTGGTATGCACTTATGAGGGGAGAATAATGCAGTACAGTATGCTTAAAAAAGTATTTTAGTAAAACACCAGCTGGTGATTACTTTTGCCTGGACTTTGACAGTATGTAGGCCCTTGATAGTTTAACAGGTACAAAATAGTACACTACTTAGATGTACCTATGTGGTATGCACTTATGAGGGCAGAAAAATGCTGTGCAGTACACTTAAAAACAGTATCTGAGTACAACACCAGCCGTGAGTACTTTTGCCTGGACTTTCACAGTATCTAGGCCCTTGACAGATTATCAGGTACAAAATAGTACACCACTTAGATGTACATATGCGGTATGCACTACAGTACACACAAAAAAGTATCTGAGTACAACAGCTGGGAACATTTTCTGCAGTGTGCACCTGACCCTTTTGCTATAGAAGTTAACGAGTTACTCCAGTGGAAAACTCTTTTAAATCAACTGGTGCCAGAAAGTTAAACAGATTTGTAAATTACTTCTATTAAAAAAATCTTTATCCTTCCAGTACTTATTAGCTGCTGAATACTAAAGAGGAAATTATTTTCTTTTTGGAACACAGAGCTCTCTGCTGACATCACAAGCACAGTGCTCTCTGCTGACATCTCTGTCCATTTTAAAAATTGTCCAGAGTAGGAGAAAATCCCTATAGCAAACATATGCTGCTCTGGACAGTTCCTAAAATGGACAGAGATGTCAGCAGAGAGCTCTGTGTTCCAAAAATAAAATAATTTCCTTTGTAGTATTCATCAGCTAATAAGTACTGGAAGGATTAAGATTTTTTTTAATAGAAATAATTTGCAAATCTGTTTAACTTTCTGGCACCAGTTGATAAAAAAAAAGTTTTCCACCGGAGTACACCTTTAATGCAGCAAAAAGTCGGACCTGGCCACCAGCCGGGTAGTCGAGTGCGATGCCATGCACTTCCTTGACTTATAACTAGCAATCGCAGCAGGTCTCATGAGTGGGACTCGCTGTGATCAAAACGTTTTACATGTCTGTGCAACATGACACCTCAAATGTAGTAAAATAACAAAAAATCTTTACTCTCCATACCTGCAGCGATCCAGGGCAGAAGCTCTGGTGGGTTCCCAGAGCTTTTTGTTTTTAACAGCGGTCATGTGACCGCTGCTCCCAATCAGCGGCCTCAGTTGTCACCTGCACTTCTACTGGCATCCTGGCATCGCTCAAAACCGTGATGTCAGTAGGACAGCACGTAACCACTTAGGCGACTGATTGGCTGCAGCAGTCACCTGTCGGCCTCTAGAACACCGATAACACTGATCAATGCTATGCTATGGCATAGCATTGAACAGTATATGCAATCAAATGATTGCATGTCCTAGCCCTCCATAGGGGCTAAAAAATATAAAAAGTGTAAAAAAAAATTTTTATAAAATGAATTAACCCTTTCCTAATAAAAGTTTGAATCCCCCTTTTCCCATTTTTTAAAATAAAATAAAAAAATAAAAATAATCATATGTGGTACCGCCGCGTGCGTAAATATTTGAAATATTAAAATATAAGGGTAGTTAAACCACACGGTCAATGGTGTACACGTAAAAAAAATACAGAAGTCCAAAATTGTGCATATTTGGTCACTTCATATACCATAAAAAAATTATAAAAAGCGATCAAAAAGTCCCATCAAAACAAAAATGGTACTGATAAAAACTACAGACCACAGCACAAAAAATGAGCCCTCATACAGCCCTGTATACGGAAAAATAAAAAGGTTAGAGGGGTAAGAAGATAACAATTTTAAACATATTAATTTAGGTGCATGTTGTTAATTTGTTAATTTTTTAAGTAGTACAATAAAAAAAAAATTTGGAGTCCTTGTAACCATATGGACCTACAGAATAAAGGTAATGTGTCAATTTTACCAAAAAATGCACTGTGTAGAAACGAAAGCCCCCAAAAGTTACATAATGGTGTTTTTTTATTTTTTATTTCATCCAACAAATAAGTTTTTTCCTCTTTCACAGCAGATTATGTTATAAAATGAGTGATGTCAATACAAATCACAATTGGTGACGCAAAAAACAAGCCCTTATATGGATCTGTAGAAGGGGAAGAGGAGGAAAAAACTAAAGTGCAAAAACGAAAATTGGCCTCGTCCTTAAGGTCAAAATAGGCTTCATCCCCAAGGGGTTAAAGGGGTACTCCAGGGGGGGGGGGAAAGTGTTTTCAAATCAACTGGTGCCAGAAAGTTCAACAAATTTGTTAATTATTTCCAGTACTTGTTCTCTCTGCTGCCACCTCTGTCTGTGTCAGGAATTGTCCCGAGCAGGAGAGGTTTGCTATGGGAATTTTCTCCTGCTCTGGACAGTTCCTGACATGGACAGATGTGTCAGCAGAGAGCACTGTGCTCAAACCGGAAAGAACTACACAACTTCATGTGTAGTATTCTGCAGCTGATAAGAACTGGAAGGATTAAGATTTTTAAATAGAAATAATTTACAAATCTGTATAACTTTGTGGCACCAGTTGATTTGAAAACACGTTTTCCCCTGGAGTACCCATTTAAGATATATTGCACTAACATGGTATTTATAGGGGGAAAAAAAATATGCGGGCTGCTTTTCCTTCTATGTCATTTTCTTATTGTATTTATTGTTACCACATTCATTAATATAGATTGTTTATATTCTGGCAAGAGACAATTTTATCAGACATGCCGATATTTCTGTTCCTACCCCTATACAGGAATGTATTTAAAAAAAATAATAATAAAAAGGATCCACACCGATGAAATCCATCTACGAAAATGTCAAGGTATTTGATTGTTCCATCCGCATTAAGGAGAAAACAAAATATGCGGTAGACACAACTTGCTTTTTTGTAGACACAGAGCAGCATTAGTGGAAATATGTTTAAATATTAATCTGAAGATAAATGTTTTATTATGTATCCAAATAATATGAATGATGCTGGAATACAGATTTCCTTGGCTTTGTATCATCCAGGAGGATTATTCTAAATGGAAAAAAGACTGCGGTGGCTTTGTATCCTCCTGTCTTCTGTTGCGTGATGATGTGAGCGCATAATACATAACAGGCATTGCTGAAGATGGCCGTAATAAGATTCAATATTGAGATTTGAAAATTGTGATATAAAAAGACTACGATAATAGTAATATTGAATAATATCTAATACTGAATATTCTAAAATCATCAATCTTCTTACTTAGAGCTGTTTCCTAACCAGGGTGCTTCCAGCTGTTGCAAAACTACAACTTCCAGCATGCTCGGATAGCCAGAGGCTGTCCGGGCATGTTGGAAATTGTAGTTTAGCAACATCTAGTCTTTATAAAATATTTGCCTTTCATCAGACATCTTTAAGTGGTTGATTTTAACCACAGCTGCCTCAGGAAACCAAACTGATCACTAGAAAGGGTCAAAAGAAACCCTTTCCTGTTCCAGTCAAGTTTGAATAGGTGCACAATGTCTATGGGACAATGTCTATTGCACTTGGCTGTTTCTATTCATCCTATAGACCAGTGGTCTTCAACCAGCGGACCTCCAGATGTTGCAAAACTACAACTCCCAGCATGCCCGGACAGCCGTTGGCTGTCCGGGCATGCAGGGAGTTGTAGTTTTGGAACATCTGGAGGTCCGCAGGTTGAAGACTACTGCTATAGACCAATGTTTTCCAACCACTGTGCCCCCACCAGCCTTTGGCATGCTGGAATTTGTCATTTTGCAACAGCTGGAGGCACCCTGGCTGGGAAACACTGAATAGAGCAGAATGTGGTCAACCAATGCTCATGTGTGACCAAATCTCCATTCAAGATCGTTTGGTACGAGTGACTTGGAAACTCATTTATAGTTATTGATAGACAACTCAGTGTTGAGATCCCCAGGAAAAATAAATGCATAATTTTCAGATATATTGCAGATAGGTGTTTGACGTTTATTGTGAGATACCTTTAAAGGTGTTCTCCACTGCCCTGCCTTCCGGAGCTCCACTCGCAGCGTCCGGAAGTTCATTACTCCGAATCCTGTGTGCGGGCTTCCGCGTCGAGGCCGCCCCCTTGTGATGTCACATCCGCCCCTCGTGACGTCATGCCGCCCCCTCAACGAAAGTCTATGGGAAGGGGGAGCAACCGCTGTCACGAGGGGGAGGGCGTGATGTCACGAGGGGGCAGCCTCGAAAACGGAAGCCCGCACACAGCGTTCGGAGTAATGAACTTTCGGACGCTGCGAGAGGAGCTCCGGAATGCAGGGCAGTGGAGAACCCTTTAACCTTTTGCTCCTGATAATATCTAATGAACTTTGGTGTAATGCCTTAGGGTTAAAACATAATACTCTAAACAATGTACTAAATGTATAACTATGGAGTAAAATGTTCACAATTTGAGATTTGATGTAAAAAAACCAGAAGATAAATCTAAATCGAATCAATATTTGGTGTGACCGCCCTTTGCCTTTAAAACGGCATCAGCTTTTCTTACTTACTTGCACACAGTTTTCAAAGGAGTATCACAGCCTTCACTCCCCTTCCCATGGACATGAATGGAGGGGAGTGATGTCATGACCACGGCCGCCCGAAAATGGTTCTCTGCTGTTTTCCCAACAGCAATTTTAAGATCTCTCCACAGGTGTTCAATGGGATTTTGATCTGGACTCATTGCTGGCCACTTCAGAACTCTCCAGTGCTTTGTTGCCATCCATTTGTGGGTGATTTTTGACTTATGTTTGGGGTCATTGTCCTGCTGGAAGACCAAGATCTCGGACGCAAACCCAGCTTTCTGACACTGGGCTGTACAGGGTGACCCAAAATCCGTTGATAATCCTGAGATTTCATGATGTCTTGCACACATTGAAGGCACCCAGTGCCAGAGGCAGCAAAACAGCCCCAAAACATCATTGAACCTCCACCATATTTCCCTGTAGGTACTGTGTTCTTTTCGTTGTAGGCCTCATTCCGTTTTTGGTAAACAGTAGAATGATGTGCTTTACCAAAAAGCTCTATCTTGGTGTCATCTGTTCACAAGATGTTTTCCCCAAAGGATTTTGGCTTACTCAAGCTCATTTTGGCTAAATGTAGTCTTGCTTTTTTATGTCTCTGTATCAGCAGTGGGGTCCTCCTGGGTCTCCTGCCATAGCGTTTCATTTCATTTAAAGGTCAGCTTGAATATCTTTGGAACTTGTTTGGGGCTGCTTATCCACCATCAGGATTATCCTGCGTTGACACCTTTCATAAATTTTTCTCTTCCATCCACGCTCAGGGAGATTAGCTACAGTGCCATGGGTTGCAAACTTCTTGATAATCTTGCACACTGTGCACAAAGGCAAATCTAGATCTCTGGAGATGGACTTGTAACCTTGAGATTGCTGATATTTTTCCACAATTTTGGTTGCCCATGCTTAGTGTGGCACACACAGACACACAATGCAAAGACTAAGTGCACTTCTCTCCTTTTTATCTGCTTTCAGGTGTGATTTTTATATTGTCCACACCTGTTACTTGCCCAAGTGAGTTTAAAGGAGCATCACATGCTTGAAACAATCTTATTTATCCACAATTTTGAAAGGGTGGCAATAATTTTGTCCAGCCCATTTTTGGGAGTTTGGTGTGACATTATGTTTGCTTTTTTTCCTCCCTTTTTTGGTTTAGTTCCAATACACACAAGGGGAATAAACATGTGTATAGCAAAACATGTGTTACTGCAATCCTTTTCTGTGAGAAATACTTCATTTTCTTGAAATATTTCATGGGTGCCAACATTTACGGCCATGACTGTAGATACCAATTTAGAAGGTTCTCTTCCATCGAAATGTATACCAATGGTATAACTCATGGATTTAAAGTTATCTACATAGATTGGATGAATTATGCCCTCATGTTTCTATCTTCTTTTTTGTTCAATATTAAAAAAAAATGCAAAGCCCCATGGATGTTTGCTTTGAGAAATACCTAAATAAAAGTAAACCTTTTTTGCATGATACATGTTTGAAATGCAGTTGTCTTCTATAGAATGTAAAATATTGACTCATGATATGAATCTAGCTTCTGCACAAAATAATAAAATTAAAGATAAATAAAAGTATTCAGGCCAGATTGTTGCCTATATTTCTTCCAGTTTTCAACAAACAGAAAAAGTCAAACACATTTGGACAAAAAGAATGAAAATATGTAGAGATGAGCGAACTTTTGAAAATTCGATTTGGCTGATTCGCCAAATTTTCCGGAAAAAATTTGGTTCGGACCGAATTTATTTACAGCGAATAGCTATTAAAAAACGGCTATTTCTGGCCTACAGAGAGCCTCAAAAGGCGTGTAAAGCACTTTGCCTTGTCCTAATACGCATAAGGAGTGTGCTGCGTTAGTGAAATAATACTGTTATTCAGTATGACATGCAGATTACAGGCATTGCTATTAGAATCACTGCTGCAGAGCATCGATGTGGCAGCAGGGAGACCATACGGTGTCAAAATTGAAGAGAATAAAGATATTTTTTATGTAATTTTTCTTTGTTTTAATTTAATTTAAATATATTTATATTTTTTGAGTACCCATTCTGGTGACCATCGAGCTGGCAGTCCTCTGCCAGGCGAGATACCACCAGTTCCAGATCCTGCCTCTCAGCACCCCCCTGACTATGAAAATGTGAATGTTTCATTTAATCAGTTATGGTTCATCGTTATCGCTCCAAGCTGTTTCATTGGATTCTTGTGATAATTCCAAAGGTAATATGATGTAGATGACCATAGGGCCTCAGTCTTTCTTAAATTTAAGAATTATATTAGATTCACAATTTTAATGTCCCGGTGTTTACTTTGAACTAATACTGTATGATCACAATACCCAATCTAACAAGGAGTCACATGGTGGCACAATGACAGAGCCTAGAGGTGGCAGCAGCATGAGGAGACCATAATCTGTCAGAATGACACAGCCTGGAGGTGGCAACAGCCTGACAAGACCATAGGGCCTCAAAATAGAGAATATTAAAAATATTTTTGAAATTTTAAATTGAAGATTTTAGATAAATTAAAAAATTTTTAAGTTTAATTTAAGGTGTCAACAGCATAAGGAGACCATATGGTGGAACAATGACACAGCCTGGAGCTGGCGACAGCATGAGTAGACAATAGGGCTTCACAATGCCTAAGATTAAAAAATGAATTTTAAAATTGAAATTGAGGATTTATGGTAGCTAGTGCAACCATAAGATATTTTTAGGTAATGTCCCAGGCCCATCAGCATCAGTAAACCATATAGTGGCTTAATGGCACAGCTTGGAGCTGGCGGCAGCATGAGTAGACAATAGGGCTTCACAATCCCTAAAACTAAAAGATGAATTTTAAAATAGAAATTTAAGATTTTGAAATTGAAGATTGCAATCCCAAATTTTAATGTCCCAGGCCCCGGTATGTGGTTACAAAAGGACCAAATCTAACATGGAGGCACATATCACATGGCAGCACAATGACAGAGCCTGGAGGTGGCATCAATATGAAGAGCTCATTTAGTGGCTGAATGACCACCTGGAGTTTGTGGCAGCATGAGGAGACCATATAGTAGCTGAATGGCACCGCCTGGAGTTGGCAGCAGCATGAGTAAAACATGTAGTGGCTGAATAACACAGCCTGGAGTTTGTGGCAGCATGAGGAGGCCATATAGTGTCAGAATGGCACAGCCTTGAGGTGGCTGATGCATGAGGAGACTATATGGGAACGTAGGGGGTCTAGCGTAACTTACCTCGAGGGACTCAGTACCTGTCTCACCAAATAAAGGGTATCTCATGCTACACCCCCGTTTTTTGTTTTTTCCCCCCCTCTCCTCATAAATTTTCTCATCACATGCATTATAACCAATACTTAATTAATTGCCCTATTCATATTTCGATAATCAGTTAATATTTATCCTCTGTTGTGCATATCAACACTTAGCCAGGCTCATGTATATCTCAATTTATAATCATCTTAAACAAGTGAATTGCCCTATAATATGCACTGCTTTCGTTACTACGGACCCGCTGTCAGACCCAGCACCGCCCTCTGTAGTCATCAGAGAGGGCGGTGCGCTATGACGCGGCGCCGGACGGAAACAGGAGATGACGAAAGACGCCGGCATGGTCTCAGTGAGCGCTAAGCAACCGTTAGAGACAGACGGCTCCCCGCCGGGTATAGCGCATCCATCTGAGAGCCATTAACCGGACGTGCGGCTACAGGAGTGTGAGTACGATTGCTGGTGCGACGCGCACTGTTTGCATTGCAGGTACCAGCATCTCCATATTGATTGGGACTCTGTATTTTTATTATAGGTATCGGGGCAAACATTTGGAAATTGTGAATATGTGTCTTTCCTCTAGGTATTTATACAAATACTATAAACGGCCAGTAACTATGGAATTGTGGATGGCACATTGAAACCTCTCTCTATGTTTATGTTTTATTTACAGGTTGCCCTGAAGGATGATTTTACCTCCTGTAATGAGAGCCACACTATGGCAATAGGGATATACACTATGTATCGGGTGTTTCCCTATTAGTTAAGCTAAAGCAATTAAGGGATATACACTGTGTATTGGGTGTTTCCCTATGAATTAAACTACACCGTTTGTTTTATACTCTATTGATATTTTATCATATAGCAGTATTATTATCTATTGCATATTGTATACATCACCCCTGAGGAAGCCACAAAGTGGCAGAAACGTGTTGGGTGACATCTGGCAATATTTATGCATTTTTTACCATAAATCCACATAATATGTGGTAACTGCTTTTTGTGTTGTTTTGGAGTTAGAGCACTTTTTCTTTATCACAAGGTGTGGTGTATTTTAGAGTACTACATTAAAAGTTATGTTTTATAAGGTATTTCCCCCTCTCAGCATCGAGAATAAGATTTTTCGAGTTGATTTTTGACTAAAGCATGAGGAGACCATATAGTGTCTGAATGGCACAGCCTGGAGTTGGCTGAAGGATGAGGAGACCATAAAGTGGCTGCTTGGCACAGCCTGGAGTTGGCTGAAGCATGAGAAGACCATATAGTAGCTGGTTGGCACAGCCTGGAGGTGGTGAAGCATGTGGAGACCATATAGTGTCTGAATAGCACAGACTGGAGGTGGCTGAAGCATGAGGAGACCATATAGTGGCTGAATGGCACAGCCTGGAGGTGGTAAAGATTGAGGAGACCATATAGTGGCTGAATGGCACAGCCTAGAGTTGGCTGAAGCATGAGGAGAAAATATAGTGGTTGAATGAGACTGGAGGTTGCAGCAGCAGCATTAAGAGTCCTGAAAGTGACCCGGTGACAGACTGGTGCAGTGGGTGGCAATACCAGTACCTGGTGACGAAGGTGGAAGTGTTGGTCTGGCACAATGGTCACTCTACTCTGATGCATCAGGCATTGGTGGGTGGAAATCCTTGCTGATCCATGCCTGATTCATCTTCACAAAGGTCAGTCTCTCCACATTATTTGTGGACAGACGAGTTCTCCTTGGACAGCTTTTCCAGGGCAAACTCTGCTACTTGCGGACAAAAATCAAGTTTAGCTGCCCAGAAGTCCAGCTGATCTTCAAGGTGTGTTGGCACAGTCATGTCAAGGTATGCCACCACGTGCTGGTTCAGGTCCTGCTCCAGTTCTACCTGCTGCTGATTAGTTGCTTCACTATGCGGGTGAAGAAAGGTACTCATCAGCGACTGTAGACTCAGGCTGCTGCTGATGGAGCTGGTACTGCTCCTGCCTCCCCAGCAGCCATGGCAGTGAAAGATGAAGACAGAGGGCCCCTGAGGCAGACCTGCGAGAGGATGGACGATGGCGCCGATAGGCATCTACCAACTGACTACGTAGGATTTCTCTGTAGTAGGTCAGTTTTTCCTCCCTCTCAGTGGGTGTGAAAATGGCCCCCATTTTGTGCCGGTAGCGAGGGTACAAGTTGGAAGTGACTCGGAGTGACTCCCTGCCTCCATCTCCACTGAATACTGCAACAGTGTGTCTGGGTCCTCTGTCTCGCCTTCCTCGCAACCCTTTAGCTCCTCTGGTTTCTCCTGTTCCTCAAAGGACTAATAATGTGGCATCCTCAAAGGGCCTGAGCAAACGGCAGGTGTCATGTATGAGTTGCCACTGGTTCACATTGAAGTTATACAGGGGAGTACCCTTATCCGCTGGGCTCATCAAGAAGTCGGTGATGGCTTTTCTCTGTTCATATAGTCGGTCCAACATATGGAGGGTAGAATTCCAACGTGTGGCAAAGTCGCAAATCAGACTATGTTGAGGGATATCATTCTGATGCTGCAGCTCAAAGAGGGTGTGCTTTGCCGTGTATGAGTGGCTCAAGTGCATGCAAAGTCTCATTCCCATTGTTAGGATATCTTGCAAATAGGGGGAACACTTCAGGAACCACTTGACAACCAGATTGAACATGTGCGCCATGCAGGGCGCATGGCTCAGCTTTCCCAGTCGCAGCGCAGACAAGATGTTCTTCCCATTGTCAGTCACCATGGTTCCCATTTCCAGTTTTCGTGGAGTAAGCCATGCTCTGATTTCTTTACGAATGACTTTTAGCAGTTCCTCCTCTGTGTGACACCGTTTGCCAATGCAAACCATGTGAAGAACAGCGTGACACCGCCGTGTCCTGCACACATAGTATGATGAATGGGCACTGAGACTTGTCTGGGCAGTGGAGGAAGAGGAGACGGAGTCACACACTGTCACAGGACCAACGAAATGAGCGGCGTGACCAGTCGGTGTTGGTGTTGTAGCTGTGCAAGAACCACATTCACCCAGTGAGCCGTAAAGGACGTGTATTTATTATCCGTGACCATAGTTAGAGCTCCAGATGTCGGTGCTGCCGTGCACTTCGGTACACACCGGCAGGCTCAAGGACTGGCCCACCTTCTCTTCCACAAATTTGTGCAGGGCTGGCACTGCCTTCTTCGCAAATAAATGATGGCTTGGCACTCTCCACCTCGGCATAAGCCATCAGTTCTCTGAAAAGTGAACCAATTGAAAAGGGAGGGACTGCAGCACCAGCAAATTGGACAGGAGCACATTCACCTTCTGTGCCGTTGGATGAGTGGGGCGCATACTGTTGTTTCTTGGACTTGGCTTTGCCGATGGATTGTTGCGGAATGATTGACTAAAAGTAGGAGGAGCAGGAGCATCTGAAGCGACAGAAGGACAGTATGACACACAGCTCCCTTCGGCTGAGGTGGTGGAGCCTTGGCTGGCTGAAAGAGGGAGCATCATACCACTAGGTGATGCAGCAGGCTGGACCACTACATCGGAGCCACGGTTCTCCCAGGTCCTTTTATGGTGGTGCAGCATATGTTGACGCAGGGCCTTGGTGCCAACTTGGGGACCCTGGCTATGTTTCACCTTCTGCCAACACATCTTGCATGTGGCTACATTAACCTCCGGATGTTTGATGAAATACTGCCACACCGTCAAGTAGCTTATTTTCCCACCAACAGTTCGCACTAATTGACTGCTACTGCCGCAGTCTCAGGGAACTTTTGTTCCATTACCTCCCAGGAAGGTAGGCTGCCACAGAGCTGGTGGTCTCCCTCGGGCACGTTTGGCTTCAGAATTTCCACTTCTGCCACCATGCTGACTGTTAACCATGCTACCACCTTGCTGGCTCAGCTGCTGCCTCACGGGCAACCTGCAAGCCTCTTCTCCTGATGATGATGAATCCCCTTCTGCACCTGGCTCCCAATTGCGATCGGCTTCATTATCATCAACAAGTCTCTGCACATCACTGATGTCCTCCTCAGGTTCCTCAACATTGTCTGCTTCCGGACCCTCCCACATCACTCTGCTAATCACTACTTGCCCACCTAGTGGAGGAAGTGGCGTAGCTGCTGACTGTCCTCTATTAGATCGTCCTCAGTGAATAGGGGAGCTGAACCCACAGCATAAGATACTTCTGTGGGGAGGGAAGAGCATAGGACAGAGACAATGGGAGGACAGGGACTGCTCCCGGGCCATGCCAACTGAGGGTTGTGTCTGAGGAACCCTCCGACTGTTTACTGGGGTATCAGATGTCACTTGTGAAGAAGTGGATGACCGTGTTAACCAATCAATGACGGCAGATGGTTTGCTGGTCGAGACCCGACCGCTATCTGATACCGTGAGCTCAGGCCCCCTGCTGGGACTCCGCTGCCACTTGCTCATAGTCTCCTGTGACCTCTGCCTGCACCTGATGAATTTAGGCCTCTGTCACTCCTCTGTGCATGCCCTGGCACTTCTCTGCCTGACATACTTAGTGCGTATGTGAGGGGAGTACTATACGCTTCACTACACTTAAAACAGTATTTGTCTAGAACAGCAGCAGGTGTGTACTTTTGCCTGGCCTATTACAGTATCTATGCCCTTGACAGATTAACAGGTACAAAATAGTAAACTACTTAGATATACTTATGTGGTATGCACTTACAATGGGGATCAAAAGTTTTGGCACCCCAGGTAAAAATTTGTATTAATGTGCATAAAGAATGTGCCAATGAAAGATGGAAAAATCTCCAAAAGGCATCAAATTAAAGATTAGAAATTCTTATAATATGTCAACAAAAGTTAGATTTTATTTCCATCATTTACACTTTCAAAATAACAGAAAACCAAAAAATGGCGTCTGCAAAATTTATAGCATGCACTGCCCCCTTTGCAAAGCTGAGACCTGCCAGTGTCATGGATTGTTCTCTATCATCATCTGGGAAGGCCAGGTGATGTCAATTTCAAAGAATTTAAATGCCCAGACTCTTGCCCCAACAATGCCCCAACAATCAGCACCATGGGTTCTTCTAAGCAGTTATCTAGAAATCTGAAACTGAAAATAGTTGACATTCACAAAGCTGGAGAAGGCTATAAGAAGATAGCAAAACTTTTTCAGATGTCAATGTCCTCTCTTCAGAATGTAATTGAGAAATGGCAGTCATCAGGAACAGTGGAAGTTAAAGCAAGATCTGGAAGACCAAGAAAAATATCAGACAGAACAGCTCGCAGGATTGTGAGAAAACAATTCAAAACCCACGTTTGACTGCACAATCCCTCCATAAAGATCTGGCAGACACTGGAGTTGTGGTACACTATTCCACTATAAAGAGATACTTGTACAAATATGGTCTTCATGGAAGAGTCATCAGAAGAAAACCTCTTCTACATCCTCACCACAACAATCAGCGTTTGAACTTTGCAAATGAACATATAGACAAGCCTGATGCATTTTGGAAACAAGTTCTGTGGACTGATGAGGTTAAAATTTAACTTTTTGCCCGGAATGAGCAAAGGTACGTTTGGAGAAGAATGGGAACAGAATTTTCTGAAAAGAACCTCTGTCCAACTGTTAAGCATTGGGGTGGATCAATTGTGCTTTGGAGTTGTATTGCAGCCAGTGGCACAGGTAACATCTCACGAGTAGAAGGAAAAATGGATTCAATAACATTTCAGCAAATTTTGGATGCTAACTTGATGCCATCTGTGAAAAAGCTGAAGTTAACGAGAGGATGGCTTCTACAAATGGGTAATGATCCTAAACACACCTCGACATCCACGGGGGGATTACATCAAGAGGCGTAAACTGAAGGTTTTGCCATGGCCTTCACAATCTCCTGACCTCAACATAATTGAAAATCTATGGATAGACCTTAAAAGAGCATTGCGTGACAGACAGCCCAGAAATCTAAAAGAACTGGAAGACTTTTGTAAGGAAGAATGGGCAAAGATACCTCAAACAAGAATTGAAAAACTCTTGGCTGGCTACAAAAAATGTTTACAAGCTGTGATACTTGCCAAAGGGGGCAGTACAAGATATTAACTGTGCAGGGTGCCCAAACTTTTGCAGACGGAGGTTTAATTTGCCAATAGAAGGACCTCAAAACACCACTCAGCCTCTCAAAAAAGGTCTTGGGGGGATTGTCGGAGAAAGATGAAAGAGATACAGAAATTTGGTTAAGTAAACCATCTTAAAAATATTAATCCTATCAGCCAGAGACAGGGGCAAGGAGGACCAAGACTGTAATTTAACCGACACTGACTCCAACACCGGTAACAAGTTCAACCGCACATAGTCCGTCACACAAGGAGAAACCTTCACTCCCAAGTATCTTAATCGAGGGACAACCTGCAGCTAGTGGGGGAGAGGAGGCACCGGATCCGCTGCCCTAGAAAGGGCCATCAAGGAGGACTTACCCCAATTAGCTCTGAGACCAGAAAAATAACCAAATTCTGCCAAAAGGGAGAACAGGGCCCGGAACATCTGCCAAATAAACCAACGTATCATCCGCATACATGGATACCCTTTCCTCCAAAGAGCCCCTACAGATCCCATGAATATTAGGGGATGCACGGATGGCCCCAGCTAATGGCTCTACTGCTAGGGCAAACAGAAAAGGAGACAAAGGACAACCTTGCCTCATGCCCCTACCCAACCCAACCCAAAGGCCTCGGAAACCTCCAGATTACTTCTAACCCTTGCCCTAGGATTGTCATAAAGCAGCGGCACCCATGCCCGAAACCCAGGGCCAAATCCAAGGACTCCCAGGACACGCCTTAGATATAACCATTCCACTGAGTCAAAGGCCTTGTAGATGTCTAGGCTAACCACATAACCCCCAGAGGTCTCCCCTGCTGCTGCAGCTATATTCAGGTGCAATCTCTGGACATTGATATCCGAAGCCCTCCCAGGCATGAATCCTGTTTGGTCAGGATTCATGACAGTGGCTATAACCTTACACAATCGATTAGCTAGCACTTTAGCTAAGATTTTTATGTCAACATTCAGGAGAGAAATCGGTCTATAAGAATTCGGCATAGTCGGATCCTTGCCCGGCTTGAGGAGGACTACAATAAGAGCTTCCCTCATGGAGTCAGGGAGTCGGCCATTATCCAAAACTGCATTAAAGAGGTTTGGTAAAATAGGGATTAGCCTCTCCTCATTCATCCTGTACCAGTCCCCAATCATGCCATCTAACCCTGGTGTCTTCCCAGGCTGCAGGGAAGAAATAGCCATCGAAATCTCAAGATCAGAAAAGAGGGCATCCAAAGCATCCATCTGAGCTCTAGTCAATGGTGTCAAGGGCAAAGATTTAAGAAAGGGTATTAAGCCTTCAGGAACCCCTGGAATCTGGGAGGTATACAGAGCCTGGAAAAAGTCACAAAACACAGCGTTAATGCAGACCGGGTCTGTCACTAGTACCCCAATAGGCTCTCTGATACATGGAATAGCTGCCACCGGCCTACTCTCCCTAGCCAAGTATGCCAGGAGCCTACCGTTTTTATCCCCGAATTCGAATATGGCGGCTTCCCTGTCAACCAATCTTTTCTGAAGCCTCTCCTTTTGAAGGATCACGAGAGCTCTCTTGGCCTTCAACCATTGCCGTTCAACAGATGGGGACAGGTCCCTCACTACCTCCACCTCCAAAACACCTATCTCGAATTGTATTACCCTTTCTCTAAGTGTATACACCCATCTCTGGCCTGCCACCCCGCCCCCCCCCCCCCCCACAAAGGTCCCCCGCACATGGGGTTTATAGGCGTCCCATTGCACCAGCACATCCGGGTGGGAACTATTATGCTCCCAAAAACAGTTATGAGCTTCTAACAGCGAGGCTGTCACCAGCTCCTCCCTTAACCAACCGGGATGCATCTGCCACACCTTGGAGGAGGGACGAGGGCCTAAACCTAGGGAAATTGAGAGCGCTGAGTGGTCAGAGATCCCCCTAACGGTGTACACAGCGTCACTCACCAGAGGCAGAAGATCAGAGGAGGCAAAGGCCAAATCAATCCTGGAGAATGACATATGTACTGCTGAATAAAAGGAGAACACCGGGTCAGACGGATGCTTCCAGCACCAAACCTCAGTAAGGGACAGAGCAAAACTCCAGCTATGTAGACCAGAGGAGCCAGGATCTGTAGCACTGGTGCGATCAACACATGGATCCTGAACTGTGTTGAAGTCACCTACAGGGAGAACAGGTAGAGAGGGAAACGTTAGCAATTTAGACATAATTCATTCTAAGGTCTCTACAAAGAAAGGAGGGGGGACATAAACGGACACTAAAAGAAAACTAAAGGCATGTAGGGAGCAATGAATAATCACAAATCTCCAAAAATGACCGCAAGCTACTTGATTGTTGGCTAAGGGAAGGGATTTAGTAACCAAATAGAGACTCCCCTAGCTGAGGAAGAATAGGTAGAGCGATAACCACTCGCTATCCAAGTCCTCTTTAAAGGTAGAATCTTCTGACCAGTCAAATGAGTTTCCTGTAAACAGATAAGATGAGGGGACTGTTTTTTGATAAAATCTGAGCACAACGCCCGTGCAGACCCAATCTGCAGAAGTACCACATAGAAATAAACCCACCCTCTATATCATAGAGGAAGCACACACCAACCATCCTAACTGGGGAGGCATACCACCACACAGGAGACTCCGGGAGCGCACCACAAACACACCACAAACAAGACACAGGACTAAACAGACAAACAAAGGAAACAAACAGAAAAACACTAAACTCGTGCAGACCTATACTCTGAATTGTTTTCTGATATTTTGAAAGTGTAAATGATGGAAATAAAATCTAACTTTTGTTGACATATTATAAGAATGTCCAATCTGTAATTTGAGTCTTTTTGGAAATTTTTCCATCTTTCCTTTGCTTCTTTATGCACATTAATACAAATTTTTACCTGGGGTGCCCAAACTTTTGATCCCCACTGTATGAGGGCAGAACAATGCGCTACAGTAAGCTTAGAAAAGTTCTTGGATACAACACCAGCTGGTGAGTACTTTTGCCTGGCCTTTCACAGTATCTAGGCCCTTGACAGATTAACAGGTACAAAATAGTACACTACTTAGATGTACGTATGTGGTATGCACTTAGTACGCTTACAAAAACGTTTTGGAGTAAAACACCAGCCGGTGATTACTTTTGGCTGTTCTTTCACAGTATCTAGGCCCTTGACAAATTAGCAGGTACAATATAGTACACTACTTATATGTATGTATGTGGTATGCACTTATGAGGGCATAAAATTGTGCTACAGTACGCTTAAAAAAGTATTGGAGTACAATACCTGCCGGTGAGTACTTTTGCTTGGCCTTTCACAGTATCTAGGCCCTTGACAGATTAATAGGTACAAAATAGTACACTACTTAGATGTATGTATGTGGTATGCACTTATGAGGGCAGAAAAATAAGCTACAGTACACTTAAAAACCAGCAGTACATAACAGTGCTGGAGAACACAAAAGCTGTGTACTAAACCCAATGGACTGTATTATTCTGTGTACAGACTAGTATAACCAGCAGGTGATTTGTTGTGGGACAAAGACACAGAATTGCACTGAAAAATTATTCCTGTCTCCTCTGCTAAGGTTTATGAAGTTGAAGCAGCTTGTTGAAATGTATGAGGCAACACACTACTCTCTGCACCTCTCTGTAATGCAAAGCTGTATAAAGTGACTGGGAGGTTAATCACTGCAGTAAAAATCCTTTTGAGTGGAAAAAAGCACGGCTCTCAGTCCACCAGAATGCTGATGTGACTAGGAGGTGAAATGCTGCTGGAAAAAGCTTTTCTGTGTAACACACAAAGGCTGTCCGTCCTATCTCTCTGCAGTGTAATGAATGAAGTGATGAGCCGCAATATGCCGATTATATAGGGTTGTGACATCACAGGGTGACTGGCTGCTGAAAGTCTGCATCCTGCATGTGATTCAGGGTCATCCTGCCTACCGTTGTTCCCGCCTTCCCAGAGTTCCTTGCCCCATGTCCTCACATGTGGATCCGCCATTTTAGATGCCCTGGAGCCTGGACCGCACTAGATGGAGTTTAATGAAGCAATTCGCGCAACAGAATCGCTGCGATATTCACATTAATTGCGCATCAAATCTTTCATAAAAATTGTAACGAATTCGGATTCGTCAGCTTTGATTCACTCATCTCTAGAAATATTTTTTCGGCTTTAAAGCAGGCAAACTAAAAAATGGTCTTATTCGTCTAAGGGTCTAACTAAACTAGATAGTGTTAAGATGTGCCAGATATTTAAACAGCCTGGGGCACTGTTAGAAATCTAGCACAAGCTTTGATTGCCTAGTCTTAAAAGGGTACTCCTCACCTGGATTCAAGTCTAAATTAGGAGACATGACAGGTATGTATGTACTAGCCATCATGCCCCTACCCATAGACATTTATGGAGGGGGTGTGATGTGATGTCATGAACACAGAAGCTCCAAACTTCCATGTTAAGAATGCCGAGGTGCCGGCCCAGAGATCATGGGGGTCTCAGCGGCTGGACCCCTCCCACGGTCATACATCTTGTCACCGCTGCGAGCCCTCTGCAATCTCCTGCATGATGATCCCCGGCTCTAGTCATGCACAGTGTGAGGTCAACATACCCCTTCATGCATCTTTATGGGAGCACCAGAGATACAAAAGTACAGTCCTGGAGTACACCTTTTAATTATTTGTGGTGTGTTTTTTTTTTTCCATGTTACTTACTGTAAAATTCTGATATCAGTTTTAATCCATTCTTTCTATCTGTCATCATGACCAAACTAAAAAAGATGAATGCACTTTGGCAACAGTTTGAGTACCATAGAAATGGATAGGACCTGTCAAGAGATCAATCATGATCAAAAACACATGCTGTTAAAAATGCCAGATTGGCCCTAAAACTGCTGAATGTATATTTTACACTTTATTGAACACATATCATTATTCTGCCTTTTTATACCTCTAAAATCTAATATAGGGCTCTATTTTCTATGACTATATATATTGATTCGGAAAGGTGAATTATACCCATGTTTAAGGCCCAATTTATATGGATGCTGAATTTTCACCTATTTAGCATTCATCTCGGTGTCTTTTCAACATGAAAACCACTGACTTCAAAACAATGTCACAGATTTTTTAGCATCTAAAATAAAGGACATATGACTTTCTTCAATAGATAGATAAATAGATAGATAGATTCATTTTTTTTTTTTTTTAAGGAGAACCGCACTCCAATTGTAGATTTGGGGGCATGCTGGTACAAGCCCGGGTCAGGGGCTCACCGTGCAGACAAAAATCTAAAAAATTGGCAGCGCTCCATGTATAAGATGAATTAGAGTTAGGCTTTCTTCATCAAATGGTAAGGCAAAGTGTGTGTGTAAATGCAACCATTTGTATTGTGCTTCAAAATAAAAAATTTTAATCAGTGTCTAAATTTCAAATACTTGTAAAAAAAAGATAAAAAAAATCAACAGGATCTGATTTAACTCCTTCAGTCATTCTTGGAATCCCTCTATCAGGTGTGTATATAAGGTGTCTTGGATGTTCCAGATCCTGCCATGCTTACTGAACTGTTCACACAGAGGCATGTACACAGTGTAGGGTCCGTCCCAAGGAGGCTACCTTATCGCGGTGGGACGGTCCAAGCTATTTGACCGCCGGCGGAGACAAATTTGCGAGCAAAGTGCCTCACTATTTCATAGTTTCACATTTGCATCTGTCACGATGCCGGCTGGCAGGCAGTGGACCCTCTGTGCCAGAGAGGGATTGGCGTGGACCGTGCTAGTGGACCGGTTCTAAGCCACTACTGGTTTCCACCAGAGCCCGCCGCAAAGCGGGATGGTCTTGCTGCGGCGGTAGTGACCAGGTCGTATCCACTAGCAACGGCTCACCTCTCTGGCTGCTGAAGATAGGCGCGGCACAAGGGAGCAGGCAGAAGCAAGGTCGGACGCAGCAGAAGGTCGGGGCAGGCAGCAAGGACCGCAGTCAGGGGCAACGGCAGAAGGTCCGGAAACACAGGCAGGGAACACACAAGGAACGCCCCCACTGGCACCAAGGCAACAAGATCCGGCAAGGGAGTGCAAGGGAAGTGAGGTAATATAGGGAAGTGCACAGGTGAAAACCCTAATTGGAACCACTGCGCCAATCAGCGGCGCAGTGGCCCTTTAAATCGCAGAGACCCGGCGCGCGCGCGCCCTAGGGAGCGGGGCCGCGCGCGCCGGGACAGAACAGACGGGGAGCGAGTCAGGTAGGGAAGCCGGGGTGCGCATCGCGAGCGGGCGCTACCCGCATCGCGAATCGCATCCCGGCTGGCAGCAGGATCGCAGCGCCCCGGGTCAGGGGACGTGACCGGAGTGCTGCAGCGGAGGGAGTGAAGCGAGCGCTCCGGGGAGGAGCGGGGACCCGGAGCGCTCGGCGTAACAGTACCCCCCCCCTTGGGTCTCCCCCTCTTCTTGGAGCCTGAGAACCTGAGGAGCAGACTTTTGTCAAGGATGTTGTCCTCAGGTTCCCAGGATCTCTCTTCAGGACCACAACCCTCCCAGTCAACTAAAAAAAAATTTTTCCCTCTGACCTTTTTGGCAGCCAAAATTTCCTTGACCGAGAAGACGTCCGAGGAGCCGGAAACAGGAGTGGGAGGAACAGATTTGGGAGAAAAACGGTTGAGGATGAGTGGTTTGAGAAGAGAGACGTGAAAGGCATTAGGGATACGAAGAGAAGGAGGAAGAAGAAGTTTATAAGAGACAGGATTAATTTGACACAAAATTTTGAAAGGACCAAGATAGCGTGGTCCCAACTTGTAGCTAGGGACACGGAAGCGGACATATTTAGCGGAGAGCCATACCTTGTCTCCAGGGGAAAAAACGGGGGGAGCTCTTCTCTTCTTATCCGCGAACCTCTTCATGCGTGAAGAAGCCTGTAAAAGAGAATTTTGGGTCTCTCTCCATATAATGGAAAGGTCACGAGAAATTTCATCCACAGCGGGCAGACCAGAGGGCAAGGGGGTAAATCAGTAATAAAATCCATACCAATCAGAGACCAAGGCTGTTCGGGGACAGGCAGAGGATGAAGAAAACCAGCGGGCTTCTGGCGAGGAGTCTTATCCCGGGCGCAGATAGTGCAGGCTCGCACAAAGTCCCCAACATCCGTCTCCAGAGTCGGCCACCAATAGAAGCGGGAGATGAGTTGCACAGATTTCTTGATGCCCGCATGACCTGCGAGATGGGAGGAGTGACCCCATTTGAGGATTCCGAGGCGTTGGCGTGGAGAAACAAAGGTCTTTCCTGGAGGAGTCTGCCTGATGGAGGCAGGAGAAGTGGAGATCAGGCAGTCAGGTGGAATGATGTGTTGCGGAGGGAGATCAACTTCTGAGGCATCCGAGGAACGAGAGAGAGCATCGGCCCTAATGTTCTTATCGGCAGGACGAAAGTGAATCTCAAAATTAAATCGGGCAAAGAACAGAGACCACCGGGCCTGGCGAGGATTCAGCCGTTGGGCCGACTGGAGGTAGGAGAGGTTCTTGTGGTCGGTGTAGATAATAACAGGAAATCTTGATCCCTCCAGCAGATGCCTCCATTCCTCAAGTGCTAATTTAATGGCTAGAAGCTCTCGATCCCCGATGGAGTAGTTCCTCTCCGCTGGAGAGAAGGTCCTAGAGAAAAAACCACAAGTGACAGCATGCCCGGAAGGATTTTTTTGTAGAAGAACAGCTCCAGCTCCTACTGAGGAGGCATCAACCTCCAATAGGAAGGGTTTGGAAGGGTCAGGTCTGGAGAGCACGGGAGCCGAAGAAAAGGCAGACTTGAGTCGTTTAAAGGAGTCTTCTGCTTGAGGAGGCCAGGACTTGGGATCAGCATTTTTCTTGGTTAAAGCCACGATAGGAGCCACAATGGTAGAAAAATGTGGAATAAATTGCCTGTAATAATTGGCGAACCCCAAAAAGCGTTGGATAGCACGGAGTCCGGAGGGGCGTGGCCAATTTAAGACGGCAGAGAGTTTGTCTGGATCCATCTGTAGTCCCTGGCCAGAGACCAAATATCCTAGAAAAGGAAGAGATTGGCATTCAAACAGACATTTCTCAATTTTGGCATAGAGTTGGTTGTCACGAAGTCTCTGAAGAACCATACGGACATGCTGGCGGTGTTCTTCTAGATTGGCAGAAAAAATTAGGATATCGTCCAGATATACCACAACACAGGAGTATAATAGATCACGAAAAATTTCATTGACAAAGTCTTGGAAGACGGCAGGGGCATTACACAGTCCAAAGGGCATGACCAGATACTCAAAGTGTCCATCTCTGGTGTTAAATGCCGTTTTCCACTCGTCCCCCTCTCTGATGCGGATGAGGTTATAGGCGCCTCTTAAGTCCAATTTAGTGAAGATGTGGGCACCTTGGAGGCGATCAAAGAGTTCAGAGATGAGGGGTAAGGGGTAGCGGTTCTTAACCGTGATTTTATTAAGACCGCGGTAGTCAATGCAAGGACGTAGGGAGCCATCTTTTTTGGACACAAAGAAAAATCCGGCTCCGGCAGGAGAGGAGGATTTACGGATAAAGCCCTTTTTTAGATTCTCCTGGACGTATTCGGACATGGCAAGAGTCTCTGGGGCAGAGAGAGGATAAATTCTGCCCCGGGGTGGAGTAGTACCCGGGAGGAGGTCGATAGGGCAATCATAAGGCCTGTGAGGAGGTAGAGTCTCAGCTTGTTTTTTGCAGAAAACATCCGCGAAGTCCATATAGGCCTTAGGGAGGCCGGTTACTGGAGGAACCACAGAGTTACGGCAAGGGTTACTGGGAACCGGTTTTAGACAGTTCTTGGAACAAGAGGACCCCCAACTCTTGATCTCCCCAGTGGACCAATCCAGGGTTGGGGAATGAAGTTGAAGCCAGGGAAGTCCAAGGAGAATCTCCGAGGTGCAATTGGGGAGGACCAAAAGTTCAATCCTCTCATGATGAGATCCGATGCTCATAAGAAGGGGCTCTGTGCGGAAACGTATGGTACAGTCCAATCTTTCATTATTTACACAATTGATGTAGAGGGGTCTGGCGAGACCGGTCACTGGGATGTTGAACCTGTTGACGAGAGAGGCCAAAATAAAATTTCCTGCAGATCCAGAGTCCAAGAAAGCCACTGTAGAGAAGGAGAAGGCAGAGGCAGACAACCGCACAGGCACAGTAAGACGTGGAGAAGCAGAGTAGACATCAAGGACTGTCTCACCTTTGTGCGGAGTCAGCGTACGTCTTTCCAGGCGGGGAGGACGGATAGGACAATCCCTCAGGAAGTGTTCGGTACTAGCACAGTACAGGCAGAGGTTCTCCATACGGCGTCGTGTCCTCTCTTGGGGTGTCAGGCGAGACCGGTCGACCTGCATAGCCTCCACGGCGGGGGGCACAGGAACAGATTGCAGGGGACCAGAGGAGAGAGGAGCCGAGGAGACGAAACGCCTTGTGCGAACAGAGTCCATATCTTGGCGGAGTTCCTGACGCCTTTCAGAAAAACGCATGTCAATGCGAGTGGCTAGGTGAATAAGTTCATGTAGATTAGCAGGAATTTCTCGTGCGGCCAGAACATCTTTAATGTTGCTGGATAGGCCTTTTTTGAAGGTCGCGCAGAGGGCCTCATTATTCCAGGACAATTCTGAAGCAAGTGTACGGAATTGTACGGCGTACTCGCCAACGGAAGAATTACCCTGGACCAGGTTCAACAGGGCAGTCTCAGCAGAAGAGGCTCGGGCAGGTTCCTCAAAGACACTTCGGATTTCCGAGAAGAAGGAGTGTACTGAGGCAGTGACGGGGTCATTGCGGTCCCAGAGCGGTGTGGCCCATGACAGGGCTTTTCCGGACAGAAGACTGACTACGAAAGCCACCTTAGACCTTTCAGTGGGAAACAGGTCCGACATCATCTCCAGATGCAGGGAACATTGGGAGAGAAAGCCACGGCAAAACTTAGAGTCCCCATCAAATTTATCTGGCAAGGATAAGCGTATCCCAGGAGCGGCCACTCGCTGCGGAGGAGGTGCAGGAGCTGGCGGAGGAGATGACTGCTGAAGCTGTGGTAGCAACTGTTGTAGCATAACGGTCAGTTGAGACAGCTGTTGGCCTTGTTGCGCTATCTGTTGTGACTGCTGGGCGACCACCGTGGTGAGGTCAGCGACAACTGGCAGAGGAACTTCAGCGGGATCCATGGCCGGATCTACTGTCACGATGCCGGCTGGCAGGCAGTGGACCCTCTGTGCCAGAGAGGGATTGGCGTGGACCGTGCTAGTGGACCGGTTCTAAGCCACTACTGGTTTCCACCAGAGCCCGCCGCAAAGCGGGATGGTCTTGCTGCGGCGGTAGTGACCAGGTCGTATCCACTAGCAACGGCTCACCTCTCTGGCTGCTGAAGATAGGCGCGGCACAAGGGAGCAGGCAGAAGCAAGGTCGGACGCAGCAGAAGGTCGGGGCAGGCAGCAAGGACCGCAGTCAGGGGCAACGGCAGAAGGTCCGGAAACACAGGCAGGGAACACACAAGGAACGCCCCCACTGGCACCAAGGCAACAAGATCCGGCAAGGGAGTGCAAGGGAAGTGAGGTAATATAGGGAAGTGCACAGGTGAAAACCCTAATTGGAACCACTGCGCCAATCAGCGGCGCAGTGGCCCTTTAAATCGCAGAGACCCGGCGCGCGCGCGCCCTAGGGAGCGGGGCCGCGCGCGCCGGGACAGAACAGACGGGGAGCGAGTCAGGTAGGGAAGCCGGGGTGCGCATCGCGAGCGGGCGCTACCCGCATCGCGAATCGCATCCCGGCTGGCAGCAGGATCGCAGCGCCCCGGGTCAGGGGACGTGACCGGAGCGCTGCAGCGGAGGGAGTGAAGCGAGCGCTCCGGGGAGGAGCGGGGACCCGGAGCGCTCGGCGTAACAGCATCTATTACACCATAGCTGTATAGCTCTCCATGTTTTACTGCATGTTCATGTTTCACCTATATCCTTGTGCTGGCAGTGTGCTGCTGCATTCTTCTGTTGCTGTATATCTAGCCTAGTAGCGTGCACCTGTAGGCCAGGTCCATATAATAGTTTGGTATCAACTAAAGTGCTGGCTGACTAATTCTTTGCCTGTATTGCACATACGGGGGAGTGGCTACCTCCATGTTGGCCTTGCACCCCACCCACCTCTATCAGGTGTGTATATAAGGTGTCTTGGATGTTCCAGATCCTGCCATGCTTACTGAACTGTTCACACAGAGGCATGTACACAGTGTAGGGTCCGTCCCAAGGAGGCTACCTTATCGCGGTGGGACAGTCCAAGCTATTTGACCGCCGGCGGAGACAAATTTGCGAGCTAAGTGCCTCACTATTTCATAGTTTCACATTTGCATCTATTACACCATAGCTGTATAGCTCTCCATGTTTTAACTGCATTTTCATGTTTCACCTATATCCTTGTGCTGGCAGTGTGCTGCTGCATTCTTCTGTTGCTAGATAAATAGATAGATAGATTCATTTTTTTTTTTTTTTTTTTTTTAAGGAGAACCGCACTCCAATTGTAGATTTGGGGGCATGCTGGTACAAGCCCGGGTCAGGGGCTCACCGTGCAGACAAAAATCTAAAAAAATTGGCAGCGCTCCATGTATAAGATGAATTAGAGTTAGGCTTTCTTCATCAAATGGTAAGGCAAAGTGTGTGTGTAAATGCAACCATTTGTATTGTGCTTCAAAATAAAAAAATTTAATCAGTGTCTAAATTTCAAATACTTGTAAAAAAAAGATTTAAAAAAATCAACAGGATCTGATTTAACTCCTTCAGTCATTCTTGGAATCCCCAGTGAGTCACTGACTGTAAAGGGTGTTCACCAAGAAGATAAATAGGTCTCAATTGATGCAATTCAGGGAGGAGACTAGGAAGTGATTGGGTCCAGGGGGGGAGAAGAATATTACATGGATGAAGTTCATTGTATTGTAAAACAAGCACATTTGTCCTCCTTTGCATATATGCAGAGCAAAGCAATGGGGGTCCAGGCCCGGGGTCTGCCTTCTCCTTGCTGCAGCTGCCAGTAGCTTTATTGCTGATGCAGCACTGGATGGCCTGCAAGGAGGAACAAGGAGAAGTGTACTAGCAGCTTAAATGGGTATTCCAGGAAAAAACTTTTATGTATATATCAACTGGCTCCAGAAAGTTAAACAGATTTGTAAATTACTTCTATTAAAATATCGTAATCCTTCCAATAATTATCATCTGCTGAAGTTGAGTTGTTCTTTTCTGTCTGGCAACAGTGCTCTCTGCTGACATCTCAGCTTGTCTCGGGAACTGCAGTAGAACTGAGTAGAAGAGGTTTGCGATGGGGATTTGCTTCTACTCTGGACAGTTCCCGAGACAGGTGTCATCAGGGAGCACTTAGACAGAAAAGAACAACTCAACTTCAGCAGCTCATAAGTAGTGAAAGTATTAAGATTTTTAATAGAAGTCATTACAAATCGGTTTAACTTTCTGGAGACAGTTGATTAACCCCTTCATGACCCAGCCCATTTTCACCTTCATGACCTGGGCATTTTTTGAAAATCTGACCACAGTCACTTTAAACATTAATAACTTCGGAATGCTTTTACTTATCATTCTGATTCCGAGATTGTTTTTTCGTGACATATTCTACTTTATGTTATTGGTAAAATTTCACTGATATTTGTATCCTTTCTTGGTAAAAAATCTAAAAATTTCATGAAAATTTTGAAAATTTAGCATTTTTCTAACTTTGAAAGTCTCTGCTTGAAAGGAAAATGGATATTCCAAATAAATTACATATTGATTCACATATACAATATGTCTACTTTGTGTTTGCATAAAAAAATTGACAAGTTTTTACTTTTGGAAGACACCAGAGGGCTTCAAAGTTCCGCAGCAATTTTCCAATTTTTCTCAAGATTTTCAAAATCGTAATTTTTCAGGGCCCAGTTCTGGTTGGAAGTGGATTTTAAGGGTCTTCATATTAGAAATACCCCATAAATGACCCCATTATAAAAACTGCACCCCCCAAAGTATTCAAAATAACATTCAGTAACTGTTTTAACCCTTTAGGTGTTTCACAGGAATAGCAGCAAAGTGAAGGAGAAAATTCTAAATCTTCATTTTTTACACTCGCATTTTCTTGTAGACCCAATTTTTGAATTTTTACAAGGGGTAAAAGGAGAGAAATCACCCTAAAATTTGTAACCCAATTTCTCTCGAGTAAGGAAATACCTCATATGCGTATGTAAAGTGTTCGGCGGGCGCAGTAGAGGGCTCAGAAGGGAAGGAGCGACAATGGGATTTTGGAGAGTGAGTTTTTCTGAAAGGGTTTTTGGGGGGCATGTCCCATTTAGGAAGCCCCTTTGGTGCCAGAACAGTGGACCCCCCCCACATGTGACCCCATTTTGGAAACTATACCCCTCATGGAATTTAATAAGGGGTGCAGTGAGCACTTACACCCCACTGGTGTTTGACAGATATTTGAAACAGGGGACTGTGCAAATCAAAAATTTTATTTTTCATTTTTACAGACCACTGTTCCAAAAATCTGTCATACACCAGTGGGGTGTAAATGCTCACTGCACCCCTTATTAAATTCCGTGAGGGGTGTAGTTTCCAAAATGGGGTCACATATGGATATTTATTGTTTTGCGTTTGTCAGAACTGCTGTAACAATCAGCCACCCCTGTGCAAATCGCCTCAAATGTACATGGTGCACTCTCCCTTCTGGGCCTTGTTGCGCGCCCCCAGAGCACTTTGCGCCCACATATGGGGTATCTCCGTAGTCGGGAGAAATTGCGTTACAAATTTTGGGGGTCTTTTTTCCCTTTTACCTCTTGTGAAAATTAAAAATATAGGGCAACACCAGCATGTCGGTGTAAAAAATTTATTTTTTTACACTAACATGCTGGTGTAGACCCCAACTTCACCTTTTCATAAGGGGTTAAAGAAGAAAAAGCCCCCCAAAATTTGTAAGGCAATTTCTCCAGAGTACGGCGATACCCCATATGTGTCCCAAAACTGTTGCCCTGAAATACGACAGGGCTCCAAAGTGAGAGAGCGCCATGCGCATTTGAGGCCTGAATTAGGGATTTGCATAGGGGTATTCTATGCCAATGATTCCCAAACAGGGTGCCTCCAGCTGTTGCAAAACTCCCAGCATGCCTGGACAGTCAATGGCTGTCCGGCAATACTGGGAGTTATTATTTTGCAACAGCTGGAGGCTCCGTTTTGGAAACAGTAGCGTACCAGACGTTTTTCATTTTTTGGGGGGAGGGGGGCTGTGTAGGGGTATGTGTATATGTAGTGTTTTTTACTTTTTATTTTAGGTTAGTGTTAGTGTAGTGTAGTGTTTTTAGGGTACAGTCACATGGGCAGAGGTTCACAGCAAGTTTGCCGCTGGAAGTTCGAGCTGCAGCGCAAAATTTGCGCCTTCTCAAACTTGCAGCACTCACTGTAAACCTCCGCCCATGTGAGTGTACCCTGTACATTCACATTGGGGGGGGGGGGGGGGGCGCAAAAATCCAGCTGTTGCAAACTCCGAGCATGCCCTTTGGCTGTCCGTGCATGCTGGGAGTTGTAGTTTTGCAACAGCTGGAGGAATGCTGGTTTGGAAACACTAAGTTAAGTAATAAACTTTCAAGTGTTTTGCAACCAAACTTAGTGTTTCCAAACCAGTGTGCCTCCAGCTGTTGCAAAACTACAACTCCCAGCATGCATGGTCTGTCAGTGCATGCTGGGAGTTATAGTTTTGCAACAATTGCAACAGCTGGAGGCACTGAGGTAGGAAACGGACAATGTTTCCCAACTAGTGTGCCTCCAGTTGTTGCAAAACTACAACTCCCAGCATGCCCAGACTGCCCAGGCATGCTGGAAGTTGTAGTTCGGCAATATCTGAAGGATCAGATGTTGCCGAACTACAACTTCCAGCATGCTTGGGCAGTCTGGGCATGCTGGGAGTTGTAGTTTTGCAACATCTGGAGGTCCACAGTTTGGAGACCACTGTATAATGGTCTCCAATCTGTGCTCTTCCAGATGTTAGAGAACTACAACTCCCAGCATGCCTGGACAGACTGAGCATGCTGAGATTTGTAGTTTTGCAACATCTGGAAGAGCACAGATTGGAGACCATTATACAGTGGTCTCCAAACTGTGGACCTCCAGATGTTGCAAAACTACAACTCCCAGCATGCCCAGAAAGCCAAAGGCTGTCTGGGCATGCTGGGAGTTGCAGTTTTGAAACTCTCAGAGGCAGCAGTGAGATCGCTTTACGGCGATCTCACTGCTGCCAATGAAGATGCCGCCCTGCTGCCAGAAACTCACCTCCGGGACGCAGCGCAGCCAGGACCGCATGGAGGACGCCGGGACCGCCGGGACCGCTCGGGACACCGCTCGGACGGGTAAGTGACGCCGGGGGACGGGTCAGGGACACTTAGCAGAGCGGTGTGTGTCCCGATCCCCGTGATCGGGACTCACACACGCGTTGCTAAGTATTTTCATAGCGAAACGCTGCTATCAGCTAGTCAGATTTGACCAGCTCATAGCAGCGATCGCTGGGGGGGGGTGGGGGATGAAACCCCCTTAGGTCGCATGGTAAGATGGCTGGCTATCAGTGATAGCCACCATCTTACCGGGCGCTGCGGGATGCCGCGAGTAGCGGCAGTAATGTTCATGACGTACCTGTATGTCATGGGTCGGGAACACCTTCCCACTCATGACGTACAGGTATGTCATAGGTCGGGAAGGGGTTAAAAAAAAAAAAAGTTTTTTTTTCCTGGATAACCCCTTTAAACTCATGTCCCTTTGGCTCTTCCCAGCATCCACCTGCCCCCTGCCTGCTGACTGTTTTTTATTTTTACTCCCTTAAGAGCAACTTCGCGAACTGCACCATACATGTACGGCGCTGCTATGACGCAAGCACAGAAGCTGCACTCCCTTCATGCACGGCGAGTCCCGGCGGCTGTCAGCATCCGTGGACCTACCGGTAATGGTGGACATCAGGGATTGCGCTGATGTCCACCATTAACCCCTCAGATGCCGTGATCAATGCAGATCATGGCATCTGTGGCAGTGCGGCACTTTAAATGGCCGATCTAATTGCCCCCAACACCGCTGGAGCGATCAGTACAGCCTTTGCGGCTCTCACTGGTTCTTCTGCTATGATCTGTCTTTCAGCTGCCCAGTGCAGAAGATCATCGATAATACTGATCAGTGCTATGCCTATGCATAGCACTGAACAGTATTAGCAATCTGATGATTGCTATACATAGTCCCCAATGGGAACTAAAAAGTGTAAAATAAATGTAATAAAAAGTAAAAAAAAAGTAATTTGTTTTTTGTAAAAGCCCATCCCCAATAAAGATTTAAATCAGACCTTTTGCCACGTGCTTAAATGTTCGAACTATAAAAATGTAATGTTAATTAGAGATGAGCGAACTTACAGTAAATTCGATTCATCACGAACTTCTCGGCTCGGCAGTTGATGACTTTTCCTGCATAAATTAGTTCAGCCTTCAGGTGCTCCCGTGGGCTGGAAAAGGTGGATACATTCCTAGGAAAGAGTCTCCTAGGACTGTATCCACCTTTTCCAGCCCAAGGGAGCACCTGAAAGCTGAACTAATTTATGCAGGAAAAGTCATCTACTGCCGAGCCGAGAAGTTCGTGACGAATCGAATTTACTATAAGTTCGCTCATCTCTAATGTTAATGATCCCGCAGGGTGGACAGCATAACGTAAAAAAAAATCTAAAATATATTTTTTGGGGTCATATCACATTGCAAAAACTATTAATAAAAAGCAATCAAAAAGTCACATATACACAAAAGTAAAAAAAAGGTCTTTTTACAAAAAAGAAAAAAAAAACTACAGATCATGGCGCAAAAAATTAGCCCTCACACCTAAAGAAAAATTAGTCTCATGTAAATAGAAAAATTTGAATGTTAGAGGTGGTCTAAATAGGGCAATATTGAGCGTACTGAATTTGTAAAAATAAAGTTTGAGATTTTTTTAAAAGCAGTACAGTAATAGAAAAGGATGTAACCATGGGTATCATTTTATTTGTATTGACCCACAAAATAAAGAAAACATGTCATATTTACTGTAAAGTGTACAGTGGGAAAATGAAACCCCCCCCAAATTAGCAAAATTGAGATTTTCGTTTAAATTTCTTTACACTAAAAATAATATTTTGGGTTTCACCATACATTTTAGGACATATATCGTGGCATAGCACTATAATGTCAAATGCCTGTTGCCCAAAACAGAATTAAAGGGACAAAGGATGCAAACCATACAGGAACCGAGGAGCAAAGCTACCTCCATAGAAGTTGGAACATCGGTTGTCCCTATAGCAGCATTACCAACACAGAACTGTCTATGCATCCAGCCATCTGACATAGTGCCATACTCACATTAAGTCGGGAGCCTACCCCTACGTCATTTCGCTTCCTCAGGGAGTCCCGATGTTCCAACTTCTATGGAGGTAGCTTTGCTCCTCGGTTCCTATATGGTTTGCATCCTTTGTCCCTTTAATGCTGTTCTGGGCACCAGGCAATTGACATTATAGTGCTATGCCACGATATATGTCCTTTTTGTGTTTACATTAGTGTACTGGGTTTACAGATTTCTATATAAGTGTATGTATATACATAAGTTGTGTGGTTTCCTTTTTTAAAGTCCACCTCGTACAGAGTACCATATTTCTAATATCTCCATGTACTTTTTGTGACATTTTGTATTCATGTTTGGAGTCTTTTTTCTTCTGACTGCTGCTGATATTTTAATGTTATTATTTTAATTACTTATAATAAAGATATATTTTTCATGATTCAGTGTGTTAGTTTGGTGCACTTGTATAGGTTTTTGTGGTTATGCAATAGCGCCAAACAGTGTTATGGTGTCTCTTTTGACTTTGGCCTGTACTATTGGTTCATACATACATACAAAGTACAATTGGTGGCACAAAAAACAAGCCCTCATTTGGGTCTGTGAATGGAAATATAAGAGTTAAGATTTTAAAAGGTGAGGAAAAAACAAACAAAAATAAAATTGGCTGTGTCCTTAACGCCTTAAGGACTTAGCCCTTTTTCACCTTAAGGACTCAGCCATTTTTTGCAATTCTGACCACTGTCACTTTAAACATTAATAACTCTGGAATGCTTTTAGTTATCAATCTGATTCCGAGACTGTTTTTTCGTGACATATTCTACTTTAACATAGTGGTAAAATTTTGTGGTAACTTGCATCCTTTCTTGGTGAAAAATCCCAAAATTTGATGAAAAATTTAGCATTTTTCTAACTTTGAAGCTCTCTGCTTGTAAGGAAAATGTATATTCCAAATAATTTTTTTTATTCACATAAAAAATATGTCTACTTTATGTTTGAATCATAAAGTTGACATGTTTTTACTTTTGGAAGACACCAGAGGGCTTCAAAGTTCAGCAGCAATTTTCCAATTTTTCACAAAATTTTGAAACTCGCTTTTTTTCAGGGACCAGTTCAGGTTTGAAGTGGATTTGAAGGGTCTTCATATCAGAAATACCCCATAAAAGACCCCATTATAAAAACTGCACCCCCCAAAGTATTCAAAATGACATTCAGTCAGCGTTTTAACCCTTTAGGTGTTTCACAGGAATAGCAGCAAAGTGAAGGAGAAAATTCACAATCTTCATTTTTTACACTCGCATGTTTTTGTAGACCCAATTTTTGAATTTTTGCAAGGGGTAAAAAGGAGAAAATTTTTACTTGTATTTAAAACCCAATTTCTCTCGAGTAAGGACATACCTCATATGTCTATGTTAATTGTTCGGCGGGCGCAGTAGAGGGCTCAGAAGGGAAGGAGCGACAAATGGTTTTTGGGGGGCATGTCACATTTAGGAAGCCTCTATGGTGCCAGAACAGCAAAAAACCCCACATGGCACACCATTTTGGAAACTAGACCCCTCGGGGAACATAACAAGGGGTAAAGTGAACCTTAATACCCTACAGGTGATTCACGACTTTTGCATATGTAAAAAAAAAAAAACTTTCCCTAAAATGCTTGGTTTCCCAAAAGTTTTACATTTTTAAAAAGGGTAATAGCAGAAAATACCCCCCAAAATTTGAAGCCCAATTTCTCCCGATTCAGAAAACACCCCATATGGGGGTGAAAAGTGCTCTGCTGGCGCACTACAGGTCTCAGAAGGGAAGGGGTCACATTTGGCTTTTTGTGCTCTGGGGGCATGCCGCATTTAGGAAGCCCCTATGGTGCAGGGACAGCAAAAAAAAACACATGGCATACCATTTTGAAAACTAGACCCCTTGGGGAACGTAACAAGGGGTTAAGTGAACCTTAATACCCCACAGGTGTTTCACGACTTTTGCATATGTAAAAAAAAAATTTTTTTTTACCTAAAATGCCTCTTTTCCCAAAAATGTACATTTTTAAAAAGGGTAAAAGCAGAAAATACCCCCCAAAATTTGTAACACAATTTCTCCCAAGTACGGCGATACTCCATATGTGACCCTTAACTGTTGCCTTGAAATATGACAGGGCTCCAAAGTGAGAGCGCCATGCGCATTTGAGGCCTAAATTAGGGATTGCATAGGGGGGGACATAGGGGTATTCTACGCCAGTGATTCCCAAACAGGGTGCCTCCAGCTGTTGTAAAACTCCCAGCATGCCTAGACAGTCCGTGGCTATCTGGCAATACTGGGAGTAGTTGTTTTGCAACAGCTGGAGGCTCCGTTTTGGAAACAGTGGTGTACCAAACGTTTTTCATTTTTATTGGGGAGGGGAGGGGGGCTGTGTAGGGGTATGTGTATACGTAGTGTTTTTTACTTTTTATTTTATTGTGTGTTAGTGTAGTGTAGTGTTTTTAGGGTACAGTCGCACGGGCGGGGGTTCACAGTAGTTTCTCGCTGGCAGTTTGAGCTGCGGCAGAAAATTTGCCGCAGCTCAAACTTGCAGCCGGATACTTACTGTAATCCTCCGCCCATGTGACTGTACCCTGTACGTTCACATTGGGGGGGGGGGGGGGACATCCAGCTGTTGCAAAACTACAACTCCCAGCATGTACGGTCTATCAGTGCATGCTGGGAGTTGTAGTTTTGCAACAGCTGGAGGCACACTGGTTGTGAAACACCGAGTTTGGTAACAAACTCAGTGTTTTGCAATCAGTGTGCCTTCAGCTGTTGCAAAAGCTACAACCCCCAGCATGTACAGACAGCGGAAGGGCATGCTGGGTCTTGTAGTTATGCAACAGCTGGAGGCATACTACTTTGGCTGGGGATGCTGGGGACTGTAGTTATGCAACAGCTGGAGACACACTGGTTTGCTACATAACTCAGTGTGCCTTCAGCTGTTGCAAAACTACAACTCCCAGCAGTCACCGACAGCCAACGGGCATGCTGGGAGTTATAGTTATGCAACCAGCAGATGCACTACTACAACTCCCAGCATGCACTTTAGCTGTTTGTGCAAGCTGGGAGTTGTAGTTACATAGAAAAAATGTGCCTCCAGCTGTTGCAAAACTACAAGTCCGAGCATGCCCATAAGGGCATACTGGGAGTTGTGGTGGTCTGTCTCCTGCTGTTGCATAACTACAGCTCCCAGCATGCCATTTTTGCATGCTGGGAGCTGTTGCTAAGCAACAGCAGAAGGTTGTCACTCAACTCCAACGATCCAGCCGCATCACATCGGTCCCTCATCGTCGCCGCCGCTGCTCCTGGGGCCCCGATCCCAACATTGACGCCGGGGATCGGGGTCCCCAGCACCCGGGGTGCACGTCCCGCACCCGCTCATGTCCTCCGGAAGAGGAGCGGGTTGCGGGAGTGACATCCGCAGCAGCCGCCCTGATTGGTCGTCGGCCGACGAATCAGGGCGATCGTGAGGTGGCACCAGTGCCACCTCACCCCTGCAGGCTGAGACGGCCCCAAACAGCCTGTAATTCCGGGTCACCGGGTCACTGGAGACCCGATTGACCCGGAATCTGCCGCAGATTGCTGGACTGAATTGGCGAGACATGTTAGAAATTTTCATAGAGGTAATATACAAACCCTTAAATTTTGGGGACTAATCAAGATGACATTGGGCCCCAGAAGAGGCAACTTAGATAAGAAATTACTCCGTGAAGAAGCAAGATGGATACAGCGACTCAAAAGCCTGAGCCCTAATGGACTCAATGAGGGATTTACCTTCTCAGCATTCATTTAGAATAGCTGCCATAATGTATAAACATCGTGTACAATTATCAACACAATTATTAAACACCCTGCCGAAGTGACATCAGGGAGGGAATTGTAGATGGACTAACCATGATGGACCAATATGCTGCCTTTCAATTATCACTAAATAATTAACTACTTCTATGGTGATAATAATATACAATATAGAATAATATAGAATATCATATAGAGCAATAATGTATTTTATTGGAGCTTATCCCTATTAACATGGAGCACTATGAAAGACCAAGTATGTGCGCAGATTACATTACGCAGCCCGTATATAGAAAAACTCTGGCGCATATGAAATTACATAGTGACTGACTATTATATCTATTTGGAAATGCCCGTGGAGACTAAGTCCCCGCGCATATAGAACTGCGCAGCTCCGACAGTAAGGTACGCTCGCTGGTGTAAGAACTCGCGCAGGGGTCACGGCGCAGGAAGCGGATATGGATATTGGCGCTGGTACAAGAGCTCGCGCAGGGGTCATAGCGCAGGAGGCGGATGTGAACATCGGCTCTGAGATCATGACGCAGTAATCATGTGATGCATTACCGAGGCAACCAATAAACAACTATGCGGATTGGTTGAACTATGAGAGCAGCAATAGGTGCATGGAAATGTCCATCAAATTAAATAGAGGATGATTGGATGGGATGGTGTCCCACCAATCAGAAGTGGATATCACCCTACCATGATGTCACAATAGGAGGTTATCTAACCCCAGTTTTGGCGCTTTTTCATTCAGTGCCCCTAAGCCTCTTGACAAAGCCGCGTCTTGCGGCGAAACATGTCGAGGGGGGCATAGGATAGGTTTTTTAATATACAGTGTAGACTCCTCCACTAAACGTGTGTACACTGCAGGTACACACAGGTAGATAATAGGTGATGCCTGGCTGGCACAGATAATTAATAATACAGGAGGAGAGATACACTGCAAATTTTAACTCCTTTTTTGTTGGTGTTTTGAAATTAATAAAGATTATACCTTTCAACAATATATGGGAAATATAGGGAATTAGTGGATCACTTCGGTGATCTTTTGGTGAATTGGTTTAAATAACCCTCCATATATTGGTCCGCAGTTGGATAATACTACTGTGTGAGACTGGCGTGCGAATGCCTGGCATATGCTAATTTTTGTATATGCTAATTTTCGCATATGCTAATTTTCGCATACGCTAATTTTCGCAGATGCGAAAATAAAATGCGAATATTACGAATATGAGAATTTAGCAAATATATGACGAAAATTCGTCCATATATTCGTGAAATATCGCAAATTCGAATATGGCCTATGCCGCTCAACACTAGTGTACATATTAAAAAAGAAAAATACTAGCTAGCTAGTAAAGCATGTTATTAATACTACTACTACTACTACTACTACTACTACTACTACTACTAATCATAATATTATAAAACATAATAAAATAAAGTACATTGTAACAAATAAAATGCTGCCATTTTAAAGTGCCACAAAATTAGACTTTATGAAGGAACACTTAGTTCTAAAGAAGTAGAAGGCAGAAAAATTTGAAAAATATGAATGGTTTAGGACAATACTAAGTTCTGTGCAAGAGAGTTAGGCTAGGTTCAGACTACGGAATTTCCGGGCAGAAAATTTCCGCCCGGAGATTCCGAGTGCGGCCAGCACCGACTGAATCAGGACACCGACTGAATCTCCAATAGACTTCAATGTGTTCCGCGTAGATTTCCGCCTGAAGAAAGAGCAATTTCCAAGTGGATTTTCCATTCACAAATTTCACTTGACAAATTTCGAAGTGTGAATTTGTGAACGGAAACCCATTCACTACACTATACATTTTAGAAAGCAGAATTTCTGCCTGCAATTTCAAAGCAGAATTGCAGGCGGAAATTCCGTAGTCTGAACCTAACCTTAAAAGGGTTGTCAGGTTTAGAAAACTCCTTGGGTAAAATATATGGAGGTGCCAGTGTTTTGGTGTAGAAAAGGTGAAATTACTTGCAACACTTTGGCTTCTTTATGCCAGCCGTGCAACTTTTCATAGAAGTGGGCTGGCCTTGGCATAAAAGGGTGTGGTCTCTTATCGCTGCTAGACTTATTACAACTTACAACAGACAACTGGCTTAAAGGGGTACTCTGTGGAATTATTATTATTATTTTTTTTTTTTCAAATCAACTGGTGCAAGAACGTTAAATGGATTTGTAAATGACTTCTATATGAAAAAAACCTTAATCCTTCCAGTACTTATCAGCTGCTGTATACTACAGAGGAAGTTGAGTTGTTCTTTTCTGTTTGACCACAGTGCTCTCTGCTGACACCTCTGTTCATGTCAGGAACTGTCCGGAGCAGGAGAGGTTTGCTATGGGAATTTGTTTGCTACTAAGGACAGTTCCTGACACGGACACAGGTGTCAGAAGAGAGCACTGTAGTCAGACAGAACAACTCGATTCCTCTGTAGTATGCAGCAGCTGATAAGTACTGAGAGGATTAAGATTTTTTAATAGAAGTATTTTACAAATCTGTTTAACTTTTGGGAGCCAGTTGATATAAAAAAAAAATTCCACTGGAGTACCTCTTTAAGATTTAACTGAAATCTATACCATCTACTAGCTGGTATAGAATTTAGAATGGGCCATTGTGTATGTGCCTCTCGATAACTCCAGCACATAATACAGTGGTGGGCATTTAGTGAAGACCGGCTTATTATACAGTACACGTTTCCCCTACAATCTAATATTCTTCTAGGGAATTTTAGGTTAATAGTGGAAGTCCCTCTTAACAATTAACAATACAGACTGGGATAATGTCCTCAAAAACAAGAAAACACTAAGTGAGATCTCATGTTAAGCATATCTCCCTTTCATATTAATCTGTTGAACACTGCACAATAAAGAGGTACTCCACCCCTAGACATCTTATTCCCTATCCAAAGGATAGGGGATAAAATGTTTGATCGCGGGGGTCCTGCCGCTGAGGACCCCCACAATCTCCTTGCTGCATCTGGCGTTCATATAGAGTTTTAGGTGCAGTGCCGGAGGCTTGTGATGTCACAGCCGCACTCCACTTGTGACGTCACGACCACGCCCCCTCAATGCAAATCTATGGGAGGGGGCATGACGGCCTTCACGCCCTCTCTCATAGACTTGCATTGAGGGGGCATGGCCATGACGTCATGAGCGGGGTCCGGCTGTGACGTCACAAGCCTCTGCGATCAGACATCTTATCCCTTATCCTTTGGATAGGGGATAAGATGTGTTTGGGCGGAGTACCCCTTTATGGTATTCCAGACAGTCCATTAAATTCAATAACCAAAATGTTAGTTGCCCTAGCAGAATACATATAATTGCTAAGGGTCTTTAAACAGCTGATAGGGGAGGAGGACCCTTCTACCAAGAAGGTATTGTAAAAATCAGACAAACCTAGAAAAAACAAAGCAACTTGTATTACCTATGAATGGCCCTAAATATCCCATTGTACCCTAATAATACTATTACTAATGCTATACTATAATAATGCTATTGAATAAGTAGTTTTGTGGGACCCTAAAACTGATCTCCTCTGAATTGTTCAAGCTGTAGCCATAGGAGAACTTCTAGGCATACAATATGTTAGATTCATGGTCATTATTTTGTTGGTCAGTGACCAATTTATTTTCTAATATCACATTCAGGCTAAAGAAAGCTAAAACACAATGTAAGGAGGCATGACAGCTATGACGTAGCCGTCACACCTCCTCCCATAGACGTGAATGGAGGGGGAGATCGCGGGGGTCCTCAGCAACGGGACCCCCGTGATCTAACATCTTATCCCCTATCCTTTTGATAGGGGATAAGATGTTTGTGATGGAGTATGTTTGTGATAGATCTCTACTTCTTTGCCATGGATATTTATATGGAAAAATTAACTCATCAAAGAATTTGTTCCAGTTTTACCAATTAACAAACATGACAACAATTCTGTCACAAACAAAAAAAGTCTAATTATTTTACTTTAATTTAAAACTGTAAAGATTTTTTTTCTGCTGAAATGAGAACAATCCATATGTTGGCATGACATTTCCTGCGTATGAATTATTTATTATCTGAATCATTGTTATCTGATACAGTAGGTTTATCTGAAAAGGCAATTTCTTGTTCTGAAATCCAAACATTATCATTTGGATTTGATGCCTGGCAGATGGTTAAAGATGGAGGAAAGAACAGTGAAGCACTTTCTAAAAAAATGAATATTGTTTTTATAATGAATGTGAATGTGATCATTTTCTTAAAATCTGGTCACAGGAAAATAAAATAGCAACTAAACCATAAGGATATTTGTTCATAAATGTTTTCAGTCATTGGTTTTAATAACGATTATTATGTAGACTTGTTTTACAATTGTTTTCTCAAGAAATGTAGAGACTCATGGCCAAAAAAACATAATATTAATTTTAATTTGAAATTAACAATAACTAAATGCCTATAGTAGCATTAATTCTGGTACCCATAATTCCTAAAGTATTTCTACCCCCTTGATCTGGTGTTAAATTCCAAACACATTTCCTTTTTTTTTTTTTTTGCCATAATCTCCTCTAGGAGCATTTCTTTCATGTGAGAATAGCTCTCTGTTCTTTCCGCATGTACATTGAGTAGATCCTTGATACCTTGTCTTGTTTAAAAACCCACAACATAAAGAACTGTATTCCCCTATGGAATCCATAGACGATCCATCAAGACATCATCCTCACAGCCAATGGACTACAGTGTGAGAACAACTTATTTGCTTAATAAGTTAGCATATGTGGACATTACATAGATAAGTGCAGATTCTTATTTATATGTTTGTGTCTGTCAAAAGGGGCGGGACAGCACCACTGAGTAGCGTTCCAATTGTACTGAGCAGGTGGAGGGCAATAAGTAGCGGGGAAGCAGATAGTCCCGGAAGAAGCGCACCTTGCGCAAAAACAGCCGGTGTTCGCCTCTGAGTGCCCACGCATCTCTGCAGTCTCTGCAGTCCTGGTCCCCGGCTTTGAGGAGCTTCGAGTCTGATCCTGAGCGGTGAGTGCGGGATATTTCTGTATGCTTTACTGGTTAATTTCATATTGATATGTAATACTTTGTCTGTTATACTTCTCTTTGTTATAACTATTTAAAAAAATGTCATCAAAAATGATTTGAAAAATAAATAAATAAATAGCTCCATGTTGCAGCATACTACCGTTTCTAATATATCGGAACAGGATAGGGAAATGTGACTATTTTGATTTGCAAAGTGCTACAATTCTAGTGAAATTTAAACAGTAATTGTCATATCTCATAAAGGATATGTTACTTAGTACCAAATTTTTGTTAAATACATATCATTTTTATCTGTCTAACACCTATAATTTATTTCTCTTGTTCACTTGGTTTGTCATTCTGTGCTCTGGAGGGGGCATGTCCTCACTCTGCATGACTCATATTCCTCCCTGAGTCTGCTGTGCTGTACTGGGTATCCTCATCCAATCACTGCAGACTGCTCTGCAACCCCATTCTCTCTGTTTTCATGCTGCATTCTGATAGGACAGGAGTGAACACAGAGGAGTGCTTGCCCACCCTCACTTACTGGACTTTGTCCATGCCTGTGTTTTACCTTGGACAAAGATGATGCTGCAGCCAGACAGGATTATGTTCTGGATAATATGGGGACCCCTAAGGAAAATACAATTTTCCTCTGAAGTATGTTAACCACTTAAGGACCTAGGGCGTATGGATACGCCTTGACGTCCTGGTACTTAAGGACCCAGGGCGTATCCATACGCCCGTGGGAATTTCGGTCCCCGCCGCGCGCCGGGCGGGGACCGGGCCGGGGTGACTGCTGATATCAATCAGCAGGCACCCCGTGCAAATGCCCAGGGGGGTCATCAGACCCCCCCCCGTCGGCGATCGGCGCAAATCGCAAGTGAATTCACACTTGCGATTTGCGCCGATTCCGGGTCATACGGGTCTATTGTGACCCGGTGACCCGGAATAGAAGGGGGATCGCGGTTGTCTAAGACACCCACGATCCCCCTGTAGGCATAGGAGTGAGGTGGCAGGGTTGCCACCCCTCCTATCTCTGCTATTGGTCTGCTATTGATCGTCAGAGGCGACGACCAATAGCAGACCGGGGGCGGGGGGGTTAACTTTCGTTTTCCCTGTCCTGCCCTCCCACAATAGGCGGGGCAGAACGGGGAACCGAAGGGGACCGGGCGCCGACGTCCACTTACCCGTCCGGAGGCTGCGGCGACGTTGATCGGCGGGCGGCGTCACGTGCGTCTGAAGAGGACGGCTGCCGGGATCCTACGGAAGCCGGTAAGTAGATCTGGAGGGCTACAGTCTGAGACCGTGGTCTCTAACTGTAGCCCTCCAGATTTTGCAAAACTACAACTCCCAGCATGCCCAGACAGCTGTTTGGGCATGCTGGAATATGTAGTTTTGCAACAACTGGAGGGCTGCAGTTTGAGACCACTATACAGTGGTCTCTAAACTATATCCCTCCAGATGTTGCAAAACTACAACTCCTAGCATGCCCACATAGCTGTTTGTTGTCTGGACATGCTGGGAGTTGTAGTTTTGCAACATCTGGAGGTCCACAGTTTGGAGATCACTGTGCAGTGGTCTAAAAACTGTAGCTCTCCAGATGTTGCAAAACTGCAATTCCCAGCATGTCCAGAAAGCAAACAGCTGTCTCGGCATGCTGGGCGTTGTAGTTGGGTACCTCCAGCTATTGCATAACTACATCTCCCACCATGCCCTTCGGTGATTAGTACATGCTGGGAGTTGTAGTTTTGCAACAGCTGGAGGCACACTGGTTGGAAAATATTGAGTTAGGTAACAGAACCTAACTGAAGGTTTTCCAACCAGTGTGCCTCCAGCTGTTGCAAAACTACAACTCCCAGCATGCACGGTCTGTCAGTACATGCTGGGGGTTGTAGTTTTGAAACAGCTGGAGGTTTGCCCCCCCATGTGAACGTACAGGGTACATTCACATAGGCGGGTTTACAGTAAATTTCCTGCTTCAAGTTTGGGCTGCGGCAAATTCTTTGGCGCAGTGCAAACTCCTAGCGGGAAATTCACCGTAACCCCCCAGTGTGAATGTACCCTAAAAACACTACACTACACTAACACCTAATAAAGGGTAAAACACTACATATACACCCCCTTACACTGTCCCCCCTCCCCAATAAACAATTAAAACGTCTTGTACGGCAGGGTTTCCAAAACGGAGCCTCCAGCTGTTGCAAAACAACAACTCCCAGCATTTCTGGACAGCCACTGACTGTCCAGGCATGCTGGGAGTTTAGCAACAGCTGGAGGCACCCTGTTTGGGAATCACTGGCGTAGAATACCCCTATGTCCACCCCTATGCAATCCCTAATTTAGTCCTCAAATGCGCATGGCGCTCTCTTACTTCGGAGCCCTGTCGTATTTCAAGGCAACAGTTTAGGGCCACATATGGGGTATCTCCGTACTCGGGAGAAATTACACTACAAATTTTGGGGGGCTTTTTTTCCTTTTACCGCTTGTGAAAAGGAAAAGTTGGGGGCTACACCAGCCTGTTAGTGTAATTTTTTTTTATTTTTTTACACTAACATGCTGGTGTTGCCCCATACTTTTTATTTCCTCAAGCGGTAAAAGTAAAAAAAGACCCCCAAAATTTGTAACGCAATTTCTCCTGAGTACAGAAATACCCCAGATGTGGGCGTAAAATGCTCTGCGGACGCACAACAAGGCTCAGGAGTGAGAGTGCACCATGTACATTTGAGGCCTAAATTGGTGATTTGCACAGGGGTGGCTGATTTTACAGCGGTTCTGACAAACGCAAAAAAAAAAAAAATACCCACATGTGACCCCATTTTGGAAACTACACCCCTCACCAAACGTGACAAGGGGTATAGTGAGCCTGAACACCCCACAGGTGTTTGACGAATTTTCATTAAAGTTGGATGGGAAAATGAAAAAAATTATATTTTTTCACTAAAATGCTGGTGTTACCCTAAATTTTTCATTTTCACATCGGGAAATAGGAAAAAAGCCCCCCCCAAATTTGTAAACCCATCTCTTCTGAGTAAGAACATACCCCATATGTAAATTTAAAGTGCTCTGCGGGCGAACTACAATGCTCAGAAGAGAAGGAGCGCCATTGGGATTTTGTAGAGAAAATTTGTCCGGAATTGAAGGCCACATGTGTTTACAAAGCCCCCATAGTGCCAGAACAATGGACCCCCGACACATGTGACCCCATTTTGGAAACTACACCCCTCACGTAATGTAATAAGGGGTACATTGAGAATTTACGCCCCACAGATGTCTGACAGATATTTGGAACAGTGGTTCGTAAAAATGAAAAATAAACTTTTTCATTTGCACAGCACACTGTTCCAAAGTTCTGTGGGGTGTAAATACTCACTGCACCCCTTATTAAATTCTGTGAGGGGTGTAGTTTCCAAAATGGGGTCACATGTGGGGGGTTCCACTGTTCTGGCACCACGGGGGGGTTTGTAAACGCACATGGTCCCCTGACTACCATTCCAAACTAATTCTCTTTCCAAAAGCTCAATGGCGCTCCTCCTCTTCTGAGCATTATAGTTCGCCAGCAGAGCATTTTACGTCCTAACATGGGGTATTTCTATACTCAGAAGAAATGGGGTTACACATTTTTGGGGTCATTTTCTCCTATTACCCCTTGTAAAAATGTAAAATTTTGGGGAAAAACTGCATTTTAGTAAAAAAAATAAATAAATTTTCATTTACACATCCAAATTTAACGAAAAGTCGTCAAACACCTGTGGGGTGTTAAGGCTCAGCGGACCCCTTGTTACGTTCCTTGAGGGGTGTAGTTTCCAAAATAGTATGCCATGTGGGTATTTTTTGCTGTTCTGGCACCACAGGGGCTTCCTAAATGCGACATGCCCCCAAAAACCATTTCAGCAAAAGTTGCTTTCAAAAAGCCAAATGTGACTCCTTCTCTTCTGAGCATTGTAGTTTGCCCGCAAAGCATTTTACATCCTAACATGGGGTATTTCCATACTCAGAAGAGATGGGGTTACAAATTTGGGGGGGCATTTTCTCCCATTACCCTTTGTAAAAATGGTAAATTTGGGGGAAAAACTGCACTTTAGTGAAAAAAATTTTTTTTTCATTTACACATCCGACTTTAACGAAAATTCGTCAAACACCTGTGGGGTTTTAAGGCTCACTGGACCCCTTGTTACGTGCCTTGAGGGGTCTAGTTTCCAAAATGGTATGCCATGTTGGGGTTTTCTGCTGTTCTGGCACCATAGGGGCTTCCTAAATGTGACATGCCCCCCAAAAACCATTTCAGCAAAATTCCCTCTCCAAAATCCTATTGTCACTCCTTCCCTTCTGAGCCCTCTAGTGCACCCGCCGAACACTTGACATACACATATGAGCTATTTCCTTACTCGAGAGAAATTGGGTTACAAATTTTGGGGGGATTTTTCATCTATTACCCCTTGTAAAAATTCAAAAACTGGGTCTACAAGAACATGCGAGTGTAAAAAATGAAGATTTTGAATTTTCTCCTTCACTTTGCTGCTATTCCTGTGAAACACCTAAAGGGTTAACACACTTACTGAATGTCATTTTGAATACTTTGAGGGGTGCAGTTTTTATAATGGGGTCATTTGTGGGGTATTTCTAATATGAAGGCCCTTCAAATCCACTTCAAAACTGAACTGGTCCCTGAAAAATTCCGATTTTGAAAATTTTGTGAAAAATTGGAAAATTGCTGCTGAACTTTGAAGCCCTCTGATGTCTTCCAAAAGTAAAAACACGTCAATTTTATGATGCAAACATAAAGTAGACATATTGTATATGTGAATCAATGTATAATTTATTTGGAATATCCATTTTCCTTACAAGCAGAGAGCTTCAAAGTTAAAAAAAATGCAAAATTTTCCATTTTTTCATCAAATTTTGGAATTTTTCACCAAGAAATGATGCAAGTATCGACAAAATTTTACCACTAACATAAAGTAGAATATGTCACGAAAAAACAATCTCGGAATCAGAATGAAAGGTAAAAGCATCCCAGAGTTATTAATGTTTAAAGTGACAGTGGTCAGATGTTCAAAAAATGGCCGGGTCCTTAAGGTATATTTGGGCTGGGTCCTTAAGGGGTTAAAAAGGGTAATGTTTTGCCAAGATTTACAACATATGAAAAGTTTTTGAATCTGACTGTGTCCATTTAAGCCAAAAATTGTCTTAGGGTGCCATCGCATTTATGTAGTGATCCTGCTCATTTGAATGGGACAGTTCAGATTAATCAGGCATCTCAATAACTGGGCCTAGACCAAGCCACAATACATGCACTTTGCCATCAATTGTTGCATCAGTTGAGCCAAGTTTCCTTAGAAGGATCATTGCATATATGTGACATCATCGGGGAATGTCACAGTGAGCGCTCTGGTCCAGCGCTCTGACCTGGAGTGCTCACCGCCACCGTTCCCCCGGCCGGACCGTGATTCGTATTGCTGGACATGCCCACATGCGAATTACCTGCTTCTGCTCGGCTCTCTGGTTCCCGGCTTGTGCATGCCAGCTTCTCTAGATTTAAATGGCCAGCACACGGTTGATTGGTGCCTGGTCCTCCCCTTATGTTATTTAAGGCAGCTCCTTCCCCTCTTGCCTTCCGGATCTTCAGTGCCCATTGCCTGAGATTAAGTGTACTTTTGTCTGTTTGCCTCACCCATGTTTTAGACCCTTCTGCTCCATTTTTTGAAAACGCACCTTTCTGCTAAGTCCGACTACGCCTTTGCCTCATCCTTCGGTACCTCCCCTCACCCAGTTACCAGTATGGTCGAGTCATATCGGGGGTAGCGACCTGGGTGTCGCCTGCCACAGCAAGCCCATCCTGCCTTGCAGCAGGATCTGGTGAAGACCAGCGGCACCTTAGACTCCCCTCCCCGATGCGGCCCGTGTCATCAGCCACACAGGTCAGTGGATCCACATCCATCCCCATTACAGCAAGATCCGGCAATGGATCCCATTGGGGCACCTCTGCCCGAGAATCCGGATCTCACCACTATAGTGGCTCTCTAGTCGCAGCAGTTGGCTCAGCAGGCTCAACAGTTAAGCCAGTTGTCCGCGCCATGATGGGTTAGTACATATTTTGCGCTCTCCCCTGGGAAGAGTGCACATAATGCAGCACGTTCTTAAACAGGGAGCCTCCAATGCTAAACTGCAACTCCCATTATGGGGGGCTGTAGTTAAGCAACAGCTGGAGTCTCCCTGTTTGGGAACACACTGCTCTGTTCCCATTATGCAAAACGCATAATGTGAACAGAGATCTGTCCCTCTGCCCTTGGACTACTACTCCTATCAGGGGACAAAGTCTGTCCCATGATGGGAGTAGTTGTAGTACCGCAGCGCTGCTGAGGGATGGCACTTGCACATCCCACAGCTGCAGGACTTTTAGAACTACTACTCCCATCATGGACAGACTCTGCCAATGATGGTAGTTGTAGTCCAGGGGCTGAGGTGCATATCGCACCAGGTCATTCTGCAGAGACCGCTGCGATCTGCATTTAAGTCAACAAGCCGGCGGTACATGCGGCTACATCGCGCTCCCCACCGGCTTCTATATACACTGTCATAATTCATAATCCCCGCCGGGAGACGGGAGCTCTGATTGGTCAATAGCTATTCACCAACCAGAGCTCCTGTGTTCCGGCCATGGGGATTATGAATTATGACAGTGTATATAGAAGCTGGCGGGCAGCGCGATGTAGCCGCATGTACTGCTGGCTTGTTAACTTAAATGCGGATCGCAGCAGATCATTCTCTGGAGATCCGCTGCGATACGCATTTATTATTACTATACAAACCGGTGGTACATGCATCTACACTGCGCTTACCGCCGGCTTCTATATACACTGTCATAATTCATAATCCCCGCCACTGTAACACAGGAGCTCTAATTGGTGAATAGCTATTGACCATTCTTCTTGGTAAGCGAGACGATGGGAGCAACCAAGGTGGAGTAGAGAGGAATAAACTGTCGATAGTAATTAGCAAAGCCTAGGAAGCACTGAATAGCTTTCAAACCAGTGGGGCGTGGCCAATCCAGCACTGTGGACAACTTGTTGGGGTCCATTTGAAGACCTTGACTGGTGACAATATACCCTAGGAATGGAAGGCTGTTTTTTTCAAAGATACACTTCTCAAGTTTAGCATAGAGATGATTTTCTCGGAGACGCTATAATACTTGATTGAGATGAAGGCGATGAGACTGGACATTGGGCGAATAGATAAGTATGTCGTCCAAGTAGATGACGACATGGAGTAAAGAAGGTCACAAAAAATGTTATTGACAAACTCCTGGAAGTCTGCTGGAGCATTACAAAGCCTGAATGGCATGACAAGATACTCGAAATGTCAATCACGAGTATTGAACGCAGCCTTCCATTCATCCCCTTTGCGGATGCAAATCAAATTATAGGCTTCTCGTAGGTCGAGTTTGGAGAAGATCCTAGCACCATGTAGACGATCAAATAACTCAGAGATCAATGGAAGTGAGTAGCATTTTTTTTACAGTAATTTTAGTCAGGCCACGGTAATCGATGCAAGGTCGCAAGAATCCGTCTTCCCCGAAGAAGAATCCGGCTCCAGCAAGAGAGGATGACTTTCGAATAAAAACCTTTCTTTAGATTTTCTTATATATAATTAGACATGGCCTGAGTTTCTGGAACAGACAAGGGGTAAATTCTGCTACGAGGAGATGTGGTCCTAAGCAATAAGTGGATAGGACAATCTTAAGGATGATGTGGAGGTACAACTTCTGCCTGTTTTTTTTCGCTGAAGATGTTAGCAAAATCCTGAAGAAAAGAGACAACTGGACCTTCAAATTCAAGTGTGGACAGGAGGTATTCACACCTAGGGAGGCCTCTCCTACAAATCCTAGGTGCGAGCGTTTCCCTGTGACTATGGACGCAGAGGAAATGGTCTGCACTGGTGCAATATAAGCACAGATTCTCAGCTCGTTGGCGTGTTCTTTCCTGCAGGGTCTGACGAGACTGATCCAGCTGCATAGCCTCCACAGCGGGAGGCATCGTAGAAGGTTGCCGTGGTTGTGGTGAAGTTCCTCATTTCGTCAGAGAAACGGATATCAATCAGAGACGCCAACTGTATGAGTTCATTCAGGGTAGCGGCCAATTCCTGGGCGAAAAGGACATCCTTAATATGGCTAGAAAGTCCTCTCTTGAAAGTGGCGCAAAGGGCTTCATCATTCCAAGCTAACTCCGATGCCAGGGTACGAAACCAAATGGCATACTTGCCCACAGAGGAGTTGCCCTGAGTAAGACTCAGCAATGCCATCTCAGCGGAGGAAGCTTGAGCAGGTTCTTCGAAGACACCCCGAAATTCCATCCTGGAAATTGGTAGTGAGAGCATCACTGCGATCCCAAAGCGGAGTTGCCCAGGCCAAAGCCCTTCCGGTTAAAAGACTGAGGATGAAGGCCACCTTTGCTCGTTCTGTAGGAAACAGATCCGCCATGAGTTCAAAGTGCATAGAGCACTGAGTCACAAAACCACAACAGTACTTAGGATCTCCCTCATATTTCTCGGGAAGAGACAAATGGAGTCTTGATCCAAAGACGACTGCAGGAGCGGCAGGTGCCAGCGGAGCAGGAGGAGGCTGTGGTTGTGGTGGTTGTTCCTGTGCTGTTAGCAACTGCTGCATCATGGCAGATAACTGGCCCAACTGCTGTGCCTGCTGGGCAAACTGCTGTGACTGGAGCGCCACAATGGAACCAAGATCCGGATTATCAGGCAGAGGAACCCCAGCGGGATCCATGGCCGGATCTTGCTGTAATGGAGTTGGATGTGGATCCTCTTACCTGTGTGGCTGATGACTCGGAACGAATCGGGGAGCGGAGTCTAAGGTGCCGCTGGTCTTCAACAGAGCCCGCCGCAAGGCAGGATGGGCTTGCTATGGCAGGTGACACCCAAGTCGCTACCCCAGACACGGCTCGACCACACAGGCAGCTAGTCAAGGCGAGGTACCAAAGGACAAGGCAGTATTGTAGTCAAACGTAGCAGAAGGTCAAGGCAGGCAGCAAAGGTGCGGAGTCTAGTAATGTCGCGGAAGGTCTGTGTACATGGGAAAGACAAACAGGAAATAGGTATCGTTTAATCTCAGGCTAGGTGCAGTGAAAATCTGTCAGGGAAGTGTGGGAGGTACAAAGTTCCTTTTAATACTCTCCATGGTTTAAGCTTTAGTTAAATCTGCCAGTGACCAGTGGACCAACATCTCCTGTTGACCTTATTACAGATATGAGATATCAGATAGGCAGATACTGTATTTAGACAGACAGATAGGTAGATAGATAGATAAATAATAATTCACCCCCTTGTACTTTTCTAAATTTTCTCATGATATAACCAAAGATTAAAATAGATTTAATTTCTATTTTTCTGTAGTGGACCAACACAAAACAGTCCATTTGGTAGTTGAAGGAAGTAAAAATCTAAAAAAGTGTTGAGTACATATGTATTAATAGTGTTGCTCGTGAATATTCACAATGCAAATTTTATTTGCGAATATCGCATATTCGCGAATATTAATGGTTTTTTTTTGCACAGTACACATCACAGTGATCATCCCTCTCTGCTTCCAGCTGGTGTGGTGTAAAGAAGGCTCTAAAACTACTGTGTGAGACTGGCGTACGAATTTTCGCTTATGCTAATTTTTGCATATGCTAATTTTTGCATAAGCGAATTTTCGCATATACGCATTTTCGCTTATGCAAATTTTTGCATATGCAAATTTTCGCATATGCAAAAATAAAACGTGAATATTATGAATATGCGAATTTAGCGAATCTATGACAAATATTCATCCATATATTTGCGAAATATCGCGAATTTGAACATGGCCTATGCCGCTCAACACTATGTATTAACCGACTTTACTGTGCAAAATGCTATTTGTGACAAAAACACAACATTGCCAATTGGCCTTGAGCTCACCATTCCCACAGTGAAACATGGGGGTGATAGCATCATGCCGTGGGGATACCTCTCTTCATCAGGTGCAGGGAAACTGGTCAGAGTTGATAAAAAAATGGATAGAGTCAAATACAGGGCAAGCATTTAAGCAAATTTGATGCAGTCTGCAAAGACTTGAGACTGGCTTGGAGGTTAAACTTTCAGCAGGGCAATGACCCTAAATACATCCAGAACTACAATAGATAGCTTAGATGCAACAACTTAGATGCATGTTCATGTCCTACAATGGCCCAGTCCAAGCCCAGCCCCGAATTTAATTGAGAATCTATGGCCAGACTTGCTGTTTACACAAGGTCTCCATCCAATCTGACTGGATGTGCAAAGCTGTAGAGACAACACTATTTAAATTCCAGCTTATAATAGTAGCAAAATGGTTAAAAAGTCCAAAGGGGGGTGAATATGCAAGGCCCCAAAGATAGATAGATAGATAGATACAGTAGATAGATATTGTTTAGATAGATGCATTTTTAGCATAGTATTTGCAGATAATGTATTGTTTATGACAAGTGAATAAGCGGTAATCTGAGACCAATGGAAAGGATGTCTAGTGAATTTATCATTCATAACTCCTCTCATAAAAAGGGTTTTACAATTTATGTTTTCATTATGACACTATTACAGGATACTATTACAGCACAAAGAATGATAGCAACAGTTTACTCCGACTTGGTGGATATACAGTAGAGAGTATCTTTATTTGCTCATTTTCTAATATTGATGTAGCATTTATAGCTTTATCACAGTAAGCAGTACATCCATTAAAAATGCAATGTGTCAGCTGACAAGTTTTGTTATATCTTTTTCGCAATGTTGCTCCCTTAAATATCACAATGTTAAAGATTTCATGAGAGAGCGAAGACCATGGTTAACATCTTAGCTAGGCTGTAATATGGCTTTTTGCTGGCTTTTTTCCCATAAGCTTCTCTAAGGGACTTTAAAAAGGCCAGAAAAACACATGTACACAATGTTTTACAATGAACACCACACAAAACCATTGTGCAAACTGTCAATAAAAACAGTTAAAACTAATTTTTTTTATACTTGTTATAAAACTATACAAGAAAAGAAGATAACATGACCATAAGACATTTATTTATTGACCTCTTATCTTCTTCAAAAAGGGGTTTCCAGCATTAAAAAAATAATTTTTTTTAATAGAAGTAATTTACAAATCTGTTTAACTCTCTGGCACCAGTTGATTTTTTTTTTATTGTTTTCCACTGGAGTACCCCTTTAATGTGTACCTTATTCATTTAACTCTTCAGAATAAGCGAATAAGCTGCTGTCTGCGTGTACTAGAGGAGTAGCACTATTTTTGGCCATTATATACAGTAACTTGTATTGTATATGGCATGTTTATCAACTAATCTGCTGTTTATCAACTATCTAACCTGCACATAAGAGTGGGGCTTGCGCCCCTATGTCTCTATAGTACACAGCAGAAGTATGGAGGACATTATAAAGAAGCTCAGAGCAGTAAGCTGTAAGCAGTGTAAGATGTAAATCCAGGGTTATGGGGAAATACACTGCTCAAAAAAATTAAGGGAACACTTAAACAACACAATGTAACAATGCAGGTAGTGCAGCTCATCTAGGATGGCACATCAATGCGTGCTGGGGCAAGAAGGTTTGCTGTGTCAGCGTAGTGTCCAGAGCATGGAGGCACTAACAGGAGACAGGCCAATACATCAGGAGACATGGAGAAGGCCGTAGGAGGGCAACAACCCAGCAGCAGGACTGCTACCTCCGCCTTTGTGCAAGGAGGAGCAGGAGGAGCACTGCCAGAGCCCTACAAAATGACCCCCAGCAGACCACAAATGTGCATGGGTCCCCTCAAAGGGTCAGAAACAGACTCCATGAGGGTAGTATGAGGGCCCGACATCCACAGGTGGGGGTTGTGCTTACAGCCCAACACCGTGCAGAACGTTTGGCATTTGCCAGAGAACACCAAGATTGGCAAATTTGTCACTGGGGCCCTGTGCTCTTCACAGATTAAAGCAGGTTCACACTGAGCACCTGTGACAGACATGACAGAGTCTGGAGACTCCGTGGGGAACGTTCTGCTCCCTGTAACATCCTCCAGCATGACCAGTTTGGCAGTGGGTCAGGAGTGGCATTTCTTTGGGGGGCCGCACAACCCTCCATGTGCTTGCCAGAGGTAGTCTGACTGCCATTAGGTACAGAGATGAGATCCTCAGACCCCTTGCGAGACCATATGCTGGTGCGATTGGCCCTGGGTTTCTCCTAATGCTAGACAATGCTAGACCTCATGTGGCTGGAGTGTGTCAACAGTTGCTGCAAGAGGAAGGCATTAATGCTGTGGACTGGCCCACCCGTTCCCCAGACCTGAATCTGATCAGAGCACATCTGGGACACCATGTCTCGCTCCATCCACCAACTCCTGGACAGTCTGTAGTGCAACGTGGAGTTGGTGGATGGAGCGACACATTGCACCACAGACTGTCCAGCCACCTCATCAGGAACATGCCCAGGCATTGTAGGGAGGTCATACGGGCACGTGGAGGCCACACACACTACTGACCCTCATTTCGACTTGTTTTAAGGACATTACATCAAAGTTGGATCAGCCTGTAGTGTGGGTTTCCACTTTGATTTTGAGTGTGACTCCATATCCAGACCTCCATGGGTTGATAAATTTGATTTCCATTGATCATTTTTGTGTGATTTTGTTGTCAGCACATTCAACTACGTAAAGATGAAAGTATTTCATACTATTAGTTCATTCATTCATTCAGATCTAGGATGTGTTATCAATAGTTTTCACTTAATTTTTTTGAGCAGTGTATAATATAGTCTCACTGCAGTCTCTCTGTTTGCTTCTTGGTGTCTGCAGCCACTACCCCTCCTCCTATGTAAGTCTCCTCTCTTAAACTAAAACTAAAAACAAACACAGCGAACCACATAGGGTGAAACCTGGCTTGCAAATGAACATGTCTGAATTGTCACATCAGTGATAGAGTTCTAATTAGCTATTGTATATTACAAAGTTTCTTGTTTTTACTATTAATTTATGCAAAGTTTGTTAAAACAACATTTTCTATTACAATGCCTAACAGCTGAAGACTAATATTTTACAACAAAATGCAGCTGCTGCAAAATATTTTCTTGACAACTAGAAAGGTTAAAGTTTCTCCTTATGGAGAACACCATAAAAATGTATAGCGACTTATAAATTATTCATGTTCCATTGAGAATTCTGGATAGAAGAATATTCAAAGCAGCTTTCTGATACCACATTTTGGGGGTAGCTCTCTATCTCTTCCAGTCAATATATGTATAACGTTAAGATGCCTCAGAACATGACTAGGGATTTAATGAGCAAAGCCAGGAAGTATTACTTTACTGAGAGAGTAGTGGATGCATGGAATAGCCTTCCTGCAGAAGTGGTCGCTGCAAATACAGCGAAGGAGTTTAAACATGCATGGGTTAAGCATAAGGCTATCCTTCATATAAGATAGGGCCAGGGACTATTGATAGGATTAGATTATTGGGCAGACTAGATGGGCCAAATGGTTCCTATCTGCAGACACATTCTATAAGTGTTCTGGCATAGAATCTTTGCAGCCTTGTACAATTGCACATAACATGAATAAGATCAGCTCCTGGCCCTTTTATACCTCTCATTAAGGATATCAGTATGATAGCCCATTTCATGCATGAGACAAGGGCTTTTTTACATAGATAACATAAATCTGCAAGAGCCTGTAAGACTCACTATTTAGCCTTAATAAATTTCCCCTACAGTACCCACATCCACCTACAACCTAGCCCTGAGGGTGCAGGATAGCTGTTTCAGTACAGCTCCAAAGAGGAATCTATAATTAAGAGAAATCACCCCAATTGTATCCCCTGGTGTCACCACTTGGTCAAGAAAGGCTGAATGCGAGGCAGGACTAAGTGGAGCCCCCCCTTTGTTGAGCAATAAAACCCTGTTACAATTGCAAGTAATGGAGTTAATTGTGTTTAATGGTAAACTTTTGTTGGAAATCAAGAAAGGACTTTAGGTTATACAAATCAAAGAGCATAGAAAATAACATGGCACTCACCACAATGTAGTCTTGCGTTGGATGTTTGTTGTAGCGACATAAGAACAAACATCATTTGGTGGAGCTGAAACTCTGCGAGAAAGAGGGGCATGGCCGGTTTGTCCTATATCCAAAATAGGCGGCCGCCTAGAGCGGCACTTTAACAGGGGCGGCATTGCGGACGGTCGGTGCCACCACAGCTTACCACACACTGTAACACTGCAGCCACGCTTCTCATGGTCTCATCCTCCACCAGCACCCCAGCAACCCCCCTCCGCTTCTCATGGTCTCATACAGGGACGTGCACACATAGGGGTAAAAGGGGGCTAGAGCCACTGCCCTTTTCCTCACATGCCCTTCTAGTGCCCTCACAAAAGGAGCTACAGACTCATGGTGACAGGTGCAGTAAAAAAGATCCGTTGCTGGGGAGTTGTATGCGGTTTAATGGAGGGTGCTGTGCCCTCCCTGCAGGAAGGGGGCGCCACTCACCCTGTCATTATCAGCTATTTATCTGCTCCTCTCCATACGGAAGAGACAGGAGCAGAGGAGGCAGAGAGAAGCCCCGCCCACAGCATGTCCCAGCCACAAACTTCAGTCTATGCAGCCCTTACTGTAAGTAACTGTAAATATATGTGAGTGATTGTATGTCAGTGTGTGTGTATGTATACATATGTGTGTGTGTGTGTGTATATCTCTATGTATGTGCCTGTGCAGAGAGGGATGGCTGGGGCCTTAGTGTAAGTGACTGTGCATTATATGTGAGTGATTGTATGTCAGTGTGTCTGTATGATGTGTATATATGTGTGTGTGTGTGTTTGTGTGTGTGTATCTCTATGTATGTGCCTATATATGTAAGCAAGTGAATCTATGTATATGTGTGTGTGTATATATGTGAGCAAGTGAATCTATGTATGTGTGTATACATATATATATATATATATATATATATATATATATATATATATACTGTATATACACACACACACACATAGATTCACTTGCTCACATATATACACAAACATATACATAGATTCACATATATATATATATATATATATATATATATATATAATGTGAGCAAGTTAATCTCTGTATGTGTGTATATATGAGAGCAAGTGAATCTATGTGTGTGTGTATATATATATATATATATATATATATATATATATATGTGAATGTATGCGTGATCCTGTATGTATGATGTGCCTGTTGGCTATATCTTTTAGTATATATTCCAAGTTGTATGTATGTGTCAGAGTGTCTCTATGTATGTGTGTATATTTTTTATGTACTGTATGTGTCTTTATGTTATGTGATTGTATGTATTGTATGAAGCACATTATTAGGGAATTAATAGAGGAATGTAAGCACGTTATATAGAGAATTTATGGAAGCACAGAATATATTTTATTTATATTGGAACATTATATTTTTATGTATTCTGGCACTGTGTATAGATCCTTAATGGTGGCACAGTATAGTTAAATAACAGTGGCACAGTATATAGTTAATTAATGGAAGCACAGTATATAGGGAATTAATAGATGAATTTGAATGGTGGCACAGTATATAGATCATTAAGGGGGGTAAGGTATATAATTAAAGGGAAACTGACAGGCTGTTTACTCGCACTAAACCCAATACACTAGATTACAGTGCAGGAGAACAGGAGAAAGATAATGTTATCTATATATATATATATATATATATATATATATATATATATATATATAGCTCAATGTGTGTGTGTGTGTGTATGTATGTGTGTATGTTCCACGAAAACTTCCAAACGGCTAAAGATATTAACATGAAGCTTTGCAGATGACACCAAGCTTTGTAGCACAGTACAGTCTATAGAGGATGTGCATAAGTTACAAGATGACTTGGATAGACTAAGTGTCTGGGCATCTACTTGGCAAATGAGGTTCAATGTGGATAAATGTAAAGTTATGCATCTGGGTACTAATAACCTGCATGCGTCGTATGTCTTAGGGGGGATTAAACTGTCAGAGTCACTGGTAGAGAAGGATCTGGGTGTACTTGTAGATCACAGACTACAGAATAGCATGCAATGTCAGGCTGCTGCTTCCAAAGCCAGCAGGATATTGTCATGTATCAAAAGAGGCATGGACTCGAGGGGCAGGGACATAATACTCCCCCTTTATAAAGCATTGGTACGGCCTCACCTGGAATATGCTGTTCAGTTTTGGTCGCCTGTACATAAAAGGGACACTGTGAAGCTGGAAAGGGTGCAGAGACGTGCGACTAAACTAATATGGGGCATGGAACATCTTAGCTATGAGGAGCGATTAAAGGAGTTACAATTGTTTAGTCTTGAGAAGAGACGTTTAAGGGGGGATATGATAAACGTATATAAGTATATTAATGGCCCATACAAAAAATATGGAGAAAAACTGTTCCAGGTTAAACCCCCCCAAAGGACGAGGGGGCACTCCCTCCGTCTGGAGAAGAAAAAGTTTAGTCTCAAGGGGCGACACGCCTTCTTTACCATGAGAACTGTGAACTTATGGAATAGTCTACCTCAGGAACTGGTCACAGCAGGAAAAATTAACAGCTTTAAAACAGGATTAGATACATTCCTGGAACAAAACAACATTAATGCTTATGAAGAAATATAAAATCCCATCCCTTCCCCAATATCGCGCCACACCCCTACCCCTTAACTCCCTGGTTGAACTTGATGGACATATGTCTTTTTTCGACCGTACTAACTATGTAACTATGTTACTTATATGTCAACAACAAACATAGGATAGGTGATTTAACCCTTACTCACCCCCCATTTGCCAGGGGCGGGGTTTATGTTTAACCCCTTAAGGACTCAGGGTTTTTCAGTTTTTGCACTTTCGTTTTTTCCTCCTTACCTTTTAAAAATCATAACCCTTTCAATTTTCCACCTAAAAATCCATATTATGGCTTATTTTTTGCGTCGCCAATTCTGCTTTGCAGTGACATTAGTCATTTTACCCAAAAATGCACGGCGAAACAGAAAAAAATCATTGTGCGACAAAATCGAAGAAAAAACGCCATTTTGTAACTTTTGGGGGCTTCCGTTTCTACGCAGTGCATATTTCGGTTATCATTATTCTGTATGTCCATACGGTTAAAATGATACCATACTTTTATAGGTTGGATATTGTCGTACTTCTGGAAAAAATCAGAACTACATGCAGGAAAATTTATATGTTTAAAAATGTCATCTTCTGACCCCTATTACTTTTTTATTTTTCCACATACAGGGCGGTATGAGGACTCATTTTTTGTGCCATGATCTGAAGTTTTTATCGGTATGATTTTTGTTTTGATCAGACTATTTGATCAGTTTTTATTAATTTTTTAATGGTATAAAAAGTGACCAAAAATGCGCTTTTTTTGACTTTTGAATTTTTTTGCGCATACGCCATTGACCGTGCGGTTTAATTAATGATATATTTTTATAGTTCGGACATTTATGCACGCGGTGATACAACATATGTTTATTTTTTTTTTTTTTACACTGTTATTTTTTTTAGGGGAAAAGGGGGGTGATTCAAACTCTTATTAGGGAAGGGGTTAAATGACCTTTATTAACACTTTTTTTTTACTTTTTTTTGCAGTGTTATAGGTCCCATAGGGACCTATAACACTGCACACACTGATCTTTTACACAGATCACAGGCGTGTATTAACACACCTTTGATCAGTGTTATCGGCGCTTGACTGCTCCTGCCTGGATCTCAGGCATGGAGCAGTCATTCGCCGATCGGACACCGAGGAGGCAGGTAAGGGCCCTCCCGGTGTCCTGCAAGCTGTTCGGGACGCTGCGATTTCACCGCGGCGGTCCCTAACAGCCCGACTGAGCAGCCGGGTCACTTTCACTTGAGAAGCGGCGGTCAGCTTTGACCGCCGCTTCTAAAAGGTTAATACCACACATCGCCGCGATCGGACATGTGTGGTATTAGCCGCGGGTCCCCGCCGTTAATGAGCGCCGGGACCGACGTGATATGATGCGGGATCGCGGCGCGATCCCGCTTCATATCGCGGGAGTCGGCGCAGGACGTAAATATACGTCCTGCGTCGTTAAGGGGTTAAACTCCCATACAATTCTATGGGAAGTATATGTTACTGCATAACTTCCAAATGGCTGGAGATATTTCGATAATACTTGGTCACATGTTACTTATATGTCCACTTAAAATAGAGGATAGTTAATTTAACCCTTAACTACCCCCATTTGTGAGGGTCAGGGTTTTTCTTTAAAGTCCCATATAAATCAATGGCAAATGTATGTTCTCACATAACTTCTGTACGGTTGAAAATATTTCAATACCTGGTACACATATTACAAGTCAGGATATGAGGACGGGATGGGAGGTCGAGATAGGAGGTCAAGATAGGAGGACGGGATGGGTGGGATAGGAGGTTGAGTTAGGAGGTCTGGATATGAGGACGGGATAGGAAGACTGGGATATGAGGACGGGATACGGGGTCGAGATAGGAGGACGGATAGGAGGGCGGGATAGGAGGACGGGATAGAAGGTCGAGATAGGAGGATGGGATAGGAGGACGGGATAGGAGGTTGGGATAGGAGTTCGAGATAGGAGGACCGGATAGGAGGATGGGATAGGAGGCTGAGATAGGAGGCTGAGATAGGAGGTGGACATAGGAGGTCGGGATAGGAGGTGGACATAGGAAGATGGGATAGGAGGATGGGATAGGAGGAAGGGATAGGAGGTCGGGATAGGAGGACAGGATAGGAGGTCGAGATAGGAGGACAGGATAGGAGGTCGACATAGGAGGATGGGATAGGAGGATGGGATAGGAGGTTGGGATAGGAGGTCAGGATAGGAAGTCAGGATAGGAGATCGGGATAGGAGGACGGGATAGGAGAATGGGATAGGAGGATGGGATAGGAGGTCAGGGTATGAGGACGGGGTATGAGGACGGGATATGGGGTTGGCATATGACAACAATATATGGGGATGGGACATGAAGTCAAAAGCTTCCTCCTTTGTTGATTTTCCTCCCCAACAAGGATGAGGAAGGAAAAACCGGGCAACGCCGGGTACTCAGCTAGTACTTACTAAATGTGGACCAGCCCCTTTCTAGGTATTGCCCCACATTGCTAGTATGCAAAGTCAGTATTGTGCGCAATGGAGGTGGAGCTTCCCTGCCTCCATACTGTATGCTGTGGTATGCCTGGCCATCTTTGTATACAGTGACCCCCCGACCTACGATGGCCCCGACATATGATCAAATCGACATACGATGGCCTCTCAGAGGCCATCGCATGTCGATGTCAGCATCGACATACGATGCTTTTTTATGTCGGGGCCATCGCATTAAGTGCTATCCGGCAGCGCAAAATGCTTAAGCTGCTGCCGGATAGCAGCTTAATGTTCCCCGTGTGGTGCGGTAAGTATTACTTACCCCTCCACGATGCTCCGGGGTGCCCTCCGGGTCCAGCGCTGGTCTTCCGGTGTCTTAACGAAATTGCATGGGGGGAAGAGGAGGGGGTGGGGGGAGGTTAATGAAATTGCAAGGGGAGGGGGATGGAGGGGTTAATGAAATGGTGCAGGGGAGGAGGGGGCGGGGGTTAATGAAATGCCACTGGAGGAGGAGGGGGGAAAATGTAGGGTCTAACATGTTTGTCCCACAGATGCTGAAGAAAGGAAGTTTTGGCTGGAAGAAGACATCATGGCGGTCTGAGCCGGATGGAGAAGAAAAGCAAAGAGGACGACGCTGATCAGAAAAGATTGTGAGTCCCTAAATATAATTTTAATCACTTATATGGTATACAGATCTGTATACAGCTGGTATATAATTCTATATCAGTTTTTCCCAACCAGGGTGCCTCCAGATGTTGCAAAACTATAACTCCCAGCATGCCCAGACAGCCTTTGGCTGTCCGAGCATGCTGGGAGTTGTAGTTTTGCAACAGCTGGAGGCACCCTGGTTGGGAAACACTGATCTAATCCATCTATGTGTGATATTGTCTGCTGAGAAGGGGGTTTGTTACAGTGTGTAAACCCAGTAGTAAGGAGATTACATGAGGAGGAGGTTTGTTACAGTGTGTCACCCCAGTAGTAAGGATAATACATGAGGAGGAGGTTTGTTACAGTGTGTCACCCCAGTCGTAAGGAGATTACTAGTGTTGAGCGGCATAGGCCATATTCGAATTTGCGAATATTCGCGAATATATGGACGAATATTCGTCATATATTCGCGAATATTCGCATATTCGTAATATTCTCGTTTTATTTTTGCATATGCAAAAATATGCGAAAATTCGCGTATGCGAAAATAACATATGCGAAAATTAGCATATACTAAATTGGCATAAGCAAAAATTTGCATATACGAAAATTCGCACACCAGTCTCACACAGTAGTATTAGAGCCTTCTTTACAGCAGACAAGCTGGAAGCAGAGAGAGGTAATCACTGTGATGTGTACTGTGAAAAAAAAAAAAAAAAAAACGAATATTCGTAATTACGAATATATAGCGCTATATTCGCGAATATTCGCAAATTCGCGAATATGCGATATTCGCGAATAAAATTCGTATTGCGAATATTCGCGAGCAACACTAGAGATTACATGAGGAGGGGGTTTGTTACAGTGCGTCACCCTAGTAGAAAGGAGATAACATGAGGAGGGGGTTTGTTACAGTGTCACCCCAGTAGTAAGGAGATTAAATGAGGAGGAGGGTTGTTACAGTGTGTCACCCCAGTAGTAAGGAGATTGCATGAGGAGGAGGTTTGTTACAGTGTGTCACCCCAGTAGTAAGGAGATTACATGATGAGGAGGTTTGTTACAGTGTGTCACCCCAGTAGTAAGGTGATTACATGAGGAGGAGGTTTGTTATAGTGAGTCAACCAAGTAGTAAGAAGATTACATGAGGACGAGGTTTGTTACAGCGTGTCATTCCAGTAGTAAGGAGATTAAATGAGGAGGGGGTTTGTTACAGTGTGTCAGCCCAGTAGTAAGGTTGGGCGTGTCAAAGGGCGGAGCCAGTGGGCGGGGCCAAGGGGGCGGCAAAATTTACTTTCACCTAGGGTGGCAAAAATCCTTGCACCAGCCCTGGAGAGGGACAGGTGCAAGGCTTGTATGATTTATAAACTTATATTTAATATAAGTTATCTTGTTAGACTTGATTTAAGACTTGGAAGAGTTTAACCCCTTAAGGACCAGGCCATTTTATACCTTAAGGACCGGAGCGTTTTTTGCAATTCTGACCACTGTCACTTTAAACATTAATAACTCTGGAATGCTTTTAGTTATCATTCTGATTCCGAGATTGTTTTTTCGTGACATATTCTACTTTAACTTAGTGGTAAAATTTTATGGTAACTTGCATCCTTTCTTGGTGAAAAATCCCAAAATTTGATGAAAAAAATGAAAATTTTGCATTTTTCTAACTTTGAAGCTCTCTGCTTGTAAGGAAAATGGATATTCAAAATATATTTTTTTTTGGGTTCACATATACAATATGTCTACTTTATGTTTGCATCATAAAATTTATGAGTTTTTACTTTTGGAAGACACCAGAGGGCTTCAAAGTTCAGTAGCAATTTTGAAATTTTTCACAAAACTTTCAAACTCACTATTTTTCAGGGACCAGTTCAGTTTTGAAGTGGATTTGAAGGGTCTTCATATTAGAAATACCCCATAAAAGACCCCATTATAAAAACTACACCCCCTAAAGTATTCAAAAAAACATTCAGTAAGTGTATTAACCCTTTAGGTGTTTCACAGGAATAGCAGCAAAGTGAAGGAGAAAATTCAAAATCTTCATTTTTTACACTCGCATGTTCTTGTAGACCCAATTTTTGAATTTTTGCAAGGGATAAAAAGGAGAAAATTTTTACTTGTATTTGAAACCCAATTTCTCTCGAGTAAGCACATACCTCATATGTCTATGTAAAGTGTTCGGTGGGCGCAGTAGAGGGCTCAGAAGGGAAGGAGCGACAAATGGTTTTTGGGGGGCATGCCGCATTTAGGAAGCCCCTATGGTGCCAGGACAGCAAAAAAAAAACACATGGCATACCATTTTGGAAACTAGACCCCTCAGGGAACGTAACAAGGAGTAAAGTGAACCTTAATACCCCACAGGTGATTCACGACTTTTGCATATGTAAAAAAAATATATATATTTTTTTTTACCTAAAATGCTTGGTTTCCCAAAAATTTTACATTTTTAAAAAGGGTAATAGCAGAAAATACCCCCCAAAATGTGAAGCCCAATTTCTCCCGATACAGAAAACACCTCGCATGGGGGTGAAAAGTGCTCTGCTGGCGCACTAGAGGTCTCAGAAGAGAAGGAGTCACATTTGGCTTTTTGAAAGCAAATTTTGCTCTGGGGGCATGCCGCATTTAGGAAGCCCCTATGGTGCCAGAACGGCAAAAAAAAACCACATGGCATACCATTTTGGAAACTAGACCCCTCGGGGAACGTAACAAGGGGTAACGTGAACCTTAATGCCCTACAGGTGTTTCACGACTTTTGCATATGTAAAAAAAAAAATTTTTTTTACCTAAAATGCTTGTTTTCCCAAAATGTTTACATTTTTAAAAAGGGTAATAGCGGAAAATACCCCCCAAAATTTGAAGCCCAATTTCTCCCGATTCAGAAAACACCCCATATGGGGGTGAAAAGTGCTCTGCTGGCGCACTACAGGTCTCAGAAGAGAAGGAGTAACATTTGGCTTTTTGAAAGCAAATTTTGCTCTGGGGGCATGCCGCATTTAGGAAGCCCCTATGGTGCCAGGACAGCAAAAAAAAAACACATGGCATACCATTTTGGAAACTAGACCCCTCGGGGAACGTAACAAGGGGTAATTTGAACCTTAATACCCTACAGGTGTTTCACGACTTTTGCATATGTAAAAAAATATATATTTTTTTTAGCTAAAATGCTTGTTTTCCCAAAAATTTTACATTTTTTAAAAGGGTAATAGCAGAAAATACCCCCCAAAATTTGAAGCCCAATTTCTCCCGAGTACGGCGATACCCCATATGTGGCCCTAAACTGTTGCCTTGAAATACGACAGGGCTCCAAAGTGAGAGCGCCATGCGCATTTGAGGCCTAAATTAGGGACTTGCATAGGGGTGGACATAGGGGTATTCTACGCCAGTGATTCCCAAACAGGGTGCCTCCAGCTGTTGTAAAACTCCCAGCATGCCTGGACAATCAACGGCTATCTGGCAATACTGGGAGTAGTTGTTTTGCAACAGCTGGAGGCTCCGTTTTGGAAACAGTGGCGTACCAGACGTTTTTCATTTTTATTGGAGAGGGGGGTTGTATAGGGGTATGTGTATATGTAGTGTTTTTTACTTTTTATTTTATTTTGTGGTAGTGTAGTGTAGTGTTTTTAGGGTACAGTCGCACAGGCGGGGGGTTCACAGTAGTTTCTCGCTGGCAGTTTGAGCTACGGCAGAAAATTTGACGCATCTCAAACTTGCAGCCGGATACTTACTGTAATCCTCCGCCCATGTGAGTGTACCCTGTACGTTCACATTGGGGGGGGGGGGGGACATCCAGCTGTTGCAAAACTACAACTCCCAGCATGTACGGTCTATCAGTGCATGCTGGGAGTTGTAGTTTTGCAACCGCTGGAGGCTCCGTTTTGGAAACAGTGGCGTACCAGACGTTTTTCATCTTTATTGGGGAGGGGAGGGGGGCTGTGTAGGGGTATGTGTATATGTAGTGTTTTTTTTACTTTTTATTTTATTGTGTGTTAGTGTAGTGTAGTGTTTTTAGGGTACAGTCACACGGGCGGGGGGTTCACAGTAGTTTCTCGCTGGCAGTTTGAGCTGCGGCAGAAATTTTGCCGCACCTCAAACTTGCAGCCAGATACTTACTGTAATCCTCCGCCCATGTGAGTGTACCCTGTACGTTCACATTGGGCGGGGGGAACATCCAGCTGTTGCAAAACTACAACTCCCAGCATGTACGGTCTATCAGTGCATGCTGGGAGTTGTAGTTTTGCAACAGCTGGAGGCACACTGGTTGTGAAACACCGAGTTTGGTAACAAACTCAGTGTTTTGCAACCAGTGTGCCTTCAGCTGTTGCAAAAGCTACAACCCCCAGCATGTACGAACAGCGGAAGGGCATGCTGGGTGTTGTAGTTATGCAACAGCTGGAGGCATACTACTTTGGCTGGGGATGCTGGGGATTGTAGTTATGCAACAGCTGGAGACACACTGGTTTGCTACTTAACTCAGTGTGCCTTCAGCTGTTGCAAAACTACAACTCTCAGCAGTCACCGACAGCCAACGGGCATGCTGGGAGTTGTAGTTATGCAACCACCAGATGCACCACTACAACTCCCAGCATGCACTTTAGCTGATTGTGCAAGCTGGGAGTTGTAGTTACACAACAGCTGAAGGTACACTTTTCCATAGAAAGAATGTGCCTCCAGCTGTTGCAAAACTACAAGTCCCAGCATGCCCATAAGGGCATGCTGGGAGTTGTGGTGGTCTGCCTCCTGCTGTTGCATAACTACAGCTCCCAGCATGCCCTTTTTGCATGCTGGGAGCTGTTGCTAAGCAACAGCAGGAGGCTGTCACTCACCTCCAACGATCCAGCCGCACAGGTCAGTCCCTCGTCGTCTCCGCCGCCGCCGCTGCTCCTGGGGCCCCGATCCCAACATTGATGCCGGGGATCGGGGTCCCCAGCACCCGGGGTGCACGTCCCGCACCCGCTCACGTCCTCCAGAAGAGGGGCGGAGCGGGTTGCGGGAGTGACACCCGCAGCAGGCGCCCTGATTGGTCGGCCGGTAATCCGGCCGACGAATCAGGGCGATCGTGAGGTGGCACCAGTGCCACCTCACCCCTGCTGCCTCTGGCTGTTCGGGGCCGTCGGAGACGGCCCCGAACAGCCTGTAATTCCGGGTCATCGGGTCACTGGAGACCCGATTGACCCGGAATCCGCCGCAGATCGCTGGACTGAATTGTCCAGCGATCTGCGGCCATCGCCGACATGGGGGGTCATAATGACCCCCCTGGGCGATATGCCCCGATGCCTGCTGAACGATTTCAGCAGGCATCGGGGACCGGCTCCGCTCCAGATGGTTGCGGGGGGCCGGTAAAACACATGACGTTCTCATACGTCATGTGTCCTTAAGGACTCGGAAATGGAGACGTATGAGAACGTCATGTGTCCTTAAGGGGTTAAAGGGGTACTCCAGTGGAAAACTTTTTTATTTTTTTTTACATCAACTGGTGTGATAAAGTTGAACAGATTTGTGAATTACTTCTATTAAAAAATCTTAATCCTTCCAGTACTTTTTAGGGGCTGTATACTGCAGGGGAAATGCTTTTCTTTTTGGATTTCTCTTCTGTCATGACCACAGTGCTCTCTGCTAACCTCTGATGTCCATTTAAGGAACTGTCCAAAGCAGCATATGTTTGCTATGGGGATTTTCTCCTGCTCTTGACTGTTCCTAAAATGGACAGCAGAGGTCAGCAGAGAGCACTGTGGTCGTGACAGAAGAGAAATCCAAAAAGAAAAGCTCTTTCTCTGTAGTATACAGCCCCTAAAAAGTACTGGAAGGATTTAGATTTTTTTAATAGAAGTAATTTACAAATCAGTTTAACTTTCTCGCACCAGTTGATTTAAAAAAAAAGTTTTCCACGGGAGTACCCCTTTAAGGAGGAGGAAAATATCTTAATTTTACTTACATATTTCCATAAACTCATGCGGATTTGTCATTTGACATGGCACTTAAAGCCAATTCCAGTTCTTTACATCAAGGAGAGCAATGTTTCTTATAGACAAATGGGTAAATATAAGCCAGGCAGGAGCCAGTCTGCTTCTGTTTGCACAGGGTTGGCTTTACATTGGTAATAGTTGGCATAGTTGTCTAAGAGTGCCCTCAGCATCACTCAACTCCTCAACCAGAGTAGAAACCTGTTGGGTGCTAGAAATCCTAGTCAATAAAGGACCCTCCTTTTCTAGCTCTTCAAAATCCCTCTGTTTTTGAACAAAGTATTTGCGGTGGCCGACATGCCTGCTCTATGCCTCTCTATGGCAGAGCCGGAGATACAGCATTTGTTCAGGCAGGGGTTGACAGTCTCTTTGCATGGAGTGGTGATCGCTCCATGCACAAGGAGAGCGCGGCGCCGTGCAGGAGATTTCAGAGGGTCCGATGGTTGGACCCCGCGCGATCAAACACTTATTTCCTATCCTTTGGATAGGAAAAAATAGTTTAGCACCATAGTACTCCTTTAATTAAATAGAAGTCTGTATAATTGCCATTTGCCTCAGTATAATACAGGATATTTTGATATAAAGAGATAAATATTGTGCTTATATTATTATATCATAGAGGGTCTCTTGATTGGGACCCCTGCCACATTGCAAATCGCTTAATAGCCCCCACCCCCTCTCTATTACCTCGTAAATAGAGTTTTCTTAACCAGACCACCTCATTAATGTGTTGATTATTAATCCATTAATAAAGCAATGCAACAATCTCTATACACATGCATGTCTGTCTGAAGGTTCACTTAAGGTTTAAGAAGCCTTTTTAAGAAATAGTTTTTGGCTTGATAAATATGAGTTATAGTCTGTTAAGTATCTAGAGAAAACTCCTGGCAATGTTTTGCACAATGGCTAATGCAATTACTCTGCAATAAGAAGCATCTCAGATCAATACTATGGAATAGAAAAAGTAGTTAAATGATGTATGCTCCTGTCTGTTGAGGAATTCTTTAAAACACACACAAAAAAAAGAAAAAAACTTAAATTGTCTTTGCTCTATTTAAACTTTGCCGATCTGTGCTCGGGAGAAAGCAAATGTAGAATGATTTATTAAATTGTAGGAGGTAAATTGAAGAGAAGAACATTATTTTATCCAATAATGAATTATGGTTATTTATGGGCAGTACCCGTCAGTTCTGTACTAGTTTTAACGTCACAAATAAGATGGGCAGTGAGACATTCATGTATTTTCTTCCATTTGATCCATGGGTGGGAAAACCATAAATACAACTGAGTGGATAAATGCATTGTGGTGGATACTCAGTAACAATATTTCACATGGGGACAGTCTTATTTTGGATGCTACCCTGTGTGACACCTTCAGTGGTTTCCCTTTTATTTTGTACACTGTTGTACCATGCACAAATATAGCAACTACACCGGTTATTGAGGCATGTTGGGTTTTATGGTTTTACAACATCTGTAGATTGTTGGGCTGGGAACCACTGCCATGCAGTATGATGCTCAAAATGCTTCTTTCACTACTTTACATGAATTACTGCGGTACTACTACTCCCTTCATGGAACAGAGTATTTTCCATGATTGGAGTAGTAAGACAGCAGTGCCGAGTGATAGCTCCTGCACATCCCCTGGTTGCAGGAGTCTTGCTCTTTATAAAAAATGTGAAATGGTTTTTATAAATACAATTTTAACATACGGTTTTGTCAGTTTTTTTTTCGCATTTTGGAAAAAAAAACTGACACATAACCGTATGTGATGTGAATGTAGCCTCAGTCTAATATTAGCCCTTTAGTTCCATTTGACGTATGTGTCTTCATTAGTTGATCATCCTTAGCAGGAGTTTTTAAAGGGGTACTCCACTGGCCAGCATTTGAAAGTTAAAGTTCCAAGCGCTTTTTTCACGTTGTGGGGGTGAGCCACGCCCCTCATGATATCATGGCCATGCCCCCTCAATGCAAGTCAATGGGAGGGGCGGGATGGCCGTCACGCCCCTCCCATTGACTTAAATTGAGGAGGCGTAGCCGTGATGTCACGAAGGGCATGACCGACCCCGCAGCGCAAAAATAGCATTCGGTACATTTACTTCCGAATGCTGGCCAGTAGAGTACCCCTTCAAAGGACCTCTTTTGGCCTAACAAAGTTCCCCTGGGCTGTCCTGTGTGATTTCATCTTAGAGTGTATATGACATACTGTTACGCCTAGCGCTCCGGGCCCCCGCTCCTCCCCGGAGCGCTCACGGCGTCTTTCTCCCTGCAGCTCCCCGGTCAGTCCCGCTGACCGGGAGCGCTGCTCTGTCATGGCCGTTGGGGATGCGATTCGCACAGCGGGACGCGCCCGCTCGCGTATCGCATCCCAGGTCACTTACCCGTTCCCGTCCCCTGCTGTCATGTGCTGGCGCGCGCGGCTCCGCTCTCTAGGGCGCGCGCGCGCCAGCTCCCTGAGACTTAAAGGGCCAGTGCACCAATGATTGGTGCCTGGCCCAATTAGCTTAATTGGCTCCCACCTGCTCCCTGGCTATATCTGGTCTCCTCCCTTGCACTCCCTTGCCGGATCTTGTTGCCCTTGTGCCTAGTGAAAGCGTTTTGTGTGTCTAAAGCCTGTGTACCAGAACTTCTGCTATCCACCCTGACTACGAACCTTGCCGCCTGCCCCCGACCTTCTGCTACGTCCGACCTTGCTTCTGTCTACTCCCTAGTACCTCGCCTATCTTCAGCAGCCAGAGAGGTAGAGCCGTTGCTAGTGGATACGACCTGGTCACTACCGCCGCAGCAAGACCATCCCGCTTTGCGGCGGGCTCTGGTGAAAACCTGTAGTGACTTAGAACCGGTCCACTAGCACGGTCCACGCCAATCCCTCTCTGGCACAGAGGATCCACCTCCTGCCAGCCGGCATCGTGACAGTAGATCCGGCCATGGATCCCGCTGACGTCCCTCTGCCTTATATCTCTGATATCACCACGGTGGTCGCCCAGCAATCCCGACAGATCGCCCATCTAACCCACCAGCTGTCGGAAGTATTCACCATTGTGCAGCAACTTCAGTCGCAACTTCAGCAGCAATCATCTCCTCCGCCAGCTCCTGCACCCCTTCCGCAGCGAGTGGCCACTCCTAGCCTCCGCCTGTCCTTGCCGGACAAATTTAATGGGGACTCTAAGTTTTGCCGTGGCTTTCTTTCGCAATGTTCCCTGCACTTGGAGATGATGTCGGACCAGTTTCCTACTGAAAGGTCTAAGGTGGCTTTCGTAGTCAGCCTTCTGTCTGGAAAAGCCCTGTCATGGGCCACACCGCTCTGGGACCGCAATGACCCCGTCACTGCCTCTGTACACTCCTTCTTCTCGGAAATTCGAAGTGTCTTTGAGGAACCTGCCCGAGCCTCTTCTGCTGAGACTGCCCTGCTGAACCTGGTCCAGGGTAATTCCTCCGTTGGCGAGTACGCCATACAATTCCGTACTCTTGCTTCTGAACTATCCTGGAATAATGAGGCTCTCTGCGCGACCTTTAAAAAAGGCCTATCCAGCAACATTAAAGATGTTCTGGCCGCACGAGAGACTCCTGCTAACCTGCATGAACTCATTCATCTAGCCACTCGCATTGACATGCGTTTTTCTGAGAGGCATCAAGAGCTCCGCCAGGAAAAAGACTTAGATCTCTGGACACCTCTCCCACAGTCTCCACTGCAATCTGCGCCTAGGCCTCCCGCCGAGGAGGCCATGCAAGTGGATCGGTCTCGCCTGACCCTGGAAGAGAGGAATCGCCGTAAGGAAGAGAATCTTTGTCTGTACTGTGCCAGTACTGAACATTTTTTGGTGGATTGCCCAATCCGTCCTCCACGTCTGGGAAACGCACGCTCGCACCCAGCTCTCGTGGGTGTGGCGTCTCTTGATGCTAAGTCGGCTTCTCCACGTCTCACGGTGCCTGTTCGGATTTCTACTTCAGCCAGCTCTCCCCTCTCAGCCGTGGCCTGCCTGGACTCTGGAGCTTCTGGGAATTTTATTCGGGAGTCCTTAGTGAATAAATTCCGCATTCCGGTGACCCGTCTTGTCAAGCCACTCCACATTTCCGCGGTCAACGGAGCCAGGTTGGATTGCACCGTGCGTTACCGCACGGAGCCCCTCCTAATGTGCATCGGACCTCATCACGAGGAAATTGTATTTTTTGTCCTTCCTAATTGCACTTCTGAAGTTCTCCTTGGACTACCCTGGCTTCAACACCATTCCCCAACCCTGGATTGGTCCACTGGGGAGATCAAGAGTTGGGGTCCCTCTTGTTCCAAGGACTGCCTTCAACCGGTTCCCAGTACTCCCTGCCGTGACCCTGTGGTTCCTCCTGTATCCGGTCCCCCTAAGGTCATTAAGGACTCTGCCTGCCACAGGAAATGCCTCTCCCCCCTCCCAGTCCCATCAGGCAAGCCTCTGTGTCCCCTCATGGCCCTCGTCCTGGTGTCACACTGCCCCGTGCCAGGTCTCGCCCTCTGCCCTCTCTCCCCATTCCTACTCCTGCTGTTCTGCCTGCCGTTGAGGAATCCCTCCATCCTTTCCCGGTGTCCTCATCCCAGGGGAGGCAGTTACCGGACAAAGAGAAGGGGAGACCTAAGGGGGGGGGTACTGTTACGCCTAGCGCTCCGGGCCCCCGCTCCTCCCCGGAGCGCTCACGGCGTCTTTCTCCCTGCAGCTCCCCGGTCAGTCCCGCTGACCGGGAGCGCTGCTCTGTCATGGCCGTTGGGGATGCGATTCGCACAGCGGGACGCGCCCGCTCGCGAATCGCATCCCAGGTCACTTACCCGTTCCCGTCCCCTGCTGTCATGTGCTGGCGCGCGCGGCTCCGCTCTCTAGGGCGCGCGCGCGCCAGCTCCCTGAGACTTAAAGGGCCAGTGCACCAATGATTGGTGCCTGGCCCAATTAGCTTAATTGGCTCCCACCTGCTCCCTGGCTATATCTGGTCTCCTCCCTTGCACTCCCTTGCCTGATCTTGTTGCCCTTGTGCCTAGTGAAAGCGTTTTGTGTGTCTAAAGCCTGTGTACCAGAACTTCTGCTATCCACCCTGACTACGAACCTTGCCGCCTGCCCCCGACCTTCTGCTACGTCCGACCTTGCTTCTGTCTACTCCCTAGTACCTCGCCTATCTTCAGCAGCCAGAGAGGTAGAGCCGTTGCTAGTGGATACGACCTGGTCACTACCGCCGCAGCAAGACCATCCCGCTTTGCGGCGGGCTCTGGTGAAAACCTGTAGTGACTTAGAACCGGTCCACTAGCACGGTCCACGCCAATCCCTCTCTGGCACAGAGGATCCACCTCCTGCCAGCCGGCATCGTGACACATACATAACAGCTCACTGGAAAAAAGTTTAATTTAAAAATTCTTCAAAATACAATACAAAAACAAAAGTGATTATTTCCTTTTTTGTTGTTTTTATTAAATAAAATTCTAAGTACAATGAAAACATAATAAAAAAAAATGCCAAAATAGAATTCCACAAAAAAAAAAAAAAAAAAAAACATTAATTAAACATATTGGTGGAAAATTATCAAAACAAATGCAAAGGAAAAGTGAAACAGTAGCCATCAGATAGTTTTTTTTATTTATTTATCACAAGCCTTTTTGAAAATTAAGGAAGCAAACTGGTTGCTATGGGCAACGGGTAAACTTCCTCTGCTTGCAAATTACTTATTTTCAGGACATTTCAGCTGCTGTATGCTCCAGAGGAATTTGTATAGTTCATTACTGTCTGACCACTGTGCTCTCTGCTGACACCTCTCTCCATGTCAGGAACTGTCCAGAGCAGGAGAGGTTTGCTATGGGGATTTGTTCCTGTTCTAGACAGTTCCTGACATGGACAGAGGTGTCAGTTGAGAGCACTTTGGTCAGACAGAAAATAACTATACAATATCCTCTGGAGCATACAGCAGATGAAAAGTCCCAGAAGGATTAAGATGCTTAAATAGAGGTAATTTACAAATCTGTTTCCCTTTTTGTCACCAGTTAATAAAAAAAAAAAATTGTTTCCACCGGAGTATCCAGGATTTTTTTTTTATTTGACTATGCTACAGGGGCTGTAAAGTTAGTGTAGCACATAATATACTGTAGTGTCTGTACCTGTGTGTGATGGTTTTCTCAGAATTCTTCTGTTATTTTCATCCCAATATTTATTTTTAACAGCATACAAAATTACTGTTGTCTCAGATTTTTCCCAGGTTGCAATGCGGCCGAGACCTGACTCACTAGTCAGCTGATGACAGGGAGCCTGTCTGCTTCAATGGGGGGAGGGATCACTTGATGGGAGAGAGATCAAACTGCAACTAATGCAACAGCTCTAGGCACCCTGATTGAAAACCACAGGTCTTTTGAATGGAAGCAGCTCATTTATGTTTGAATGGGTGGGGTGGTTGATGTGTGGGAGGGAGGAAAATAGAATTATGGGATTTGTAGTAAAAAAAAGAAAACTGAAACAGGAAATACCAGTTCACAAAAAGCTAGTCACAGTATTATGGTAATCTCACAATATAGCCAATTAGCCCGAGGACAAGTACAGACCCTTCCTAAGCATGTCCATTACTGCCTGCCAGGTACCTACTAAAATCACCTTATGGTGGATAACCCCTTTAAGGTTTACTAGAAAAAAAGATGTGCCAGATTTATTAACTCGGCACAAGCATCTTAAGGAATTCCGCATATTTTTTTGTGCGCCAGTCTTTGTAATCTTTCCCAGTCATACACTGGAGTAGATAGATATCTGACAGTGAGTTTTCACAATGTTCTTTCGGGTAGGTAGAAGAGTAATTTAGCATTACTATCAGTTAATCAGACATCCCATACATATAGCAATTCAAATTTTTATACTGAAATGTTATATCTCCTTCATGCCATTTTTCCTTCATAATAATTTTCTAAGCCTATTGAGATGTTTTATAGCAAGTCTTTCTGTGGTCATTTTCAGTAGTGATGTTCATTTCTTAATATGTGTTTGGTCACTGAATGAGGTTGCCAGGTTTTAACTGTGAAATATATAAATGAAGTTTTCTTTTTTTTTTTCCCTCTGAGCCAGAAATAATTCCATTCTGAGACTGTTAACTTTCTGGATCCACCAATCAGACAGAATGAAATACTTTAATATTGTGGTAAAATATATGAATCCTTGGGACTGTGGTAAATGCAATGAGTATATAAAATATGTACTTTAGAAAACTGAATAGCTACTTTTCTGAGTAATTTAATTAACATTGAAGTTCTACTGCCTTAAGCTCCAAGCTATCTTAAATTAGCTTTACTCCTGTTGAAAGGAAAATGCTGAATTTTGAGATTTATTTAGCGAAAAAAGTTCCGGAACATAAAAACAGTAGAGCATGTTACATAGATATCTCTAAAAGAAATGGATAATGTTGCTGGTACAAAATGGCATTAATCTGGTTTTTCTGACAAAAAAGAATAGCTTTCTACAGACATTCATGAAAGTTTTACCTATGTGAAATTATAATACCATAGACTCTTGGACACTCACAGTGAAACTGCTTTTGAGAGATGTCCCCTATTGGAAAAAAAAAGGTAAAAATTCTTCCTAAATGACTGAATACTGTACTGTACTCACCACAGATTGTAATTACCTATGAAACACGATAAAAAGAATAATACATTAGAATGTCCCAGTGCCGGTAAACCACCCTTTATCACCCCCCCCCCCCCCTGTACAATTTCATCCCCCCCATACCATTTTATTTCCCCTCTTGATCCTTCCAATGCCACTTCATTCCTCCCCCACTGTGCCATTTCACTCCCCCTTTATGACCCTCTGTGCAAATTCATCACCCTCTTTACCACTCTTGTGACATTTAATTTCCCCCATTATCCCCTGTGCCATTTCCTTCCCCCAGTGCCATTTCATTCCCCTTATCCCCATGTGCCCTGTGCCAAATGATACCTCTTCATCCCTTGTGCCACATCACTTTATTCCCTTCCATTCTTCCCCAGTTGTTCTTCTTACCTGGCCAGCAGGCTCAGTTGAAGGGGCTCTCAGTGGGTTCTCCTGACATCCTCTGAACTGAACTCACTGAAAGGCTGTGAGCAGCCGCGGCTGCCAGCAGTGATGAGTGACACCTCTGACATCACTCATCAGTGCCCACAACCGCCGCTGCTGCTCTCAGGAAGTCCAGAGCCAAAGATGTCAGGAAAGCGCCAAACCCGCTGAGAGCCCCTCCATCTGAGCCTGCTGGCCAGGTAAGAAGACCAAAAGGAGGGAGGAGGGAAGATGAAAAGTGATGTGGCACAAGGGGTAGGAGGGGACTGATTTGGCACAGGGGGAATAAAGCAACACAGGGGATAAAGGAAGAATGAAATGACATGGGGGAATGAAATAGCACAGGTGGGATAAAGGGGGAAATAAATGACACAGGGGGGGAGGAAATGGCATAGGGGGTGGTAAAGAGGGGGTGATCATTTTGCACAGAGGGTAATAAAAAGGGAATTACATGGCACAGGGGGAATCAAGGGGAAATTATGTGGCACAGGGGTAATAAACGGGGGGATGATTTGGCACAGGGGGAATAAAGTGGCATGGGGGGATCAGAGGGGGGGGGGATGAATGATGTGGCCGGCGGATGTACAGAAGCAGAAAACCACTGTTTAAACAGCAGCCTTCTGCTTCTATGCTGGGGCTGCTGCAGGGGGGTGCATTGGGGGCCAGGGCCATCTGCGAGCCTGGGCCCCTTACTAGGATATTGGCTGTACCCTCCTGATGGGGGCCCTGAGTACAAAGTAGGGCCAGTGTGATGTGCAAATCTGCACCCCGTGCATTTTTATGTCGGCCCCTCCCTCAGATGTTTGGAGATTTCCAAAAATACAGCAAGGGGGAAGGCACAGATGGGCAGGACACAGTTCTGCACCTCTCCTCGTCCCTCCCTCAGGAGGCGGACATAGATTTTCACAGCCCATCTCCTGTACATAGAGTTTGACAGCTGTGAAAATCTACGTCCAGTAGAAGGGCTATAAAAATCTGTACCTGTGGTTGTGTCACTGAGACATTGTTGAAATCTACTTCCGAGGGGCTGTGCCCCTCCCTCGGCTGGAGAGGGATTCTCACAGCCCCACTCCCACAGCCCCCTGGACGTACATTTTCACAGCTGTCAAACTCTATGTCCAGGAGTGGGGCTATGGAAATCTATGTCCTCCTCCTCAGGGAGGGGAAAGAAGAGGTGCAGAACCGAGTCCTGCCCATCTCTGCGTCCCCCTCCCATCGCTGTATGTTCAGAAATCTCCAGACAGCTGAGGGGAGGGGCCAACACAGAAATGCATGGGGCACAGTTTTGCATCTCACACTTGCACATAAGCCTGGTTGCCCTCTATTGGTGTTTTGTCCCCCATTGGTGTGTTTTTTTCCCATATTGGGTGTGTCCTCATCCGCTATTGGGAGTGTCCTCTAGACTTGAGCATGCTGAGCCCCTGAACCCCAGATTTGATTCAAACTTCGGGGAGGGTGGGTGGGATGGGCGTGGTGTTGGCTTGCCAATCCTTCAAACATTGTCAGGTTCGGCTCGCAGGATCCTGGCAATGTCCAGTCTGAGCTATGCTCGCAGCTGATATCTGAGAGTACAGCTCAGCCTGGCAAGGAAAGAGAGACACTTTGCTATTTACTTGCTGTTAAAATTATCAACCTTTTAAATGTCTTTAATGTGATTGAAAAACAGCCACTAGGTGGCTCTCATCTCAGTTTGGACTCCTCCCTGCCTGGCAGGAGACCAAACTCGGGAAGTCCCTGCTAGAGAATGCCCATTTTCTCTTGCCTGGAGCTCACACAATGTGAGCAAGGGTGAAGGTGGATAACAAAAAAAAAAAAAAAAAGACTACACCACAAACTACATAGCACTTGCACACCCAACTAATAACTTGTAAGCTAATAAGTTGTATGAAAAAATATATAACATGTTTTTATTGAATAACCATCAATTACGATGTAATCAGAATTACAGGATGTCATACAAAGCACCACAATGCAAAATGTAAAGGTGGACAAATAACACTTCTGTCAGGATGGTAAAAGACAATAATACAAATGTATCCCCTGGCAACCTGTACCTGTGAATAAAATATCCAAAGGCAATAGTAAAATGAACAGAGCCTAGGTGGATACTAGCAGAGTACATATAAAGTCCATCCTAGCAAGAAAAGACCTAAATCTGGATAGCAGGCAGTGCAGTGTGGTGGATATAAGAAGTAAGTCAGCCCGTGCTCCACATGACCCCACGCGTTCCGTTGCTTACAGCAACTTCCTCAGGGGAGCAAGGGTAAAGGTATGATGCAGAGCTTTTTTTTATCAAAAAACATTTTTAATCAACTGGTGCCAGAAAGTTAAACAGATCTTTAAATTACTTCTATTAAACAATTTTAATCCTTCCAGTATTTATCAGCTGCTGTATGCTCCAGAGAAAGTTATTTTCTTTTTGAATTAATTTTTTGTCTGACCACAGTGCACTCTGCTGACACCTCTGTCCATGTCAGGAACTGTCCAGGAGGAAAACCCCATAGCAAACCTATACTGCTCTGGACAGTTCCTGGCACGGACAGAGGTGTCAGCAGAAAGCAGTGTGATCAGACAGAAAAGAAATTCAAAAAGAAAAGAACTTCCTGTAGATGACTGTATACATTATACAGTCATCTACAGTGGGGAGAACAAGTATTTGATACACTGACGATTTTGCAGGTTTTCCTACTTACAAAGCATGTAGAGATCTGTAATTTTTTTCATAGGTACTCCAACTGTGAGAGACAGAATCTAAAATAAAAATCCAGAAAATCACAAATGATATGATTTTTTAAAAAAAAGTGTGTACGGATGCATGGGGACTACACGCACAAGATAGCTGAATGCAAGGAATATCCAGCACCACAACCTCAGATTAAGAACGTTGCTTTTATTGGATCATCAGCGACAGGAACATAGAACATAGCATGCACGGACCAAGGAGTGATGCTTTTCAGAGGACGTAGCTGCCTTAGTCGTACAACACAAGCCTAGGGATCCATCCCCTCTATATAAGGGGAGAGCCCCACCCACCACTAGGTGTAATACCTGTGCAGGAGAAGGGGGAACACCCCCACCAAAAAGATGGGGATTCACATTGATTACTCACCATCAGTGCAACACTACACACAATAAAAAATAAATGACACACTATATAGTGCACTTATATGTTAGATACTAGTGTCAGCGTACAAATAATGCAGAGATAATCAATTATGACACATGAAGGTGAAAAAATAAGGAGATCACTATGGAGACAAAGTCCTCATATTAATATCAAGGACTTCTAGCCAAGGTGAAAAAATAGATGTCACAGCGAGCGCTCCGGTCTTCACCTCTTCACCTTCTATCCTCTGCTCCGGGGCCTCGGCGTCTCACAGTGGCAGAGACGCAGCTAGCGTGGCGGCTGGTCCCCGCTCACGCGCCGCGTCCCTGTTCGCCTTACCTGCTCCCCGCGCGGTGCTCTGCTCTCCTGGTTCCCGGCACGCGCGGCCCCGCTCTCTAGGGCAATTGGTGCGCTGGTTCCTCACCTCCCACTGGTCCTTTCCAATAAAAGGCACATGCCCCTTCCTGCCCTTGCCGGATCTTTGTGCCTTGTGCCTTTGAGAAAGTGTTCCCTACTGTGATATTGCCTTGCCAGTTGCTGTACCCATTGCTACCGTATACTCGCCTGTGAACCCTTGCTGCCTGCCCTGACCTTCTGCTATGTCCGACTACGCTCTTGCCTGCTCCCTGTGTACCACGCTATATCAGCTGCCAGAGAGGTCGAGTTTTTACTGGGGGATACGACCTGGTAGTTACCGCCGCAGCAAGTCCATTCCGCCTTGCGGCAGGCTCTGGGGAAAACCAGTAACTGCTTAGAACTGGTCCTCCAGTACAACCCCTGCCATCGCCTCTCTGGTCCAGAGGATCCACTACCTATCCTGCCGGTATGTGACAGTAAGATCCGGCCATGGATCCCGCTGATGTTCCCCTGCCAAGTCTAGCGGACCTCACCTCCATTGTGGCCCAGCAAGGTCAGCAGCTGGCCCAGTTGACCGCCATAATGCAACAGCTCCTGCCTGCTCAGCAACATCCTGCACCACCGCCTGCACCTGCTGCATCACCTCCACCCGCAGTTACCACTGGAGCCAGAATCCATTTGTCTCTACCAGAAAAATACGACGGAGATCCTAAACTATGCCGAGGGTTCCTGTCTCAGTGCTCTCTTCATCTCGAGCTACTATCAGACCAGTTTCCGTCTGAGCGAGCCAAGGTAGCTTTCATCCTCAGTCTGCTCTCCGGGAGGGCCCTGGCCTGGGCTACACCGCATAGGGGACCGCGCTGATCCAGCCACCGCTTCTGTCCAGAGTTTTTGTCAGGAGTTTCGTAGTGTTTTTGAGGAACCTGCCCGGGTTACCTCCGCAGAGACTGCTTTGCTAAACTTCTCCCAAGGAAATTCTACCGTGGGTGACTATGCCGTCCAGTTCCGCACCCTTGCTTCCGAGCTGAACTGGAATAATGAAGCTCTTTGTGCCACCTTTAAGAAGGGACTTAATTGTGACATTAAAAATGTCCTTGCTGCACGTGACCTGCCCACCACCCTGAGTGACCTCCTCTTGCTAGCCACCAGGATTGACAAACTTTTCTCTGAGAGACAAGAGGAACTCCATCTAGAAAAGGAAAAAGCTTGTCCTAAACGCTGCCCTCGTCTGACTCCAGTATTCCAGCGTCCACCTCTACCTATCTCTGGGTCTTCCGCTGTGGAGGCCATGCAGGTGGACCGGTCTCGCCTCACCCCTCAAGAACGGAGCCGCCATAGAGACGAGAAACTGTGTTTGTACTGCGCTAGTACTGAGCACTTCCTTAAGGACTGTCCTCTTCTTCCTCCACGTTTGGGAAACGCTCGCACCTAGTGGATGTGGGAGAGGCATTACTAGGTGTGGATTCTTACTCTCCACGCCTGATTATATCCGTGCAGTTGTTCCTTTCGGCCAAGTCCTTCTTCTCTGCTGCTGCTTTCTTGGATTCCGGCTCTGCCGGCAACTTGATCCACTCCTCCTTGGTCGACAAGTATCAAATTCCTATAACCCATCTGCCCAAGCCGTTCCTTATTTCTACGGTCAACAGGGAGAAACTCTCTACTACGGTACAATACCGCACCCAGCCCCTGCGGATGGACATTGGGATATTCCATACCGAGACTCTGGAATTTCTCGTTCTTCCCTTCTGCTCCTCCGAACTCCTGCTGGGTTTACCGTGGTTGCAACGCCACTCTCCTGTATTGAATTGGTCCACCGGTGAGATTCTGCATTGGGGCTCCTCCTGCCCTGACTGGTGCTTCAAGCCTGCTCCTATCAAACGGGTCCCGCCAGTTCCTCCGCCACCAGGTCTCCCCAAGCCTTACCATCAATTTGCGGACGTCTTCTGTAAAAAACAAGACTCTTCCTCCTCACAGGCCTTATGATTGTCCATTGACCTGTTACTGGGCTCTACTCCTCCTCGGGGCAGAATTTATCCTCTCTCACCTCTAGAGACTCTAGAGGCCATGTCAGACTATGTTCGTGAGAATTTACAGAGAGGCTTTATTAGGAAGTCTTCGTCTCCTGCTGGAGCCGGATTTTTCTCTGTGTCTAAAAAGGATGGTTCTCTCCGACCCTGCATCGATTATAGAGGACTCAATAAAATTACCATTAAAAACCGTTACCCTCTGCCTCTAATCTCTGAGCTGTTTGACCGTCTCAGAGGAGCCAAGATTTTCATCAAGTTGGATCTCCGCGGGGCCTACAAATTGATCCGCATTCGTAAAGGAGAGGAGTGGAAGACCGCATTTAACACCCGGGACGGCCACTTTGAGTACTTAGTAATGCCCTTTGGACTTTGTAATGCACCCGCAGTCTTCCAGGAGTTTGTGAACGACATCTTCCTGGACCTTCTCTACACTTGTGTTGTAGTATATCTGGATGATATCCTTATTTTTTCATTCAATCTGGATCAACATCGAGTCCATGTCCGGAAAGTTCTCACCCGACTCAGAAGTAACCGCCTCTATGCCAAAATTGAGAAATGTCTATTTGAGCGTACCTCCTTGCCATTCCTGGGGTATATCATCTCTGCCCAAGTACTGCAAATGGATCCTGCCAAGCTATCTGCAGTTCTGGACTGGCCATGCCCCTCTGGTCTCCGAGCCATACAGAGATTCCTGGGTTTTGCCAATTACTACAAACAGTTTATACCTCATTATTCCACCCTGGTGGCTCCTCTTGTGGATTTGACTAGAAAGGGTGCAAATCCCAAGTCCTGGCCTCCTCACGCTGAAGAGGCCTTTCTGTCCCTGAAAGCCGCCTTTGCATCTGCACCTGTTCTCTCCCGGCCAGATTCTTCCAAGCCATTCTATCTTGAAGTGGATGCATCCTCGGTGGGAGCTGGAGCTGTATTAACTCAAAAATCTTCCAGGGGCAAGACCATAACTTGTGGCTTCTTCTCTAAAACCTTTTCTTCCGCCGAGAAGAATTACGCTATTGGGGACAGAGAACTGTTGGCAATTAAATTGGCCTTGGAGGAGTGGAGACATCTTCTCGAGGGTGCTCCTCACCCTGTGACCATTTTCTTGGACCATAAGAACCTAGTCTACCTACAGTCTGCTCAGAGACTAAATCCCCGCCAAGCCCGTTGGTCCATCTTCTTCGCCCGCTTCAACTTCCAGATTCACTTCCGTCCCGCTGCCAAGAACATCAGGGCAGATGCCCATTCTCGCTCTTCGGATGTGGTGGGCGACGTACCCACTCCTCAACACATTGTTCCACCTGAGTGTCTCATTTCGGTTGCACCTGTGGACTTACGGCTTCTTCCTCCGGATAAGACCTATGTTCCTCCTCGCCAGCGGTTGCAAGTTCTCAAGTGGGGCCACGCTTCCTTCCTTGCCGGTCATCCTGGGATTAAGAAGTCTTTGCAGTTAATTTCTCAAAGATATTGGTGGCCCTCGCTAGACAGAGACGTCACTGAATTCGTCCAGTCCTGTGCAATCTGCGCCCGGGACAAGACTCCTTGTCAGAAACCTGCGGGTCTTCTTCTGCCCCTCCCTGTTCTGGAGACCCCTTGCACACACATCGCCATGGATTTTATCACTGATCTTCCCTCCTCCCATGGTATGACAGTCATTTGGGTCGTGGTTGACCGTTTTTCAAAGATGGCTCATTTTGTGTCCCTGCCTGGTCTCCCGTCTGCGCCTCAGTTGGCCAAACAGTTTTTTCTTCACATCTTCCGCCTCCACGGTCTTCCCAAACTCATCGTCACTGACCGTGGGGTGCAGTTCATTTCCAAGTTTTGGAGGGCTCTCTGTGGTCAACATGGAGTCAAGTTGGATTTTTCTTCCTCGTATCACCCTCAGTCCAACGGCCAAGTAGAAAGGGTGAACCAGACTCTGGGAGATTATCTATGCCATTTTGTGTCCTCTCGCCAAGATGATTGGTTGGACTTACTCCTTTGGGCAGAGTTCTCTTATAATTTCAAACAATCTTCCGCCACCAATAAGTCTCCATTTTTTGTGGTTTATGGCCGTCATCCTCTGCCTCCTCTGCCAAGGACCTCCGCCCCCTCCTCTGTACCAGCTGTAGAGGACCTCCTTCTGTACTTCACTTCTATTTGGCGAGAGACCCACTCTGCCCTCCTCAAGGACTCGGCCCGTATGAAGCTCCAGGCCGACAAAAGTCGTAGAGCTCCTCCAGAATTCAGTCCCGGTGACAAGGTGTGGCTCTCCTCAAAGTACATCAGATTTAAGGTACCAAGTTACAAGCTGGGCCCTCGTTACTTGGGTCCCTTCACAGTCAAGAGCCGAATTAATCTGGTGTCCTACCAGCTCCATCTTCCTCCCTCCCTCAGAATTCATAACTTTTTTCATGTCTCCCTTCTCAAGCCTACTATCTTTAATCGCTTCTCTCCTAAACTTCGTCACTGGTACCTTTGATATTTTTGCTGTTAAAGAAATCCTAGCCACCAAGCTTGTTCGGGGGAAAAGATTTTTTTTGGTAGACTGGGAGGGCTGCGGTCCTGAGGAAAGGTATTTGGAGCCTGAAAATAACATCTTGGACCGCAGTCTCATCCTCAACTTCCTTGGTGCCAAAAAGAGAGGGAGACCTAAGGGGGGGTACTGTCACAGCGAGCGCTCCGGTCTTCACCTCCAGACCAGAGCGCCCACTGCCTCTGTCCTCTGCTCTGGGGCCTCGGCGTCTCCCTGTCAGACGTACTGACTGGGAGCACGGGTCTCACAGTGGCAGAGACACGGCTAGCGTGGCTGCTGGTCCCCACTCACGCGCCGTGTCCCTGTTCGCCTTACCTGCTCCCCGCGCGGTGCTCTGCTCTCCTGGTTCCCGGCACGTGCCGCCCCACTCTCTAGGGCGCGCAGGCACCGGCTTCAGTAAATTTAAAGGCCCAGCGCACCGGTAATTGGTGCGCTGGTTCCTCACGTCCCACTGGTCCTTCTCAATAAAAGGCATCTGCCCCTTCCTGCCCTTGCCGGATCTTTGTGCCTTGTGCCTTTGAGAAAGTGTTCCCTACTGTGATATTGCCTTGCCAGTTGCCGTACCCATTGCTACCGTATACTCGCCTGTGAACCCTTGCTGCCTGCCCTGACCTTCTGCTACGTCCGACTACGCTCTTGCCTGCTCCCTGTGTACCACGCTATATCAGCTGCCAGAGAAGTCGAGTTGTTACTGGGGGATACGACCTGGTAGTTACCGCCGCAGCAAGTCCATCCCGCCTTGCGGCGGGTTCTGGTGAAAACCAGTAACTGCTTAGAACCGGTCCTCCAGTTCAACCCGTGCCATCGCCTCTCTGGTCCAGAGCATCCACTACCTATCCTGCCGGTATGTGACAATAGAGTATATATGTAGAGGATGCACTATATATCACCTAGGTGCAAGTAGTAAGTACAAAATAATGAGAAAAAAAATTAAATGAAAAAATAAATAAAAAAATGAATAAAAAAATTTAACCCCTTAAGGACCAAGCCCATTTTGACCTTAAAGGGGTACTCCCGTCACCTTCTTCTTTTTTTTTTTTTTTAAATCAAATGGTACCAGAAAGTTTAACAGATTTGTAAATCACTTCTATTAAAAAATCTTAATTCTTCCAGTACTTTTTAGGGGCTGTATACTAAAGAGAAATCCAAAAAAGAAATGCATTTCCTCTGATGTCATGACCACAGTACTTTCTGCTGACCTCTGTTTTCCATTTTAGGAACTGTCCAGAGCTTGAGAAAATTCCCATAGCAAACATATACTGCTCTGGACATTTCCTAAAATGGACAGCAGAGGTTAGAAGAGCACTGTGATCATGACATCAGAGGAAATTCATTTCTTTTTGGGATTTCTCTTTAGTATACAGCCCCTTAAAAGTACTGGAAGGATTAAGATTTTTTAATAGAAGTGATTTACAAATCTGTTTAACTTTCTGGCATCAGTTGTTTTTAAAAAAAAAAAAATGTTTTTCACGGGAGTACCCCTGGCCAATTTTATTTTTGCATTTTCGTTTTTTCCTCCCCGTCTTCTAAAAATCGTAACTCTTTTATCTTTTCATCCACAGACCAGTATGGGGCTTATTTTTTGTGTGACCAGTTGACCTACATTTTGGAAGGTTTCGTTTTTACGCTATACAATTAAAGGTAAAAATGACATGTGTTCTTTATTTAGCTGGTCAATACGATTAAAATGTTACCCATGATTACATACTATTCTATTATTGTTGTGCTTAAAAATAATCGCAAACTTTTTAACCAAATTAGTATGTTTAAAATCCTTCTATTTTGACGACCTATAACTTTTTCATTTTTCTATATAGGTGGCAGTATGAGGGCTCATTTTTTGTGCCATGATCTGTTCTTTTATTGATACCACATTTGTGTATACAAAACTTTTATTCATTTTTAATACATTTTTTTTTAACAAAATGTGACAAAAAAGCAGCAATGTTACGTTTTATTTAATTGTTTATGTTCACGCCGTTTACCGTACGGGATCAATAACATAATATTTTAATAGTTTGGACATATACACACACGGCAATACCAAATATGTGTATGTTTTTATTTATTTTTTTTACACTTTATGGGGTAAAATGGCAAGAAAAGAAAAGCTACATTTTTATTGGGGAGGGGATTTTTCAATTTTTTTAAAACTTTTTTTACTTTTATTTTTACACTTTAATAGTCCCCATAGAAGACTATTTATAGCAATCTTTTGATTGTTAAGAATGTTCCATATCGGTGATCTTCTGCCCTGGTCTGCTCAATCTCAGACCAGAGCAGAAGACCCATGGAAGGTGGCAGAGGCAGGTGAGGGGACCTCCGTGCGCCGTTCTGGATGATCAGATCTGTATTGATCACGGCATCTGAGGGGTTAATCGGGTGATCATGGATGTCGGCCATTACCGGCGATCCCTGGCTGCGATCAGTAAATATACGTCCTGGTGTGCTACGTACCACCGCCCCAGGATGTAAATTTACATCCTTGGTCGTTAAGGGGTTAAACACTTATTTTTTTAATTCATTTTTTTATTTATTTTTACATAAAATTTTGTTTCCCATTATTCTGTATTTACTACTTGGACTTTGGTGATATATAGTGCATTCTCTACACTCTATTTCTTCACCTTGGCTAGAAGTCCTTGATGTTGATATGAGGATTTTGTCTCCATAGTAATCTCCTTATTTTTTCACCTTCATGTGTCATAATTGGTTATCTATGCATTATTTGTACGCTAACACTCGTATTTAACATAAAAGTTCACTATATAGTGTGTCATTTATTTTTTATTGTGTGTAGTGTTGCACTGATGGTGAGTAATCAATGTGAATCCCCCTCTGTTTGGTGGGAGTGTTCCACCTTCACCGGCACAGGTATTACACCTAGCGGTGGGTGGGGCTCTCCCCCTATATAGAGGGGATGGATCACATGGCTTGTGTAGAACGACTAAGGCGACTACGTCCGCCAAAATGCGTCACTCCTTGGTTCATGCATGCTGTGTTTTATGCTCCTGTCGATGATGATCCAATAAAAGCAACGTTCTTAATTCGAGGTCATGGTGCTGGATATTCCTTGGGTTCAACATGAGTATTTGATACATCAGAAAAGCATAACTTAACCCCTTAAGGACTCAAGGTTTTACCGTTTTTGCACTTTCTTTTTTTTTTCTTCACCTTTTAAAATCCATAACCCTTTCAATTTTGCATCTACAGACTCATATGATGGCTTTTTTTTGCACCACTAATTCTACTTTGTAATGACATTCATTTTACCCAAAAATCTACGTTGAAAGCATTGATCATTGTTATCACCGCTGGACTGCTCTGGCCTGGATCTCTGGCACTGAGCAGTCATTTGGTGATCAGACAGCGAGGAGGCAGATAGGGACCCTCCATGTGTCCATACAGCTGATTGGGACACCACCGGTTTCACCACAGTGGTCCCGATCAGCGCGATTGAGCTGCCAGGAAGGTTTTACTTTCACTTTAGATGCGGCTATCAACATTGATCGCCACGTCTGAAGGGTAAATACAGGGCATCCCCGTGATCGGAGATGTCCAGTATTAGCCAGGGGTCCTGGACTTTAGTTGCTTGCCGGGACTGACCCAATATGACACGGGGTCACCGTGTGACCCCATATTATATCGCGGGAGCTGGCGCAGGACGTATGTGTAATGTCCGTTCATTTGTTTTTGTATTTTTTCTGTTTAGGTGTGTATTCACACACTAGTCTGTTCAGAGCAGTTTGCCATTCTACCAGGATAGGGAATAGTTAATGCTCTGAACGAATGAGAGCTCGGGTGGAGTTATTTAAGCCAGACTTCTACTGCATGAATTGCTGGTTATTGAGTGCAATACTATGATGTCTGTTAATCTAATGCCACTATGTCTGTTTGTGCTATATTCTGACTCTGTCTACTTGAGCATTTACCTTGTATTTATCTTGTAATTTTATCTGGGTTTTTAGCCATGGTTATATAGCATGCTTCTTGTATTTTAGTCTGTGTTACATTAGTTGGTTTTAGGATAATGTTTGTTCGTTCTGCTCTGTCTGTGTTCACACTGGGACACAAAACATACCAACTGGACTTCCCACTCCACTATAGGAGTAGCCATTAATAATAAAGCCAAATAGCCTACTGGCCAGTTGACACACTCCACCGTGTGGACAAAATGCTGACCCAGTAGAAAACAGAAATGAAATACATGAAACACTAGACTAGAACCGGATGAGTCTGAATAGATTTCAGAATACCAAACAGGAATATAACATACAGAGCACAGGGTACAATATTTATATCCTGTTTGGTTGATCTAATCTTTGTCCTTTGTATTTGTACCTGGTTGTGATAGTTCTTAGTAACTTACCTGTTCAGTTTAGTGTTTTGGCTCTCAGTTCTTCTGTTCATCCCTTTCATCTCCTGGATTCTGCTGTAAACTCATATCATGCCTAGTCTTGTTAATTTTATCATGTCTGCCGTTTATCTGATATGTGGTTAATTCACTATATTCTGCTCTGTTTTTGAGTTATATTCTGCCTTGTTAGTATTTGTATTCTGTCTGGTATATCTGGTTGTCTAGTAGTTTTCTGTTTCTGTTCTGGTCTGTGACCGACTACGTATATTAAGTGTTTTTACGCCACTGCACTTTAGCACAGGAAGGGACCGGCGCCCAGTTGTCGATCCATCGTTTAGGATCAATGGGCAAGTAGGCAGGGAGAGTTGTTTTAGGGTAAGTTTAGGGCTCACTCTCCCTGTTCCCCAGTCGGTCCGTGACAGTATATTTACATCCTTAAGGAGTTAATATTTGGTACAGAAACTTTTGTTTTCAATTACAGAGATCAAACGTTTCCTGTAGATCTTTTTAGTGGCCCATTCCTCCATACAGACTTTTTCCAGATTCTTAAGGTTTCAGGGCTCTTGCCGGGCAATATGGACTTTCAGCTCCCTCCAAAGATTTTCTATTGGGTTCAGTTCTGGAGACTGGCTAGGCCACTCCAGGACCATGAGAAGCTTCTTATGGAGCCACTCCTTAGTTGCCCTGGCTGTGTGTTTCGGGTCATTGTCATGCTGAAATACCCAGCCACGACCCATCTTCAATGCTCTTACTGAGGGAAGGAGGTTGTTGGTCAAGCTCTTGCCATTCATGTCCCCATCCTTTCCGCCTCCATGCTTCATGTTTGGGATGGTGTTCTTTGGGTTATACTCATGCTTCTTCTTCCTCCAAATATGGTGAGTAGAGTTTTGACCAAAAAGCTTTATATTTGTCTCATAAGACCACATGACCTTCTCCCATTCCTTCTCTGGATCATCCAGATGGTCATTGGCAAACTTCAGACCGGCCTGGATATGCACTGGCTTGGGCATATTTTAATCCATGATGGCATAGTGTGTTACTAATGGCTTTCTTAGAGACTGTGGTCCCAGCTCTCTTCAGGTCATTGACCAGGTCCTGCAGTGTAGGTCTGGGCTTATCCCTCACCTTCCTCATGATCATTGATGCTCCATGAGGTGAGATCTTGCTTGCAGCCCCAGACTGACCTTCATCTTGAACTTCTTCCATTTTTCTAATAATTGCGCCAACAGTTGTTGCCTTCTTACCAAGTTACTTGCCTATTGTCTTGTAGCCCATCCCAGCCTTCACAGGCCCACCATTTTATCCCTGATGTCCTTAAACAGCTCTCTGGTATTGGCCATTGTGGAGAGTTTGGAGTGTATTTGATTGTGGACAGGTGTCTTTTATACAGGTAACGAGTTCAAACAGGTGCAGTTAATAGTGGTAATGAGTGGAGAACAGGAGGGCTTATTAAAGAAAAATATATAAGTCTGTGAGAACCAGAATTCTTACTGGATAGTAGGTGATCAAAAAGGTATGTCATGCAATAAAATGCAAATACATTTTTTGAAAATGATACAATTGGATTTTCTGGATTTTTGTTTTAGATTCCGTATCTCACAGTTGAAAAGTACCTATGATAAAAATGGCAGACCTCTGAATGCTTTGTAAGTATGAAAACCTGCTAAATCTGCAGTGTATCAAATACTTGTTCTCCCCACTCTATATGTGTTATGGACATTGAAATTATGTGTTTTTACATCCATCATTTAGTATAAATTTCCCTGCCCCCACGGTCTTGTAGGGGTTGTGCGCTGCCCTGCAGTTCGGAGCTCCGCTCACAGCCTCCGGAAGTTCATAACTCCCAACGCTGTGTGCGGGCTTCCATGTTCGCAGCCGCCGGGCGTGACGTCACACTCGGCCCCTTCGTGACGTCTCGCCGCCCCCTCGTGACGCCTCACCCGCCCCCTCAACGAAAGTCTATGGGAAGGGGGCCCGACCGCTGTCACGCCCCCTTACCATAGACTTTGGTAGAGGGGGCGGGCGTGATGTCACGAGGGGGCGGGCAAGACGTCAAGAAGGGGTCGGGTGTGACGTCACGCCTGGTGGCTGTGAACACGGAAGCCCGCACACAGCGTTCAGAGTAATGAACTTCTGGACGCTGTGAGCGGAGCTCCGAACTGCAGGGCAGCGCACAACCCCTTTAAGCTTAGTCACATACAGCCACAGTAGGCGGGGCTAAAGAACCTGTTTTTCCAGGTTATGTGAGGAGAGCAGGCGGACATTAGGCCAAAGGGGTGGGGCATTAGGGGATTTCACTGGAGATCAGATGGGCCTCTGTCTCCTTGCTTTTGGGATCTTCGTTGAAGAGGGGAGCATTCTTCTGCTCCTTAGCCAGGGATGGATAAGTATATTGATTGTATAATTTCTACACTAAATATTCATGTATCACTTGGCTAGATTCAGGCTAGTTTGCTAAACATATAGTATGTACTATGGTATTCATGCGTGTATGTATGTCTTATTTGGTTTAGCTAATTAATGTTTTATTAAATGTTATCAACTTTGCTGGTTACCGAGTGATTGTTAATTTGGTGGGTATACACTGCTGCTACAAGACATTTCTGCCAAAATACCTTGTACAATTATTTCATAGTTGTACAAAACTTAATCAGTGTTTCTGGGTGTTTTTTACAAACATATTTAGGACCTATAGTTTTAGCCTGATTCCGTTTTCATATAGTTGGTGGCCATTTTGAGGGACTCTAACAAAGAAAGCACATAGTCGGGGGAGGGGAATGTTTTTTTTTACTCTAATTCTAAATTCTAAAATCACAATTGGTGTAGCATGCAGGATTTTCCACAATAAGTGGAGCTGAAGACAGGATTATCACCTTAGAACCGCAACAATATGTCTGTATAATGTATACAGTGTAGAAAGTGATGCTTACCCTCTCTTCACTGGTCCAGGCCCCTTCTTGCGTAGCTCCGCTCCTAGTGATGTTATTGCATAGCGCTCAGCCCAGCAAGATGTTGCAGTAAGCCAGTGGATTAGCTTGTTTACTGTTTCAAAATAGTTAAGTTGTGCTGCACAGTGAACCAAACATTTTAGGAAAGCTTGCTTAACTTTACTCACAACAAGTCTGCATCCTGCACGACCTATCTTCATATACAGATGAAGCCATGGTTTTCTTAACCCCTTAAGGACCCGGGGTTTTTCTGTTTTTGCATTTTCATTTTTTCCTCCTTATATTTAAAAAAATCATAACTCTTTCAATTTTGCACCTAAAAATCCATATGATGGGTTATTTTTTGCACCACCAATTCTACTTTGTAATGACGTCAGTCATTTTACCCAAAAATCTACGGTGAAAAGGAAAAAAAAATCATTGTGAGACAAAATTGAAAAAACCCTGACATTTTGTAAATTTTGGGGGCTTCCGTTTCTACACAGTACATTTTTTGGTAAAAAGTACACCTTCTCTTTATTCTGTAGGTTCATACGATTAAAATGATACCCTACTTATTTAGGTTTGATTTTGTCATACTTCTGGAAAGAATCATAACTACATGCAGGAAAATTTATATGTATAAAATTGTAATTTTCTGACCCCTATAACTATTACATTTTTCCGCATATGGGGCCGTATGAGAGCTCATTTTTTGCGCCGTGATCTGAAGTTTATAGCGGTACCATTTTTGTATTTATAGGACTATTGATCAGTGACCAAAAATACTCTATTTTGGACTTTGGAATTTTTTTGCGCGTACGCCATTGACCGTGGCAATACCTCATATGTTTATTTTTATTTACATGGTTTTTTTTTTTATGGGAAAAAGGGGGGTGATTACAACTTTTATTAGGGAAGGGGTTAAATGATCTTTATTCACTTTTTTTTCACTTTTTTTTGCAATGGTATAGCTCCCATAGGGGGCTATATTACTGCACACACTGATCTTTTACATTGATCAACTTTGAATGCCGCGTCTAAAGGGTTAATAGCCACGCACTATTAGCCACGGGTCCCGGCCGCTGTTAGAGGCTGGGCCCGACCCACTATGACGTTATAGAACGGGAGCAGACTCATGATGTACAAGTATGTCATGAGTCCTGAAAGGGTTAATTGCCTTAACATAACAAGTTAACTTTCAATATTATAATTATTATTTTAATTATTAATAATTATAATAATAACAATAAAAGGCAAGCCTCTTTATTGTGAGATTACCATAATGCTGGGGCTATTATTTTTTTGCGAACTGGCTATTTCCTGTTGGAGTTTGTTCCCTCAAACTAAAAGTCCCAGGAATCCTTGTTTGTAAGTGTGAGGTCACTTTTCTCTCTCCCACACATCAGTCACCCCACCCACTGAAACACACCTGTGATCCCTTCAGTACAATAGACCAGTGTTTACAGACCAGGGTGCCTCCAGCTGTTGCAAAACTACAATTCTTGCAGTATAATCTTTTTACCACCAGGCAGTTGCTCCACCCATTGAAACAGACAGGCTCCTATATTCGCCTGACTAGTGATGTAATGTCTCGGGCACCACACTGCCGTTAAAAATAAACATTGGGGGAAAAATCACAGAAGAATTGTGAGACCACCAAGAAACACAGGTACAGACACTATACTATGAACTATACTAAATTTCCATCCTTTGTAGTACAGTCAAATAAAAATAAATCCTGGAATACCTCTTTAAATTACGCTTTTACAGCTACAGTGATAGGGGTACTCCGCCCCAGGACATAAGATGTCAGATCGCTGGGGTCCCGCCGCTAGGGACCCCCGGAATCTCACCACCCCGCTATCATTGCTGCACAGAGCAATCACGCTCTGTGCATAATGATGGGTGATACATCACGGCTCTGCCCCTCATGAACATCATGGCCCGCCCCCTTAATGCAAGTCTATGGGAGGGGGCATGATGGCCACCATGCCCCCTCCCATAGACTTGTATTGGGGGGCAGACCGTGATGTAATGAGGGGGTGGAGCCATGATGTCACGATGCTCCTACCCCTATATTCCCCGTCATTACGCACAGAGCGAGTTTGCTCTGTGCAGTAATGAAAGCGGGGTGCTGCAGCCGAGATTCAGGAGGTCCCTAGCGGCGGTACCCCCGTGATCTTACATCTTATCCCCTATCCTTTGGATAGGGGATAAGATGTCCTGGGGCGAAGTAACCCTTTAAGCTCTATTAAGTAATCACTTCTACTCAGTGTAAAGGAGTTCCTGATCCTGTAAGAGTTGATTTGACTGAAATGAATCTCACAAATCAGTTTCAGATGGACCCAAATTTTGGGAAGAAATTCAGACAGAACTTAGTTCTAACAAAATAGATTCACTCAACTCTATTGCCAATAATTACATATGTCTGGTGTGTATGGAATGTGTGTTACTTTTTAAAATAATCTTTTTTTTTACTAGATAAATTTCACCAAATATAGAGCCTAAAATAACTCACAATAGAAGAGACAAACACGATAAATGTCATTTTCTTTTTACTTCGGGGATGAATTTGTTAAAATTTCATTTCACTTTAGGTATACGATTTCAATGTTGTACAACTTTAAGCACATCATATTAATTGTATTTATATTGACTTTTTATCTTTCCCAATGTTGTCGACAATTTGCTGTGAGTTCAAGCTCAGCTGATGAGACTTTTTTGTGTGGTGACATGCGATGTCACTTCACACAATGCAGCTTTTAAATTCATTATTAATTTTCGTCTTCAAACAAAAGAAATGCCGGCTAAACAACTGTGATGTTTAATCATGTCTAATCATTTTAGATAAAGCCAGAAAAGGTCAATTTGAGGTAATGTTGACCAAGTTTTCATACTATTAAAAAGAGGATAAAAAGAAGATTAATTTTAAATTTAGGTGCCAGCATGATCCATTACTGGCAGAGGAAACTGTTACCAGGCATTAGTGTTGCGCAGTGTTGCAGTAAGGACATTTTGTCCCTGAGGAATTGTTTAGAGAGTGATAAAAGTTGAGTTCTCATTTTTAGACTGTATACAGCATCTTTAAAATCTCTCAATCAATATGTAGAGATGAGGAATAAAAATTTACTTTGTATGTTGTGCCATTTTATTTGGACACTGTGTTAGGTATAATAAAAAAATAATCAAATAAAAAAAAACAGAAAACAATATTTAAAATAACTACGGTAACTAAAATATAGATAGATAGATAAATATCCAAATAAAAGCAGTGGCACTCCAGGTGGGTGAAAAAGTGATGTCTTTATTCACTCCATAGTGAGCTACATAGCTCACTATGGAGTGAATAAAGACATCACTTTTTTACCCACCTGGAATGCCACTGCTTTTATTTGGATATCTAACTTGGATCCCTGACCCAGATCAACAACGGGAGGCACCCGTACACCCTGCTTAGTGGAGTGCTGCAATCCTCATCCTTGTAGATAGATAAATAGATAGATAGATAGATACAAATAGCAGGTAGGTGGAGACAGCACAACCAGGCGTATATCAAGTAAGTAGCTGGGCGCTAGCAGACACAAATCCAAAGAAAATGATCCTTGCAGCACTCCCATAAGGTGCAAATAGGCAAGTGTTATTTACTCATGTGGAAACAACCACATTGTTTCCAGATGGGTAAATAAAACTTGCCTATTTGCACCTCATGGGAGTGCTTCAAGGATCATTTTCTTTAGATAGATAGATATTGTGCCATTATATTTGGGAACTGTGTTAGAAATAATAACAAAAAAATAAGAAAACTAAATAAAAAAATAACAATATTTAAAGAAAAACTGTCAGCATGTTCACCCACACTAAACCCAATACACTGGGTTATAGTTTGGGTGAACAGGAGTCCAGTGAGGGGTCACTTACTAAAATATGTCCTGTAAGTCTTCAGAAATGTCTGCCAGAAGATCCTCTGCTAAATTCAGTGAATTTGCGCACAGGGGGTGGGGCTTCAATTGCTCAATTTACACATTCATTGTCTGTGACTCTACATCCTAGTGAAGTGGAGTCACAGACAATGAATATGTAAATTGAGCCGATGATGCCCCGCCCCGGTGTGTGATTCACTTTAGCAGAGGATCTTCTGTGGGACATATCTAAGGACCTACAGGACATATTTAAATAAGTGACCCCTCGCTGGACTTTTGTTTCCCCAAACTAGAACACAGTGTATTGGGTTTAGTGTGGGTAAACAGGCTGACAGTTTTCCTTTAACATAGCTAATTAAAAGATAGATAGAGTGCATCATTTCAGTGTTATATAAATTTTTTATGAAATATTAGTGAACTGATTAAGGGAACAGTTCAACAAGAAGACAAGAAAGGATGAAGTGACACTCACCATTCAGGGTAACTTCTTTAATCACTCGGCAGTGACATCAAGCGGGATACAGGCGGGGGAGTGGGGTGGAGGAGGGATAGCCGGGGGAAGGGAAGAGATAAGGGAACACATAATGTGCTTCATGTATTAAATTAAGATATGTGGAAAAATGTATTTTAATGTTGTAATTATTAATTTTTTTGTTTGAAAAAGTATCCCTGGAGGTCTGCCTCTAGATGGTGCCACTCCTTGAAGAAAGGTGTTTATATAGAATGAAAGTGTTGTGTCTGCTTTACTAGACGAAGGTCTGAAAATGCCTATCTGATGCTCACTTTGAAAGCTTCTAGATGGTGAAAGTGAGACAGAGAAATAAAGTTAATTAAAGCTATAAAAGATTAATGAATTAACTTCGACATGCTTCTATATACCAATAGCACGCTTTGTACTCGCAAGCAGAACTTACCTTTTAAGCCAGTTATGGATCAATTATAATGAATCATTTAATGATTTGTAACACCGGGGGCTGATGGGAGAAGTTTTTCACCTACGGCACCTAAATACGGGAAATAATTAACAAGTGATTATGGCTGTTAGGCCAATGACACAAGGGTCGCTGAAAGCTTCATGTTACAATGTTTAGAGCCAATTTATTCCCTTGTCATCATAGGAGAACAGAATCTGTTAGATTGGTGTTTGAAATTAAAAATCAAAGTATCTCACCTCACTCTGAAAAGAAGTTATAGTAGATTAAAAGCTAAGAAGTCAAAAATACAACAAAATTGTATTACAATGTAGGCATGATAGAATGAAGTAATTAGCATTTTGGAGAATCCTTAATGACATAGCTACATAGTTAGTTACATAGTTACATAGTTAGTATGGTTGAAAAAAGACATACGTCCATCAAGTCCAACCAGGGAATTGAAGTGAAGGGTGTAAGGGGATAAGGGGAAGGGATGTAGTTTTATAATTCTGCATAAGCATTAATGTTATTTTGTTCCAGGAATGTATCTAACCCTGTTTTAAAGCTGTTAATTGTTCCTGCTGTGACCAGTTCCTGAGGTAGACCGTTCCATAAATTCACAGTCCTCACGGTAAAGAAGGCGTGTGACCCCTTTAGACTAAACCTTTTCTTCTCCAGACGGAGGGCGTGCCCCCTCGTCCTTTGGGGGGGTTTAACCTGGAACAGTTTTTCTCCATATTTTTTGTATGGGCCATTTATATACTTATATACGTTTATCATATCCCCCCCCTTAAACGTCTCTTCTCAAGACTAAACAATTGTAACTCCTTTAATCGCTCCTCATAGCTAAGATGTTCCATGCCCCATATTGGTTTAGTCGCGCGTCTCTGCACCCTTTCCAACTCCGCAGTGTCCCTTTTATGAACAGGCGACCAAAACTGAACAGCATATTCCAGGTGAGGCCGTACCAATGCTTTATAAAGGGGGAGTATTATGTCCCTGTCCCTTGAGTCCATGCCTCTTTTTATACATAACAATATCCTGCTGGCTTTGGAAGCAGCAGCCTGACATTACATGCTATTCTGTAGTCTGTGATCTACAAGTACACCCAGATCCTTCTCTACCAGTGACTCTGCCAGTTTAATCCCCCCTAAGACATACGATGCATGCATGTTATTCGTACCCAGATGCATAACTTTACATTTATCCACATTGAACCTCATTTGCCAAGTGGATGCCCAGACACTATCTAAGTCTATCCAAGTCATCTTGTAACTTATGCACATCCTCTATAGACTGTACTGTGCTACAAAGCTTGGTGTCATCTGCAAAGATAGAAACAGAGCTGTTAATGCCATTCTCTATATCATTGATAAATAAATTAAACAGCAGCGGGCCCAGTACTGAATCTTGGGGTACACCACTAATTACCGGGGACCAATCAGAGTACGAATCATTGACCACCACTCTCTGGGTACGATACATGAGCCTGTGTTCAATCCAGTTACAAACTAAAGTTTCCAAGCCCAAAGACCTTAACTTACCTGTCAAACGTCTGTGAGGAACAGTATCAAATGCTTTGGCAAAATCCAGAAACACTATATCCACAGCCATTCCTCTGTCAAGGCTTCTACCTCACCTCTTCATAAAAGCAAATTAGATTGGTTTGACAACTTCTATCCTTAGTAAACCCATGCTGGCTATCACTTTTAATACTATTATCCCCTATGTATTCCTGTATGTAATCCCTTATAAGTCCTTCAAACAATTTACCCACAATGCACGTTAGACTTACCGGTCTATAATTGCCTGGCAAAGACCTAGAGCCCTTCTTGAAGATTGGTACCACATTAGCCTTGCGCCAGTCCCTTGGCACAATACCAGACACCAGAGAATCTCTAAATATCATGAACAAGGGTACAGATATTACTGAACTTACCTCTCTAAGAACTCTTGGGTGTAGTCCATCCGGCCCTGGAGATTTGCTTACATTTACTTTACTTAACTTACCTTGTACCATCTCTACATTAAGCCAGTTCAGTACATTACATGATGTGTTACCAGCACTGACCTGGCCAATGTCAGCTCCTTTTTCCATAGTGTATACAGAACTAAAGAACCCATTCAGTAGCTCCGCCTTCTCTTGATCGCCCATGACAACCTCCCCATTATCATTATTAACATGCTCTGTCCTTGGTTTTTTTGTATTTATATATCTGAAAAAATATTTAGGATTAGTTTTGCTTTCTTTGGCCACCTGTCTCTCATTTTGAATTTTTGCTGTTTTTATTACATTTTTACAGATTTTATTAAGCTCCTTGTACTGTTTAAATGCTATTGCTGACCCATCAGATTTGAATTTTTTGAAGGCTATTTTTTTGTTGTTTATTGCTCTTTTAACATCATTTGTCAGCCATGTAGGATTTAGTTTTAATCGTTTATATTTGTTTCCCTTTGGTATATATATAGCTGTATAGTTATTTAGAGTTGATTTAAAGATGTCCCATTTACCTTCTGTATCAGTATTTCAGAACACCTTCCCCCAGTCTATGTCCTGTAGTGCAGCTCTCAGCCCAGGGAAATTTGCCTTTTTAAAGTTATTTGTTTTTGCCTTCCCCGTCTGTCTTTGTTTTCAACATTTTAAGTCAAAAGTAACTATATTGTGGTCGCTATTACCAAGGTTTTCCCGCACAGTTACATTACCAACCAGCTCTGCGTTGTTGGAAATGATCAGATCCAACAAGGCATCACTTCTTGTTGGGTCCTCCACAAACTGGCCCATAAAATTATCCTGCAATAAATTTAGGAATTTTCTCCCCTTTGTAGTTTTAGCCAGCCCCCGGCCCCAATCTATATCTGGATAGTTAAAATCTCCCATTATTACCACTGTAGCTGCCCGGGCAGCCCTCTCTATTTGTTTATACAGCCGACCTTCTATCTCCTCAGTGAGATTAGGGGGTCTGTAGATTACACCAAATACTATTTTTTCAATATTTCCCTCCTTTTGTAATTCTACCCACAATGATTCCACATCCTCAGAATCATCACACACTATGGCATCTTTTACACTGACTTTCATACCACTTAGGAGAATAATCTTGAGTCTTTGAAGAATAATCTATTATACTTTTAAGTTTTATTACTATAAATGTACTTAAATGTACTTAATTCAAAAAGTGTAAAAGAGGACCAGTCCTTAAATTTATAGGCTCAAAACCGCGGGCATCCAGCTGTTGCAAAACTACCGGGAGCAAGGCTTTGAACTACAGCAGGCCTGACATATCTTTGTTCCACTAGCTGTACTGAGTTGCTCTATGAGCCAACTTATTTTCTTTCATAACATTCTATTTAACATTGATTGACTAGTATGACTTGAGTGAGGTGGTGTCCACTATTGGAATTACACTTAAACGTGTACTCAAACCCTAGACATCTTATTTGGATAGGGGATAAGATGTCAGAAGCAGGACCCCTGTGATCTCCCTGCTCCACCCAGAGTTCGTCTAGAGCATTGGGTGCAGAGCCAGAGGCTCGTGACTTCACGGCCACGCCACGCTGGTGAGATGAGATACACGCTCCTCAATGCGCATCTGTGGGAGGGGCGTGACGGCCCCTCCCATAGACTTGCATTGAGGGGGCATGGATGTGACGTCACGAGCTGGTGTGGTCGTGATGTCACGAGCCTTCCCCCCTCATCACCAGTCATCCGGCACAGAGTGAAGTTCGTTCTGTGCACTGGATATCTGGGGTGTCACAGCCGAGATTGTGAGGGTCCCCAGGGGCGTGACCCCCCCCCCACCCGATCAGACATCCTATCCCCTTTCCCCTCCTTTGGATAGGGAAAAAGATTTCTAGGGGCGGAGTACCCCTTTGAAGGGAATTTGTCAGCTCCCTATCATGTTTAGTGCATCATAGAGGCACTGCGTAGCTAAAGTATGCCAGCCTTCTCACTCCCCCCTCACTGCCTTTGCTCAGTGTTGGAAGCCAAATAGGTAGGGGAGGGGAGGGAGAAGGCATGCATGCTGCAGCTCAGCAATGCCTCTGAGCTTAGAGCATGATATAGTGCTGAAAAATTACCTTTAATAGATTTTGGATGGTGCTAGAAAAAGAATGTATTTTTACCAGTAGAGGTGATATTATAGGGGTGCAGTAGCAGTTGCAACTCAGACTTGGTGTCTGAGGGTGGCCAAAGTTCCCTCTGTCACAAAGAAGTTGGCAGCATAAAAAATAGTGGATGGCATTTGGCGGCTTTTGTTACAGATTTTTTGCATTGAGGCCCAAGAACTACCAGATATAACTCCGTTTACCGCTTTTTTACCTTTTGGTGAAATTATGAAATTCCTTTTTTTTCAACTAATAAAATAAATATAAATTAGATTCACAGATATATGGCTTTTAAGAAGAAACATTTTAAGCAAATTTTATATAGAAATGCTAAGGTTAGGAGTTAACTTTGTATTCTATTCAGGTGCTTGGATGATAGAATTTATTGATTCTGAGTACCAAAAAAAAAAAAAAAAAGCTTGAGAACTATTGAAGCATGACATTATAGATCATTTTTTGCAGAAAAAAAAATCTTAGTTGTCATCTGAATTTACAGTCTCTCTTGCTACATGTGTGTCACTCAGCTATAGGACTGACTGGAAAAGAAGCTAATAAAGAAATGAGCAGGTTGAAAAATTACGTTTTTGTTAACTGGAATGTTGATTCATTTTAGAAATTTGCATGAATTTCATGTAGAGCATGAAAAATACTTTGATTTATAAAAACAATTATTCCAAATGTTTTTTTTCTAGGTATTGAAGTGATGCTGTCACTTAGAAAAACTTTTGACATGTCACAGGGATGTAGCAAAAGTTTTGATTTGTCAGGCGTTTAGTGCTATTTACTCCCTGGCTTGTAGCGATCATTGTCTCGCAAAGACTTATAATAGTGCAGCAAGACAAAGATAGATAAAACATCAATGCTGCGCAGTTCTCCTAGCTTGTTCTCCTAATCGGTGGGGATCTAAGACCTAAATCAAAACTTGTCGCTGTAACATTGCCCATTTAAAGATGTTTCAACAGTGGAAGAAAAGATTAGTTGTAATATTGTGGCCTACTGCAAAATGGGGCAGGAGGGGGGAGCCTAGCATGCACATTTTTTTTTTTTTTTTTTATAAATTTCACACCCAGCTTACTGTTCAGGGAAAAGTGTAGATAGTCAGCCAAAGGCTATGTTCACACAGAGGATAATTTGCACAATATCCGCCTGGAAATCTGCATATTCTATCGGCACTAGGATCTCTTGGTAATGCACGTCTCCAAGAGCAAAATCCACAGAAACTTTGCACAGGTTCATTGTTTCTAAGGAGGCCGAAATCTAGATTTTTCTGGCATGGTAATTTCGCAGTGTGCACAGTGCAGCAGAATAACACTGAAATTAATGAGACTCTGCTGCAGCGGAATGTCCGAGCGGACTATTTATGCAGAATTTCACTGAGAAATTCAACATGGAACATAGCCAAATAGTAAAATCCCTGTATCTCAGGAACGAAGAGGATTGCCATGAAAATAAAAACTGCATTGGAATCAGAACACCTAAAGCTACAAAACAAAACAAAACAAAACAAAAGAACTACATTTTTTACACTAATCAAATGCCCTCCTTAACTACTTAAGGACTCAGGGCATACAGATATGTCCTCGTCCCCTGGTACTTAAAGGGGCTATCCAGGAAAAAACTTTTTTTTTAAATATCAACTGGCTCCAGAAAGTTAAACAGATTTGTAAATTACTTATATTAATTTTTTTTAATCCTTTCAGTACTTATGAGCTTCTGAAGTTAAGATTGTTCTTTTCTGTCTAAGTGTCTTGAGAACAGCCCAGTTTAGAAGCAAATCCCCATAGCAAACCTCTTCTAAACTGGGCAGTTCCCAAATCAGGTGTCATCAAAAAGCACTTAGACAGAAAAGAACAACCTTAACTTCAGAAGCTCATAAGTGCTGAAAGGATTAAGATTTTTTAATAGAAGTAATTTACAAATCTGTTTAACTTTCTGGAGCCAGTTCATATATAAAAATTTTTTTTTTCCTGGATAACCCCTTTAACCTGTTGGGGACGAAGGGCATATGCATACGCCCGTGGGAATTTCGGTCCCTGCCGGACCGGGGTGAATGCTAATATCAATCAGCAGGCACCCCGTGCAAATGCCCAGGGGGGTCATTAGACCCCCCCCCCATGTCGGCGATCGGCGCAAAACATAAGTGAATTCACACTTGCGATTTGCGCCGATTCCGGGTCATTCCGGGTTTATGGTGATGCGGTGACCCGGAATAGAAGGGGGATCGTGGTTGTCTAAGACATCTCGATCCCCCTGAAGGGATTGGAGTGAGGTGGCAGAGGTGCCACCTCTCCTATAACTGCTATTGGTGGTCTAGACACGACCACCAATAGAAGATCGGGGGCGGGGGGGTTAACTTTCGTTTTCCCCATCCTGCCCACCCACAATAGGCGGGGCAGGATGGGGAAACCAGCGGGGACCGGCGCCGAAGATTCACTTACCCGTCCGGGCGAGCGTCGGAGGCTGCGGGCGACGGTGATCGGCGTGCTGCAGAAGAGGACAGCTCCCTGGATCCGACGGAAGCCGGTAAGTTGCCTAGCAACATCTGGGGGGCTACAGTCTGAGACCATTATACAGTAGTCTCTAACCTGTAGCCCTCCAGATGTAGCAAAACTACAACTCCCAGCATGCCCGGACAGCTCTTTGCTTTCTGGGCATGCTGGGATTTGTAGTTTTGCAACAACTGGAGGGTCACAGTTTGGAGATCACTGGGCAGTGGTCTATAAACTGTAGCCCTCCAGATGTTGCAAAACTGCAAATCCCAGCATGCCCAAACAGCAAACAGCTGTCTTGGCATGGCGGGAGTTGTAGTTGCGTACCTCCAGCTGTTGCATAACTACATCTCCCAGCATGCCGTTCGGCGATCAGTACATGCTGGGAGTTGTAGTTTTGCAACAGCTGGAGGTACACTGGTTGAAAAATACTGAGTTGGGTAACTGAAGGTTTTCCAACCAGTGTGCCTCCAGCTATTGCAAAAGTACAACTCCCAGCATGCACAGTCTGTCATTACATGCTGGGAGTTGTAGTTTTGCAACAGCTGGAGGCACACTGGTTGGAAAATACTGAGTTAGGTAACAGAACCTAACTGAAGGTTTTCCAACCAGTGTACCTCCAGCTGTTGCAAAAGTACAACTCCTCAGTCAGTACATGCTGGGAGTTGTAGTTTTGAAACAGCTGGAGGTACATTCACACGGGCAGGTTTACAGTAAGTTTCCTGCTGTGATTTCCTGCCACAGCGCAAACTCCTAGCGGGAAACTCACCGTAACACGCCAGTGCGAATGTACCCTAAAAACACTACACTACACTATTACAAATAAGGAAAAGTTGGGGGCTAAACCAGCCTCTTAGTGTTGAAAAACAAAGATGTTTACACTAACATTCTGGTGTTGCCCCATACTTTTTATTTTCACAAGCAGTAAGAGGAAAAAAAGACCCCCTGAGTACGGAAATACCCCATATGTGGGCGTAAAATGCTCTGCGGGCGCAAAACAAGGCTCAGGAGTGAGAGCGCACCATGTACATTTGAGGCCTAAATTGATGATTTGCACAGGGGTGGATGATTTTACAGCGGTTCTGACATAAATGCAAAAACATAAATACCCACATGTGACCCCATTTTGGAAACTGCACCCCTCACGGAACGTGACAAGGGGTATAGTGATCCTTAACACCCCACAGGTGTTTGACGAATTTTCATTAAATTTGGATGGGAAAATGAAGAAAAAAAAAAGTTTTCACTAAAATGCTGGTGTTACCCTAAATTTTTCATTTTCACAAGGGAAAAAAGGAAAAAAAGGCCCCCAAAATTTGCAACCCCATTTCTTCTGAGTAAGAACATACCCCATATGTGGATGTAAAGTGATCTGCTGGTGCACTACAATGCTCAGAAGAGAAGGAGTGCCATTGGGATTTTGAAGAGAAAATTTGTCCGGAATTGAAGGCCACGTGTGTTTACAAAGCTCCCATAGTGCAAGAACAATGGACCCCCCACATGTGACCCCATTTTGGAAACTACAGCCCTCATGTAATATATTAAGGGGTGCAGTGAGCATTTACGCCCCCCCCAGGTGTCTGACAGATTTTTGGAACAGTGGTCCGTGAAAATGAAAAATAAAATTTTTCATTTGCACAGCCCACTGTTCCAAAGATCTGTCAAACGCCAGTGGGGTGTAAATACTCACTGCACCCCTTATAAAATTCTGTGAGGGGTGTAGTTTCCAAAATGGGGTTACATGTGGGGGGTCCACTGTTCTGGCACCACGGGGGGCTTTGTAAACGCACATGGCCACTGACTACCATTCCAAACGAATTCGCTTTCCAAAAGCTCATTGGCGCTCCTTCTCTTCTGAGCATTGTAGTGCGCCAGCAGAGCATTTTACGTCCCAACATGGGGTATTTCCATACTCAGAAGAGATGGGGTTACAAATTTTGGGGGGCATTTTCTCCCATTACCTCTTGTAAAAATGGTAAATTTGGGGAAAAACTGCACTTTAGTGAAATTTTTTTTTTTTTTTCAGTTACACATCCAATTTTAACGAAAACTCGTCAAACACCTGTGGGGTGCTAAGGCTCACTGGATCCCTTGCTACGTGCCTTGAGGGGTGTAGTTTCCAAAATGATATGCCATGTGGGGGGTTTTCTGCTGTTCTGGCACCATAGGGGCTTCCTAAATGTGACATGCCCCCCAAAAACCATTTCTGCAAAATTCACTCTCCAAAATCCCATTGTTGCTCCTTGTCTTCTGAGTCCTCTACTGTGCCCGCTGAACACTTGACATACACATATGAGGTAATTCCTTAATCGAGAGAAATTGGGTTACAAATTTTGGCTGGCTTTTTCTCCTATTACCACTTGTAAAAATTAAAAAACTGGGTCTACAAGAACATGCAAGTATAAAAAAATTAAGATTTAAAATTTTCTCCTTCACTTTGCTGCTATTCCTGTGAAACACCTAAAGGGTTAACAAACTTATTGAATGTCTTTTTGGATACTTTGAGGGGTGCCGTTTTTATAATGGTGTCATTTTTGGGGTATTTCTAATTTGAAGGCCCTTCAAATCCACTTCATAACTGAACTGGTCCCTGAAAAATTCCGATTTTGAAAATGTTGTGAAAAATTGGAAAATTGCTGCTGAACTTTGAAGCCCTCTGATGTCTTCCAAAAGTAAAAACATGTCAACTTTATGATGCAAACATAAAGTAGACATATTTTATTTGTGAATCAATATATAATTTATTTGGAATGTCTATTTTCCTTACAAGCAGAGAGCTTCAAAGTTAAAAAAATGCAAAATTTTCAAATTTTTCATCAAAATTGTGAATTTTTCACCAAGAAATGATGTATCGACGAAAATTTACCACTACCATAAAGTAAAATATTTCATGAAAAAACTATCTCCGAATCAAATTTATAAGTAAAAGCATCCCAAAGTTATTAATGCTTAAAGTGACAGTGGTCAGATTTGCCAAAAATGCTCCCGTCCTTAGGGTTATAATGGGCTCCGTCCCCAAGGGGTTAAGATATAAAAATATAATATAAAATATAATGTTTATGATCCTGCACGGTAACCAGCGTAAACACAACAAAAACAATTGCATCATAAATCATTTTAAAAAATGAATAAAAAGCGATTAAAAAGTCCCATCAAAACAAAAATGGTACCAATAAAAACTACAAATCACAGCGCAAAAAATGAGTCCTCATACATCCCTGTATACGGAAAAATAAAAAAAAGTTATAGAGGTCAGAAAAAGACAATTTTATGCATACCAATTTTGTTAAATAAAGTTTTCTATTTTTTTTTACTTACAGAATAAAGATTATGGAGCATTTTGACCATAAAGTGCAATGCATAAAAACCAAACCCCCCAAAAGTAGCAAAATAGTAGTTTTCTTATATATTTCTGGCCACAAATAATTGTTTTTTGGTTTTGTGGTACATTTTATGTTAAAATGAAAGGTGCCATTACAAAATACTATTGGTCGCGTAAAAAACAAACCCTCATATAGGTCTGTAGTTGGAAAAAGAAAAAAAGTTATAGATTTTAAAAAGAAAAGGAGGAAAAAAACGAAAACGCAAGAATGAAAATTTCCTCAGTCTTTAAGGCCAAAATGGGCTGAGTCCTTAAAGGGATACTCCCCCTCAACATCTTAAGCCCTATCTAAAGGATTTGGGATAAAATGTCTGATCGTGGGGGTCCCGCCTCTGGGAACACCCGCAATCTCTCCTGCAGCACCCCTTCATCTGGTGCAAGGAGCAAGCTTCGCTCCGTCCCTGATGACTGGCGGTGCAGGGGCTGGAGGATCACGGCCCCGCCCCCTCGTGATGTCACATCCCGCCCCTTCAATACAAATCTATGGGAGGGGGCATAGCTGCTTGTTCTCAGTGTACAGAGCCCTGCTTGTCCTCAGTGTAAGGAACCCTGCTTGTCATCAGTGTACAGATCCCTGCTTGTCCTCGGTGTACAGATCCCTGCTTGTCCTCAGTGTACAGAGCCCTGCTTGTCCTCAGTGTACAGAGCCCTGCTTGTCCTCAGTGCACAGATCCCTGCTTGTCCTCAGTGTTCGGAGCCCTGCTTGTCCTCAGTGCACAGAGCCCTGCTTGTCCTCAGTGTACAGAGCCCTGCTTGTCCTCAGTGTACAGATCCCTGCTTGTCCTCAGTGTACAGAGCCCTACTTGTCCTCAGTGTACAGTGCCCTGCTTGTCCTCAGTGCACAGATCCCTGCTTGTCCTCAGTGTTCGGAGCCCTGCTTGTCCTCAGTGCACAGAGCCCTGCTTGTCCTCAGTGTACAGAGCCCTGCTTGTCCTCAGTGTACAGTGCCCTGCTTGTCCTCAGTGTACAGAGCCCTGCTTATCCTAAGTGAAAAGAGTCCTGCTTGTCCTCAGTTCACAGAACCCTTCTTGTCCTCAGTGTACAGATCCCTGCTTGTCCTCAGTGTACAGATCCCTGCTTGTCCTCAGTGTACAGAGCCCTGCTTGTCCTCAGTGTACAGAGCCCTGCTTGTCCTCAGTGCACAGATCCCTGCTTGTCCTCAGTGTTCGGAGCCCTGCTTGTCCTCAGTGCACAGAGCCCTGCTTGTCCTCAGTGTACAGAGCCCTGCTTGTCCTCAGTGTACAGAGCCCTGCTTTTCCTCAGTGTACAGAGCCCTGCTTATCCTAAGTGAAAAGAGTCCTGCTTGTCCTCAGTATACAGAGCCCTGCTTGTCCTCAGTGTACAAATCCCTGCTTGTCCTCAGTGTACAGAGCCCTGCTTATCCTAAGTGAACAGAGCCCTGCTTGTCATCAGTGTACAGAACCCTGCTTGTCCTTTGTATATCACAAATAAATATATATATATATATATATATATATATATATATATATAAAATGTTATTTTCTACATTATATAAAAGGTTTTGCTAATGAAAGGTGCACTTTAACAGAGCAGAAAATAGAAACTGGCAAGCATAAAAAAAATGGTCCTGTATCTGGTTCCATTCAGTAAAAAATAAAATCTAGATTATACATTCCTAGAAAACCTTGGATCCACCAGATGAATTGTAATTTAGAAGATTCAAATGGCAAATTTATTGTAAAAAAAATATATATATAGTTTCTGTACCTGTGTGTGACGGTTTTCTCACAATTCTTATGTGATTTTCACCCCAATATTTATTTTTAACAGCATACAAAATGACTGTTGTTTCAGATTTTTCCCAGGTTTCAATGCCACCGAGACTTGACTCACTAGTCATCTGATGACAGGGAGCCTGTCCGCTTCAATAGGTGGAGGGATCGCTTGGTGAGAGAGAGATCAAACTGCAACTAATACAACAGCTGTAGGCACCCTGATTGAAAACCACAGGTCTTTGAATGGATGCAGCTCATTTATGTTTCAAGGGGTGGGGTGGCTGATGTGTGGGAGGGAGGAAATGGAATTGTGGGATTTGTAGTCAAAAAAAGAAAAGTCAAACAGGAAATACAAGTTCACAAAAAGCTAGCCACAATGTTATGATAATCTCACAACATAGCCATTTAGCCCCAAGACAAGAGCAGATCCTTCCTAAGCATGTCCATTACTGCCTGCCAGGTACGTACTAAATTCACCTCATGATGGATAGCCCCTTTAAGACTTAGGAGTCTCTTTACTGCACCACCTCTACTTTACCTTTGCAAGTAGTTGTGTCTTATATACAAACAAAGTAGATAAGCCGTTCCACAGAAGGGGTTAACTGTTACAATAGATATACCATCCTGCACATAGCGTCTTTCTCTTTATAGACACCGTTCTTAATAGGATGTTTAATGTTAGGTAATTTATTTTATGTAGTATTGCAGCCAGTTGAATGCTGTATTAGATCATTTCTGATTTAGGTCTCTTTTATGTGTTTCCATAATATCTAGAGTAAATAAATTCCCATGAATGGCACAGATATGCACCAGTAATTTTATGTAGGCTTACATTGTTTATTTGTGCTTTTAGCTTAGAGAGGTGCATCTATATGTCTCTGTTTACACACCTATTGTATATCATAGGCACCTCCACACATCTGAATAGACGTAACAATTGGAGACTGATCCGGAATTAGCTAAAAAAATCAATACATTTAATTCACACTGTATACACAGTTGCCAAGATCACAATATTTTCCCTAAAATAACCTCTCTGGACAGTATTGAGTTTTTGTCTAGTAACAGATCCTGGCCACATTTCTCTCATATAAACAATGATTTCTACTAATTACAAGAGGCTTCGCCATTAGAATGAAGAGGTCTGGATTGAGTAGTGATCCCTCTTCATTGTGAGTGGATTGACTCTAAGAAGAACTTCTCCTTTTAATGGGAGAGCTTTATAGATTTACAAGTGATGAATCACCTAGTCCAAAGTCTGCACCATATACCAGTATGCTATGTTATTCCACTTATTGACCAGTGGATTAAAGTTAAAGGAATGGCTTACAAGCTTTCTTATGGGCAATTGTTTGGCATCTTCTTGGGTCATCGCCAATAGCTGTGGGGAAGACTGTGGCACGGTTAACCCCTTGGGGACGGAGCCCATTATGACCCTAAGGACGGGAGCATTTTTTGCAAATCTGACCACTGTCACTTTAAGCATTAATAACTCTGGAATGCTTTTACTTATAAATTTGATTCCGAGATTGTTTTTTCGTGACATATTCTACTTTATGTTAGTGGTAAATTTTCGGCGATACTTGCATCCTTTCTAGGTGAAAAATGCAAAAATTTCATGAAAAATTAGAAAATTTTGCATTTTTCTAACTTTAAAGCTCTCTACTTATAAGGAATATGGATATTCCAAATAAATTATGTATTGATTCACATATACAATATATCTAACTTTATGTTTGCATCATAAAATTGACGAGTTTTTACTTTTGGAAGACATCAGGGGGCTTCAAAGTTCAGCAGCAATTTTCCAATTTTTCGCAAAATTTTCGTAATCGGAATTTTTCAGGGACCAGTTCAGGTTTGAAGTGGATTTGAAGGGTCTTCTGGTTAGAAATACCCGATAAATGACCCCGTTATAAAAACTACACCCCTCAAAGTATTCAAAATGACAATCAGTAAGTGTGTTAACCCTTTAGGTGTTTCACAGGAATAGCAGCAAAGTGAAGGAGAAAATTCAAAATCTTCATTTTTTACACTGGCATGTTCTTGTAGACCCAGTTTTTGGATTTTTACAAGGGGTAAAAGGAAAAAAATCCTCTCAAAATTTGTAACCCAATTTCTCTCGAGTAAGAAAATACCTCATATGTGTATGTCAAGTGTTCGGCGGGTGCACTAGAGGGCTCAGAAGCGAAGGAGCAACAATGGGATTTAGGAGAGTGAGTTTTTCTGAAATGGTTTTTGGGGGGCATGTCCCATTTAGGAAGCCCCTATGGTGCCAGGACAGCAAAAAAACCCACATCGCACACTATTATGGAAACGACACCCCTCAAGGAACGTAACAAGGGGTACGGTGAGCCTTAACACCCCACAGGTGTTTGACAACTTTTTGTTAAAGTCGGATGTGTAAATGAAAAAAAAATATTTTTCCACTAAAATGCTGGTTTTTCCCCAAATTTAACTTTTTTACAAAGGGTAATAGGAGAAAATGCCCCCCAAAATTTGTAACCCCATTTCTTCTGAGTATGGAAATACCCCATATGTGGACGTCAAGTGCACTGCGAGCGAACTACAATGCTCAGAAGAGAAGGAGCGTCATTGAGCTTTTAGAGAGATAATTTGTTTGGAATGGAAGTCGGGGGCCATGTGCATTTACAAAGCCCCCCGTGGTGCCAGAACAGTGGACCACCCCACATGTGACCCCATTTTGGAAACTACACCCCTCACGGAATGTAATAAGGGGTGCAGTGAGCATTTACACCCCACTGGCGTTTGACAGATCTTTGGAACAGTGGGCTGTGCAAACAAAAAAATTACATTTTTCATTTTCACAGACCACTGTTCCAAAAATCTGTCAGACCCCTGTGGGGCGTAAATGCTCACTGTACCCCTTATTACATTCCGTGAGGGGTGTAGTTTCCAAAATGGGGTCACATGTGGGTATTTATTATTTTGCATTTATGTCAGAACCGCTGTAAAATCAGCCACCCCTGTGCAAATCACCAATTTCGGCCTCAAATGTACATGGTGTGCTCTCACTCCTGAGCCTTGTTATGCGCCCGCAGAGCATTTTACGCCCACATATGGGGTATTTCCGTACTCAGCAGAAATTGCGTTACAAATTTTGGGGGTCTTTTTTCCTTTTACCTCTTGTGAAAATAAAAAGTAAAGGGCAACACCAGCATGTTAGTGTAAAAATTTTTTTTTTTTACACTAACAGGCTGGTGTAGACCCCAACTTTTCCTTTTCATAAGGGGTAAAAGGAGAAAAAGCCCCCCAAAATTTGTAGTGCAATTTCTCCCGAGTACGGAAATACCCCATATGTGGCCCTAAACTGTTTCCTTGAAATACGACAGGGCTCCAAAGTGAGAGAGCACATGCGCATTTGAGGACTAAATTAGGGATTGCACAGGGGTGGACATAGGGGTATTCTACGCCATTGATTCCCAAACAGGGTGCCTCCAGCTGTTGCTAAACTCCCAGCATGCCTGGACAATCAGTGGCTGTCCGGAAATGCTGGGAGTTGTTGTTTTGCAACAACTGGAGGCTCCGTTTTGGAAACACTGCTGTACAATACGTTTTTTTTTTTTATTATGGGGGACAGTGTAAGGGGGTGTATATGTAGTGTTTTACTCTTTATTAGGTGGTAGTGTAGTGTAGTGTAGTGTTTTTAGGGTACATTCACACTGACGGGTTACGGTGAGTTTCCCGCTAGGAATTTGCGCTGCGGCAAAAAATTTGCCGCAGCTCATACTTGAAGCAGGAAACTTGCTGTAAACCTGCCCGTGTGAATGTACCCTGTACGTTCACATGGGGCGGGGGGGGGGGGGGGCAAACCTCCAGCTGTTTCAAAACTACAACTCCCAGCATGCACGGTCTGTCAGTACATGCTGGGAGTTGTAGTTTTGCAACAGCTGGAGGCACACTGGTTGGAAAACCTTCAGTTAGGTTCTGTTACCTAACTCAGTATTTTCCAACCAGTGAGCCTCCAGCTGTGGCAAAACTACAACTCCCAGCATGCATGGTCTGTCAGTACATGCTGGGAGTTGTAGTTTTGCAACAGCTTGAGGCACACTGGTTGGAAAACCTTCAGTTAGGTTCTGTTACCTAACTCAGTATTTTCCAACCAGTGAGCCTCCAGCTGTTGCAAAACTACAACTCCCAGCATGCACGGTCTGTCAGTACATGCTGGGAGTTGTAGTTTTGAAACAGCTGGAGGCACACTGGTTGGAAAATACTGAGTTGGGTTCTGTTACCTAACTCAGTATTTTCCAACCAGTGTGCCTCCAGCTGTTGCAAAACTACAATTCCCAGCATGTCTGATCACAGAAGGGCATGCTGGGAGATGTAGTTATGCAACAGCTGGAGGTACGCAACTACAACTCCCAGCATGCCGAGACAGCTGTTTGCTGTGTGGGCATGCTGGAATTTGTAGTTTTGCAACATCTGGAGTGCTACAATTTAGAGACCACTGAACAGTGATCTCCAAACTGTGGACCTCCAGATGTTGCAAAACTACAACTCCCAGCATGCCCAGACAGCAAACAGCTGTGTGGGCATGCTGGGAGTTGTCGTTTTGCAAGATCTAGAGGGCAGTATAGAGATCACTGTGCAGTGGTCTCTAAACTGCAGACCTCCAGCTGTTGCAAAATTACAAATTCCAGCATGCCCAGACAGCAAACAGCTGTCTGGGCATGCTGGGGGTTGTAGTTTTGCAACATCTGGAGGGCTACAGTCTAGAGACCACTATAGTGGTCTCAGACTGCAGCCCTCTAGATGTTGCTATGCAACTAGTCACCGGCTTCCGTCGCATCCGGGAGCCGTCCTCTTCTGCCGCACGCCGCCGCAGATCTCCTTCGCCGCCGCCGATCCCCATCGCTCCGCTGCCTCCGGAGGGGTAAGTGGACTCCGGCGCCGCTCCTCTTCGTTTTCCCCGTTCTGCCCCGCCTATTGTGGGAGGGCAGGACGGGGAAAACGAAAGTAAATCTCTCCGCCCCAGATCTGCTATTGGTGGTCGCGTCTAGACCACCAATAGCAGAGATAGGAGGGGTGGCACCCGTGCCACCTCACTCCTATTGCTTTAGGGGGATCGTGGGTGTCTTAGACACCCGCGATCCCCCTTCTATTCAGGGTCACCGGGTCACCATAGACCCGTAATGACCCGGAATCGGCGCAAATCGCAATTGTGAATTCACTTGCGATTTGCGCCGATCGCCGACATGGGGGGGTCTAATGACCCCCCTGGGCATTTGCACGGGGTGCCTGCTGATAGATATCAGCAGTCAGCCCGGCCCGATCCCCGCCCGGCACGCGGCGGGGGCCGAAATTCCCACGGGCGTATGGATACGCCCTTCGTCCTTAAGTACCAGGACGCAAGGGCGTATGCATACGCCCTTCGTCCCCAACAGGTTAAACATGTGCCAAAGTTTATCTTTTTCCTGACCATTTCGTTACTGTTGTTTTCTGAAATGTGGGTATAGTTTTAACATTTTTTTACAATTCGAGTAATAAACTTTTTAATAGGGAGTAAAGCTGAGCTAGCCTTCCGAAAGTTTGGCTCACCGGGTTTGCCGAACTCGGAAAGTGTTTGGTAAAAGGCAATTAAAGGGTTTGGTGAAACTAGCAGGTCCTCTGGTTTACTGTAACATCTTGCTGAGCTGAAGGCTGTGTGCTGGCCTAGAAAGGCAGAAGTTAACCCCTTAAGGACTCAGTCCATTTTGGCCTTAAAGGGGTACTCCACTGGGAAAAAAAAATTAAATCAATTGGTGCCAGAAAGTTAAACAGATTTGTAAATTACCTTCTATTTAAAAATCTAATCCTTCCAGTCCTTATCAGCTGCTGTATGTTCCACAGGAAATTCTTCTCTTTTTGAATTTTCTGAATCTGTCTGACCACAGCGCTCTCTGCTGACACTCCTGTCCATTTCAGGAACTGTCCAGAGCAGGATAGGTTTTCTATGGGGATTTGCTCCTACTCTGGACAGTTCCTAAAATGGACAGAGGTGTCAGCAGAGAGCACTGTGGTCAGGCAGGAAGGAAATTCAATAAGTAAATAACTTCCTGTGGATCATACAGCAGCTGATAAGTACTGGAAGGATTAAGATTTGTAAATCTGTTTAACTTTCTGGCACCAGTTGATTAAAAAAAAAAAAAGTTTCCAGTGGAGTTCCCATTTAAGGACTCAGACAATTTTATTTTAACGTTTTCGTTTTTTCCTCCTCGCCTTCAAAAAATCATAACTCTTTTATATTTTCATCCACAGACTAGTATGAGGGCTTGTTTTTTGCACAACCAGTTGTTCGTTGTAAGGCTGTCACTCAATTTACCATAAAATGTACGGTACAAGCAAAAGAATACTATTTGTGTGGGGAAATGAAAAAGAAAACCACAATTTTGCAAATTTTGGAAGGTTTTGTTTTTCACGCCGTACAATTTAAAGTAAAAATTACATGTGTTCTTCATTCTTTGGGTCAATATGATTAATATGATACCCATGATAACATACTTTCCTATTACTGATGTGCCTAAAAAAAAACGCAAATTTTTAACCAACTTAGTAAGTTTAAAATCCCTCTATTTTGAAGACCTATAACTTTTTCATTTTTCCGTATAATCAGCGGTATGAGGGCTCATTTTATGCGCCGTAATCTGTACTCTTTATTGATACCAAATTTGTATATATAAACCTTTTAATACATTTGTTGGACATTTTTTTAATGTTCACGCTAACATTAAATTATATTTTAATGGTCTGGATATTTATGCACACGGTGATACCAAATATGTTTATTAAAAAACTGTTTACACTTTTTGGGGGTGAAATGGGGAAAATTGGACAATTTACATTTTTATTAGGGGAGGGGATTTTTCAATTTTTTTACTTTTATTTTTACACCCATAGGGGACTATTTTTAGCAATCATTTGATTGCTAATACTGTTCAGTGCTATGCATAGGGCATAGCACTGATTAGTATTGTCGGTCATCTTCTGCTCTGGTCTGCTCGATATCAGACCAGAGCAGAAGACCCGGGGAAGGCAGCAGAGGCAGGTGAGGGGACCTCCACCTGCTGTTCTGGATGAGGATGATCTGTTCTCCGCGGCAGTGCTGCCGGTGATCTGATCATCCATTTTAGTGACCGCAGCACTGCAGATGCTGTGATGTATTAATCACGGTATCTGAGGGGTTAATGGCGGACATCCGCAGGATCGTGGATGTCAGCATCTATCAGCAGCAGGGACCTGCCGTGCATGACCGAGCATCGTGCTCGCAAAAATGTATAGGATGTAAATGTATGTCCTGTTGCGTTAAGTACCAGCTCACCAGGTCATACATTGCATTGCTAAGGGGTTAATTAGTCCTGCTAAGCAGTGCTAGTTAACTCCTTGGGGGCTGTATACATTATATAGCCATCTCTCTGGCTGTATAATGTATACAGTGAAGAGAGTGATACTTACCATCTTGTCACTGGACCTCTTCTTGTGTAGTCCCACCTCTATCAGCACTTATTAACTCTTTCCTTGCTAGGCTGAGCTGTACTTGGGTCTGCCAGCGGCGAGCACAACTCAGCCCCAACATTGCCAGATTTGCACAAGCAATGTTTTGGCAATGTTCCAAAGTTTGACAACTTGCTTAACTCTAATAGGGAGCTAAAAAAAAACAAAAAAAAAAAAAAACTTTGGCATATTTTTGCTCATTGTAGCACACATTTATTTGTGCACGAATACAGATAAATAGTGAGACGTGTGATTAATAATGTAATTGTCTATATGCATACAACCTAATATCACAATTGCATTCTGGGCTGTACAGTACTGTGCATATATACATTTATAGTGTTGGTAAATGAGCTACAATCTCTGATAATCCTTAAACTTAACTCCAGTTAATTTCAGAATAAATGCATTTTGTTTTCAAATAGAAAAAAGTGTTTATTAAAAAAAAGCCATTTCTATAAAACCTGTTATATTATTAGGCTATGTTCACACAGGACTGAAATTCTACACCTTTACTCATCTATTCTTTTCTTTGGATATGGTCCTATTATAGTAAGTGCTACAATAATGATGTATTTACAGGTTTAGGAGGGCGAGTTGGAATAAATCCTGAACAGAATACAGCAGACAATGTCATGTAAATCTTCCCTATTACATATCCTATGTGCCTGTGTAAATGTGTATATGGGCCCACTGGGTGGCAGAATCTGTCCTTATATAAATGAGCAATATATAGATATGATGAGTGCAACATTTATAGTGTAAGATTGCTGGAAAACAAATGGATTTTGGGGAATTTAACAAAATGAAAGTAGAAGTAATGTGCATGATTTAAAGGATTAAGTGTAATGTATTTTAATAAAGCTACATTCATATTTGATGGGGTTATGATATAAAGATGATATAAAGATGATAGATAGATAGATATGAAATAGATAGACAAACAGATAGATAGATAGATAAGACACAAAGAAATGCAGCGCAGCCCTTAGTGACAAATAATGAAAAGTTGAACGCAGGTTCTGGAGTCCGGATTAGGGGCCCACTTTTAAAGGGGTACTCTTTTTTTTAAATCAATTGATGCAAAAAAGTTAAACAGATATGTAAATGACTTCTATTTAAAAATCTTAATCCTTCTAGTACAGCTGCTGTATGCTCCCCAGGAAGTTGTTTTCTTTTTCAATTTATTTTCAGTCTGAGCAGGAACAAATCCCTATAGCAAACCTATCCTACTCTGGACAGTTCTTCACATGGACAGATGTTACGCCGAGCGCTCCGGGTCCCTGCTCCTCCCCGGAGCGCTCGCGGCGTTCCTCTCTCTGCAGCGCCCCGGTCAGACCCGCTGACCGGGAGCGCTGCACTGACATTGCCGGCGGGGATGCGATTCGCATAGCGGGACGCGCCCGCTCGCGAATCGCATCCCAAGTCACTCACCTGTCCCGGCCCCCGGCTGTCATGTCCTGGCGCGTGCGGCTCCGCTCCTTAGGGCGCGCGTGCCAGCTCTCTAAGATTTAAAGGGCCAGTGCACCAATGATTGGTGCCTGGCCCAATTAGCCTAATTAGCTTCCACCTGCTCCCTGGCTATATTACCTCACTTCCCCTGCACTTCCTTGCCGGATCTTGTTGCCTTGTGCCAGTGAAAGCGTTTAGTGTTGTCCAAAGCCTGTGTTCCAGATCTTCTGCTATCCACATTGACTACGAACCTTGCCGCCTGCCCCGACCTTCTGCTACGTCTGACCTTGCCTCTGCCTAGTCCTTCTGTCCCACGCCTTCTCAGCAGTCAGCGAGGTTGAGCCATTGCCGGTGGATACGACCTGGTTGCTACCGCCGCAGCAAGACCATCCCGCTTTGCGGCGGGCTCTGGTGAATACCAGTAGCATCTTAGAACCGATCCACCGACACGGTCCACGCCAATCCCTTGCTGACACAGAGGATCCACATCCAGCTAGCCGAATCATGACAGTAGATCCGGCCATGGATCCCGCTGAGGTGCCGCTGCCAAGTCTCGCTGACCTATCCACGGTGGTCGCTCAGCAATCGCAGCAAATCGCCCAACAAGGACAGCAGCTGTCGCAGTTGACCGCCACATTACAGCAACTTCTGCCACTGCTACAGCAGCAACCATCTCCTCCGCCAGCTCCTGCACCTTCTCCGCAGCGAGTGGCCGCTCCCAGCCTCCGCTTGTCCCTGCCGGACAAATTTGATGGGGACTCTAGACTCTGCCGTGGATTTCTGTCGCAATGTTCCCTACATATGGAGATGTTGTCGGGCCAATTTCCCACAGAACGGTCTAAGGTGGCGTTCGTAGTGAGTCTTCTTTCTGGAAAGGTCTTGTCTTGGGCCACATCGCTCTGGGACCGCAATGATCCTGCCACAGCCACAGTCCAGTCCTTCTTCGCTGAAGTCTGTAGTGTCTTCGAGGAACCAGCCCAAGCTTCTTCTGCCGAGACTGCCCTGCTGAACCTGGTCCAGGGTAATTCTTCAGTAGGTGAGTACGCCATCCAATTTCGTACTCTCGCTTCCGAATTATCTTGGAATAACGAGGCTCTCTGCGCGACCTTTAAAAAAGGCCTATCCAGTAACATCAAGGATGTGCTGGCCGCACGAGAGATTCCTGCCAACCTGCAAGAACTTATCCATTTGGCCACCCGCATTGACATGCGTTTTTCTGAGAGATACCAGGAGCTCCGCCAGGAAAAAGACCTTGATCTCTGGGCACCTCTCCCACATTATCCTTTGCAATCTACCCCTGTTCCTCCCGCCGAGGAGGCTATGCAAGTGGATCGGTCTCGCCTGACCCAGGAAGAGAGGACGCGCCGTAGGGAAAAAAATCTTTGTCTGTACTGCGCTAGTACCGAACATTTCTTGGTGGATTGCCCTATTCGTCCTCCACGTCTGGGAAGCGCTCGCACGCACCCAGCTCACGTGGGTGTGGCGTCTCTTGGTACGAAGCCTGCTTCTCCACGTCTCACTGTACCCGTGCGGATTTCTCCTTCTGCCAACTCCTCCCTCTCAGCCGTGGCCTGCTTGGACTCTGGTGCTTCTGGAAATTTTATTCTGGACTCTTTGGTGAATAAGTTCTGCATCCCGGTGACCCGTCTCGTCAAGCCGTTCTACATTTCTTCGGTCAACAGAGTGAAGTTGGACTGTACTGTACGTTACCGCACAAAACCCCTCTTAATGTGCATTGGACCCCATCACGAAAAGATTGAATTGTTAGTCCTTCCCAACTGTACCTCTGAAGTCCTCCTCGGTCTGCCATGGTTCCAGCATCATTCTCCCACCCTTGACTGGACCACCGGGGAGATCAAGAATTGGGGCCCTGCTTGCCGCAAGAAATGCCTCACCTCTGCTCCCAGTCCCGTCTGTCGGGCCTCAGTGTCTCCTCCTGTGCCTGGTCTCCCCAAGGCCTATCAGGACTGTGCCGTGCCTCCTCATAGCCCCCGTCCTGGTGACACTCTGCCCCGTGCCGAGCTTATCCCTCTGCCCTCCCTCCCCATTCCCACTCCTGCTGAACTGCCTGCCTTTGAGGAAACCCTACAATCGCTCCCAGTGTTCTCGTCCCACGTGAAGCAATTGCCGGACAAAAAAAGGGGGAGACCTAAGGGGGGGGTACTGTTACGCCGAGCGCTCCGGGTCCCTGCTCCTCCCCGGAGCGCTCGCGGCGTTCCTCTCTCTGCAGCGCCCCGATCAGACCCACTGACAGGGAGCGCTGCACTGACATTGCCGGCGGGGATGCGATTCGCATAGCGGGACGCGCCCGCTCGCAAATCGCATCCCAAGTCACTCACCTGTCCCGCCCCCCGGCTGTCATGTCCTGGCGCACGCGGCTCCGCTCCTTAGGGTGCGCGCGCGCCAGCTCTCTAAGATTTAAAGAGCCAGTGCACCAATGATTGGTGCCTGGCCCAATTAGCCTAATTAGCTTCCACCTGCTCCCTGGCTATATTACCTCACTTCCCCTGCACTTCCTTGCCGGATCTTGTTGCCTTGTGCCAGTGAAAGCGTTTAGTGTTGTCCAAAGCCTGTGTTCCAGATCTTCTGCTATCCACATTGACTACGAACCTTGCCGCCTGCCCCGACCTTCTGCTACGTCTGACCTTGCCTCTGCCTAGTCCTTCTGTCCCACGCCTTCTCAGCAGTCAGCGAGGTTGAGCCGTTGCCGGTGGATACGACCTGGTTGCTACCGCCGCAGCAAGACCATCCCGCTTTGCGGCGGGCTATGGTTAATACCAGTAGCATCTTAGAACCGGTCCACCGACACGGTCCACACCAATCCCTCGCTGACACAGAGGATCCACATCCAGCTAGCCGAATCGTGACAACAGAGAGAGCAGCAGAGAGCACTGTGGTCAGACAGAAAACAAATTAAAAAAGAAAGGAACTTTATACAAACATACAGCAACTGGTAAGTACTAGAAGGATTTAGATTTTTAAATAGAAGTTACTTACAAACCAGTTTAACTTTGATTTAAAAAAATAATAATGTTTTCCACCAGAGTACTCTTTTGAACAGCACAAGGAATTTCTTAGTAGCAAACAGATTAGGTGAAAAATCAAATAATTTATTCCATACAAAGTGTCGATCAGCTCATCTAGATCTTTCTCAAGCCATGTACAAACTAGTGAGCACCACACTTTAAATAAGGGCACCAATAAAGTACCAAAATGAACACATGAATCAATTATCAAAAAATAATTAGTGAACAATACAAAAGGGCAAAAGTGAACATTATCTAATCACATTCATAAAAATATGCAATGTAAACTTTGCTTATTATAAAGTGCCAAATGCAAGTCATATAACAAATATATACAGTCCATTATTAATAAATGAATACAAAACAACTGTGCATAATAAAAACATCGGGGGCAGGGCTCTCACTCACCGAAATGCAGTCAAATTGTAAACAAAAGATACCATTAGCCATTACAAAATATATTGTACCTATTGATATAAATTGCCAGGTACTGGCCCACTAGGTGGTGTACTCCCCTCAATCAAACACAAATTATTAACTATGTGAGAAATAAATTATAGTTCGGGAGGTGCTCAATAAAACTTAAAGAGTAGCTCCCACCATCCCATTTTTTTTCTGTCACTGCCTATTGCCAATCTATCCCTAACCCCCTCCCTGCTTTTAATTTTTATTTTTACTATATTAAAAATGCCTTTTGTCTGCCTGGCAGTGTGCTCACTACCAGGCAGACTTCCCCAGCAGGCACCACGTCACTGATGCCTGCTGGGGGGGACTTCCGCCCTTAGTTCATCTACACAGGGTGCCTCCAGCTGTTTCACCACTACAAGTCCCAGCTTGCCCTGACATCTATTGGCTGTCAGGGCATGCTGGGAGTTGTAGTATTGAAACAGCTGGAGGCACCCTGTGTAGATAAACTATTAGTTGGTTACATGCGGCGCCGCGGCGCTGCGGCGCTAGCCCGTCCCCTCCGTCTCCCTCCCCCTGCGCCATACCCTGTTCCCTTAATCACAAACCCTCCCCCCCGCATACCCCGTTCCCTCCATCACAAACCCCCTCCCGCATACCCCGTTCCCTCATTACACTTACTGCAGAGTCCGGCAGTGGGCGTGCAGGGACAGCGGCGGTGACGAGGCGGAGGCGGCGGCAGCGGCGGCGATGTGCGAGAGGAGTGGCCTCCCAGCCAGTGGCCGGGGAGCCAATGCGCTCGCTCCCTGCATGTCTGATTGACAGACAGGGAGCAAGCGCAGGCTGAATGAAAAAGGACCGATGCCCGGCCACATCAGTCCTTTTTCCGGCTTGACATCACGCCAGGCTGCAGCCGGCCACTAGGAGGGAGACCTCTAGTGGCCGGTTTTCAAATGTAAATTAAACCATTTTAATAAAAAAATTAAAGTATATTAGAGATATGTTGTAGTACATAAGTACTACAACATATCAAAAAATTAAGTTGGTGACAGTGCCCATTTAACATTTATTAATGCAAGATAAAAAATAGGTCATAAAACCACTCAGTCGTGATGTATTATGAATCAGCCAATACAATGTCTCCAGTGCGACACTGAATTATATAGGATAGAATCACTGTTAGAATAAATCTCCTATGGTATCAAGGAGAGAAAATTGCCCCTATTCACACCAAAGTTTTTCCCAACGCGTTTCTAGCGCCACTGTCTTTACAGCGCCGTCCTCAGGGGAATTTTTAGGGGATATATACAGCCCTACAGCAGCATGCAGAGGTCAATAATAGATACAGCCTGGTATACATGTATTTAAATAAACACAATACTGTCTAGTGGGCTTAAATGATAGAATCAGCAACTTCAGGATTCTGGCCGGTACCTGCAAGAAAGTGACACATACCAAAATCAATTCTGAGTCCAAGTTGAAACCTGTAAAGTAAAGTATGGCCACACAGCTCTCTGTACTCACTCAAGTTACTCATCCTGCTCCTGTAAAATAAAACATAGGATCCCTATCAGTGAGTACCTAAGGAGAGTCAGTACCTGAAAGGGAAGATGCCATGTAACACTTACGTTTACCGCTGATTCATTCCTGTGTTCGTCCGGCAGCGCTGCGCTCTGCAATGGCAGAGATGCCGACTTGTTTCAGCCTGGCGCGCGCTCTGCCAGAAACGAGGCAGTGTCTGTCCTCATATCTGGTATCGGTCGCGCGTCATCATGACGCGCTCTTGGGCCCTGCCCATTGCCCGGAGCGTCGCTCCTCGCCGCGATCAATCAGATCGCGCGAGACACGAGACTAGATGCGCTGGCCGAGATAGGTATGGGAAAAAGTCTCACTAAGGTATTTCAAGTCCCAATATGCCTGGTATCCTGGTAGACACTAGATGAGTCCTAACATCGAACTCAGGAAAAAGAGTATGCTAAAGTAATAGATAACTGGCAATCAGTATATATAATATTATACATTAGTATGCTAAATAACAAGATAGTGGGAAGTTAGATAGCATAGACGGCAACCAGTATTTACAATATATATTAATATACTAAATAACAGAGTAGTGGGAAGTTAGATAGCTTAAATGGCAACCAATACCGTTAGGCACATGAGACACAGATTCAAGGCATGACATTAAGGGGTCCGGAGCACATTGTATTTTCTATTAGATAGATAATTAATGACAATGTTCCCATACACTATGGGTCAGGTATGTAGGGGGGGGGGGGGGGCTTATGTTAAAATAGGAGGGCATATAGCGGTGGGCACTAGTGATCTATATTGCCCTATTCTTGCCTGCTGTAATTCCCTAAGCCTAGGCAGCTTCACCGACTACGGTGGCCCCGCACCCGAACCTCCTACACTAGACCTAATTGCCCCTAAGGTAAAGGGGGATGGAGGTCTACCTCAAAGGGTCATCTAAGACCCTCACTAACTGCCTATCTCACCTCCATTAGGGTACATACCTGATTCATCACAAAAAACATGCATAATTAATGCTGTCATTAAGACCTACAGGGGCACAGGTGTTAAGTTTATGTATCCACTTGCACTCCCTTTGTAGGAGTGCCCTATCCATATCACCTCCTCTTGGTGACGGCCTGATACGATCAATGCCCCTGAACATTAATTCATTGGTAGCTCCACCATGATAGCGGTTCATGTGTACTTTAACCGGCGTATTTCTTTTGTTGCGTACATCACCTAGATGTTCTAATATCCTTTTGCGCCATTCCCTAGTTGTTTTACCCACATATAAGCGGGGGCAAGGGCATCTAGCAACATAAATGATACCTGTAGACGTGCAATTAATGAAGTGATTAATACGCATCTCTTTGGTTCGGTTGTTATCCGTGATCCAAGACGTCTTCTCTGCGTTCTTACACGCCTTACAATGGCCGCATCTGAAGCATCCCTTTGGTCTGGATAACGCTCCCAACCATGTCTCTGCGGTGGGATTATGTGGGTAGAGATGGCCCCGTATGAGCCTATCCCCTAAACTCCTACCCTTGCAGAAGGTGATGTCTGGTCTTGCACCAATGACTTCCTTCAGATCTTTATCTAGCTTAAGGATGCCCCAGTGTTTGGTAAGTATGGACCGTATGTCATTAGCTGCTATATCAAAAGTGCCAATGATCCTAGTGGGACTTCTCCCCTCTTCTGTCTTGGATTTCGGATGTAAAAGTAGTTCCCTAGGACTCCTCAGGGCATGATGGTAAGCCGGAATTAATGTGTGCTCTGGATAACCCCTTTGTCTAAATCTAAGTCTCATGTCTCCTGCTTGCCTATGAAAGTCCGAATCTTCGGAGCAATTCCTCTTGAGACGGAGATACTGCTCCTTCGGGATACCCCTTTTGAGGGGTCCCGGGTGGCAGCTCTCCCACCTCAGGAGACTATTGATTGCCGTTGATTTTCTAAAGATAGTGGTATGGAGATTGTGATCCCCATCCCTTCTGATCATAACATCCAAGAACGCTAGTTCTTTAAAGTTAACTTCAAAGGTGAATCGGAGGCCAATGGGATTACTGTTTAGTGAGCCTACAAATTTTTTAAAGTCCTCCTCACCTCCCCTCCACAACACAAAAATATCGTCAATGTATCGTGCCCATAATAGGGCACGATCAATGAGTTCCTATGGGGTATCGACGAGTACAGGGCCTCAACATCTATACTCCCTAAGATGGTCTCCTCGTCAATCGTCACCCCTTCTAGTTTCTTGAGCAGGTCCATAGTGTCCCTCATGTATGATGGTAATGACAGTACAAATTGTCTAAGTACCTGAACCAAATCACTTTGGACTTTTTTACCATACCTATCTCGGCCAGCGCATCTAGTCTCATGTCTCGCGCGATCTGATTGATCGGGACAAGGAGCGACGCTCCGGGCAATGGGCAGGGCCCGAGAGCGCGTCACGATGACGCACGACCGATACCGGATATGAGGACAGACGCTGCCTCGTTTCCGGCAGAGCGCGCGCCAGGCGCAGCGCTCCCGGACGAACACAGGAATGAATCAACGTAAACGTAAGTGTTACATGGCATCTTCCCTTTCAGGTACTGACTCTCCTTAGGTACTCACTGATAGGGATCCTATGTTTTATTTTACAGGAGCAGGATGAGTAACCTGAGTGAGTACGGAGAGCTGTGTGGCCATACTTTACTTTACAGGTTTCAACTTGGACTCAGAATTGATTTTGGCATGTGTCACTTTCTTGCAGGTACCGGCCAGAATCCTGAAGTTGCTGATTCTATCATTTAAGCCCACTAGACAGAATTGCGTTTATTTAAATACATGTATACCAGGCTGTATCTATTATTGACCTTTGCATGTTGCCTTAGGGCTGTATATATCCCCTAAAAATTCCCCTGAGGACGGCGCTGTAAAGACAGTGAATCGGAGGCAGTTGGGAAAAACTTTGGTGTGAATAGGGGCAATTTTCTCTCCTTGATACCATTGGAGATTTATTCTAATAGTGATTCTGTCCTATATAAATCAGTGTCGCATTGTAGACATTGTATTGGCTGATTCATAATACATCACAACTGAGTGGTTTTATGACCTATTTTTTATCTTGCATTAATAAATGTTAAGTTTTATTGAGCACCTCCCGAACTATAATTTATTTCTCACATAGTTAATCTTTTTTTTCCCCATTAGCCAGATTACACAGTGCCTGCGCACCTCTCTACTTCCGGCGCACTGAGCACCTATCTCAGACTGGTGTCATGGTAGCTATGGCGATGACTCGCTCTACAGCTGCGCAGACACAGTGTCAGCGCTGTAGGACATTGCAGCAACATTAAAAGAGAACAAAGTTAGAAATATAAGATAATAAAAATTGGGAACTACTCAGGATCAAAATTCTTGCTTGTATATATTAACTGCAGTTATTTGATTATGAATTATCTTTTGTATATCGGCAGAGTCTCCTTTAATCCCTTTTTACACTGTATTTATTCACTTAAGCACTTTATTATTGTAATCATGCAATACTGTATTGGATGCTATGAATTATATGGACATTATGACTCTTTTATGAATGTTTTGTACTTGATTGATTCACAATTGGTTTGGTCACAATTAGAGATGAGCGAAGTTACAGTGATTCAATTTGTCACAAACTTCGTGGCTCTGCGGTTGCTTGCTTTAGCCTGCATAAATAGTCCAGCTTTCAGGTGCTCCGGTGGGCTGGAAAAGGGGGATACAGTCCTAGGAGAGAGTCTCCAGCCCACTGGAGCGCCTGAAAGCTGAACTCATTTATGCAGGATAAAGTCAGCAACTGCCGAGAAGTTTGTGATGAATTGAATCACTGGAACTTTGCTCATCTCTAGTCACAATTATGTAATGCTTGATAATGACCTGGAGAGCTGGTTGAAATGTCGCTGCTTAGTAACACTTGTTTTGTTATGTAATAAATTCACTTTTTTTGCACTTGACCAATGGACTGTGTGCTGTGCTAATATCCTTTTGCTAGATAGATAGAAAGATAGAAAGATAGATATGAGATGAAAAATAGATATGAGTTAGATAGATAGATAGATAGATAGATAGATAGATATGAGATAGATAGATAGATATGAGATAGATAGATATGAGATAGATAGATAGATATGAGATAGATATGAGATAGATAGATATGAGATAGATAGATAGATATATATGAGATAGATATGAGATAGATATGAGATAGATAGATATGAGATAGATAGATAGATATGAGATAGCTACATAGATAGATAAAGTGATATATAGTTGGATGAATAGCTTCAGTGACACAATTCATAAAACAGATTATAGATATACATATTTAAAATGTATTCTTTTTACTTGTCAAACAGCAGCAATTTTCTAGGCTATATTGCAATTCATGAGAGCACAGCTTATTGATTCACCAGGAACTAGTAATACTTGTACTACTTATCACTGACACAAGTTCTAAATTAATTGAAGGCTGCACATCGCTGCATATTAATGGCGGGTGTAATGTACTTACAAGTCTAGAGGCTACAAAATAAATACTAACACTGCACAGAGATAAAGCAGCCCAAGGTAGGATCATGGAAGCCCCAATTGTAACTAAGATACAGAAACCTCTAATGACCCCACTGTGAGACAATAGACGGCAAATATTGCTGAAGGGGTTAAGCAAGCTGTATAGGTAGACGTTTGCTGACTACCTACTTCCTTGTAACTGAATGTTATATATACTACCAAGGCTTACGTGGCCCTAGGCACCATATTCACTAGTTTTTTTTCTCAAATGAAGCAATGTATTTTTTGCTCAGGTTTTCGTTCTGAGTTTGCGAAGCTGCCTTCACTCATGAGACAATACATTATACTGGATACGTCAAATCAATACTGATCTACACTCCTCTACACAAAGCGTTTGTATACTGAGCCCTCTGAGAATAATGTTCATGTTGTGTGTCCCTTACCAACCCCCATTGTCATATTGAACATAAGCCCAGGTAAAACACTGCATTTTAGAAATACTGATGTCTTACTATAATTACTTTAAAAAAACTTTAGTAAAAATAAACTAATCAATATGCAACTAATTACATTTGTTTTAAATTTTGCAAAATAAAAATTCTGATTGATCTCATTCAAAATTTTCAAAAACTACTAACATTTTTCTACATGAGCAGGGACTCATGTCAAAGAAAGGAATCCCTGCTCCTGTACCTACTGTGCAGCAAATCATACTTTGTGTGTATGTTGCTAATTTTATATTCACTAGGTCAGGCATAGTCAGCACTAGAGAGTGTTGTGGTTGTTCCAAACAACTTTTATTTAAGAATTGTGGTGGTCTTCTGAGCAGCAAAATGTTTTTTACACTTCTCCAGATTTGTGCCTCCACACAATCCTGTCTCTGAGCTCTATAGGCAGTTCTGTCCCCCACATGGCTTAGTTTTTTCTCTGAAATGCATTGTCAGCTGTGTCAAGTCCTGGGAAAAAAAAAGTGTGGGAACTCACCCAAGATATCCGCTCAAGGGCTGGTCCTGTAGGACGCCAGCTAATGGGAACGGTGTTCCTGCTGTGGAAAAAGCGCAGTAACTCGGTTCCCACGCGTTCCCGCAGGACTTGAGCCCTGTGTGAGACCTTATATAGACAAGGCTCTAAATTATGTCCAATCACCTGAATTTACCGCAGGTGACTTCAAACAAGGTGTAGAAACATCTCAGAGGTGATCAAGAGAAATGGGAGGAGCCAAAGCTACATGTGTCATACCACAAAGTCAATGGGAGAGATTTATCAAAACATGTGAAGAGGAAAACTTGTCCAGTTGCCCATAGCAACCAATCAGCTTGCTTCTTTCATTTTTAGGAAGGTCTGTGAAAAATGAAAGAAGCGAACTGATTGGTTGCTATGGGCAACTGGACAACTTTTCCTTTGCAAAGGTTTTGATAAATCTCCCCCATAATACTTATATCAAGGAAAAATGTGAGTTTTTAAATGTCTTACTAACTTTGCACAAATTTCTAACATTTTGTCTTTTCATTGTTGTTATGGGGTATTGAGTATAGAATAGGCCTCAACATAAAGCATTACAAAATGTGAAAAAGTGAAAGGGTCTAAAGGTTTTCTGAATGCATTGTATGCCCCCCCCCCCTATAACTATGACTGTTCCTCTAACATTTAGCACCAGTCAGTATCCCCCTCTCAGTCACAAAAACCACCATCATTGCATCTAGTAATTTATCACTTATCAAAAAGGTGCCTAACATTCCGCTGGGATTCCTGTGTGAGACTTGACTTGAATAAATTTGGAATAAAATAAGTCAGCAAGTATGCACTAGAGTACTTGGCATCCCTTTTAATTTTTGGGTCTTTGTGATTCAAATTATTATATTCAATGGGTTTTGAGGGCATTATATGGGGAATGGTCTCTTAAAAATGTTTGGTTGTGTGCCTGTAAACTTAGACTAAGCTCTGCACTGACGCATACCCCTACTGTGTTGAACAGATCTTCCTTAAAACACTCCCACTGGAAATCTGATTTACAGCAAACCAAGGGAGTAGGCCCACCAGTTGATTTACTGCTGTCACTGATCTCATGTGTTCTTCCTTATGATCTTGAACTCCAGAAATCTTGGATTATTTGTCCCTTTCAACATCCTTTTGGTTATAGAAAATTAAAATAACAGATAAAAAAAAGTTGTATGGTTGTTTCTATCTCATAAATCGATGGTATGGCTCAAGGATCTTGGTAGGAATTCAACCCTTAAATAGCCACTCTCATGAAAAATTTTTTTTTGCTATTGCACTCCTTATGGTAAATAAAATATCTCTCTAATGTACTTTGCTTAAAAAAGTTTCTATGTTTTATTTGTGTTTAAAAAAGCTGCCACTAGGTGTCTCCCTACTTGTCCAGAGCACCCCCCCCCCCCCATCTCTTGCACCGACTTCAGACTCCTGCTGGCCTAGAAGTCCAAAATCAGCACATGCAGTCTGGAGTGCAGAGGGGGGGGGGGGTGCAACCTTAGCCAATCATAGCTCATCTCACACGGAACTGCTCTGGGCTGTATGTAGCAGAGTGAGAGAGGAAGTTCTCCCCTGTATGGCTTCAGATGATGTCACACCTGCTGTGTAATGCCCCTTCCCAGTGTGTGAATCTGACTGAAACTGAGCAGAAAATACAGAGCAATATCAAGGTAGAAAACTAAAATATATAAACATAAAGACAGGGTGGTTTATCATGATGGGGCAGTGAACTGAGAGGATTAGAAAATGTAACAAGATCATGAGAGGTACTCTTTAAGACCCCCATTGACCTTGAGAAAGAAGGGACCACAACACTGGTTCAGGACTGAACAGAAGCACTTTAGTGCAACAGCCCTTTTTTTCTCAAGATCAGTGGGGGTTAAACCACTTATGAAGTGATTGCCCATCATACCTGCATGCCATAAGAGGGAAATACCTTTTTAAGCAACCTTAAATACATCCATCTTGCTACTATGACAAAACATACATACTCAGCCCATAGTATTATTTCACACAAGGAAATAAAGCCAAGGCACTGGGTATACTTTGCAGTTAAAACGCCTTCTTTGTTGCAGCATAGCAGGTCAACGAGGAGCTGGACCAAGACGCCGACGAGCGCTGGTTTTGCGTGCAATCACGCTTTGTCAAGGCATGATGGGAGTAGACAGAACCCCATCTATATCCTCCTCTTGTCAGATCAGAGTGACTTAGGGAAAGGTACATTCATAATTTATACAAAAACACAATACAGATATAAACTGCTACAAACTACACATAGTGATACAGAGAACAGGCATTACTGTTGCCAGAACAGCCTAAATAATGTTTCAATAATCAATCAGAGAAAAGAAGATAGATCGATCCTATCATTCAGACCTAGAGCACCCGTTTCTCCGGTCTGAATGATCCATTTTGCTTCTGCCTGCAAAAGTCTCGTATGTCGGTCCAGACCACCATCTGTGTGCATTATTCTCTGAAGACATACATAAATATTCAGCCCATAGTATTATATTTTCAGCATGTCCTTCTAGGGTTGCATCTTCTTTTTACCCCCTTTCTTGGGAAATTTTAAGAAGACTCAAAGAGAATGTAAAGGGAGTATTACAAAGACAAACAAGCAAACAAAAAGAAAAGCTATTTGTCCTCTCTTCACCCATTCAGCCATGCAGTCAAAGTAAATTGTCCAGAAATACAAAATAGCAGCTGCAGAAAGGACTGAAAAGAAAGAGTGCACACACAAGCGGAATGCAATGTAAGGCCCGAAATACAAGATCAGCTATTCAAGAAAATTATATCAGCTCTGGAATTCTGCAATGCAAGATTGATCAATAACATAATGGCCATCTTACATGACCTGATTGAATTCTGGGACAACTTTAAGGCTCCACGTTTACAGGATGGATCTACTGTGGTGCCGCTGCCCCTTCTCTCCCCCTGGCTATCGGTGCCACTGCCCCATTGCTGGCCCGCTTCTCTCCCCCTGGCTATCAGCGCCGGCAATGGGGCGCCGGCACCAATAGTCAGGGGGAGAGAACGGGCAGCGGCACCGATAGCCAGGGAGAGAGAAGGGCGGGCAGCAGGGCTCTAGACCCTAGGACAGGCAGGGGCAGAGAAGCCGGCAGCGGTGGCGGTCTCTGCACCTGCAAAGCCGCTGCAGTTCATTGATTTAAAGCGCCCGCTTTAAATCATTGAACTGCAGCGGCTTATCGGCGTATAACACGCAGGTAGACTTTAGGCTAAAAATTTTAAATACGGTATGTTAAAAAGAGTTGCTTTGTGCTAGTCCAACTAGTGGCACATCCTAAAAATGCTAACAGATAACTTCGCTGGGACCCCTGCGGTCTCCGTGCAGCACCTGGCACGGAGACATGAATGGAGGGGACGTGGCATGATGTCACCAGGGGGCGTGGCGTGACATCATGTCTCCAGTTCCGGAAACACAGAGGTTTCCGAGACTGGAGCAGCAGGCCAGCAGAGAATGTGGGTGCTGCACAAGATGTCTATGGCTGTAATGCCCCTTTAAAACAACTCTGTAGATCTGCCGACAAAGATAAGAACATTTAGCCTGCAATAAAAATAATCCAATCTTTGCCCATGTACTTGACAGGCCAGTGATTCAAGCTGAGATCCATACAATGCAGCCTTCTTTTTACACAGTACCATGTATAGAGATCTCACACAATGAAGATCATCATTGAAGAACAGTCTATAGAAACATAATATATTTAATATATGGAAAGGCCTGCGCAGCTGGCCTGTAATTGTGGGAGGAGCGGGATGACTATAAAACTCACGGCTCTTCCCCCTTCATTGACGCCGTGGGTTCTTCGCTTGAGGGTTGTCACGTGATGTCGGCAGGAAGTGGAGTCACGTTCCCACCGGTCAGCTGACTGCACGAGTCAGCTGACAGGAACCTCGCTTCAGCCGGCATGGGGGGGGTAAGTGGCTGTGGCTGACCGGGGGTAACGCTGGCGGTTCCCGGACTCCGGAGGTGAGCCGGAGTTCGGGGAAACCCTTGGTCAGCCCGGCCCCAGGTTATTGTATTACATATCTGCATTCGCCGGTAGCATTTTACGGTTCTCAGCTGCATATGATTACTTACGGCTTGCTGCGCATGTATATGGCTAATTTGTTATGCGAACAGCCTCCTGCACGAGCATATCATTACCGCATTAGGTGTACGGCTTGCTGCGCATGTATGTGTTCTCTTATGGCTTGCTTTATTATGTGTTCAGCCTCCTGCACGTGCATATCATTACCGCACTATGTGAACAGCCTCCTGCACGTGCATATCATTACCGCACTATGTGAACAGCCTCCTGCACGTGCATATCATTACCGCACTATGTGAACAGCCTCCTGCACGTGCATATCATTACCGCAATATGTGAACAGCCTCCTGCACGTGCATATCATTACCGCAATATGTGAACAGCCTCCTGCACGTGCATATCATTACCGCACTATGTGAACAGCCTCCTGCACGTGCATGTCATTACCGCACTATGTGAACGGCTTGCTGCACATGTATACGATTACTTTGTTATGCATATCATTGCCGCGCCAAGTGAACGGCTTGCTGCGCATGTATATGATTACTGCATTGTGTGATCAGTCTCCTGCACATGTATATCATTACCGCACTATGTGATAGGCTTCTTGCATATGTTATTTGATTGCTGCATTGTGTGAACAGTCTCCTGCACATGTATATCATTATTACACTATGTGTTAGGCCTCTCGCACATGTAATTGATTGCTGCATTGTGTGAACAGTCTCCTGCACATGTATATCATTACTGCACTATGTGTTAGGCCTCTCGCACATGTATTTGATTGCTGCATTGTGTGAACAGTCTCCTGCACATGTATATCATTACTGCACAGTGTGTTAGGCTTCTTGCACATGCATATTATTACCGCACTATGTGTTAGGCTTCTTGCACATGTATATCATTACCGCACTATGTGTTAGGCTTCTTGCACATGTATATGATTACCGCACTATGTGGTAGGCTTCTTGCACATGTATATCATTACCGCACTATGTGAACAGTCTCCTGCATATTTTATCATTGCCGCTCTATGTGAACAGTCTCCTGCACATATATATCATTATCACATTTTGTAGTTCTGTGCTGCGGGGAGGATCTATATGTGTCTCCCGTATACTGAGACTCACACACCTTTACACTCAATCGGACTCACCGCTCCGCCCCACCCTGTGGGCTTATGCTTCACCCCCTCAGCTGCCAATCTGGTCAGTCTAAGGCACGCTACACCAACAGCTGCGCTCACTTCTAACCTTTGTCTCTTAACTAACTTCCTCACAGTTTTCTTTTCATTTATTTTATATTTCTGTGTTTCCGGGCGGTGTGCCTCCAGCTGTTGTGAAGCTACGATTCTCACTTATAGGAATCATGCCGTAGGGTTCATGCTGTACACATCCTGGTACCCATGCACGTTGGTAGGATTCATGCCAGTAACATTTATACGCCACACACGCTTTTAGGGTTCATTCGTTCTCTACGCACTTGTAGTTTTATACCGTACACACGCTTTTAGGGTCATACTATACACCCCCTTTGTAAGGTTTATACTGCACACACGCTTGTATGATTCATACAGTACACACTTGTAGTGTTTATACCGTTTACTTGCTTACAGGTTTCATACTGTACACTCGCTTGTAGGATTATATTGTACATTCACCCTTAGGGTTCATGCTGTACGCTTGCTTGTAGCATTCATACTGCACTCACACTTGCGCATAGTTCGGGGGTGCATGCTTGTAGCATTTACTCTATACACACGCTTGTACATACTTGTAGCATTATGCTGCGTACACACTTATAAGATTCATGCTGTACGCAGTACACACTGTACACACGCTTGTTGGATTCTTACTTTACACGCGTTAGGATTATGCAGTACATTCGCGGTAGCTTTTATACGGTACACTCGCTCGCATAATTCATAAAGTTCATGCGGTGCATACCAATGTAGCATCCATTCTGTACACTTGCTCGTAGGTTACGTGGTATACACGCTTGTACTCGCCTGCAGGGTTCTTACTACACACGCTCTTGTAGGAGTCATGTTGTACACACTCATGGGATTCATACTTTGTACACGCTCATACGAGTCACACTGTACGCACGTTTATAGTATTACATGGCCCACGCTCATAGGATTACTACTGAGTATGCACTCATATGGTTCGTGCTGCACACCCGCTCGCGGCACCTGTATCACGCATGTTTGGAGGGTTATATTACTCGGGTGCACGCGGGAATCAGGCTGCGTGTGCACTCGTGGCATGTGTTCTGTACATTCACTTGCGCTACTTGTGAAGTTCGTACGCCCGCAGTTTTGTGCAGCGCACATGCTCATACAGCACATGGGGTGTGGCCCGTACGCAGGTATGTGGTTATAATAGTTACTACTTGCCGGCATATTCTCTGCCATCAGGTCGTGGTTAGCTTCAGGCATTCACTGGTGGTCTATACGCGTTTATGGTTGGCCCGAGTATAGGTTCATCAAGTTGGTGGTATAGCCATGCTTAGCGGTTTACGACAGTTTCACACGTAGTCGTTCTGCACGCATTTTTATATAGGCAGGGTGATACATAGCAGTTGTCGCTGCTCACACATATTCAGAACAACTATTACACGACGCACAGGCGGGGCTGACCCAGTAAACCGTTGCAGACGGGGTATGTCTCATTATCGTTGGTACTGACATGCCTTCTGAACGACACTGACACTACGCATAGGTGGTATTTACCTGTTAAGCCTGTCATGTTACAGAAAAGGTACGTCGCATAATTGTTATGACTGACACGCCACACATAGGTGATGTATACCCATCATGCCTCCCACGCCTGCAGGGAGTACGTTGCACGATTGTTACTGACACGCCTTCAGAACAGCAATAACGCCACACGTAGGTGATAAGATTTGTTTTTTATCCAAGTAATCACCTCATGAACCTGACACGTCTTCAGGTTGTGTTTACTTGTGTCGTCGGTGCACCTCTTTTACGATATAGTCACGTTCTCAAAATCGGAATTCATGATGTTTTGGGTTGTAATGGTACTCGTATGAACTTTCGCACTTACCACTGGGCATACACTTATCTAGACTCAGTTACGCATATAATTCTCGTCCGACACGTCTTCGCATACTTTCCCTCTCTCCTGGTTTAAAGAGTTTCTTATTGTTGTCCAAGTAATCACCTCATGAACCTGACACGCTTTCAGGTTGTGATTGCTTGCGTTGTCGATGCGCTCCTTTCTCTGTGTAGTCATGTCCCAAAAAGGTGCTTCATGGTGTTCTAGGTTGATATGGTACTCGTTTAACGTTTCGCATTTGTCACCGGGCGCATACTCGTTTAGACCCGGTTACGCATACGATTCTCGTCCGACACGTCTTCGCATACTTTCCCTCTGGTTTAAAGTGCCGTACATTGTTCTCCAAGTAATCACCTCATGAACTTGACACGCTTTCAGGTTGTGGTTGCTTGCGTTGTCGATGCGCTCCTTTCTATGTGTAGTCATCTCCCAAAAAGGTGCTTCATGGTGTTCTAGGTTGATATGGTACTCGTTTAACGTTTCGCATTTGTCACCGGGCGCATACTCGTTTAGACCCGGTTACGCATACGATTCTCGTCCGACACGTCTTCGCATACTTTCCCTCTGTTCTGGTTTAAAGTGTCGTACATTGTTCTCCAAGTAATCACCTCATGAACTTGACACGCTTTCAGGTTGTGATTGCTTGCGTTGTCGATGCGCTCCTTTCTATGTGTAGTCATGTCCCAAAAGGTGCTTCATGGTGTTCTAGGTTGATATGGTACTCGTTTAACGTTTCGCACTTGTCACCGGGCGCATACTCGTCTAGGCCCGGTTACGCATACGATTCTCGTCCAACACGTCTTCGGATACTTTCCCTCTGTTCTGGTTTAAAGTGTCGTACATTGTTCTCCAAGTAATCACCTCATGAACCTGACACGTTTTCAGGTTGTGATTGCTTGCGTTGTCGATGCGCTCCTTTCTCCGTGTAGTCTCGTTCCTAAAGATGCTCTTCAGGGTGTTCCAGGTTGTTAAGGTACTTGTATAACGTTTCGCTCTTGTCACCGGGCACATACTTGTCTAGGTCCGTCACGTATACAATTCTCACCCGTCACGTCTTCGGATACTCTCTCTCTCTGTCCTGGTGTTAGACGGTCAGCCATGTTATAGATAAATGAGCTTGGCTAGACGGTTAGTTTGGCTGTCCCTACTACATACATTTACTTTCACATGTGCTCACGTTGAAGGAGTCCAGTATATTGCAGCAGATGCCTTGTCCGCAAATACGCAAAAATTTATGGTACGGCGTGGAACTCGTTTTCCAAATCCAGATCCAAGCACGCCGAGGGCGACAAGATTTCAGTTCCCTTCCTATTAGCATATGTCGGGTTTTGCCATTCCACACTGCATTTATCCCACAATACTTTTAAGAGTTATCTAGCCGGTATCCAACACCATTTATCCTTGACCAATACCCGTAGTTACTCCATACTCCCTTCTCGCTTGGTGAAGTCCGCTCTGAAGGGCATCCTTGAGAAGGAAGTCCTTCGCAGCCCAGTCAGACAACCAATCACAGGCAACATGTTCAGGCAGTTGTCCGACTTGTTAGACTCCACACCATTGGGTATCCGTGATAGCCTCACATTAAAAGCGGCCATGTACCTTGCCTGTTATGGGTTTCTCAGACCGGGTGAGTGTACTACTCGGACCATTAACGCGCCCTATCCTAAGGTCAGTCAGCTGTCACATGTCTCTGATCATTTCCAGCTGTCCCCCAGTCAGACCAAGACCTCGTCACCGGGTCAAACTGTGGTTGTTCGGTTTTCCCCACCGTGCACAAAGGGTGTCCTGCCACAGTCCTCCGTGAATTCTTGAATGCCTGTGTTAACCAATCAGCTGACGACCTTTTACTCCATTTCAGGTCCAACCTGCTAACTACTTCTCAGTTCATCAAACATTTACGCATTTCGGTCGGGTCGCTGGGAGGAGTCCCGACTTCATTATCCGATCACTCCTTCCGTACTGGCGCAGCTACAGCCAATTCTAAGCACGGGGTCCCAGCCCACGTAATCATGAAATTAGGATGTTGGAAATGCGGATGCTACATGCAGTATATCCCTAACCCTCGCAAAGAAATGGCTAGCGCATTCCAGTCTCTTGTGTTGTAATCCGCAATAAACAAATGTTTGTTTAAATCCGGGTTTTGCCCTCTTTTCCAGGCATATTCTTTACGCCGCAGTTATGGCACACTCCAAACTGCTTAGTTGAGGTTGATAGATCATTGGTTACAGTTGGTTGTTAGGTTAGTATTAGGGTTGTACGCATATCGGTCATGTAGCAACGACCACAAATGGAAAGGCCTGCGCAGCTGGCCTGTAATTGTGGGAGGAGCGGGATGACTATAAAACTCACGGCTCTTCCCCCTTCATTGACGCCGTGGGTTCTTCGCTCCCACCCGCCCCCCCTTCTTTTCATTCCATCACACTTACCACAGGGTATGCCCTCTTTTCCAGGCATATTCTTTACGCCGCAGTTATGGCACACTCCAAACTGCTTAGTTGAGGTTGATAGATCATTGGTTACAGTTGGTTGTTAGGTTAGTATTAGGGTTGTACGCATATCGGTCATGTAGCAACGACCACAAATATATATTATATTTCCATTGGGAAAAGTAAAATGTAACTCTTCCTGTTTCCAATCAATTTTTTTTTACTGTGAACTGTGAATATAAAGAGGACATTGATATATGTTGTAATTTTTGGTCACATCGGCCCTCATTTACTAAGAGTGTCGGGTTTATCTCTGAGTGTTTCTTCATTTGCTCTGTGTATTTTTCTCCCTGATTTACTAATGTGTCGCACGGGAAAAAAATTTGTGCTCCACGGGTCGGAAATTCTGTTGCACGGTAAATTGTATATATGTCCCCCGCACAGCGCTATCATATGCCCCCAGCAGCGCATATATATATATATATATATATATATATATATATAGATGCCCCCGCACAGCGCATGTTATATATGCCCCCAGCAGTGCATGTTATATATACCCCCCCGCACAGCGCATGTTATATATGCCCCCAGCAGCGCATGTTATATATGCCCCCCGCACAGCGCATGTTATATATGCCCCCCGCACAGCGCATGTTATATATGCCCCCTGCACAGCGCATGTTATATATGCCCCCAGCAGCGCATGTTATATATACCCCCCCGCACAGCGCATGTTATATATGCCCCCAGCAGCGCATGTTATATATGCCCCCCGCACAGCGCATGTTATATATGCCCCCCGCTCAGCGCATGTTACATATGCCCCCGCACTGCGCATGTTATATATGCCCCCCGCACAGCACATGTTATATATGCCCCCCGCACAGCGCAATCATAAGCTCCCGGTAGCGCTATCATTGACAAGCATATTATTAGCAGAGCATCTCTTCAGGAAGCCACTCACCGATGCTCTGCTTGTCAGTGATAGTGCTTCAGAGGCATATGTGTATAGAAGCGAAGTGGGGACCAGATAGATAGCGTTATCTGGTCCCCACTTCTATACACAATCCTCCTGAGTACAAACACCACAGCTGCCCCATTGCCTTCCCCATCCCCGGTGTTATAATTACCTGTTACCGGGGCCTGGGGTCCACAATCCTTCTGGCTCCGGCGCTGTAGCTGTGCGCTGTCACTGTGTGCACCGACGGTGATGTCGCGTTGGGGACGTCACTCGTCATTGCGCATCGCAGAGCACAGCCACAACTCCAGAGCCAGAAGGATCGTGGACCCCAGGCCCCGGCAACAGGTAATTACAACACCAGGGATGGGGGAGGCGATGGGGCAGCTGTGGTGTTTGTACTCAGGAGGATTGTGTATAGAAGCGAAGGGGGGACCAGATAACGCTATATATCTGGTCCCCACTTCGCTTCTATACACACATGCCTCTGAAGCGCTGACAGCATCGGTCAGCGGCTTCCCGGAGAGATGCTCTGCTAATAAAATGCTTGTCAATGATAGCGCTACCGGGAGCTTATGGTTGCGCTGTGTGGGGGGCATATATAACATGCGCTGTGCGGGGGGCATATATAACATGCGCTGTGCGGGGGACATATATAACATGCGCTGTGCGGGGGACATATATAACATGCGCTGTGTGGGGGCATATATAACATGCGCTGTGCGGGGGGCATATATAACATGCTCTGTGCGGGGGACATATATAACATGCGCTGTGCGGGGGACATATATAACATGCGCTGTGCGGGGCATATGATTGCGCGGTGCGGGGGACATATATAACATGTGCTGTGCAGGGGGGAATATATAATATGCACTGTGCGGGGGGCATATGATTGTGCTGTACGGGGGACATGTGTAACATACGCTGTGCAGGGGGCATATATAACATGCGATGCTCGGGACAAGATATCTAGAAGCTGTGGGGAGCCAGACATATATATTTCCCCCAGCGATTCTATATATCTTTCCCCACCGCAGCTTTTCTATTTGAGAACCCCACCGGGATCCCTGAATGGCTCCTCAGTACCGATCATTCAGGGATCCCGGCGGGGAATTTGAAAATTAAAGTAAAATACATCGTACATCGCTGGGGAGCGGACCATGCTCCCCTGCTTAATAACTTTTGATCGGATCGTGGTCTCAGAAGTGAGACCTGATGCGATCAACCCCTTTGCCCCTGTACTACTACCCCCAACATGGAACAGACCCTGTTCCATGATGGGGGTAGGATTTAGTCAGTTTTGAGTCATTTCCCGACAGCTCAGAGCTGTCGGGTTTTGGTGAAGAAAAATTCACAGGTTTTCCTGTGAGTTTTTCATCATACTCCGAGTGTTTTTTCTTTTTTGTTTGGAACACGCCCCTTTTTGTGATAACCACGCCCATTTTGAGGGGTTTAAAAAACACTCGGAGTGATGATATATTTTGTCGGGTTGTGTGACCAAATTTGTGTCGCATGGGCTATGCGACAAAAATTTGGTCGCACAACCCGACAAAAAGAGTCGGGTTGACATTAGTAAATGAGGGCTATTTTGGGTGACTTGCACAGTCACTTATAAAGGATTGTATAAAATAATAGTGAAATTAAATTTTTTGGAAGCAAAGTCCCAAATCTACTACATATACATAGTAGTGGGTTTGTTCAGGCTCCTTTATAAATATGCACAGAAATATGTGAAATAAAAAAATGAAAGTAATAATAATAATAATAACTCATCTTGTGAGGAAGGTTAGTAAGCTTTTATTTTTAGTTCACACCTCCCTAAACTCAAGTCTTGGGATAATCCCCCCTTTTACCAACAACTCCTCCCCTTTCACAGGCCTATTGAGAAAAAGTGATGAATATTTATGGGGTGGCAGAGTCATCAGCAGAAGAGGGCAGGGTTGTCACTGGAGAAAGCATTGCACATACAGCAGCAGCAGCCTCCTCCAGTGCAGTTAAGAAGAAAATACCATATTAGCAACAAGATGAATATCTGGAGTCTGCACCTATTTTCACCTGGTAGAAAGCGTTAGAAACAGGGTCATTGGCACTATTTACCTGTATATTCAGGTTAGTGGAATGACCATGTTGTTTAAAGGGGTACTCTGCTGCTAGATAAAATGTCTGACTGCGGGGGTCCCTCTGCTGGGGCCCCCACAATCTGCCACAGCACCCGGCATTCAAGACAAATGTCGGGTTCCTGCGGCAGTGGTTGTAAAGTCTTGGCCACAACTCTCATAACGTCTTGCTACGCCCCCTATATCCATGTTTATGGGAGGGAGCGTGTCGGCCGACATACCCCTTCCCGTAGACTTAAATGAAGGGGGTGTGACGTCACAAGGGTCATGGCCGCAACATTACGATCATAGCCTCCCGTTTTGAACAAAAAGCTAGGAACTCGAGCAGCGGAGTACCCCTTTAAAGGGACTATTTCAGTTAATAGTTAAAACCAGATACCAATACACATTCTTTACTCTTTATATGTTTGATTGTAGATTCTTTAACTATATTTTCATTATTGGTTGTTAGAGATGAGCGAATCGAAGCAGACGAACCCCAATTCGTTACGAATTTCATTAAATATTCGTTTCACAACGAATGCAAATATCACCACAATTCTATCACGTGAATCGCTTCATTAAACTCCATTTACTGCTGTCCAGGCTCCGGGGCATCTAAAATGGTGGATCCACATGTCAGTACATGGGGCAAGGAACACTGGGAAGGCAGGAAGGAAAGGCAGGAAGGGAAGTAGGTGGGATGACCCTGAATCACATGCAGGATGCAGCCTATCAGCAGCCAGTCACCCTGTGATGTCACAGCCCTATATATTTGGCAGCCATTTTACGGCTTGTCATATCATTAATTACAATGCATACAGAGAGGATGGACATCGCTGTGTTTTACACACAAAAGCTCATTCCAGCAGTGTTTCACATACTAGTCACATCAGCGTTCTGGTGGTCAGAGAGCAGTGTCTTTTTTCACTGAAAAGGATTTTTACTGCAGCCATGAACCTCCCAGCCACTTTCTTCAGCATTGTATTACAGAGAGGGGCAGATAGCTGTGTGTTGCCTCATACATTTCAACAAGCTGCCTCAACTTCATAAACCTTAGCAGAGGAGGCAGGAATAATTTTACAGCGGAATTCTGTGTCTTTGTTCCACAACAAATCATCTGCTGGTTATACTAGTCTGTAGACGGTATAATACCCATCAGTCCATTCCTAATAAAGTGAAATGACAGAGTGAAATGTTGTGTTTAGTACACATCTTTTTGTTCTGCTGCTGTTGTGAAAAAAAAAATTTGAAGCATACAGTAGCACATTTTTCTGCCCTCATAAGTGCATACCATATAACTACATCTAAGTAGTGTAGTATTTTGCACCTGTTAATCTGTCAAGGGCCTAGATACTGTGAAAGTCCAGGCAAAAGTAATCACCAGGTGGTGTTTTACTAAAATATGTTTTTTTTTATTATACTGTACCGCATTTTTCTGCCCTCATAAGTACATACCACATACCTACATCTAAGTGGTGTACTATTTTGTGCCTGTTAATCTGTCAAGGGCCTACATACTGTGAAAGGACAGCCAAAAGTAATCACCGGCTGGTGTTTTACTAAAATAATTTTTGAAACATACAGTAGCGCATTTTTCTGCCCTCATAAGGACATACTATATACCTACACCAAAGTAGTGTACTATTTTGTACCTGTTAATCTGTCAAAGGCCTAGATACTGTGAAAGTCCAGGCAAAAGTAATCACCAGCGGGTGTATTACTAAAATATGTTTTTTAAGTGTACTGTAAGGCATTTTTCTGCCCTCATAAGTGCATACCACATACCTACATCTAAGTGGTGTACTATTTTGTGCCTGTTAACCTGTCAAGGGCCTATATATTGTGAAAAGACAGCCAAAAGTAATCACCGGCTGGTGTTTTACTCAAATAATTTTTGAAGCGTACAAAAGCGCATTTTTCTGCCCTCATAAGTGCATACCACATATCTACCTCTAAGTAGTGTACTATTTTGTACCTGTAAATCTGTCAAGGGCCTAGATGCTGTGAAAATCAAGGCAAAACTGCTCACCGGCTTGTGTGTTTACTCAGATACTTTTTTAAGTAAACTGTACGCATTTTTCTGCCCTCATAAGTGCATACCACATACCTACATCTAAGTGGTGTACTATTTTGTACCTGTTAATCTGTCAAGGGCCTACATACTTTGAAAGGACAGCCTAAAGTAATCACTGGCTGGTGTTTTACTCCAATACTCCAAATTTATTAGGCGTACATTTGTCTGCCTTCATATGTGCATACCACATACCTAGATCTTAGTAGTGCACTATTTTAAAAATGTTAATCTGTCAAGGGCCTACATTCTGTGAATGGTCAGCCAAAAGTATTCACCGGCTGGTGTTTTACTCAAATAAGTTTTGAAGCGTACAGTAGTGCATTTTTCTGCCCTTATAAGTGCATACCACATACCTACATCTAAGTAGTGTACTATTTTGTACCTGTTAATCTGTCAAGGGTCTAGATAATATGAAAGCCCAGGCAAAAAGGACACACTTGCTGCTGTTCTAGACAAATACTGTTTTAAGCGTAGTGAAGCGTATTGTACTCCCCTCATATACGCACTAAGTATGTCAGGCAGATAAGTTCCAGGACGTGCACAGAGGAGTGGCAGAAGCCTATATTCATCAGGCAGAGGTTGCAGAAGACAAGGGATGAGTGGCAGCAGGAGTCGCAGCGAGAGGCCTTAGCTCCCAGTATCAGCTAGCGGTCGTGTCTCGACCAGCAACCTATCTGCTGTCATCGACTGGTTAAAACGGTCATCCACTTCATCACAAGTGACATCTGATACCCCCAGTCAATAGTTGGTGGGTTCTTCAGACACAACCCTCATTTGGCATGGCCCAGGGGCAGTCCCTGTCCTCCCATTTCCTCTGTCCTATGCTGCTCCATCCCCTAAAGAAGTATCTTATGCTGTGGATTCAGCTCCACTATTCACTTAAGACATTCTAATAGGACAGTCAGCAGCTACTGCCCAGCCAACAAGTGGAGGAGACATCCGCCACTTCCTCCACTAGGCGGGTAAGTAGTGATGAGGAGAGTGAGGTGGGAGGCGTTCTTGCCAGGGTTCAGGGTCCTGAAGCAGACACTGTTGAGGATCCTGAGGAGGACATTAGTGACATGCAGACACTTGTTGATGATGATGAAGCCAATTGCAAATGGGAGCCTGGGTGCAGAAGGGGCTTCATCATCATCAGGAGAAGAGAGTTGCAGGTGGCCCGTGAGGCAGCAACTGAGCAAGCAAGGTGGTAGCATGGTTGGCAGTCAGCTTGGTGGCAGAGGTGGAAATTCTGGAGCCAAACGTGCCGGGTAGGAAACCACCTGCTTCCAGGGAGCCTACCTTCCCGGAAGGTAGTGGAACAGGGGTTCCTGGAGACTGCGGCAGTAGCAGTCAACTAGTGCGGACTGTTGGTGGGAAAATGAGCTACTCGGTGGTGTGGCAGTTTTTCATTAAGCAACCGGAGGAGGTTCACATAGCCACATTGACGATATGTCGGCAGAAGGTGAAGCGTGGCCAGGGTCCCAATGTTGGCACCACAGCCCCGAGTCAACATATGATTTGCCACCATAAACCGGCCTGGGAGACCTGTGGCTCTGATGTAGTGGTCCAGCTTGCTGCATCACCCAGTGGCACGCCGTTCCCTCTTTCAGCCAGCCAAGGCTCCACCTCCTCAGCCAAAGGAAGCTGTGTGTCATGCCCTCCTTCTGTCGCTCCTAATGCTCCTGCTCCACAAACTTTTAGTAAGCCATTCCACCAATAATCCATTGGCGAAGCCATGTTCAAGAGACAACAGTATGCGCCCACTCATCCAATGGCGCAGAAGCTGAATGTGTTCCTGTCCAAGTTTCTGGTGTTTCAGTCCCTCCCTTTTCAAGTGGTGGACTCTGCACCTTTCAGAGAACTGATGGCTTGTGCAGAGCCGAGGTGGAGAGTGAAAAGCCGTAATTTCTTTGCGAAGAAGACAGTACCAGCCCTGCACAATTTTGTGGAAGAGTAGGTAGTCCAGTCCTTGAGCCTGTCAGTGTATACCAAAGTGCACGGCAGCGCTGACGTCTGGAGCTGTAACTATGGTCAGGGACAATAGATGTCCTTTACAGCTCACTGGGTGAATGTGGTTCCTGCACAGCCACAACACCAACTTGGACAGGTTACGCTGCTTGCTCCTCCACGCTCTCAAGCCTCTGGTCCTGTGACAGTGTGCGACTCTGCCTCCTCATCCTCCAACATGTCCTCAGCCTCCACTGCCCAGACAAGTCTCAGTGGCCCTTCAGCATACCATGTGTGCAGGGCACGGTGGTGTCACGCTGTTCTTCACATGGTTTGCCTCGGCAAACTGAGTCACACAGGGGAAGAACTGCTAAAAGTCATTCATAAAGAAATCGGAGCATGACTTACTCCACGAAAACTGGAAATGGGAGTCATGGTGACTGACAACGGGAAGAACATCTTATCTGAGCTGCGACTGGGAAGGTTGAGCCATGCGTCCTGCATTGCACATGTGTTCAATCTGGTTATGAAGCAGTTCCTGAAGTGTTCCCCCCATTTGCAAGACATTCTAACAATGGGAACGAAACTTTGCATGCACTTTAGCCACTCGTACACCGCAAGGCCCACCCTCCTTGAGCTGCAGTGTCAGAACGGTATCCCCCAACATAGTCTGATTTGTGACGTTGCCACAGGTTGGAATTCCACCCTCTATATGTTGGACCTGTACGAACAGAGAAAAGCCATCACCAATTTCCTGAGGATCCAAGCGGATAGGGGGACTCCTCTGTGTAACTTCATTGTGAACCAGTGGCAGCTCATACGTGACACCTGCCAATTGCTCAGGCCCTTTGAGAAAGCCACATTATTAGTAAATCGCCAGGATTATGGGATCAACGGCGTAATTCCACTGCTTCATTTCTTACAAGACATGTTCTAAACGGTGGCTGGTCAGGGCACTGGAGACGTGGCGCCTACATCTCACGCCCACATGAGCCCTGTGGGAGCTGAACTGGAAGAGGAGGAGGAGGGGGAGGGGCACAGTGGAGCACAGTGTAGGTTTCGCCAAATGGGCAGTTTTTCTAGTAATCTGACAGTAAAGGAGGAGCAGGAGCAGCTATAGGAGCTAGAGGGTTATGAGGAAGGAGAGACAGAGGACCCAGACACACCGTGGCAGTATGCAGTGGACATGGAGGCAGGGATTCCCTCAGAGTCACTTGCACAAATGGCTCGATGCATGCTCACTTGCTTGCGTAGTTAAAGCCAAATTGTCACCATTCGACAGTGTGATGACTTCTGGATCTCCACCTTATTGGTCCCTCGCTACCGCCACAAAATTGGGGCCTTTTTTACACCCACTGAGAGGGAGGACAAAGTTACCTACTTCAGAGGCATCCTATGTAGTCAGTTGACCGATGCCTATCTGCGTTATCGTCCATCCTCTCGCAAGTCTGAATCAGGGTGCCCCCTGCGCTCACCTTCCACTGCCATGGCTGCTGGGGAGGGTTGGGGTGGAAGGAGCAGTACTAGCTCCATCAGCAGCAGCCTGAGTCTACAGTCGCTGATGAGTAGCTTACTTCACCCGCATAGTGAAGCAACTCATCAGCAGCAGGTAGACCTGGATCAGGACATGAACCGGCAGGTGGTGGCATACCTTGACATGTCCATGCCAACACACCTTGAAGATCCCCTGGACTTCTGGGCAACCAAACTTGATTTGTGTCCGCAACTAGCAAAGTTGACCTGGAAAAGCTGCCCTGCCCGGCCAGTAGTGTACCATCAGAGCGGGTGTTTAGTGCAGCAAGGGCCATAGTCACCCCAAGGAGAACTCGTCTGTCAACGAAAAATGTGGAGATACTGACCTTTGTGAAGAAGAATCAGGCATGGATCAGCCAGGATTTCCAAACACCAATGCCTGATGCATGAGATTATGTTGACCATGGTGCCCCTCCGACGCTTCACAAGTATTGATAGTGCCAAACAGATTTAAGGTGCTTCTCCCCAGTTACAAACATTCCTCCACATCAGACATTTTTTCACCCACCTTCGTCACCGGGTACTGGTATTACCACCCACCGCACCACTCTGTCACTGGGTCACTTTCAGGACTCCTGATGCTGCTGCTGCAACCTCCAGGCTGTCTCATTCAGCCACTTTATGGTCTCTTCTCATGCTTCAGCCAACTTCAGGCTGTGTCATTCAGCCACTATATGGTCTTCCCATGCTTCAGCTACCTCCAGGCTGTGCCTTTCATCCAGTATATGGTTTACTGATGCTTCAGCCAGCTCCAGTCTGTATCATTCAGCAAATACATGATTTAGTGATGCTGCTGGGCCTAGGACATTACCTATATGTGTTTATGGTAACACTAGGTAACATACATCTTCAATGGAAATTTCAAAATTTATCATCAGCCACAGCTGTCTCGCCCCCTGCCATAGACTTACATTGAGGGGGCGGAGTGTGACGTCACATGGGGGGGATAGGGGATAAGTTGTCAGCACGGTAGTACCCCTTTAAGTCTTTCATTCTTTGTTGTGGTTCCTCAGTTGCATAATGAATTTGTATCATGTTTCCCTGTTCCTCCGATGAGCTAATGTCACACAATACTCATATTGTCATCTAATGAAGGATCTTTTTCTTCAGAGAAAGTATGTATCATTATATTATTTTGAATTTCAGGTGGTATTCTGACATTTTCTGATTATAAAGGAATTTTGGAACCTGGGACACAGGTAAAAATAAGTATTTTTAAGCGTACTGTAGCAAATTTTTCTGCACTCATAAGCGCATACCACATACCTACATCTAAGTAGTGTACTATTTTCTATCTGTTAATCTGTCATGGGTCTATATACTGTGAAAGGACAGCCAATAGTAAACACCTGCTGCTGTTCTAGACGAATACAGTTTTAAGTGTAGTGAACCGTATTGTACTCCCCTCATATATGCAATAAGTATGTCAGGCAGAGTAGTGAAATTTCTATTTCAAAATCCTTAATTTCAATTTCAAAATTTTAAATTTTAATTTTAAATTCTTAAATTTCAATGGTCTCCTCATGCTTCTGCCAACTCCAGGCAGTGCTATTCAGACACTATATGGTCTCCTGATGCTTCAGCCAACTCCAGGCTGTGTCATTCAGCAAATATATGGTTTACTGATGCTGCTGGACCTATAAAAAATTTATGGTAGCACTAGCTACTGTTACGCCGAGCGCTCCGGGTCCCCGCTCCTCCCCGGAGCGCTCGCTACACTCTCGCTTCTGCAGCGCTCCGGTCAGATCCACTGACCCGGTGCGCTGCGATACCGCCTCCAGCCGGGATGCGATTCGCGATGCGGGTGGCGCCCGCTCGCGATGCGCACCCCGGCCCCCGTACCTGACTCGCTCTCCGTCGGTCCTGTCCCGGCGCGCGCGGCCCCGCTCCCTAGGGCGCGCGCGCGCCGGGTCTCTGCGATTTAAAGGGCCACTGCGCCGCTGATTGGCGCAGTGGTTCTAATTAGTGTGTTCACCTGTGCACTCCCTATTTATACCTCACTTCCCCTGCACTCCCTCGCCGGATCTTGTTGCCATTGTGCCAGTGAAAGCGTTTCCTTGTGTGTTCCTAGCCTGTGTTCCAGACCTCCTGCCGTTGCCTCTGACTACGATCCTTGCTGCCTGCCCCGACCTTCTGCTACGTCCGACCTTGCTTCTGTCTACTCCCTTGTACCGCGCCTATCTTCAGCAGTCAGAGAGGTTGAGCCGTTGCTAGTGGATACGACCTGGTCACTACCGCCGCAGCAAGACCATCCCGCTTTGCGGCGGGCTCTGGTGAAAACCAGTAGTGACTTAGAACCGGTCCACTAGCACGGTCCACGCCAATCCCTCTCTGGCACAGAGGATCCACCTCCTGCCAGCCGGCATCGTGACAGTAGATCCGGCCATGGATCCCGCTGAAGTTCCTCTGCCAGTTGTCGCCGACCTCACCACGGTGGTCGCCCAGCAGTCACAACAGATAGCGCAACAAGGCCACCAGCTGTCTCAACTGACCGTGATGCTACAGCAGCTACTACCACAGCTTCAGCAATCATCTCCTCCGCCAGCTCCTGCACCTCCTCCGCAGCGAGTGGCCGCTTCAGGCCTACGACTATCCTTGCCGGATAAATTTGATGGGGACTCTAAATTTTGCCGTGGCTTTCTTTCTCAATGTTCCCTGCACTTGGAGATGATGTCGGACCAGTTTCCTACTGAAAGGTCTAAGGTGGCTTTCGTAGTCAGCCTTCTGTCTGGAAAAGCTCTGTCATGGGCCACACCGCTCTGGGACCGCAATGACCCCGTCACTGCCTCTGTACACTCCTTCTTCTCGGAAATTCGAAGTGTCTTTGAGGAACCTGCCCGAGCCTCTTCTGCTGAGACTGCCCTGTTGAACCTGGTCCAGGGTAATTCTTCCGTTGGCGAGTACGCCGTACAATTCCGTACTCTTGCTTCAGAACTATCCTGGAATAATGAGGCCCTCTGCGCGACCTTTAAAAAAGGCCTATCCAGCAACATTAAAGATGTTCTGGCCGCACGAGAAATCCCTGCTAACCTACATGAACTCATTCATCTAGCCACTCGCATTGACATGCGTTTTTCCGAAAGGCGTCAGGAGCTCCGCCAGGATATGGACTTTGTTCGCACGAGGCGTTTTTTCTCCCCGGCTCCTCTCTCCTCTGGTCCCCTGCAATCCGTTCCTGTGCCTCCCGCCGTGGAGGCTATGCAGGTCGACCGGTCTCGCCTGACACCTCAAGAGAGGACACGACGCCGCATGGAGAATCTCTGCCTGTACTGTGCCGGTACCGAACACTTCCTGAAGGATTGTCCTATCCGTCCTCCCCGCCTGGAAAGACGTACGCTGACTCCGCACAAAGGTGAGACAGTCCTTGATGTCAACTCTGCTTCTCCACGTCTTACTGTGCCTGTGCGGATATCTGCCTCTACCTTCTCCTTCTCTACTATGGCCTTCTTGGATTCCGGATCTGCAGGAAATTTTATTTTGGCCTCTCTCATCAACAGGTTCAACATCCCGGTGACCAGTCTCGCCAGACCCCTCTACATCAATTGTGTTAACAATGAAAGATTGGACTGTACCATACGTTTCCGCACGGAGCCCCTCCTAATGTGCATCGGACCTCATCACGAGAAAATTGAGTTTTTGGTCCTCCCCAATTGCACTTCCGAAATTCTCCTTGGACTACCCTGGCTTCAACACCATTCCCCAACCCTGGATTGGTCCACTGGGGAGATCAAGAGTTGGGGCCCCTCTTGTTTCAAGGACTGCCTTAAACCGGTTCCCAGTACTCCTTGCCGTGACCCTGTGGTTCCCCCTGTAACCGGTCTCCCTAAGGCCTATATGGACTTTGCGGATGTTTTTTGCAAAAAACAAGCTGAGACTCTACCTCCTCACAGGCCTTATGACTGTCCTATTGACCTCCTCCCGGGCACTACTCCACCCCGGGGCAGAATTTATCCTCTCTCTGCCCCAGAGACTCTTGCTATGTCTGAGTACATCCAGGAAAATTTAAAAAAGGGCTTTATCCGCAAATCCTCCTCTCCTGCCGAAGCCGGATTTTTCTTTGTGTCCAAAAAAGATGGCTCCCTACGTCCTTGCATTGACTACCGCGGTCTTAATAAAATCACGGTAAAGAACCGCTACCCCCTACCTCTCATCTCTGAACTCTTTGATCGCCTCCAAGGTGCCCACATCTTTACCAAACTGGACTTAAGAGGTGCTTATAATCTCATCCGCATCAGAGAGGGGGATGAATGGAAAACGGCATTTAACACTAGAGATGGACACTGTGAGTATCTGGTCATGCCCTTTGGCCTGTGCAACGCCCCTGCCGTCTTCCAAGACTTTGTTAATGAAATTTTTCGTGATCTCTTATATTCCTGTGTTGTTGTATATCTGGACGATATCCTGATTTTTTCTGCCAACCTAGAAGAACACCGCCAGCATGTCCGCATGGTTCTTCAGAGACTTCGTGACAATCAACTTTATGCCAAAATGGAGAAATGTCTGTTTGAATGTCAATCTCTTCCTTTCCTAGGATACTTGGTCTCTGGCCAGGGACTACAAATGGATCCAGACAAACTCTCTGCCGTCTTAGATTGGCCACGCCCCTCCGGACTCCGTGCTATCCAACGTTTTTTGGGGTTCGCCAATTATTACAGACAATTTATTCCACATTTTTCCACCATTGTGGCTCCTATCGTGGCTTTAACCAAAAAGAATGCCAATCCTAAGTCATGGCCTCCTCAAGCGGAAGACGCCTTTAAACAGCTCAAGTCTGCCTTTTCTTCGGCTCCCGTGCTCTCCAGACCTGACCCATCTAAACCCTTCCTATTGGAGGTTGATGCCTCCTCAGTAGGAGCTGGAGCGGTCCTTCTACAAAAAAATTCTTCCGGGCATGCTGTTACTTGTGGTTTTTTTTCTAGGACCTTCTCTCCGGCGGAGAGGAACTACTCCATCGGGGATCGAGAGCTTCTAGCCATTAAATTAGCACTTGAGGAATGGAGGCATCTGCTGGAGGGATCAAGATTTCCAGTTATTATTTACACCGATCACAAGAACCTCTCCTATCTCCAGTCTGCCCAACGGCTGAATCCTCGCCAGGCCAGGTGGTCTCTGTTCTTTGCCCGATTTAATTTTGAAATTCACTTTCGGCCTGCCGATAAGAACATTAGGGCCGATGCTCTCTCTCGTTCCTTGGATGCCTCGGAAGTAGAGCTCTCTCCGCAACACATCATTCCTCCTGACTGCCTGATCTCCACTTCTCCAGCCTCCATCAGGCAAACTCCTCCAGGGAAGACCTTCGTCTCTCCACGCCAACGCCTCGGAATCCTCAAATGGGGTCACTCCTCCCATCTCGCAGGTCATGCGGGCATCAAGAAATCCGTGCAACTCATCTCTCGTTTCTATTGGTGGCTGACTCTGGAGACGGATGTTGTGGATTTTGTGCGAGCCTGCACTGTCTGTGCCCGGGATAAGACTCCTCGCCAGAAGCCCGCTGGTCTTCTTCATCCTCTGCCTGTCCCCGAACAGCCTTGGTCTCTGATTGGTATGGACTTTATTACAGACTTACCCCCATCCCGTGGCAACACTGTTGTTTGGGTGGTCGTTGATCGATTCTCCAAGATGGCACATTTCATCCCTCTTCCTGGTCTTCCTTCAGCGCCTCAGTTGGCAAAACAATTTTTTGTACACATTTTTCGTCTTCACGGGTTGCCCACGCAGATCGTCTCGGATAGAGGCGTCCAATTCGTGTCAAAATTCTGGAGGGCTCTCTGTAAACAACTCAAGATTAAATTAAACTTTTCTTCTGCATATCATCCTCAATCCAATGGGCAAGTAGAAAGAATTAACCAGGTCCTGGGTGATTATTTACGGCATTTTGTTTCCTCCCGCCAGGATGACTGGGCAGATCTTCTACCATGGGCCGAATTCTCGTATAACTTCAGAGTCTCTGAATCTTCCTCCAAATCCCCATTTTTCGTGGTGTACGGCCGTCACCCTCTTCCCCCCCCTCCCTACTCCCTTGCCCTCTGGTTTGCCCGCTGTGGATGAAATATCTCGTGATCTTTCCACCATATGGAAAGAGACCCAAAATTCTCTCTTACAGGCTTCATCACGCATGAAGAAGTTTGCTGATAAGAAAAGAAGAGCTCCCCCCATTTTTTCTCCTGGAGACAAGGTATGGCTCTCCGCTAAATATGTCCGCTTCCGTGTCCCTAGCTACAAATTGGGACCACGCTATCTTGGTCCTTTCAAAATTTTGTGCCAGATTAATCCTGTCTCTTACAAACTTCTTCTTCCTCCTTCTCTTCGTATTCCTAATGCCTTTCACGTTTCTCTTCTTAAACCACTCATCATCAACCGTTTCTCTCCCAAACTTGTTTCTCCCACTCCTGTTTCCGGCTCCTCGGACATCTTCTCCGTAAAGGAGATACTGGCCTCCAAGAAGGTCAGAGGGAAAACTTTTTTTTTGGTCGATTGGGAGGGTTGTGGTCCTGAAGAGAGATCCTGGGAACCTGAGGACAATATCCTAGACAAAAGTCTGCTCCTCAGGTTCTCAGGCTCTAAGAAGAGGGGGAGACCCAAGGGGGGGGTACTGTTACGCCGAGCGCTCCGGGTCCCCGCTCCTCCCCGGAGCGCTCGCTACACTCTCGCTTCTGCAGCGCTCCGGTCAGATCCACTGACCCGGTGCGCTGCGATACCGCCTCCAGCCGGGATGCGATTCGCGATGCGGGTGGCGCCCGCTCGCGATGCGCACCCCGGCTCCCGTACCTGACTCGCTCTCCGTCGGTCCTGTCCCGGCGCGCGCGGCCCCGCTCCCTAGGGCGCGCGCGCGCCGGGTCTCTGCGATTTAAAGGGCCACTGCGCCGCTGATTGGCGCAGTGGTTCTAATTAGTGTGTTCACCTGTGCACTCCCTATTTATACCTCACTTCCCCTGCACTCCCTCGCCGGATCTTGTTGCCATTGTGCCAGTGAAAGCGTTTCCTTGTGTGTTCCTAGCCTGTGTTCCAGACCTCCTGCCGTTGCCCCTGACTACGATCCTTGCTGCCTGCCCCGACCTTCTGCTACGTCCGACCTTGCTTCTGTCTACTCCCTTGTACCGCGCCTATCTTCAGCAGTCAGAGAGGTTGAGCCGTTGCTAGTGGATATGACCTGGTCACTACTGCCGCAGCAAGACCATCCCGCTTTGCGGCGGGCTCTGGTGAAAACCAGTAGTGACTTAGAACCGGTCCACTAGCACGGTCCACGCCAATCCCTCTCTGGCACAGAGGATCCACCTCCTGCCAGCCGGCATCGTGACAGTAGATCCGGCCATGGATCCCGCTGAAGTTCCTCTGCCAGTTGTCGCCGACCTCACCACGGTGGTCGCCCAGCAGTCACAACAGATAGCGCAACAAGGCCACCAGCTGTCTCAACTGACCGTGATGCTACAGCAGCTACTACCACAGCTTCAGCAATCATCTCCTCCGCCAGCTCCTGCACCTCCTCCGCAGCGAGTGGCCGCTTCAGGCCTACGACTATCCTTGCCGGATAAATTTGATGGGGACTCTAAATTTTGCCGTGGCTTTCTTTCTCAATGTTCCCTGCACTTGGAGATGATGTCGGACCAGTTTCCTACTGAAAGGTCTAAGGTGGCTTTCGTAGTCAGCCTTCTGTCTGGAAAAGCTCTGTCATGGGCCACACCGCTCTGGGACCGCAATGACCCCGTCACTGCCTCTGTACACTCCTTCTTCTCGGAAATTCGAAGTGTCTTTGAGGAACCTGCCCGAGCCTCTTCTGCTGAGACTGCCCTGTTGAACCTGGTCCAGGGTAATTCTTCCGTTGGCGAGTACGCCATACAATTCCGTACTCTTGCTTCAGAACTATCCTGGAATAATGAGGCCCTCTGCGCGACCTTTAAAAAAGGCCTATCCAGCAACATTAAAGATGTTCTGGCCGCACGAGAAATCCCTGCTAACCTACATGAACTCATTCATCTAGCCACTTGCATTGACATGCGTTTTTCCGAAAGGCGTCAGGAGCTCCACCAGGATATGGACTTTGTTCGCACGAGGCGTTTTTTCTCCCCGGCTCCTCTCTCCTCTGGTCCCCTGCAATCCGTTCCTGTGCCTCCCGCCGTGGAGGCTATGCAGGTCGACCGGTCTCGCCTGACACCTCAAGAGAGGACACGACGCCGCATGGAGAATCTCTGCCTGTACTGTGCCGGTACCGAACACTTCCTGAAGGATTGTCCTATCCGTCCTCCCCGCCTGGAAAGACGTACGCTGACTCCGCACAAAGGTGAGACAGTCCTTGATGTCAACTCTGCTTCTCCACGTCTTACTGTGCCTGTGCGGATATCTGCCTCTACCTTCTCCTTCTCTACTATGGCCTTCTTGGATTCCGGATCTGCAGGAAATTTTATTTTGGCCTCTCTCATCAACAGGTTCAACATCCCGGTGACCAGTCTCGCCAGACCCCTCTACATCAATTGTGTTAACAATGAAAGATTGGACTGTACCATACATTTCCGCACGGAGCCCCTCCTAATGTGCATCGGACCTCATCACGAGAAAATTGAGTTTTTGGTCCTCCCCAATTGCACTTCCGAAATTCTCCTTGGACTACCCTGGCTTCAACACCATTCCCCAACCCTGGATTGGTCCACTGGGGAGATCAAGAGTTGGGGCCCCTCTTGTTTCAAGGACTGCCTTAAACCGGTTCCCAGTACTCCTTGCCGTGACCCTGTGGTTCCCCCTGTAACCGGTCTCCCTAAGGCCTATATGGACTTTGCGGATGTTTTTTGCAAAAAACAAGCTGAGACTCTACCTCCTCACAGGCCTTATGACTGTCCTATTGACCTCCTCCCGGGCACTACTCCACCCCGGGGCAGAATTTATCCTCTCTCTGCCCCAGAGACTCTTGCTATGTCTGAGTACATCCAGGAAAATTTAAAAAAGGGCTTTATCCGCAAATCCTCCTCTCCTGCCGGAGCCAGATTTTTCTTTGTGTCCAAAAAAGATGGCTCCCTACGTCCTTGCATTGACTACCGCGGTCTTAATAAAATCACGGTAAAGAACCGCTACCCCCTACCTCTCATCTCTGAACCCTTTGATCGCCTCCAAGGTGCCCACATCTTTACCAAACTGGACTTAAGAGGTGCTTATAATCTCATCCGCATCAGAGAGGGGGATGAATGGAAAACGGCATTTAACACTAGAGATGGACACTTTGAGTATCTGGTCATGCCCTTTGGCCTGTGCAACGCCCCTGCCGTCTTCCAAGACTTTGTTAATGACATTTTTCGTGATCTCTTATATTCCTGTGTTGTTGTATATCTGGACGATATCCTGATTTTTTCTGCCAACCTAGAAGAACACCGCCAGCATGTCCGCATGGTTCTTCAGAGACTTCGTGACAATCAACTTTATGCCAAAATGGAGAAATGTCTGTTTGAATGTCAATCTCTTCCTTTCCTAGGATACTTGGTCTCTGGCCAGGGACTACAAATGGATCCAGACAAACTCTCTGCCGTCTTAGATTGGCCACGCCCCTCCGGACTCCGTGCTATCCAACGTTTTTTGGGGTTCGCCAATTATTACAGACAATTTATTCCACATTTTTCCACCATTGTGGCTCCTATCGTGGCTTTAACCAAAAAGAATGCCAATCCTAAGTCATGGCCTCCTCAAGCGGAAGACGCCTTTAAACAGCTCAAGTCTGCCTTTTCTTCGGCTCCCGTGCTCTCCAGACCTGACCCATCTAAACCCTTCCTATTGGAGGTTGATGCCTCCTCAGTAGGAGCTGGAGCGGTCCTTCTACAAAAAAATTCTTCCGGGCATGCTGTTACTTGTGGTTTTTTTTCTAGGACCTTCTCTCCGGCGGAGAGGAACTACTCCATCGGGGATCGAGAGCTTCTAGCCATTAAATTAGCACTTGAGGAATGGAGGCATCTGCTGGAGGGATCAAGATTTCCAGTTATTATTTACACCGATCACAAGAACCTCTCCTATCTCCAGTCTGCCCAACGGCTGAATCCTCGCCAGGCCAGGTGGTCTCTGTTCTTTGCCCGATTTAATTTTGAAATTCACTTTCGGCCTGCCGATAAGAACATTAGGGCCGATGCTCTCTCTCGTTCCTCGGATGCCTCGGAAGTAGAGCTCTCTCCGCAACACATCATTCCTCCTGACTGCCTGATCTCCACTTCTCCAGCCTCCATCAGGCAAACTCCTCCAGGGAAGACCTTCGTCTCTCCACGCCAACGCCTCGGAATCCTCAAATGGGGTCACTCCTCCCATCTCGCAGGTCATGCGGGCATCAAGAAATCCGTGCAACTCATCTCTCGTTTCTATTGGTGGCTGACTCTGGAGACGGATGTTGTGGATTTTGTGCGAGCCTGCACTGTCTGTGCCCGCGATAAGACTCCTTGCCAGAAGCCCGCTGGTCTTCTTCATCCTCTGCCTGTCCCCGAACAGCCTTGGTCTCTGATTGGTATGGACTTTATTACAGACTTACCCCCATCCCGTGGCAACACTGTTGTTTGGGTGGTCGTTGATCGATTCTCCAAGATGGCACATTTCATCCCTCTTCCTGGTCTTCCTTCAGCGCCTCAGTTGGCAAAACAATTTTTTGTACACATTTTTCGTCTTCACGGGTTGCCCACGCAGATCGTCTCGGATAGAGGCGTCCAATTCGTGTCAAAATTCTGGAGGGCTCTCTGTAAACAACTCAAGATTAAATTAAACTTTTCTTCTGCATATCATCCTCAATCCAATGGGCAAGTAGAAAGAATTAACCAGGTCCTGGGTGATTATTTACGGCATTTTGTTTCCTCCCGCCAGGATGACTGGGCAGATCTTCTACCATGGGCCGAATTCTCGTATAACTTCAGAGTCTCTGAATCTTCCTCCAAATCCCCATTTTTCGTGGTGTACGGCCGTCACCCTCTTCCCCCCCTCCCTACTCCCTTGCCCTCTGGTTTGCCCGCTGTGGATGAAATATCTCGTGATCTTTCCACCATATGGAAAGAGACCCAAAATTCTCTCTTACAGGCTTCATCACGCATGAAGAAGTTTGCTGATAAGAAAAGAAGAGCTCCCCCCATTTTTTCTCCTGGAGACAAGGTATGGCTCTCCGCTAAATATGTCCGCTTCCGTGTCCCTAGCTACAAATTGGGACCACGCTATCTTGGTCCTTTCAAAATTTTGTGCCAGATTAATCCTGTCTCTTACAAACTTCTTCTTCCTCCTTCTCTTCGTATTCCTAATGCCTTTCACGTTTCTCTTCTTAAACCACTCATCATCAACCGTTTCTCTCCCAAACTTGTTTCTCCCACTCCTGTTTCCGGCTCCTCGGACATCTTCTCCGTAAAGGAGATACTGGCCTCCAAGAAGGTCAGAGGGAAAACTTTTTTTTTGGTCGATTGGGAGGGTTGTGGTCCTGAAGAGAGATCCTGGGAACCTGAGGACAATATCCTAGACAAAAGTCTGCTCCTCAGGTTCTCAGGCTCTAAGAAGAGGGGGAGACCCAAGGGGGGGGTACTGTTACGCCGAGCGCTCCGGGTCCCCGCTCCTCCCCGGAGCGCTCGCTACACTCTCGCTTCTGCAGCGCTCCGGTCAGATCCACTGACCCGGTGCGCTGCGATACCACCTCCAGCCGGGATGCGATTCGCGATGCGGGTGGCGCCCGCTCGCGATGCGCACCCCGGCTCCCGTACCTGACTCGCTCTCCGTCGGTCCTGTCCCGGCGCGCGCGGCCCCGCTCCCTAGGGCGCGCGCGCGCCGGGTCTCTGAGATTTAAAGGGCCACTGCGCCGCTGATTGGCGCAGTGGTTCTAATTAGTGTGTTCACCTGTGCACTCCCTATTTATACCTCACTTCCCCTGCACTCCCTCGCCGGATCTTGTTGCCATTGTGCCAGTAAAAGCGTTTCCTTGTGTGTTCCTAGCCTGTGTTCCAGACCTCCTGCCGTTGCCCCTGACTACGATCCTTGCTGCCTGCCCCGACCTTCTGCTACGTCCGACCTTGCTTCTGTCTACTCCCTTGTACCGCGCCTATCTTCAGCAGTCAGAGAGGTTGAGCCGTTGCTAGTGGATACGACCTGGTCACTACCGCCGCAGCAAGACCATCCCGCTTTGCGGCGGGCTCTGGTGAAAACCAGTAGTGACTTAGAACCGGTCCACTAGCACGGTCCACGCCAATCCCTCTCTGGCACAGAGAATCCACCTCCTGCCAGCCGGCATCGTGACAGCTACCCTAAATCTTCAATTTAAATTTCAAAATTCGTCTGTTAATCTTAGGGATTGTAAACCCCTAGTATCTACTCATGCTGCTGCCAACTCAAGGATGTGCCATTCAGACACTATATGGTTTACTGATGCTGCTGGGTCTGGGTCTAGGCCTAAACATTTTTTATGGTAGCACTAGCTACCCTAAATCTTCAATTTAAATTTCAAAATTTGTATTTTAATCCTATGTATTGTGAAGCCCTAGTGTCTCCTCATGCTGCTGCCAACTCCAGGCTGTGCCATTCAGCCACAATATGGTCTCATGCTGCCAACACCTCCACACTGTGTCATTCAGCTACTATATGGTCTTCTCATGCTGCCAACATCTCCACGCTGTGTCATTCAGCCAATATATGGTCTCCTCATACTGATGCCACCTCCAGACGCTCTGTGGCAGTAATTCTAAAAGTGATGCCTGTAATCTGCATGTCATTCTGAATAACAGTATTATTTCACTACCCCAGCACACTACATGTTAGAACAGAGCAAAGTGTTCTACACCCCTATTAAGGCTCTCTGTAGTCCATAAATAGCTGTTTTTAATATACATTCCCAATGAATAAATGCGGATCAAACCAAATTTTTCAGAAAAATTTGTCCGAATGGAATTTTTCAAAAGTTCGCTCATCTCTATTGGCTATGAAGGCCAAAATTGTGCCTGCGCTGCTTTTAACAGATTTAAAAAAAAATTCTTTACATCAGTCACAAGGACCATAGGAAACAATTGTCTGGAGCTGACCCATTGGGGAACTGTTTCAGGCATGATCTCTAATTAGGTCACCATGTGGAAAGAGGGGGGGGGGGGTTGAGTTGTGACCATCATCTATTGTGAATGATAAAACCTGTGTTATCAATATACAGATGTAAACTTTTATTGTAATTATGCCTGTGATAATAAGGAGGAAAATGTATAAGATATGGCGGAAGATTTATCAAAACCTGTACAGAAAAAAAGGGGAGCAGTTGCTCATGGCAACCAATCAGAGGCCTCTTTAAAAATTAAATAAGCAATCTGATTGGCTGGTCAATTTTTCCCTCTGCATAGGTTTTGACAAATCTCCCCCATGATCTCTACAGAACAGGATGTGTCAGCTTTTTTTCGTGGCCAAAGTGAAAACTGCAAGATTTTGTGACATGAAAAACGAACATATATATGTTTAAAAAAACATATCTTTAACATGAACTTATGTCAACCATGAAAATTTGATAAAAGAAATAGGTGATTTTCTAAAGACACATTCCGTTTAACTTTTTGCACTTTCGTTTTTTCCTCCTTATTTTAAAAAATCATTTTGCACCTAAAAATCCATATGATGGCTTATTTTTTGCGCCATCAGTTCTACATTGTAATGGCATGTCATTTTACCCAAAAATCTACGTCGAAACCCCCCAAAAAAAATCATTGTGTGACAAAATTAAAGACATTTTTTTGTAAGATTGGGGGGCTTCCGTTTCTATGCAGTAATTTTTTTCAGTAAAAATGACACTTTCTCTTTATTCTGTAGGTTCATACAATTAAAATTATTCCCTACTTATATAGGTTTGATTTGTCAAAAAATATGCTATTTTGGACTTTGGAATTTTTTTGCACATACGCCATTTACCGCGCAGTTTATTTAACAATATATTTTTATAGTTCGGACATTTACGCACGCGGCCATACCACATATGTTTATTTTTATTATGGTTACATATTTTTTATATGGAATTTGGGAAAAGGGAGGTGATTTAAACTTTTAATAAGGAAGGGGTTAATGTGTGTGTTTTTAAACGTTTTTTTTAACTTCCTACACATTCTAACTTTTTACACCTTTGGTCCCCTTAGGGGACTTTTAGGAGGAATGACTAGATTCCTCATACAGTTCAATTTGGTTTCATACAACCACATCGATCTGTGTGCTCTGCCTGTGTGCTCTGCACTCGATTGATAAAGCCTGGTCCTGCCAGACTTTATTATTCAGAGCGCAGGAGCTGCCGCAGCAGGAGAGGTAAGCCTTCCGGCTACCTCAGAAGTGGATCGCTCCCCCGCGATCTTGCTGCGGGGGGATCCACCCCACTGGACCACCAGGGAGCGTTTAAATGTCCCTTTAGACGCTGCTGTCAAGTTTGACAGCGGAGATCTAAAGGGTTAATAGCCGGCCGCAGCAATCGCCGCATGTCGGCTATTAACACCGGCCCCCAGCTATAGGAATCAGCTGGGGGCCGCGCGGTATGACGCAGGCTCGAGTCGGGAGCCCGCATCAAACAACGCAACGGTTGCTGTCTCAGGACAAACCAGGCTCGTCCTTCGTCGGGAACCGGTTAAGGTAGATCTCTCTGTATTAGAAAAACAGAGTTCCAACCACTTTAAATACAAGTCATGATAGGCAGTACAGTTGCCGAGGGAACCGTACACCCCTCAGAAAAGTCCTGTGCATGAGTCTCGCTTAAAAGGACTCACACACAAAACTTTGTTGAGCATGGTATGGTTGCCTCAACAACTGTAACGACCGGCTTGACCTGCATCTCTCTTCTCTTGAGCTGAAGATGTTGCTGGGCTAAAACTTGGGACTAGCGCCTTAATGTTATAGGTGAATTTGAGGATTTGTTTTTCATTTGACTGTGCCACAGGGGCTGTAAAGTTAGTATAGTTCATAATATAGTCTCTGTCCCTTTGTTTGATGGTGGTCTCACAATTTTTATGTGACCTTTGCCACAATGTTTATTTTCAACAGCATCCAAAATGACTAGTTGGGTGATGACAGGGAGCCAGTCTGCTTCAATGGGTGGAGTGACCGCTGGGTGGGAAGGAGATTATTCTGTAGTTTTGCAACAGCTGGAGGCACCCTGGTTAGAAAAAAATTACAGATCCTTACTAAACATGTCCATTACTGTCTGGCAGGTAAGTACTAAAATCCTCTTATGGTGGATAACCACTTTAAGTTAAAAGATTATTCAACACAAAATATTAAACCTTAAACAAGATGTTCAGTTGATATTTTGTAAATGTATGTACCTAAAAAGTTTTCTGTAAGAAACAGTATTATTCTAATTCCTTAATTATAGGTGATCAATAAAGAGGTCGTTCTGGATTAAGACATAGCTTTAAATGTTCCCAGCAGAGAGAGGGTATAAACTTTTAATACACTCTTTGTATAAATTTTTGATCCAGAAAAGATCTCTGGTAAAACATTCTATATTGAGAGATTTCTGAGATGATTAATGATTATAGAATTGATTTGACAGTTTGTAGGTTCAGAGTAATTACAATTTTAAATTACCAATGGAGAATACAGTTTTTTAAAATTTACTCAAGAGGAGTCCCGCCTCTGCAGGTGATTGACTAGGCAGACCGTAACTGCCGAGAATTGTAAGTCTCGTAAGGTGGGGGGGCTGAAGTGCTCAGTGGGGAGAGATGGGCCCTGTTCTGAAGATCATGGGGGTCCCAGTGGTTGGACCCCCGTGATCAGACACTGTAGGTAGGGGAAATGTTTTCTTAACTAGGTAACCCCTTAAAATCTGTAAAACTGACTGAAATTAAAACATAGAATATATATCATTTTTTATTGCATTAGATTATAGAATGGAAACCAAAACATTGTTATCCAATGCCTGCCTGCTTATCTAGAAGTAAGCTTCCTGAATATGCTTTATCTGTTAGATCTCTTCTTTGTAAGTAATATACTATACAATGCCTCTAATTAGAAGCTATAACTCACCAGATTGGAATTACTGTGACAACTTCAAGGACGCATACCTGAATTTATTGCACACACATGGTGTTCACTCACTACCAGTAGGATGCGCCCTTGAACTTTATTAGCACAATGGACTTACTAATTGGTTGATTGCCTGACAACAGATGTTGCCCAGTAGTGAGCAATACTCATTAACAGTGTTGTTTCAGTATTTCATATAATTAATGTATCTAATTTAGTTAATTGATTTTTTACTGACAGGTTATGGTTTTGTCATCTACATAAACTTAATGTTTCTTTTGTTCTTTCTTGTGATGAGCGAACTGACAGTAAATTTGATTCGTCACGAACTTCTCAGCCCGGCAGTTGATGACTTTTCCTGCATAAATTAGTTCAACTTTCAGGTGCTCCGGTGGGCTGGAAAAGGTGGATACATTCCTAAGAAAGAGTATCCTAGGACTGTATCCACCTTTTCCAGCCCACGGGAACACCTGAAAGCTGAACTAATTTATGCAGGAAAAGTAATCAACTGCCGAGCCGAGACGTTTGTGACAAATCGAATTTACTGTTAGTTCGCTCATCTCTAGTTCATCTCTCATTCATTTAAGGGGGTACTCCGCCCCTAAACATTGTTTTATCCCCTATCTAAAGGATAGGGAATAAGATATTTGAACACTGGGGTCCCGCCGCTGGGACCCCCGCAATCTCTGTGCAGCACCCAGCTTTCTTTTAGCACGCTGGGAGCAGGGGGTTGTGACCTCACATACGCCCCCCCCCCATCACCCGCTCCAAACTGGGGCAGCAGAGTACCCCTTTAAGGAAGACTGTTCCTAAAAAGCATAGTAGAGTAGTATTCAAAAATTCCATTGTCATGGTTCACCCATTTCAAATAGTTAATTTTATTTACGGTTTAACTTGATTAATCATTAGATGCATCTCTGTCATCAGGCTCTTTCCTGTTTTGCCTTGTTGTAGACCATATGTGTCTTTATAAGGTTATTTATGGCAATAGTGAGCTAGGATTAGGAGTCAAGGGAATCCTGTCTAACTGTAATTCTCTCTTATCTGAGAGCCACCAAATAGAGATGAGCAAAGGGAACCTGTTAAATTGTTTTTGTTCCAAAATTTGCAAACAGATTAGTACAAGCTTGAACCTCAGGAAGTTTTTTTTTTTTTTTTGGCAAACCTGCAAAAAGAGTGTTAGCCACATGGAAAGAAGGGTTACATGACCTCAGGGTAGCCCAAAATGCTTTGCAAACAGCTCTCCCAGCCAATTAGGAATTAGTTTTGGGTTGATGTTAAAGCCACTATAAAAACCTATGCCTTTGGCTTCTGCAGCCATTAGAGACAGCAAGTCTTAAAGGGGTTATACAGGAAAAAATTTTTTTTATATATATCAACTGGCTTCAGAAAGTTAAACAGATTTGTAAATTACTTCTATTACAAAATCTTAATCCTTTCAGTACTTATGAGCTTCTGAAATTAAGGTTGTTCTTTTCTGTCTAAGTGCTCTCTGATGACACGTGTCTCCGGAACCGCCCAGTTTAGAAGCAAATCCCCATGGCAAACCTCTTCTAAACTGGGCGGTTCCCGAGACATCTGTCATCAGAGAGCACTTAGACAGAAAATAACAACCTTAACTTCAGAAGCTCATAAGTACTGAAAGGATTAAGATTTTTTAATAGAAGTCATTTACAAATCTGTTTAACTTTCTGGAGCCAGTTGATATATAAGAAAAAAGTTATTTCCTGGATAACCCCTTTAAGAAAAGATCTCTGTAAGGGACAGTGGTCAGTCAATAAACAACACAAATAGGAATAGGACCATTGCAGGACTGCAGAGCATTCTGCATCTGTTCTGCACTATGCCCTTTTCAGTGCATGGAGGGTTTTGTGTCTCTTGTGTGCACTTTTTAGTATACCATTTGTGTTGATGTTCCCCAAAATGGAATAATTTTTTGACAGCTTGTAAAAAGCCATTGCTTATTCTCTTTCCAGGCACAAAACCTGTAGCTACTCACAGAAAGGGATAATTTCTAGTTTGCTTCTTCTGATACCTTCATGTACAGTTAAATACTGTTTGCCACCAAGAAGAATCATTTTTGGATCTTTTTTAGTTTAAAAAAAACCCATAAAAATACACTAATGCAGTAAGTTTCTAAACAAGCTCTTAGTTACTACAAGGTACCATCTAACAGTATGTGTATATATATATATATATATATATATATATATATATATATATATATATATATATATTGTTATACTGAGACAGTGGTGTACATGAGTTTTAGGGCTTTTGGTCTAAACCAAACTTTTTGTCAAAGTTGAGCAAACTTGTCATACCGAACTTTTGAAAAATTAACTTAGCTCTACCACCAAAAAGAAACCAATACTATTTAGAGAACTCTTAAAGGGGTTATCCAGGAATCTAAAAACAGAGAGAATTTCTTTTAAAGAGCTCTTTCTGTCTGTCTCCAGGTTAGGTGTGGTTCTGCAGCTCAGTTCCATTTAAATGAATGGAGCCAAGTTGTAATACCACACCCAAAGTGGAGACAGACAAGGAGTGGTGTTTGAAAGAAATTAGGACTGTTTTTAGATTCCTGGATAACCCCTTCAAAGTTCTCAGCAGGTGATGCTCAAGCCTTAAGACTCAAAAAAAAAAAAAAAAATAGGGGCCCATATTTACTTAAAATATTCTATGTGTAGAAAAATATTCTATGTGCAGAAAAATGTGACATCATAGCCCCGCCCCCTCATGATGTCATGCCCTGCCCCTCAATGCAAGTCTATGGGAGGGGGCGTGATAGCTGTCACGCCCCCTCCCATAGACTTGCATTGAGGGGTCAGGGCGTGATGTCATTAGGGGACAGGGCTATGATGTCACGAGCCCCCAGCACTGGCTCCAGTGTTCGGAACAGTTTGTTCCAAACCCTGAGCAGCAGAGTACCCCTTTAACTCTAGGCAGAAATGGGTATAGGGCCCCATTCACACAGATAGTAAGGCCCCATTCACATGAGCAGCAGAGTAGAGTTTGGGCCCATTGCAGGGAAGCTCTGTGTTTTTAAGCTGTAGGCTGAACAGAGAAGTGGCTGGGCATGTCATATCCGCAGCATAGTCTAGCTTCTGTATTTGGCTTGTAAATTCCTCTGTTCTTCAGCTCATTCAATTTGACATTCACTGCTCAGGAAGGGTCATGTCCAAGGCAAGAACTGAGCCTGTCCTCACTTACCATGCATTTACTTCCTCCATGAGTCTGCTGTGCTGTACTGAGTTTCTTTATAACAATCTATGCAGGCTCCTCTGTAACCCTCTCCTCTCTGTTTTCAGGACAGGAGTAAGCACAGAAGGGTGCTAGTCCCGTCCTCACTTCCTGGACTTTGTCATAGCCTGTGCTTCAGCTTGGACAAAAATGATGCAGCAGCCAGGCAGGATTGTGTTCTGGATGGTATAGGGACCCCTTACTATAAAACAATAAAAAAAAACATGAATTCTTTAAAAAGGAGATAAAAATGTTATGAAGTATATTAGAATGCTTTTGTCAAGATGTACAACATACAAAACATTTTTAATTCTGACAGTCCTCATTTAAAGAATAAATAATATTTTATTTCTTGAACACCTTCCGTACAACCTATTTCTACAGTATTAGACTAAGCCTTTTTTAAAATGCGATACTTCAAAAGTGTTGCAGAAACACTTTGTGTATTGAATAATTAAAAATATTTCATGAATGCCTTCCAGTTGTGATTTCAATTAATTGTTTCCTTTAGTTATAGGTTGTCATATTGCTGTTCTTATGGACTATAACAAACCTTTACAGTTCTGTGGTTCATTTAATTTCACCTGTGTTCTGCATTTTTTCCTATTAAAGAGAAACTGTGTGTTTGCCTGAATAAATTAGAAAACAAATAATTATCCAACCACAGTCACAGGCTGCGACCTATTTTCCACCAGAGGTATTTCATTACCAAGAAGTGAACTGGAAGCCCAGCTGTAATGGGAAATATTAAGATGAATGGCATTAGCCTCTCATTATCATGAGGAACTATTGCACCTCCTTTAGATTTAGTAGGTTGTGTTACGATTTAATATAAAATGATCTTTTATTGTTGTAAATCCTTTTTATAATAATTACAAAGAAGGTTGTTGGCACGTTAGGGCATTTCCTTTCATCTCACTTTCAGGGTTGGATTATCCCACCAGTAAAAGAAAAAGGATCCTCTGGTAGGGCCAGCCTGTGACAAAATAATGGGCCACCAACAGAGATGAGCAAATTGCTTTGGCATGGATCAGATTCATTAGCATCCAAAGTATTTGTGACTTTTCAGATTAGCCTCTGTTCCTGTACACCAGTATTTCACAACCAGGGTGACTGCAGCCATTGCAAAACTACAACTAACAGCATGCATAAGCTGTGCAAAATTAAGCCCCATACATCTGAGGGGTTAATGGCGGACATCCACGCGATCGCAGATGTCCGCCATTACCGGCGGGTCCCTGGCTGCTGATAGCAGCAGGGACCTGCCGTGCATGATGCGAGTACCGGTCCGATTCTCACGGTCATCACGAAGCGTAAATGTACGCCATGGTGCGTTAAGTACCACGGCACCATGATGTACATTTACGTCCATTGTCGTTAAAGGGGTACTCCTGTGGAAAACTTTTTTTTTAAATCAACTGGTGCCAGAAAGTTAACCAGATTTGTAAATTACTTCTATAAAAAATCTTAATCCTTCCAGTACTTTTTAGGGGCTATATACTACAAAGGAAATGCATTACTTTTTAGATTTCTCTGATGTCATGACCACAGTGTTGTCTGCTGACCTCTGCTGTCCATTTTAGGAACTGTCCAGCAGAGCAGGAGAAAATCCCCATAGCAAACATATGCTGCTCTGGACAGTTCCTAAAATGGACAGCAGAGGTCAGCAGAGAGCACTGTGGTCATGACATCAGAGAAATCTGAAAAGTAAAGCATTTCCTCTTTAGTATATAGCCCCTAAAAAGTACCGGAAGGATTAAGATTTTTTAATAGAAGTAATTTACAAATCTGTTTAACTTTCTGGCACCAGTTGATTAAAAAAAAAAAGTTTTCCACGGGAGTACCCCTTTAAGGGATTAAATGAGAAATCTGGCAAAAATAAATGTATCCCGTTATCCACAGGGGACAGGACCCAGCGTTCAGTGAGTGCTGCCTGCAGTACACGATCCATTCATTTCTATAGGAGCACCGAGAAGACCTGATTACAGCACTTGGGCATCATCAGCGCTCTCATAAATAATTGGAGTGTGTGCTGTCTACCAGTATATGACACACGCTCCTCATTGGGAGAGCCGGGGTTCCGTCCCAGAGATTGTAGGGGTCCCAGTACTAATCAGCTGCTGTGTACTAAAGAGGAAATTATTTTCTTTTTGATTTTCTTTTCTGACCACAGTGCACTCTGCTGACACCTCTGTCCATGTCCAAAACTATCCAGAGCAGAGAGCAGCAGAGAGCACTGTTGTCAGACAAAAAAGAAATAAAAAAAAAGAAAAGAACTTACTGTGGAGCATACAGCAGCTGATAAGTACTGGAGGGATTAAGATTTTTAAATAGAAGTAATTTACAAATCTGTTTAACTTTCTGGCACCAGTTGATTAAAAAAAAAAAAATGTTTTCCACCAGAGTACCCCTTTAACTTCTTCAGGACATAGGGCGTATGGATACGCCCTGCATTCCGAGTCCTTAAGGACCGAGGGTGTATCCATACGCCCGTGGGAATTCCGGTCCCCACCGCTAGCCGGTTGGGGACCGGAGAAGGATGAAATCGTTCAGCAGGCATCCCGGCATATCACCCAGGGGGGTCATTATGCCCCCCCATGTCGGCAATTCAGTCCAGCGATCTGCGGCAATTCCGGGTCAATCGGGTCTCCAGTGACCCGGTGACCCGGAATTACTGGCTGATCGGGGCCGTCTCTGACGGCCCCGAACAGCCATAGCCAGCAGGGGTGAGGTGGCACTGGTGCCACCTCACAATTGCCCTGATTCGTAGGCCGGTTTACCGGCCGACAAATCAGGGCGCCTGCTGCGGGTGTCACTCCCGCAACCCACTCCGCCCCTCTTCCGGAGGACGTGAGCGGGTGCGGGACGTGGACACCGGGAGCTGGGGACCCCGATCGTCAATGTTGGGATCGGGGCCCCAGGAGCGGCGGCGGCGAGGGACTGACCTGTGTCCCGGAGCAGCAGCAGGAGGTGAGTGACAGCCTCCTGCTGTTGCTTAGCAACAGCTCCCAGCATGCAACAAGGGCATGCTGGGAGCTGTAGTTATGCAACAGCAGGAGGCAGACAACCACAACTCCTGGCAGACAACCACAACTGGGAGTTGTAGTGGTGCATCTCCTGGTTGCATAACTACAACTCCCAGCATGCCCGTTGGCTGTCGGTGACTGCTGAGAGTTGTAGTTTTGCAATAGCTGAAGGCACAATGGTTGTGAAACTCAGAGTTTTTTTTTTTTTACCTAACTCAGTGTTTCACGACCAGTGTGCCTCCAGCTATTGCAAACTACAACTCTCAGCAGTCACCGTACACCATGCACCATACATGCTGGGAGTTGTAGTTTTGCAACAGCTGGAGGCACACTGGTTGTGAAACACTGAGTTAGGTCACAAACTCAGTGATACATAACCAGTGTGCCTACAGCTGTTGCAAAACTAAAACTCTCAGCATGTACAGTCTGTCAGCGCATACTGGGAGTTATAGTTTTGCAACAGCTGGATGTTCCCCCCCAATGTGAATGTACAGAGTACACTCACATGGGCGGAGGTTTACAGTAAGTATCTGGCTGCAAGTTTGAGCTGCGGCAAATTCTCTGCCGCAGCTCAAACTGCCAGCGAGAAACTACTGTGAACCCCCACCCGTGTGACTGTACCCTAAAAACACTACACTACACTAACACAAAATAAAAAAGTAAAAAACACTACATATACACATACCCCTACACAGCCCCCCTCCCCAATAAAAATGGGCACCCTGTTTGGGAATCACTGGTGTAGAATTCCCCTATGTCCACCCCTATGCAAGTCCCTAATGCAGCCATCAAATGCGCATGGCGCTCTCACTTTGAAGCCCTGTCGTATTTCAAGGCAACAGTTTAGGGTCACATATGGGGCATCGCCGTACTCTGGAGAAATTGTGTTACAAATTTTGGGGGCTATTTTCTGCTTTTACCCTTTTTAAAAATGTAACATTTTTGGGAAAACAAGCATTTTAGGTAAAAATTTTTTTTTTTTTTTTTTTACATATGCAAAAGTCGTGAAACACCTGTGGGGTATAAAGGTTCACTTAACCCCTTGTTACGTTCCCCGATGGGGTCTAGTTTCCAAAATAGTATGCCATGTGTTTTTTTTCCCGCTTTCCTGGCACCATAGGGGCTTCCTAAATGCGGCATGCCCCCAGAGCAAAATTTGCTTCCAAAAAGCCAAATGTGAATACTCCTCTTCTGAGAAATTGGGCTTCAAATTTTGAGGGGTATTTTCTGCTATTACCCTTTTTAAAAATGTAAAATTTTTGGGAAAACAAGCATTTTAGGTAAAAATTATGATTTTTTTTTTTTACATATGCAAAAGTCATGAAACACTTGTGGGGTATTAAGGCTCACTTTATCCCATGTTACATTCCTCGAGGGGTCTCGTTTCCAAAATGGTATGCCATGTGTTTTTTTTTTTTTTTTGCTGTTCTGGCACCATAGGGGCTTCCTAAATGCAACATGCCCCCCAAAAACCATTTCAGAAAAACGTACTCTCCAAAATCCCCTTGTCGCTCCTTCACTTCTGAGCCCTCTACTGCGCCCGCCGAACACTTTACATAGACATATGAGGTATGTGCTTACTCGAGAGAAATTGGGCTACAAATACAAGTAAACATTTTCTCCTTTTACCACTTGCAAAAATTCAAAAATTGGGTCTACAAGAACATGTGAGTGTAAAAAAATGAAGATTTTGAATTTTCTCCTTCACTTTGCTGCTATTCCTGTGAAACACCTAAAGGGTTAAAACACTGACTGAATGTCATTTTGAATACTTTGGGGGGTGTAGTTTTTATAATGGGGTCATGTATGGGGTATTTCTAATATGAAGACCCTTCAAATCCTCTTCAAAACTGAACTGGTCCCTGAAAGATATCGAGTTTGAAAATTTTGTGAAAAATTGGAAAATTGCTGCTGAACTTTGAAGCCCTCTGGTGTCTTCCAGAAGTAAAAATTTCTCAATTTTATGATGCAAACATAAAGTAGACATATTGTATATGTGAATAAATATACATTTTCCTTGCAAGCAGAAAGCTTCAAAGTTAGAAAAATGCAAAATTTTCAAATTTTTCATCAAATTTACGGATTTTTCACCAAGAAAGGATGCAAGTTACCACAAAAATTTACTACTATGTTAAAGTAGACTATGTCACGAAAAAACAATCTCGGAATCAGAATGATAACTAAAAGCATTCCAGAGTTATTAATATTTAAAGTGACAGTGGTCAGATGTGCAAAAAACGCTCTGGTCCTTAAGGCCGAAATGGGCTTGGTCCTGAAGGGGTTAAGGACTCAAGGTTATTTAATTTTTGCACTTTTGTTTTTTCCACCTCACTTTCTAAAAATGATAACTCGATTTTTTACCTACAGACCTATATCAGGGCTTATTTTTTGTGCCACCAACTTTACTTTGGAATGATATCAATCATTTCACCACAAAATCTAAAAAAATATATTTGAGGGGCATAATACAAAGTGACCAAAAATACGCAATTCTGGACTTTGTTTTTTTCCTCCATGTATACGCCATTGACCGTGTGGTTTATTTAACATTACATTTTTTATTAAATCACATTTATTAAGAATTTTGTTACCCCGGAGAGGGGTCGGTATACTGCTTAGTTTCCCATGAATTGGGCCAGGTCATCAATCTTACCTCCCGCTCTCTCACTGTCCTTCAAATACAGGTTCTCAATAAAGGATTAACCTTTCTACCCACTATGAAGTTTGACTTGTTCTCTTGGGCATAATATATTAACCTTTACACCAGAAAATTAAAATGGCACAAATTTCACAAAATAAAAGATAAAAAAGAGGCAAGGGGCCTTGGTTTCACATTGCAGAAACTTCATGCAACCAGAGAATTAGTGTCACTTTTGGAGGACAATGAGAGAGCGGCTGAGAGAGGACCATTTACCAACTGTAAACCTACTAATCGTTACTTCCCTCCAGGTGGGGATGTCTCTTGCATTGATGTTTTCGTTGATCTGGTCTCCAAGAATTTGAAGTCCATCTCTGGCTCTGCTGGTACCGGTTATAATAATCTTAGTGGCTTGGAGAAACAAGCGCTCAGAGAGCTAGAGATGGATGCCAACTTGGTTATCAAATCATCTGATAAGGGGGGAATGTTGTTCTACTGGATAGAGATCAGTACATCTCCATGTGTAAAAGATTATTGGATGATACTCATACTTATGATAAATTACAAACTAACCCTACACAGGCATACTTGGGAGAGCTTAAAACACTTTTGTCAAAAGCACTAGTGGACAGACTCATCTCGAAAGATGAATATGACTTCCTTCTGCCCGTTGCTCCGATCGCTCCTACCTTCCACGCTCTCCCCAACATTTACAAGGGGATTACACCCCTCAAGGGTGGTCCCATTGTGGCGGGCGTTGAGAGCATCGGGTAGAACATAGGAATTTATGTAGATAGAGTGATTTTGTCTACTCATTGACCTCATATACCAGAGATACTGTTGACCTTCTTAGAAAATTGGAAGGTCTCACCATCGAGGAAGATATGTGGTTGGCATCTATAGATGTTGAGGCCCTCTACTCCTCTATCCCACATGAGGTGGGTCTAAAAGCGATCTCTTACTTTCTTGCCTCTAGAGGTTCATTCTATCAGGCCCATAATCAATTCATCTTGGATCTTCTCAGTTACATTCTTACTCATAATATATTTTTGTTTGGGGGACGGTACTTCCACCTGCTCAGAGGTCCTGCGATGGGGAGCCCCTGTGCCCCATCATATCCAAACCTCACTTTGGGCTGGTGGGAGGCTACCACCGCCTTCTCCGATGAATCTGAGTTTTTGTCGGATTGCGTGACCATTTGGATATTGACGACATTTTCATTTTGTGGGCAGGTACTAAAACTGAGTTTGAGCAATACATACAAATTCTCAACATTAACCCATTGGGGTTATCGTTCACATTTGAAATCCACAAGGAGGGTCTTTCCTTCCTTGACGTCTACATCTCTAGGGATCCGAGTGGCAATTTACATACTACCATTTCTAGAAAACCTATGGCCACTAATGCACTCCTAAGGTGGGAGTCCAGCCACCCGGCCCCCCTTAAACATGGGATACAGAGGGGGCAGTACTTGCAGCTTAGGAGAAATTGCTCTGACCTAACTGATTTCAAGAGACAGGCTAGAGACCTCCGCTCCAGATTCTTGGTGCTGGGTTATCCCGATCATGTGTTGAGATCTGCTTACCAGTCAGCCCTCAAACAGGATAGAACACAACTACTTATCCCGATGGTGAATATTCAGGAGACCCAACCTCTGAGAATTATTGGTACCTATAACAACCAAACTCATAGGGTAAGAGATATCATTAACCATTATTGGCATATCCTCCATTTGGATCCCGGTCTTATTGAGGAGGTAGGCGGCGGACCGGTCATTACCTTTCGGAGGGGGAGGAGTATCGGAGATACACTGGTTCACTCACATCTGTCCACCCCAACGCACTCTACATGGTTGAGGGAACATTCCACACTAGGCTGTTACCTGTGGACATTGCAAGGCCTGTGCAAATGTGAGGAGGACCAGGTCATTTGAGGGCATTAGAACGGGACAAAGCTTTTGGATCAATAGTTTTATTAACTGTAGCTCTAGGGCCATTGTTTATGTTGCCACCTGCATATGTGGCATTAATTATGTGGGCAAAACACTCCGCAAATTTAGGAGTAGAATTCTAGAACACCTGGGAGACATCAAACATAAACATGATACCCCCATTTCCATTCATGTCAATACGTTACATCAGGGCGATACTAAGTTTCCCTCCTTCATTGGATTGGAACAAATTAAGCCCTCACCACAAGGAGGGAACCTGGATAGAACCCTTTTACAAAAAGAAACCCGCTGGATTTTTAAACTCCAGTCCATGTCCCCAGTGGACTTAACGAGCAGCTTTCTTTTGCCCCTTTATTATAATTTTCTGCAGTTTCTTATTGTAGTTTTTGCTTATCCTGAGACCACCCCACCCCCCTCTTAGGGTGGATGGTGAGGCAGTTAGGGACGGCCTTAGAGGACCGTTTTTTCTAGCTCCAGGGATAGGGATAGGGTTTATGGTTTTTTTGTAGGAGGTTTCTGGTTTACGGTACCACACCTTTTTAGTGTGTCAATGCCGTCTAGGTTTAGGGTACCTTTATTGGGTCTTTTATGGTCATGTTAGGTTCTTAGGCCCAGCCTTTTGTGTCCCCCTCATTTCCCTCCTGGGTAGCTTGGGTGGGTCTCAGGTTTATTCTATATTTATTTCCATTTTTTTAAAAATTCTTCATTTCCTTTTTATCTTGGCCCTAGCGATGTCAGGATTCGGCAGGCTGGAGGTGGATCCTCTGTGTCAGAGAGGGATTGGCATGGACCGTGCCGGCGGATCGGTTCTAAGTTGCTACTGGTATTCACCAGAGCCCGCCGCAAAGCGGGATGGTCTTGCAGCAGCGGTAGCAACCAGGTCGTATCCACCGGCAACGGCTCAACCTCTCTGACTGCTGAGATAGGCGCGGTACAAGGGATTAGGCAAGAGCAAGGTTGGACGTAGCAGAAGGTCAGGGCAGGCAGCAAGGATCGTAGTCAGGGGCAACGGTAAGAGTTCTGGAACACTGGCTTGGGACATACAAAGAACGCTTTCACTGGCACAATGGCAACAAGATCCGGCAAGGAAGGGAAGGGGAAGTGAGGTTATATAGGGAAGTGCACAGGTGAACACACTAATTGGAACCAGGTGCCAATCAGAGGAGCAACGGCCCTTTAAATCGCACAGAGCCGGCGCGACAGAACAGACGGGGAACGAGTCTGGTAAGCGGGCCAGGATGCGAACCGCGAGCGGGCGCGTCCCGCATCGCGGATCGCATCCCGGCTAGGGGCATTATCGCAGCGCTCACGGTCAGCTGGTCTGACCGGGGCGCTGCGAACAAGCAAACGCTGCGAGCGCTCCGGGAAGGAGCGGGGACCCGGAGCGCTCGGCGTAACAAGCGATACAGTTTCTCAAAAATCTGTCTGCCTCTAGGGTCCCATTGTCCACAGTATTAACCTGGTTCCTCCTCATTTTCCCCTCCTTTTTTGTTGGCATTGTCCTTGCTTCCAATATGTGTTTATTATTTTTCTATTTATTTGCTTATTATTATTCTTTGCTATTATCATTTTACCCTTTTTCAATATTTGCAGTATTTTCTATCCACTCATACATACATTTGGTCAGTTCCCCTTTAAATTGTACTATGAATTAATTATTGTCATTATGCATATTTTGATTTTCTTTCATGTTTATTAAGCTGTCCCTAACCTAGTACTCTCTCTCTACATTATTATTCTATTTATCAATAATCTCCATTCACTGCTGTAGCCCCTGTCACATCCACGCCATTAAGCCAGCTTCCCTTTCCCCTTGTTTACTGATAGACAGCTCCATCCGTCACCACTCAGGCTATCTCAGGCGTCACGTGGGAGCGGCTCACGTGATGATACCCGGAAGTGCTGTCCTTCTTAATTGACACCAGCACTCACACAAGGCGTGGTATTGTACGGGCGCTCTGCCATTGCAGAGCACGTCTTGCACCCCGCTCTTCAATAAGTAAGTACCGCTGTATTTTTCTGGTCTAATGCTTTTGCATGGTCCTTTCCCTAGGCAGCAGCTAAACAGCCCTCATCTTTAGTTTAAGTGAGTACTATTTTCCCTTTACTGCGCTCTGGATCCGGTAAGCTTGACATTATTAATTATACTGAGTGCTATTGTACTTTTTTTTAGAGTGGACCTTCTACCTCTCTGAGTTTTCTACTAGTATTGGCGAGGAGAAGAGTTCACTTGCTATCCCCCTAGTAATCTGGTATCGTCCAAAAGCAGGTTATCCTTCCTGCAGGGGTGTAATTGAACATTGTGCTTTTCTCTTATCCTCAATATAATTGGGCCTGCTGCTGTTTATATGTGTTTTTTTTTCATTATTTATTCTGACACCTTAGAGATATATATATATTTTTTTTGTTTAATACCTTTGCCCTATAATTATCCCTGATGAAGTTCTAAATGAACAGAAACACATTGGGTTTAAAGCAAGGGGTTAATTTGTGTTGCTTTGGTGTACAGAAATCTGGACCTGTCTATACGATAGGGGAGTTGCATCCTTGTGGCCCCTCCCTTTCTTTTTTGTTTTCTGGTGATTGGATTACCTTATATACACCTACCCTTATATTATTGTGGTGAATTTTAACTATCTATATTAAAAGTTATATTGTATGGCACCTACTTAGTTTTTTGCACTATTTTTTTGTCCACATAGGGGACTATTACATGCAATCATTAGATTTCATATACTGAACAATGCTATGACATAGCATAGCATTGATCAGTGTTATTAGTGTTCCATTGCTCCAGCCTGCCATGGCCGACTGGAGCATAAGAGCACCAATTGGACGGCGATCCTATCATCTGATAGGGACACCACATTTTCACTGTGGTGGTCCCAATCAGCTCCGCTGAGCATCTGGTATGTTTTTTTCTTCTTCATGTTTTAGATGCCGCTATCAGATGACTCGATTGGGGATGTCGGCATTAGCCACCGATCCCGGTGGCTGATAGCCACAGGGACCATCCCGTTATGACACGCGCTCACGTCCGGTACACCCTGCATTCTTAAGGGGTTAAAGAAGACGAATGGCCGAATCAGAAACAGCTTCACAGCACTGAGTGGTCCTTGGGTCTTCTTCACAGTGCTGTCCAGCTCTCTTTCCTCTAGTGTTATAGCTTTGCACCGCACTGTGCTGAGAATAAGACCCGGGGATCGCGCATCGCTCTGTACCCAGGCAGGTATGGAATTAACCCCCCCAACCTATCTATACATACTAAAAAAAATGGCTATTTATGATTCAGCCTCAGGTCCTTTTTAAGGGTTTTATATCTGAATTCATGTTTGCATTTATATGTAAATTTGAAATCTACATATAGAGGTACATCTTATTGCTACAAATGGAAACCTTGAAAGAGCCTGCATAGCTCTGGTTTGTCCCCAACTTGACCAACCCCCCTCCCCCACCCCCTTATTCCCCATGGCCCTCATAACTTAGATCATCCCCAAAAAATAGTGTCAAACAAACAGTGCCCCAGATTGTAATAGTGTGCTATACAATAATAGTTTACTATGTGTCTTATACAATAACAGTGTCCTCCTTTGTGTTCCCATACAGTAATAGTCGACCCATAATGCCTTTACATGTTGTTGATAGTGCCCTCATACTGAATCTTGATATTAATTGTGCCTTAATACAGTTGAGGTGTTGTCATACAGTAAATGTGCCTCTGATAAAGAAACAATACAATCCCACAATATGAAGAGTACTTTATGCTATCAGCCTTTGGCATTAACTGTCAATAGCACAGTGCAGACAAATGTAATGATGTCACCGAATCGCACCAACCTGTGTTGAAACATAGTAGGACTAAAGGGTAAAGGTCAGGTCCCACATAGCATTTCATGCTGCGCAAATTCTGCTGTGCAGTGGAAAATATGCTGCGTATTCTCCATTGAGCATACCTGTTCAGTGAGTTTTGAAGGCGGGGCGCACAGCAGCATGAGTGTGATGTGTGGCCCCGCCTCCAAACCTCACTAAAAACACAGGGCTGTTGCTGGGTAGTCCTGTATGTATGCTCAATGGAGAATATGCAGCACATTTCCAGCTATGCAGCAGATTTTGCACAGCGTGAAATACGCTGCGTAGACACTACGTGGGACTGTACCCTAGGAATATATGGCAGAGAGGTGATGGATCTTTGTTGCTTCATACTATTTAACTATTATCTGCATCCTGTGGACACAGATGTCGTTAAAGAAGTTTAAGGGTTTTTACTGTATGGAGTGGAATCTACCATGTGAGCGAAACTGGAGTCACCGCCTTTGCCCAGAACAATTATGAGGGTGCTATTTTGATCATTGCTATGGGATGCCTCTCATCTATGTATGCTAGTGATAACAATTCATCACTATTAATTATGTTATTTACAGTGTATAAAGTAATGAACCATTTCAAAATAATACAAATACCACAAAATGACAGTAAGAATTGAGAGCCTACCCAAATCTAAATTAAACACCAGGAAATGAGCAGACTTTATAAAAAGAAAAAAAAAAGAAAAAAGAAAGAAAGAAATAGTCTATCAATCCCTGCACTAATGACATGACAAGAATAAAGTATTCAGACATAAGCAATTGTCACAAATTACAACCATTTCAAAGGAAATTCTACTTACACAAAATGCTGTGTTCAAATTTAGAAAGAAGATTACATTTTTTTTTATTTTTTTATCCAACATGGATTGCTTTTTAAATTTCACTGTGAATAAAATAATACACTAAAGAGATTTCATTTTGGTGTCCTGTACAATCTACATCAGTCCTGGAATATAATGCATTGAATAGAAGATCAATTTAAAGTGACTGGTAATTCTAAACCTTTTAATTTTCATTATGTGTCAAAACGAACCACTTTAACATGAGAGCTCGATCATGAAGGAAATGAAAATGCACTTCATGGGGAGAAAGGTATTGTGTATCAAATTCGCTACTGCTGCACTGGCTAATAAATTAAATGAAACAGGTAAAGTTTAGAATGCAGTCTCTAACTCAAAAGCCCAGGCAAAATTTGTAATATTCTAAAGACTTTGCAGAAATATTTTAATTTGCTCTTTCGGTTAATACAAGTTTCAAATAAGTCCTCAAGGAACCTCTGTAATATAACATAAAACAGGATGTCATAGCAATGTTTCCTTTATTTGTCTTGGGTTTTCGGTCTATTAAAATGTTAATATTAACATGGTCTTAAAGAGCATCAGCCATTGGTTTTTAGGCTATAATGAATGTTACATTATAAGAGCCTTCTTCTGAGGAGAAAACAAAGGTTCAGTTTACATTTTATTAGGGATTCTGTACTGGTGTTTCATCGTCATACTGGTATCAATTAGGGTAAGAAGAGAAAGGAAGAAGAAGAAGATAGAAACCAGGTATAGAATGGTAAAGAACAAGGCAGAGGTATTCCATACTAAAGAAGTTAGATCTTCGAAGGGATTAATATCCTTCACCTTGGAAAATTTATAGAAAAGAGAAAGAAGGTCCTGTTGTAAGCATAAAAGATGGATGCAAACGTCCGCAGCTATATAAACGTGTCAAAGGATTTACTCTTAGTAAGAGTATCATGCAATGGTGCTAAAGGAAAAACTGGTGACCTGCCTAGTAGTACTGTAGTTAAAGACTTGTTGTTCCAGAACAGAGAGAGGATCTGACAGGACTGGAAGGCATGGAAAAAGTTACCACTCTACCACATCACAAGCATGCATTAGGAATATAGGGCTATAATTGATGACATTTTGGAGGAACTTTACATCAGTGAGATAATAATTATTTGTTGCTAGTAGGGATGAGCGAATTGAATCTGACAAATCCAAATTAGCTATGAATTTCAGGAAAAATTTGATTAGCAACAAATGTGAATATTGCTGCAATTTGATCGCATGAATCACTTCATGAAACTCCATTTAGTGCGGTCCAGGCTCCAGGGCATCTAAAATGGTGGATCCACATGTGAGGACATGGGGCAAGGAATCCTGGGAAGGCGGGAACAAGGGTAAGTGGGATGACCCTGAATCACATGCAGCATGCAGCCTATCAGCAGCAAGTCACCCATGTGATGTCACAGCCCTATATAATCAGCAGCCATCTTGCAGCCAGTCACTTCAGCCTTTTATTGCAGAGAGATAGAGCTGGACAGACAGCGCTGTGTGTTGAACAGAAAAGCATTTTTTCCAGCAGTGATTCACCTCCCAGTCACATCAGCATTCTGTTGCACAAAGAGAGGGACAGAGAGCAGTGTGTGTTGCACAAAAAAAACATTTTTACAGCAGCGATTCACCTCGCAGTCACTACAGTGTTTTCTTACAGAGAAGGACAAGAGTATGGCGTACGGCTACGCCAAAGATGGACTTATCCAGGCGCTTCCCCTCCAGGTGAATGATGATGACAATCCCGTTGTGTAAGGATTCTTAGATTTTATTGCAATAAAAGTTGCAATAAAATCTAAGAATCATTACACAACGGGATTGTCATCATCATTCACCTGGAGGGGAAGCGCCTGGATAAGTCCATCTTTGGCGTAGCCATACGCCATACCCTTATCCAACCTTATCTAGCAATAAAATCTAAGAATCCTTACACAACAGCATTGTCATCATCATTCACCTGGAGGGGAAGCGCCTGGATAAGTCCATCTTTGGTGTAGCCATACGCCATACCCTTATCCTACTTACCGCTGAGCGACTAGATCGTTCAGGAAGGACTCGGAGCAGCTGACCTCGGACTTCCAAGTGACTCTACGTGCCAGCGTAGGTGTTGTGCTCTTAGCACAACACCGTCCTGTAAGCCTGCATTTGTCTTTTTTGGGGGCATACCTTTATTTGAGATTCCTACACAAGGAGCGCACCTCCTTTTTTTCTCTTCCTCTCATTCTTACAGAGAAGGACAGAGAGCAGTGCGTTGCCTAGAACAGCAGCGATTCACCTCAAGCGCAAATCCCGCTTATAATCACTGATAGGGAAGGGAGTGAAATTGAGAGAGGACATGAAATTTTGGGTGTAGTACACAGCGTCTGTGCTGCAGCACTGGTGTGTACTGCTGGTGTTGTACTGGTGTTGTAAGCGTGCTGGAGTGCACTGTCCTCCCCTCATAAGTGCATACCACATACATACTTCTAAGTGGTGTTCTATTTTGTTCCTGTTAAATTCTTAAGGGCCTAGATACTGTGAAAGGCCAGCCAAAAGTACACATCTGCTAGTGTTGTACACAAATACTGTTTTAAACTTAGTGGAGCGTATTGTACTCCTTTCATATAAGCACTAAGTATGTCAGGCAGAGAAGTTCCACTACATGCACAGAGGAGTAGCAGAGGCCTAAATTCATTAGGCAGAGGTCTCAACAGACTAGGGGCAAGTGGCAGCAGGAGAGGCCTGAGCTCCCGGTATCAGCTAGCGGTCGTGCCTCGACCAGCAACCAATCTGCCGTCATCGTGGTTAACACGGTAATCCACTTCATCTCAAGTGACATCTGACACCCCCAGACAACAGTTGGTGGGTTCCTCAGACACAACCCTCAGTTGGCATGGCCCGGGAGCAGTCCCTGTCCCCCATTGCCTCTGTCCTATGCTGGTCCCTCCCCCAAAGAAGTATCTTATGCTGTAGGTTCAGCTCCACATTTTAGTGAGGACGATCTAGAGGACAGTCAGCAGCTACTGCCAAGCCAAGAAGTGGAGGAGATATCCGCCGCTTCCTCCACTAGGTGGCAACTAGTGAGAAGGAGAGTAGTTTGGGAGATGGTGTTGCGAGCGTTCAGGCTCCTGAAGCAGACACTGTTGAGGAACCGGAGTAGGACATCAGTGACGTGCAGACACAACTCGATGATGATGAAGCCGATCACACTTGGGAACCGGGTGCAGAAGGGGCTTCATCATCATCAGGAGAAGAGGGTTGCTGGTTGCCTGTGAGGCAGCAGCTGAGCTAGCAAGGTGGTAGCATGGTTGGCAGTCAGCATGGTGGCAGAAGTGGAAAGTCTGGAACCAAACATGCCCAGAGTAGACCACCTGCTTCGCGGCAGCATCACGATAAAGCGGCCTGGGAGAATCGTGGCTCCAATGTGGTGGTCCAGCCTGCTGCATCACCCAGTGGCACGTCGTTCCCTGTTTCAGCCAGCCAAGGCTCCACCACCTCAGCCGAATGGAGCTGTGTGTCATACTCATCTTCTGTCGCTCCGGATGCTCTCCTGCTCCTCCTACTTCAAGTCAGTCATTCCGTCAGCAATCTATCGGTGAAGCCATGTCCAAGAGAAAACAGTATGCGCCCACTCATCCAACGGCGCAAAAGCTGAATGTGCTTCTTTCCAAGTTGCTGGTGTTGCAGTCCCTCCCTTTTCAAGTGGTGGACTCTGCACCTTTCAGAGAACTGATAACTTGTGCCGAGCCAAGGTGGAGAGTCCCAAGCTGTCATTTCTTTGTGAAGAAGGCAGTACCAGCCCTACACAATTTTGTGGAACAGAAGGTGTGCCAGTCGTTGAGCCTGTCAGTGTGTACCAAAGTGCACGGCAGCACCAATGTGTTGAGCTGTAACTACGGTCAGGGACAATACATGTCCTTTGGGTGAATGTGGTTCCTGCACAGCAACATCAGCAACTTGGACAGGTCACGCTGCTTCAACCTCCATACTCTCAGGCCGTTGGTCCTGTTACAGTGTGCTCCTCTACTGTGTCCTTAGCCTCCACTGCACGGAGAAGTCTCAGTGCCCCCCCAGCATACCATGTGTGCAGAGCATGGCGGTGTCACGCTGTTCTTCACATGGTTTGCCTTGGCGAACAGAGCCACACAGGGGAAGAACTGCTAAAAGTCATTCATGAAGAAATCGGATTATGGCTTACGCCACGAAAACTGGAAATGGGAACCATGAGGACCAACGACGTGAAAAACATCTTGTCTGTGCTTCTAGGATTACGGGATGAACTACATCATTTATCTTCTTTATCCACTATAATAAGTGTTGGAAACAATGGCTTGAGACATGGCACCTACATCTCACGGCCACATGAGCCCTGTGGGGGGCTGAAATGGAGGAGGAGGACAAGGAGGAGCACAGTGGAGCACAGTTTAGGTTTCTCTAGTCATCTGACAGGAGAGGAAGAGCAGGAGAAGCTAGTGGAGCTAGAGGGTTATGAGGAAGGTGAGACAGAGGACCCAGACACACTGGGGCAGTATGCAGTGGAGATGGAGGCACCCTCCGAGACACTTGTACAAATGGCACGATGCATCCTCACTTGCTTGGTAATGACACTTGCTTGTGTAGTGACAGCAGGATGACTTCTGGCTCTCCACCTTATTGGACTCTCGCTACCGGTACAAAAGGGGGGCCTTTTTTACACCCACTGAGAGGAAGGACAAACTGACCTACTATAGAGACATCCTATGTAATCATTTGGCCGATGCCTATCTGCGCCATCGTCCATCCTCTCGCAGGTCTGACCTAGGGGGACCTCTGCGCTCACCTTCCACTGCCATGGCTGCTGGGGAGGGGAGGGGTAGCAGGAGCAGTACCAGCTCCATCAGCAACAGCCTGAGTCTACAGTCGCTGATGAGTAGCTTTCTACACCCACATAGGGAAGCAACTCATCAGCAGCAGGTAGACCTGGAGCAGGACCTGAACCAGCAGGAGGTGGCATACCTTGACATGACCATGCCAACACAACTTGACAGTAATGTGCCATCAGAGTGGGTGTTTAGTGCGGCGGGGGCCATAGTAACCCCAAGGAAAACTCTTCTGTCCATGAAAAATGTGGAGAGACTGACCTTTGTGATGATGAATCAAGCATGGATCAGCCAGGATTTCCACCCACCAATGCCAGATGCATCAGTGTAGATTGATCATGGTGCCACACCAACACTTCACAAATGTGGATAGTGCTAAACATATTTAAGGCGCTGTTCCCCAGTTCCTCCGCATCAGACCACAAGTAAGTATTGAGGATATGCATTAATATAATATTCTTAGGATAAAATATATGAACCCATTTTTTTTTTTTAAATCAAACAAAAGGAAAGGTGTGCAAAAAACACCATGTGCCACCTACACCACCAAGTATTGATGTGATGCAAAGACCTCTAAATGGTGGAAGGGAACAATGTGTGGCCCATTGTAACTGGTATGGGTAAAAACGTCCCCTGTAAGGCCCTACTCTAGCATTATTAATTCCCTTCTTGGCAAGTGTTACTCGCCCGAATAGGGCAGCCCCACAGAGGAACCTCTCCCTGTTTCCCCTTACAAACACTGCCATTTCCCAGATGGAAATAGAGAGTTTCCTGTGTAGAGTAACAATTGCCAAGAAGGGAAGTAAAAGGGCGAGAGTAGGGCCTTACAGGGGAAGTTTTTACCCCCACCTGCTACAATGGAAAAAACGTTGATTGGGCTCCATATATTTTATCTTAAGCATATTATTAAAAGTTAAGTTTTACGTAATGCATATCCTCAATACTTACTTGTGCACACTAACACTTTTACAAAAGAGACCGTTTCTTCTGCCTACCCGCCTCAGCTACTATTCTGATCCAGCCAGCCGCCTGATTCCACACATCTGAAGCCAAATTCTCCTTTTTTTCACCCACCTCCGTCACCAGGTACTGGTATTGCCACCCACTGCACCACTCTGTCACCGGGTCACTTTCAGAACTCCTGATGCTGCTGCCACCTCCAGGCTGTCTCATTCAGCCACCACATGTTCTCCTCATGCTGATGCCAGCTCCAGGCTATCTTGTACTGCCACCATGTGTTCTTCTCATGCTGCTGTCACCTCCAGGCTGTGTCATTCAGCCACTATATGGTCTTTCCATGCTGCTGCCAACTCCAGGCTGTGTCATTCAGCCACTATATGGTCTTTCCATGCTGCTGCCAACTCCAGGCTGTGTCATTCTGCCACTATATGTTCTCCCCATGCTGCCATCACCTCCACACTGTGTCATTCAGCCACTATATGGTGTCCTCATGCTGCCGCCACCTCCACGCTGTGTAATTAAGCCACTATATGGTCTCCTCATGCTGCTGACAACTCCAGGCTATGTCATTCTGCCACTATATGGTCTCCTCATGCTACTGCCAAATCCAGGCTGTGTCACTCAGCCACTATATGGTCCCCTCATGCTGCTGCCAACTTCAGGCTGTAATAAAAAAGCACAAACGGATGCGCTCCGTAGTGTAACACCAAAGGTGAGTTGGTAACACTAAGTGTGAATTGCGCTTACCACATGAAGTTGTACTCTAACCAAGTACAACAATGGAACAGGGCGTATCATCAAAGGGTCTCTGCAGCTTCGCCCCGAATTGACTTCGTCATGTCATTCAGCCACTATATGGTCTCCCTATGTGTTATACAGCAAGGAAAAGTGTTCTGCACCCCCTATTGAGGCTCTCTGTAGGCCAGAAGTACCCATTTTTAATAGTGATTTGCCGCAAATAAATTTGGAACAAAACAAATTTTTATGGAAAATTTGGCGAAGCGGCCAAATCAAATTTTTCAAAAATTCGCTCATCTCTAGTTGCTAGTCTAAAGAATTAATAGAGGGTTGGTGTTCTTAAATAAGCATGAGGAATGAGAGATACATTTGAACTCTCTTTAAAAAAGGAAGGAGAAAAGGGGATAGTAATGGGCGGCATGGTGGCTCAGTGGCTAGCACTGTTGTCTTGCAGTGCTAGTGTAATGTCTGTTTATTTGTATTTTGTATTTCCTGCTCTGGGACCTGTTCAGACATGCAGTTTATGTCTGAACAGTTTCTTGCATTAATTCTCCCTGGTTTGGGAAGAGTTACTGCTCCCAGCCTTTAGCACTGGCAGGATATTTAGGGCCTCTTCAGGTGCTGCCCTCGGCTTGTTATTACACCTGTTACTCTGACCATATTTGAATTATGTTCACTATGTCTGTCTGAGCACATGTATCCTGAGTTTTGACCATGGGTTTTCTGTCTTGTCTGATATCTAGATTTTAGCCTGCTTTGTTTGAGTACTTTAGTTTTCTTGTAATAGATTTTAGTATTCTTGTATTGTTCGTTCTGCATATGCTTTGTGTTTTCTGAGTTTGTATTCACACTGTGCGTTTGTCAGCACTGTTTTGACCTTGTTTGATCTTGGATCTCATAGGATAAAAACATGTTCTGAACCTTGTGCTAATCTGTGTATCTAGAAGTGAGTGAGTCCTGTGCCTGTACCCATGTTTGCTTGTATTTAGGATTTTTCTTTCCTCCTAAGCTAGTATGCTGATCACTCCGTGCAGAGTGCCCGCTGGCTGGGAACTTATTTGGCTTTGGTATTCATGTTCCTTCATGATTGGAGAGGGGTGTCTAGTTTGTTCTTTGTTCTGAGTCCAGTGTGAACAGTGTTTTTGATTTCCTGACCTGTTAGTATGCTATTTTCTGCCTTGTTTGTATTTATATATTTGTCTGTTGGTTACTGTATTTCTGTTATGTTCCCGACATGTTCCCTAACATTGTACAGTTCCGTTTGGTTTGTTGACCTTGATGCCCAGGCACTTTGGCGCAAGGAAGGGACCGGCTCCAAGTTGTCGATTCGTCATTTAGGGTGGATGGGCAAGTATTCAGGGAGAGTGGTCTTAGGGACAGCTTTAAGGCTCACTTCTCCTTGCCCCCTATTTCATGACAGTTGGGGTCCTAGGTTCAAATCCTACCAAGGACAACATCTGCAACAAGTTTGTATGTTGTTTGCATGGGTTTTGTCTAGGTACTCCAAACCCCCCAAACTTCAAATATAGATTGTAAACCCAAAAGGGGGACCAATTTGGATTACGGCATGTTAAGGTGATAAGAGAAAGGTATAAAGAAGTAATGATGAACGGTAAGTGTAAAGCAAAGAACTAGAGGTCATCGGAAGTGATTCTTTATTTTAAGTCAGAGAATAGAAAAAGAAGTCTTTCGAAGAAGGGTTTGTCAACTGATGCTCATGGAGAGTCTTCTGCAGACACAAAAAAATAAAAAAGAGAGGGGATGTGGTATTTGACATGTCCAATGTTGGGTTTAGAATAGTGTTGCTGGTGAATATTCGCAATTCGAATTTTAATTGCGAATATAGCACTATATATTCATAATTATGAATATTTGTTTTTTTGTTTTTTGCATATGCGAAAATGTATGCGCATATGCACATATTTGCAAATATTGAGCCCTCCCTTCTTTAATGGTATAGGGAACTATGACTAGTGCATTAACTCTGTGATTTTTTGCTCAGTGAAACCAATTGGCCCATTGTGGGCTATGGGGATCTCATGGCATGTAAAACAGTAGGATAAGCAGGACTGTCTTGGCAGCACAGTGGAATGGGAGACTACCACTGGTTTGAGTCCTGGGGTGGGACAGAGTGTTACAGTGTTGTGGTTTAACTTAATTTCCTTGAAAAGCTGCTGAGTTGCCCATAGCAACTAATCAGATTGCTTCTTTCATTTATCACAACGCCTCGGCAAAATGAAAGAAGTGATCTGATTGGTTGCTATGGGCAACTCAGCAGCATTTCCTGGAAAAGTTTCTGAGTTGCCCATAGCAACCAGATTGCGTCCTTCATTTTTTAGAGGCCTTTTCAAAAATGAAAGAAGCAATCTGATTGGTTGCTATGGGCAACTCTTCCTCTACACTGGTTTTGATGAATCTCCCCCATAGAGGGAGATTTATCAAAACCTGTCCAGAGGAAAAGTTTCTGAGTTGCTCATAGAAACCAATCAGATCGCTTATTTAATTTTTCAGAGGCCTTTTCAAAAATGAAGGAAGCAATCTGATTGGTTGCTATGGGCAAATCAGAAACTTTTCCTGGACAGGTTTTGATGAATCTCCCTCTATGGGGGAGATTCATCAAAACCAGTGTAGAGGAAGAGTTGTGCAGTTGCCCATAGCAACCAATCAGATTGCTTCTTTCATTTTGGAAAAGGCCTCTGAAAAATGAAATAAGCAATCTGATTGGTTGCTATAGGCAACTCAGTAGCTTTTCCAGGAAAGTAAAGTTTAAGCACAAAACTGTAACACTGTGTCCCACCCAGGGACTTGAACCAGTGGTGGTCTCCCATCCACTGTGCTGCCAAGACAATCCTGCTTATCTTACTTTTTTACATGCTGTGAAATCCCCATAGTCCACAATGGGCCTGTTGGGTTCAGAAAATCACAGAGTTAATGCACTAGTCATAGTTCCCTATACCATTAAAGAAGGGAGGGCTCAATATTCGCGAATATGTGCATATATTTTCACATACGCGCAAAAAAAAAGCCAATATAAGTAATATGCGAATTTCGCGAATATATGATTAATTTTCGTCTATATATTCGCGAAATATCGCAAATTCGAATATGGCCTATGCCGCTCATCACTAGTTTAGAATAATGTTGAAGTCTCTCCAAAAATTAAAAATTAAATATTTTAGAGAAAAAACATTAGTATAGAAATTTGACCAGAGTTGGAGAGATCATTCTCTACCAAGAAGAACCTACACAGATTGGCTTATTATAGTGAATATATACTTAAGAAGACTTGTACTTATGGTTGGGGTATTATGATCACCTATGTCAGGGTTTAAAGGACAGACAATCATGAGGTTAAAATAGCTTCTACAGTACCTCCTGTTTTTTTCTTCCCCTGCATCAACACAGCAGGGTAATAGACTTAAAGGGGTACTCCACCCCTAGATATCCTAACCCCTACCCAAAGTATAGGGGATAAGATGTCTGATAACGGGGGTCCCACCGTTGGGCACCCCTGCGATCTCTCCTGCAGCACCCACTGCCATTTGCTGCATGTAGTGAAATTTTGCTCAGTGCCTGAGGACAGGCGATACAGGGGCTGGCGTATCGTGACCTCATGGCCCTGCCTCCTCTTGATTTCACGGCCCACCATCTCAATGCAACTCTATGGGAGGGGGCGTGGTGGCCATCACGTACACTACCATAGACTTGTATTGAGGGGGTGGGCATGACATCACGAGGGACGGGGCCATGATGTCAAGATACTCCGGCCCCTGTATCACCCATCATCAGGAACATGGCAAAGTTTGCTCCGTGCAGCAGATGACACGGGGTGCTGCAGGGGAGAATGCAGGTGTTTCCAGGGGCGGGATCCCGTTGGTCAGACATCTTATCCCATATCCTTTAGATAGGGGGATAAGATGTCTAGGGGCAGAGTAACCCTTTAATTGGATGTATAGCTTGGAAGAAAGATGAGGCAGAGGGGATATGATGGAAACTTTTTTTATACATAAAGGGAATCAACATTGTAAAGAAGGGGAGCATATGTAAAAGAAGAAAAACTACCACAAGAAGACATAGTTTTATGTGAGAGGAGAAAGGTTTATACAGTAATCTCAGGAATTATTTATTTACTGAAAGAGTAGTGGATGCATGGAATAGCCTTCCTGCAGAAGTGGTTACTACAAATACAGTCAAGGAGTTCAAGCATGTATAGGATAGGCATAAGGCTATCCTTAATATAAGTTAGGGCCAGGGACTATTCATAGTATTCAGAATATTGGGCAGACTAGATGGGCCCAGAGGTTCTCATCTGCCAACACATTTTATGTTTCTATTTATAGATGTATGTCCTTTTTTAGGCTTATAAACTCTGTTATCATGTTTTTCTACCTTTTGTGTTCAGCTGCAACTTGTATGCACTATATCTTTCTTTCAAGAGTGAATTATACAATATATATGTATTTAAAAAAATTAATATATATATATATATATATATATATATATATATACCAACAGATACGCAGCAGCAGCTCCATAAGGTGCAAACAAAGAGTGTCTTTATTCAACGTTAGGCGACGTTTCGGTTTGCTCACCAAACCATTTTCAAGCACCAAATGACAAGTCTGGTGCATATTTGTGGTCACGCAGGACCAGTAATCAATTATTCAATAAGTGAAAAAATACATAATAGAATACATAAACAAAACATAAAGTGCAGAGTGCATCATTATAAGGAATAGGTCAGTATAAAAATGTGCCATGGTATAAATATCGCTTGTGCATTACATATTAAAACATCATATTCCTACTGATTGGTGATTCCGTGCAGCTGTGCATCATAACTGATGGGTGGGGGGATGGATCCATTCATCATTCGTATGTGTATACACTGTATTCCATGCAGACGCGGGGATCAGGCGTTTTCGGTGCTCGGCCGAGCGTACTGGAAATGACATCAAATGTGGAGATCATGTGTTCACCGTTACCAGGCGACGCGTCATTGTGGGGCACTCATGCATCTTTCTCACTTATGAACGTCTGCACCATCTTGAAAGAGGGCAACTATGCTGTGATGGTTTACAGCAATCTCTATGTGTACACAATCTGCACAGGGCGTAACGGCGGTGCGCCAATTGAATGTCGCATCCGCCTAAGCCACACATATCGTCCCGGGTTAGACACCATAGGCAGCTGTCACGGGACGCATAAGGTGCCATGTGTCACAAATTGAGAAGTAAATCCATCATTATTGTGAGCTATAGTGAGACATCTGGTCGGCTATAACATGCATCAAAGGGTATTCTGTGATTATCGTTTCCGGAAACAGTGGAAAAGAATAATGGTATGAGTGGTCCTTCCCATATACCGCTCCATCTGAAATGAATGATAAAATTATATTAATATAATGAAAAAAATAAAAAGAATAAAAAAAAAAACTATAAATAAAAAAATAAAATCATATACATTGACTGAGTCACAGGTTCTTTATGCATTATATATTTCTTGTGTAATTTTAAAATCAGCATTCAAACCATTCAGTTTTAGTGTATTTAATGTGAAAATCCACCACAGCTCTCTCATTTTGAGAACTGCGGTGCGATTCCCTCAGGTTGTCAGGGATCTTTGAGTAGACTTTTTTGTGGAGACGTCTGCTTTTACAATTTTGTTTCTCAAATTTGGAGTTCTTCTGAAAGACATCAGGGGAGGGTTAGCAAATTCGGGGACATTTTTATAACAACTTCCCAATATATGCCAGTGTTTTCTCAAAATGGACGTAATCTTGTTAGAGGCCTCTGAATATGTAGAAACGAAGGCAATTCGCTTCTCCTGTTGATTTCTAGATTTTTTATTCAATAGTGTGGATCTTTTTAGTGGTAATACCTTGTCTTTACTTTCCCTAACCACCCAATCTGGGTAGCCACATTTTTTGAAATCCTGCATCATACTATTTAAAGCTGGTTCTATTTTTTCCTCCGCACTAATGATCCTTCTCGCCCGAACCATCTGACTTAATGGTAAGGAACGGATCATACTGCGGGGATGATGACTATCATAACGAAGTATGGAGTTTGCATCAGTTTTTTTAACAAAAATTTCTCAGGTGAGTCTATTGTTTTCATAATCAATAGAGATTTTGGTATCTAAAAATTGTACCGAGTGTGTTGAAGCTGTCAAAGTGAATTTAATGCCTGGTATCATTTTGTTTAGATCTTCATGAAATTGACCTAATTGGTCCATGGTGCCCAACCAGATGAAGAAGACATCATCTATGTATCTCCACCACTTCAGCACAAGGCCGAAGTGGGGAGATACATAGATGTGCCATTCTTCCATGTTTGTGATGAAAAAATTTGCATAGGTGGGCGCCACGTTTGTCCCCATGGCTGTCCCCACCTGCTGCAAATAAAACTTTCATATACAGAGACTAATGTTAACAGGATAATGAGTGGAATGGGGGGAGACTCGTCTTTCCTCCATGCTCCATCCATTATTGATCTTCAGAGGAGATACGAGACTGAGACCAAACGTTTATTATCTATGGAATTGCATTCAACCACTCTGGGGGAATATTTTAAAACCCAACATATCCCTCGGGGAATGAGAATTCAACCGCATGATAACTCTTTTTTTCAAGATCATGACTATAGACTTAAGTATGAACAGATATCTAACAAGTATTCTTTAGACCTCATTTTATTACATCTGGAATTTTTGCAAAGGGACATTGTGATTTGTAAAACAAAAGTACAAGATCTAGAGATTGCGCTTAAAGGGGTTTTACCTCAGACGGATGTGGACAAGTTTTTGGATAAACAAAATCATTTTTTGTCAAAATTTAAACAGGAGCAAGAAGAAGGGAAGACACAAAAATGGACACGCGATAATAATGATTGTATGAATGGCAGAGTTTACCAATGGGGAGCAGCAAATTCATTTAAAAAAACAACAAAAAATTTAAGGACACATGTTATAATGGGCCGAATATGAATACTGATCAACATGACTCTAACACTGTTACCACCACTGATTTTTTAGGTCCACAGGAACAACACGGAGGAAACCCACCCGGCGAGGAGGCCGGCGACATAGAAAGAGAAGCACGCACCAAGATAGGAAAGACCTCCAAGACTACACCGCAACAGAGGACTGTGACCACAAGAAAGAGAAATTAGTGGTAAATATCTCTTTTGTCATACTTTCCCCTGCACAAGAACAGTTGTTGTCCAAGGGCCTTAATTTTTGCCCTACCACCATGCCTGACTGGTTCCAGCTGGAGCTAGATACACAGCGATTTATTTGACGTTTAAAACTTAAGATATGGTTTTCTGACAGGGATAATCGAGTATCTGATGTTTTGCCTAACACTTCATCATGTTGCTGGTGATTTTGTGCCTAACATAACTTCATCTGCTGTTGACATTTTTTATTCCTTAGTCAGGAATGATATGGCTAAATTGAAACATACTGTTACCAATCTGGTACACCCTAATATGACACACGATCAATTGTTGGCCCTGAATGCGCTGGTCCATGACCACAACTTGCTCATTAAACCCGCCGACAAGGGGGGAGCAGTTGTGGTCATGGATTGGTCTAAGTATATTCAGGAAGCCAACAGACAATTACATGACGGACGCACATATAAACAACTGTCTACTGATCCAAAGTGGGAAATTGGAAGAAGGATTGAGATATTGGTCAAGAACGCATTTGAACTTAAATTGATTGATAAAGCATTAATGGAATATCTAGTCGTCAAGCATCCTGCTATACCTCAATTATATTTACTCCCAAAAATACACAAGACTTTAGTTGACCCTCCAGGAAGACCAATTGTGTCTGGTAGGGAGTCCTTGACCAGCCACATCTCAATCTTTCTTGATGCCGTACTTCGGCCCTATGTGTATGCGGTTAAATCCTACATTAGGGACACGGGTGACTTTTTGACTAAAATCGAACATATTGTGCCTGGATCGTTGGTGTGAATCGTTGGAGGTGAGTGACAGCAACAGCTCCCAGCATGCAACAAGGGCATGCTGGGAGCTGTAGTTATGCAACAGCAGGAGGCAAACCACCACAACTCCCAGCATGCCTTTATGGGCATGCTGGGACTTGTAGTTTTGCAACAGCTGAAGGCACATTCTTTCTATGGAAAAGTGTACCTTCAGCTGTTGTGTAACTACAACTCCCAGCATGCACAATCAGCTAAAGTGCATGCTGGGAGTTGTAGTGGTGCATCTGGTGGTTGCATAACTACAACTCCCAGCATGCCCATTGGCTGTCGGTGACTGCTGAGAGTTGTAGTTTTGCAACAGCTGAAGGCACACTGAGTTAAGTAGTAAACCAGTGTGTCTCCAGCTGTTGCATAACTACAATCCCCAGCATCCCCAGCCAATGTAGTATGCCTACGGCTGTTGCATAACTACAAGACCCAGCATGCCCTTCCGCTGTCCGTACATGCTGGGGGTTGTAGCTTTTGCAACAGCTGAAGGCTCACTGGTTGCAAAACACTGAGTTTGTTACCAAACTTGGTGTTTCACAACCTGTGTGTCTCTAGCTGTTGCAAAACTACAACTCCCAGCATGCACTGATAGACCGTACATGCTGGGAGTTGTAGTTTTGCACCAGCTGGATGTTTCCCCCCCCCCCCCCAATGTGAACGTACAGGGTACACTCACATGGGCGGAGGATTACAGTAAGTATCCAGCTGCAAGTTTGAGCTGCGGCAAATTTTCTGCTGCAGCTCAAGCTGCCAGCGAGAAACTACTGTGAACCCCCGCCCGTGCCACTGACTGTCTAGGCATGCTGGGAGTTTTACAACAGCTGGAGGCCCCCTGTTTGGGAATCACTGGCGTAGAATTCCCCTATGTCCACCCCTATGCAATCCCTAATTTAGGCCTCAAATGCGCATGGCGCTCTCACTTTGGAGCCCTGTCGTATTTCAAGGCAACAGTTTAGGGCCACATATGGGGTATCGCCGTACTCGGGAGAAATTGGGCTTCAAATTTTGGAGGGTGACTCCTTCTCTTCTGAGACCTGTAGTGCGCCAGCAGAGCACTTTTCACCCCCATATGGGGTGTTTTCTGAATCGGGAGAAATTGGGCTTCAAATTTTGGGGGGTGTTTTCTGCTATTACCCTTTTTTTAAATGTAAAAATTTTGGGAAACCAAGCATTTTAGGTAAAAAAAAAATGTTTTTTTCACATATGCAAAAGTCGTGAAACACCTGTAGGGTATTAAGGTTCACATTACCCATTGTTACATTCCCCGAGGGGTCTAGTTTCCAAAATGGTATGCCATGTGTTTTTTTGGGCTGTTCTGGCACCATAGTGGCTTCCTAAATGCGGCATGCCCCCAGAGCAAAATTTGCTTTCAAAAAGCCAAATGTGACTCCTTCTCTTATGAGACCTGTAGTGCGCCAGTAGAGCACTTTTCACCCCCATATGGGGTGTTTTCTGAATCGGGAGAAATTGGGCTTCAAATTTTGGGGGGTATTTTCTGCTATTACCCTTTTTAAAAATGTAAAAATTTTGGGAAACCAAGCATATTAGGTAAAAAAATAAAAAAAAATTTAACATATGCAAAAGTCGTGAAACACCTGTGGGGTATTAAGGTTCACTTTACCCTTTGTTACGTTTCCTGAGGGGTCTAGTTTCCAAAATAGTATGCCATGTGTTTTTTTTTTTTTTGCTGTCCTGGCACCATAGGGGCTTCCTAAAGGTGACATGCCCCCCAAAAACCATTTGTCGCTCCTTCCCTTCTGAGCCCTCTACTGCGCCCGCTGAAGAATTAACATAGACATATGAGGTATTTCCTTACTCGAGAGAAATTAAGTTTCAAATAAAAGTAAAAATTTTCTCCTTTTACCCCTTGCAAAAATAAAAAAATTGGGTCTACAAGAACATGGGAGTGTAAAAAATGAAGATTTTGAATTTTCTCCTTCACTTTGCTGCTATTCCTGTGAAACACCTAAAGGGTTAATACACTTACTGAATGTCATTTTGAATACTTTGGGGGGTGTAGTTTTTATAATGGGGTCTTTTATGGGGTATTTCTAATATGAAGACCCTTTAAATCCACTTCAAACCTGAACTGGTCCATGAAAAATAGCGAGTTTGAAAATTTTGTGAAAAATTTCAAAATTGCTGCTGAACTTTGAAGCCCTCTGGTGTCTTCCAAAAGTAAAAACTTTTATGTATATATTGTATATGTGAACCCAAAAAAAATTATTTTGAATATCCATTTTCCTTACAAGCAGAGAGCTTCAAAGTTAGAAAAATGCTAAATTTTCATTTTTTTCATCAAAATTGGGGATTTTTCACCAAGAAAGGATGCAAGTTACCATAAAATTTTACCACTAAGTTAAAGTAGAATATGTCATGAAAAAACAATCTCGGAATCAGAATGATAACTAAAAGCATTCCAGAGTTATAAATGTTTGACAGTGGTCAGAATTGCAAAAAATGCTCCGGTCCTTAAGGTGAAAAAGGGCTCGGTCCTTAAGGGGTTAAGGCCAAAATGGGCTGAGTCATTAAGGGGTTAAATACACTAAAACCGAATGGTTTAAATGTTGATATTAAAATTACACAAGAAATATATAAAGAACCAGTGACTCAGTCAATGTATATGATTTTATTTTTTTAATTTTTTAATTCTTAGTTTTTTTTGGAAAAATTCTTTTTATTTTTTCATTATATTAATATAATTTTATCATTCATTTCAGATGGAGCGGTATATGGGAAGGACCACTCATACCATTATTATTTATCACTGTTAATGGAAACGATAATCACAGAATACCCTTTGATGCATGTTATAGCCGACCAGATGTCTCACTATAGCTCACAATAATGATGGATTTACTTCTCAATTTGTGACACATGGCACCTTATGCGTCCCGTGACAGTTGCTTATGGTGACTAACCCGGGACGATATGTGTGGCTTAGGCGGGTCCGACATTCAATTGTCGCACCGCCGTTACGCCCTGTGCAGATTGTGTACACATAGAGATTGCTGTAAACCATCACAACATAGTTGCCCTCTTGCAAGATGGTGCAGACGTTCATAAGTGAGAAAGATGCATGCGTGCCCCACAATGACGCGTCGCCTGGTAACGGTGAACACATGATCTCCACATTTGATGTCATTTCCGGTACGCTCGGCCGAGCACCGGAAAGGCCTGATCCCGGCGTCTGCATGGAATACAGTGTATACACATACGAATGGTGAGTGGATCCATCCCCCCGCCCATCAGTTATGATACGCAACTGCACGGAATCACCAATCAGTAGGAATATGATGTTTTAATATGTAATGCACAAGCGATATTTATACCATGGCACATTTTTATACTGACATATTCCTTATAATGATGCACTCTGCACTTTATGTTTTGTTTATGTATTCTATTATGTATTTTTTCACTTATTGAATAATTGATTACTGGTCCTGCGTGACCACAAATATGCACCAGACTTGTCATTTGTTGCTTGAAAATGGTTTGGTGAGCAAACCGAAACGTCGCCTCACGTTGAATAAAGACACTCTTTGTTTGCACCTTATGGAGCTGCTTCTGGGTATCTGTTGTTATTAAAGTGGACCCCTGGACCTGGGCTCTAGCTGACGGCACCCGTGCTTCTTTTCTGGGATGTGCGGCTCTCCTTTCGTTATATATATATATATATATATATATATATATATATATATATTTATTTAACCAATATAACCAAGTCTGCTCAAAGAGTGTAGTTTAAAATCATCAAGTGTATCCACAAGGATGCTCTCCTGAGGTCACCCTCTCCCACATGTATTCTGGGCAGGAGCAATGTAAAGTCATGCCATGCTTCACTGGATGCTCTTGGACCCATGTGTCTTATTTGCTCATCCTTTCCAATCTAGATGTTATTAGAGCTGTTGGCTTCTGATAAATCTAAAACCGAGACAACAAATTATTTGGATATATGTCGGAAACTTAAAAAGGATTATACCCCCATCAACCTATAAGAACCCGACTACAGAGAGCCAACTTTCCTGAAGAAATGTAGAAAGAACATTTATGAAGCCCTTCACATAACACCTCCTTATTTCTTTTACGATGGAAGTCTTATTTCTTTCTCAATCGATCAGAGAGTACACACTGTAAGGACAGAAGTACAGGAGACCTGAACTTATTTTCAATTCTAAAGGGGAGATTTATCAAAACCTGTCCATAGGAAAAGTTGCTGAGTCCCATAGCAACCAATCAGATCTCTTCTTTCATTTTTCAGAGCCCTTGTTAAAAATGAAAGAAGCGATCTGATTGGTTGCTATGGGCAACTCAGTAACTTTCCCTTTGCACAGGTTTTGATAAATCTCCCCCTAAGGGTGCGTTCACACTGAGGAATTCAAGAGGAGTTCACAAGGAATAATTTCGGTCAGGAAATTGTTGCCTTCTCCATCAAGCGGAATTCAAGTGGAATTTGAGCAGAATTCAAGCGCAATTTCCATGCGGAAATGAAGAGGAATGAAGGAGGAGGCTATTTAATCCACTTTTCTGAATTCCGCTTGAAAACAATGTCAAGCTGAATTTTTTTTAACCATTGACTTCTATTGGATTCTGCTTGCGGATTCCGCTTGAAAAATTAACATGTTCTTTCTTCAAGCAGAAAGGAATTCAGCGTCGGAATTCTGCTAGCAGAATTTCCGCACTGTGAACAGGACAGCAGAAATAACATTAAAGTCAATGGGCAGAGATGATGTGCATTAATTTGGAGAGGAGAATTCAAGAGGAATTACTCAAGTAAATTCCTCTTGAATTACTCAGTGTGAACGCATATATTTTGCATTTACTGTACGGAATAGTAATTTGATACGAAGTTATGAAGACTCGTATTTAGGGTAGGGTCATTGAAGTCAATGGGTAGGAAAATCAGCTGCAGAAAATGTGCAGCAAAATATGGCACCTGTGACCCTACCCTTAAAGTGTAATTTAAATAAAAATGCAAAGACATAACAATATCTGTTTAGACCAGTGAAAGAGAGAGAAAAGGGTACAGTATGTCATACAAGAGAGCACACACGGCAATAATAAGTGCAATATAACCTATAACTTTATTAAGTATAACAAAAAACAAACAATAGCACATTAAAACAATTCAAAGATTTAAACTAGTACATGGGAGGTGGAATCAGTATTTTCTGTCAGCAAGGTCTAGGCCCTTACAATGGCTACTGTAACCTGCTTAAAAGTGTAAAAAGGTAAAAAATAAAGGACACTAGCCTTTTGTAATAAAATACACTTATTATCAAAATTAATAAGTGCAAAGTTGTATAGGTAATCAATAAATAAAGTTTATGAAAATCAGAGGCTAAATAGAAAAAAATATAATCCACAATGTAGTGGGATTTAAAGCGGTTATCCAGGAATAGAAAAACAAAGCTACTTTCTTTAAAAAAAAAAAAAAATGCTTCCCATCTGTCTCCAGGTTGGTTGTGGTTCTGCAGCTCAGTTCCATTGTTAAACCACACACCCCCTTGAGGCAGACAGGCAGCTGTTTTTGAAAGAAATTAGCTGTGTTTTTCTATCTCTGGATAATCCCTTTAATACATAGAAGGAAAAATAGCAGAGGGACGCTCTTGGTGCCGTTAAAGATCAAGTGTAAACTACGGCTATACTGTGCTCCCTTTATGTGTTGTGCTATGTGCAACTTCATGTATCAAACTTAGATCCCGAGCGCTACCTGTATCCTGCTGTCATCTTCAGGCTGGGAGATGCAGTGAAGAAGATTTTGCAGATGAATGGAGCAGCTTACCATGTGGTGCATAATTAGACAAGAAAAATTAAAAAAAGGGTAGTGGGAGGCATAGTCCAAGACCACCAAACTCGCCACATGTATCACCACAGTGTGTAGCTTCCTCAGGGGCAGGGCTGTATTTACCATTAGGTACTTGTGGGCCTGTGCCTAGGGCAGCAGTGTTGAGAGGGGCAGCACTTTAGTGAAAAAAATATAAATACTTCTGATGCAGCCATGCTGTGGCATGGAGTGATAAATTATTTAATCCACATTGGTCAGAACTATTGTGTATTTGAGATTTATTTCACTACTTCCTGTACATAGCAGGTGAGATCTGCAGTGAAACTGCAACAAATCTGCATGGAACACATGTTTTTTGCCAAGTTCTTGTTACAGATCTGCATGAAAAAATTCCAGCATAGCTGGAATAACCCTAATGGGGAGAATTCAGTCTGACTGCCTAGTACATACGTGCATACGAGCTGTAAATACGGCCCTGTTCAGTGGTAAAAATTCAGATCAACAAAATCAGATCATATGTGTGCTGGTTTATTCATTTTTTATGTTTTTAAAGTTTTATTGTTTTTTTATGTGGAATTTTTGCCATGCTCAACCCCTCAAGGACTGAGCCTTTTTAACCTTAAGGACTGACCCTTTTTTTGCAATTCTGAGCACTGTCACTTTATGAAATAATAACTCTGGGATGCTTTTACCGTTTATTCTGATTCTGAGATTGTTTTTTCATGACATATTCTACTTTAACATACTGGTAAATCTTCGTTGTTACCTGCATCCCTTCTTGGGGAAAAATCCAAAATGTCATGAAAATTTAGCATTTTTCTAACTTTGAAGCTCCCTGCTTGTAAGGAAAAAGGAAATTCCAAATAAATTATATATTGATTCACATATACAATATGTCTACTTTATGTTTGCATCATATAGTTAACATGTTTTTACTTTTGGAAAACATCAGAGGGCTTCAAAGTTCAGCAGCAATTTTCCAATTTTTCACAAAATGTTCAAAATCTGAATTTTTCAGGGACCAGTTCAGTTTTGAAGTGGATTTGAGGGGTTTTCATGTTAGAAATAACCCATAAATTACCCATTTATAAAAACTGCACCCCTCAAAGTATTCAAAATGACATTCAAAAAGTTTGTTAACCCTTTAGGTGTTTCACAGGAATAGCAGCAAAGTGAAGGAGAAAATTCAAAATCTTCATTTTTTACACTTGCATGCTCTTGTAGACCTTTTTTTGGAATTGCTACAAGGGGAGAGAAATCCCCCCAAAATTTGTAACCCAATTTCTCTTGAGTAAGGAAATTCCTCATATGTGGATGTAAAAATTTCTGTGGGCTCAGAAGGGCTCAGAAGGGAAGGAGCGACAATGGGATTTTGGAGAGTGAATTTTGCTGAAAAGGTTTTTGGGGAGCATGTCACATTTAGGAACCCCTATGGTGCCAGAACAGCAAAAAAAAAAAAAAATAAACATGGCATACTATTTTGGAAACTACACCCCTCAAGGAATGTAAAAAGGAGTACAGTAAGCCTTAACACCCCACAGGTGTTCCATGACATTTCGTTAAATTCGGATGTGTAAATGAAAAATAAAATTTTTCACTAAAATACTGTCCCCCCAAAAATTTCATATTTTTACAAGAGGTAATAGGAGAAAATGCCCCCCCCCCCAAATGTGTAACCCCATTTCTTCTGAGTATGGAAATACCCCATGTGTGGACGTCAATTGCACTGCGGGAGAACTACAATGCACAGAAGAGTAGGAGCCACATTTGGCTTTTGGAAAGCAAATTTTGCTGAAATGATTTTTGGGGGCATGTAACATTTAGAAAGCCCCTATGGTGCCAAACCAGCAAAAAACAAACAAACAAACACATGACATACTATTTTGGAAACTATACCCCTTAAGGAACATAACAAAGGGTACAGTGAGCCTTAACACCCCACAGGTGTTTGACGACTTTTCGTTAAAATCGGATGTGTAAATTGAAAAAAACATTTTTTTTCACTAAAATGCAGTTTTTTCCCAAAATTTTACATTTTTACAAGGGGTAGTAGGATAAGATGCCCCACACTATTTGTGACCCCATTTCTTCTGAGTATGGAAATACCCCATGTGTGGACGTCAAGTGCTCTGCTGCTGCGCTACAATGCTCAGAAGAGAAGGAGCACCATTGGGCTTTTGGAGAGAGAATTTGTTTGGAATGGAAGTCGGGGGCCATGAGCATTTACAAAGCCCCCACTGTGCCAGAACATGTGACCCCATTTTGGAAACTACACTAAGGGGTGAAGTGAGCATTTACACCCCACTGGCATTTGACAGATCTTTGGAAAAGTGGGCTGTGCAAATGAAAAATAAAATTTTTCATTTTCATGGACCAGTGTTCCAAAAATTTGTCAGACACCTGTGGGCTGCAAATGCTCACTGTACCCCTTATTACATTTTGTGAAGGGCATAGTTTCCAAATTGGGGTCACATGTGGGGGGTTCCATTGTTCTGGCACTATGGGGGCTTTGTAAACACACATGGCCTTCAATTCCGGACAAATTTTCTATCCAAAAGGCCAATGGCACTCCTTCTCTTCTGAGCATTGTTGTTTACCTGCAGAGCAGTTTACATCCACATATGGGGTATGTTCTTACTCAGAAGAAATGGAAATACAAATTTTGGGGGGCTTTTTTTCCTATTTTCCCTTGTGAAAATGAAAAATTAAGGTTAACACCAGCATTTTAGTTAAAATATTTTCTTTTTTCATTTTCCCATCCAACTTTAACGAAAATTTGTCAATCACCTGTGGGTTGTTAAGGCTCACTATAGCCCTAGTTCCGTGAGGGGTGTAGTTTCCAAAATGGGGTCACACGTGGGTATTTTTTTTTTTTGCGTTTATGTCAGAACCCCTGTAAAATCAGCCACCCCTGTGCAAATCACCAATTTAGGCCTCAAATGTACATGTTGTGCGTCCGCAGAGCATTTAATGCCCGGGTATTTCCGTTACAAATTTTGGGGTTCTTTTTTGCCTTTTACCTCTTATGAAAATAAAAAGTATGGGGTAACACCAGCTTGTTAATGTAATTTTTTTTTTTTTTACACTAACAGGCTGGTGTAGACCCCAACTTTTCCTTTTCATAAGGGGTAAAAAGAGAAAAAGCCCCCCAAAATTTGTAACGCAATTGCTCCCGAGTACGGAAATACCCCATATGTGGCCCTAAACTGTTTTCTTGAAATACAACAGGGCTCCGAAGTGAGAGAGCACCATGCTCATTTGAGGACTACATTAGGGATTGCATAGGGGTGGACATAGGGGTATTCTACGCCAGTGATTCCCAACAGGGTGCCTCCAGCTGTTGCTAGACTTCCAGCATGCCTGGACAGTCAGTGGCTGTACGGAAATATTGGGAGTTGTTGTTTTGCAACAGCTGGAGGCTCCGTTTTGGAAACACTGCCGTACAACAATTTTTTCATTTTTATTGGGGGGGACAGTTTGAGGGGGTGTATATGTAGTGTTTTACCCTTTATTATGTGTTAGTGTAGTGTAGTGTTTTTAGGGTACATTCATACGGGCGGGTTTAGGGTGAGTTTCACGCTAGAAGTTTGAACTGTGGCAGAAAATTTGCCACAGCTCAAACTTGAAGTAGGAAACTCACTGTAAACCTGCCCATGTGAATGTACCCTGTACATTCACATGGGGGAAGCACACTGGTTGGAAAACCTTCAGTTAGGTTCTGTTACCTAACTCAGTATTTTCCAACCAGTGTGCCTCTAGCTGTTGCAAAAGTGCAACTCCCAGCATGTACTGATCGCCGAAGGGCATGCTGGGAGATGTAGTTATACAATAGCTGGAGATACGCAACTACAACTCCCAGCATGGGGAGACAGCCGTGTTCGTGCATGCTAGGAGTTGTAGTTTTAAAAGATTAAGAGGGCCACGGTTTAGAAACCACCGCACAGTGGTCTCCAAACTGTAGCCCTCCAGATGTTGCAAAACTACAAATCCCAGCATGCTCAGACAGCAAACTGTATATTCATCATATATTTGAGAAATTCGCATATTCGTTATATATTTTTTTTTTTCTATGCGCATTTGTGAAAATGTATGCGCATATGCGAAAATTCATACGGATATGTGAATATTTGCGAATATTAAGTCTTCCCTTTAATGTCATAGGCTCTGCAGTACAGTGGATGGGAGACCCTGTGGTGGTTCGAGTCCTGGGGTGGGACGGAGTGTTACAGTGTTGTGGTTAAACTTTACTTTCCTGGAAAAGCAGCTGAGTTGCCCATAGCAACCAATCAGATCGTTTCTTTCATTTTTAACATGGCTTCTGCAAAATTAAAGAAGCAATCTGATTGGTTGTTATGGGCAACTCAGTAGCTTTTCCAGGAAAAGCTGCTGAGTTGCCAATAGCAACCAATCAGCAGTTTTCCAGGAAAACGTTAACTTCCAGCCCCCGGTCTGCTATTTGTCGTTGTTTGAACGACCAATGGCAGGGATGGGAGGAATGGCACCCCTGTCACCTCACTCATATCCCTTCAGGGGGATTGGGGGTGTCTTGGCACCAGCGATCCCCCTTATTTTCTGGGTCACCAAAGACCCATTTGACCCGGAATCACCGCAGATCACCAGTCTGAATTGACCGGCGATTTGCGGTGATCGCCAACATGGGGGGGGTCTCATATGCATGGGGGGGGGGGGGGGTCTCATATGCACGGGATGCCTGCTGATAGATATCAGCAGTCATCCCTGTCCGGTCCCCGACCGGCTAGGGGCGGGGACCCCAATTCCCACGGGCGTACCCATACGCTCCCAGTCCTTAATTACTCTAAAATGGGGGCGTATGTATACACTTAGCGTCCTTAAGGGGTTAAAGGGATAAAAGGGGTTAAAGGGATACGCCGGTGACATTTTTTTTTTTTTTTTTCAAATCAACTGGTGCCAGAAAGGTAAATTGCTTCTGTTAAAAAATCTTAATCCCTCCAGTACTTATTAGCTGCTCTATACTACAGAGGAACTTGGTCCACAGTGCTCTCTGCTGACCACTCTTTCTGTGTCAGAAACTGTTCGGAGCAGGAGAGGTTTGCTATGGGGATTTATTCCTGACTAGTGTTGGGCGCAAATATTCACATTTCAAATTTTTATGGCGAATATTGCAAATTCGCGAATTTGCTAATATTGCGAATATATTTGCTATATATTCAAAATTGCAAATAATCGTTTTTACCACATATGCACATATATGCATATGAGAATATTTGCATATGCGCATATTTGCATATGAGAATATTCGCATGTGCGAATATTCGCATATGTGAAAATTCGCATATTCCTTCTTTCCACTTATGGGCCAATTAGAATGATGCAAATACACTTGTCAGAGGTTATCAACAACATCCCTAGCAACCAATAGTAAAGTTGCCCACCCCCTCACTGTTTTCTTCCTCGAATATGTGAATATGCACATATGTGAATATTGTGCACATATGCGCATATATAGATGAATAGTCATCTATATATTAGCGAAATATTGCAAATTTGAATATGGGAAGGCCGCTCATCACTATTCCTGACATGGACAGAGGTGTCAGCAGAGAGCACTGCGGTCAGACTGAAAAGAACTACACAACTTCCTCTGGAAAATACAGCAGCTGATAAGTACTGGAAGGATTAATAGAAGTAATTTACAAATCTCTTTAACTTTCTGGAGCCAGATAATATGGAGCCATAAGGACTTGCTATGTTTTGGCGTACAGTTTCTGTGCCATATTGTGAAAGAAATGTTGCCATAGATTTAGTTATGTTTTTGTTATTATATAAACGAGGTTATTTCTTTTTGACAATGCTGTAACCTTCAACAAAGTGATTGAGTATCATGATATGTACATGGATCCCAGTGGGTCCATTTTACATATGCATATCTGCCCAGAGTGGCACTTTAAGTAAACTTTAGTTTTTGTATAAATTACAAAACGTATCCATTGCTTAATACGTATATTGCATAAAAATTTGAACTCATTTTACCTTCTTTGAGAAAAAAATACTTTTTCTCTTTTTGTAACTATTACATTTAGAACAAAATAGGAATTATTCACTGCCATCAGATATCTTGATAGAAAGGCCTAGGTTTCCTGCAAATTGAAGTAAATACTGGATTGTGTTATAGGAACGACATAGAGAAAGGATGTCATGTTACCTCTTTCCCCACCAGTTATACTTTAACTGTGATATAATCTCACTTTTGAATTGCAAAGCTTGAACAGTCCTTTGGAAACTGTCAAACGTGTTTGGTTATAGTTAACATCTGCTCCATATAAATGCTGCAATACTTCTTCCACTACAGTAATAATCATTTGTCTTTGCTTTTTTATGGATACTGTGTGTAACACATATACCTAGTTATTTCACCACCATAAATCCAGAGCTTTTCCTTTATAGTTTTGTGTAAATTGCTCTTGTAAGGTGATTGTCAGTGTCTTTCCCTTTAATAGTTGGGGAGATTGGAGTTAAAGGGGTTATCCAGGAAAAAACTTTTTTACATATATCAACTGGCTCCAGAAAGTTAAACAGATCTTTAAATTACTTCTTTAAAAAAAATCTTAAACCTTTCAGTACTTATGAGCTGCTGAAGTTGAGTTGCTCTTTTCTGTCTAAGTGCTCTCTGATGACACCTGTCTCGGGAACTGTCCAGAGTAGAAGCAAATCCCCATAGCAAACCTCTTCCACTCTGTGCAGTTCCCGAGACAAGCAGAGATGTCAGCAGAGAGCACTGTTGCCAGACAGAAAAGAACAACTCAACTTCAACAGCTGATAATTATTGGAAGGATTAAGATTTTTTAATAGAAGTAGTTTACAAATCTGTTTAACTTTCTGGAGCCAGTTGATATGTAAAAATTTTTTTTTTTTTCCTGGAATACCCCTTTAATGTTACTGTGAACACCCTGACAATTTCTGCTTTACTCACTTGTTCTCCATTGTGATAATATTGAAATAATAATAACTATAATAATAAAAATGTCATAAACATATTGCTCTGCTTATGATGTTTGATTATAAGAGAGAAGCAGAAATATAAAGTTAAAAAGAAAAAAAACTTTAATTATTAAAGAAGTAGTCCCGTGAAGGAAAATATATCCCGTATCCAAAGGATAGTGAATAAGTGTCTAATCACATGGATTCTGACCACTGGGACCCCCTGCAATCTTTTCTATGGTGCATGGTGTGCTCTGGTATCTTCAATAAAGATGTATGGAGGGACATGTCAACCCATACTCCATGCACAAAGAGAACCGGAGCACCGTACAGAAGATCATAGGGCTCCCAGTGATCTCACATTTTAATAGCCATATCTCTTTTCCCATTTACTGACCCTTATAAGGTCTTGATTTCTGCAGGACCAATTATATTTGTAATGGCATCCATCCATTTTTCTATAAAATATTCAGCTAAATATTTTTTAATTTTCTGTATGGAGTGTATGAAGACTTTTGTTTTGCACCATTATCTGTTGTTTTTGTCAGAACTTTTTATTCTATTTATTTTAGGGGTGTGATGTGATTAAAAAAAAAAAACACTGTCTGTCAAGTAAAGTTTTTTTTTCTCTTTCATTTACACCATATTTTATTCATTCAGACAAATTCACACTCAGTGATACTAATATACTAATGCAAAATGTTTTAATATGTTCAAATTTACAAACAGGCTTTACCAATAATAGAGACCTGGCAACCACTGAAGCCTATGTAAGGCCTCTGGCTGCCATGGCAACTGGTCAGCTCCCCACAATGGCTTCATGGATGGGTGACCCGGACAGTGATGGAATGCACAACCAATGATGAATAGAACAGCCATGTAGCTGTCAACTTTAACAGAGGCATCAAAAAAGGGTTATTAGCTGCAAGTGGTGATTGCCACATGACAGTCCATGGCTACTGGAATCAGCTGGAGCCACTGGTATAGAGCGGGATGACAACTATTTCCCCCGCGATACAGATCAGCCACAATGCTATCTATATAAGGGAGGTTGCACAGGTGCAAAATATTGATGAACAACCACTCACATGTCTACTATTCATGAGGGGGTAGCTGCTATACTAAGCAGCTACCCTCTTCATGAATAGAAGGTGTGTGAGTGGTTGTTCATCAGTTGTTTGCACCTGTGTGACTTTCCTCATATAGCATTTTGGCTGATCAGGCATCAGGATCTTACCCAATACGCTCTTATTTGCGTTCTAATCTAAAAAAAAAAAAAAAAAAGAATATACCATTTGGAAAAATGAAGAGAGTTAGACGAAACTTCTCCTCTAATCCAGAATGTAGAAAACAGTAAAGTATCCTAGAAGATCGATTTAAACAAAAAGGGTATCCCAAACCTCTAATAGATGGAGCAAGAGAAAAAAAATTAGATATTAATTAAGAATGAATGTTTGGATAAATATCAATGGAGGAAAAAGGACAATAACACTGAGGTTTTTGACCTATCATTTTTGACTAGGTACAATACCTCACATTATGCGCTTAAGAAAACCCTTAAAGGGGTACTCCGGTGGAAAACATTTTTTTTAACCCAACTGGTTCCAGAAAGTGAAACAGATTTGTAAATGACTTCTATTAAAAAATCTTTACCCTTCCAGTACTTTTTAGCAGCTGTATGCTACAGAGGAAATTCTTTTTTTTTTCTTTTTTGTCTTTTCCACAGTGCTCTCTGCTGACACCTCTGTCCGTGTCAGGAACAGTCCAGAGCAGCATAGGTTTGCAATGGAGATTTTCTCCTGCACTGGGCATCAGGTGTCAGCAGAGAAAACTGTGGACAAGACAAAAAATTTCAAAAAGAAAATAATTTCCTCTGTAGCATACAGCTACTAAAAAGTACTTGAAGGCTAAAGATTTTTTAATAGAAGTCATTTACAGATCTGAGAAAATTATATAGGTATGTGCAGCTCACAACTAATACGCACCGAGGTCAAACTGGGCAAGCAACTATACCTTAATTGCTAGAAAAGGGAAAACCAAAAAATATACAATGTAGCCCGGACCTTCTATGTGAGTGAATGAAAATGGATATACGTGGATCGTGCTTCAATAATAATCAATATTTATTATAAAATATAAATAAGATTCGGCACTTCTCACAGGGCCCTTGTGAGAAGAACATACATATAAAAAGGCAACCTAACAATGTATTTAGGCATATAGTAATTAAAACTATAATCCTGGCATAGGATAATAAAATAACAAAGTAAGATCTGTACCAAACAAATATGTTAAAGAGTTGCTCTTCTGAGTATTTAGGGTAGATATGTCCCTTTTAGATACAGTAGCAAACAGTCTGTAATATTAGAAATTGTTACCGGTCTGTAAATGGTAACTCAGGCGATGGGTGTTATTACCGCAATGGCTGAGTGTCCGTGGTGTGCACAATCCTCTGTGCGGCACTTCCAATCGTGAGCCTGGTCCAGTAGTATGTGAGAGTGGTGGCAGTCGCTGACGGCTGAGGCGCTGGCAGGCGCCGAAGATCGCAATGATGTCCGGGGACTGCTGGCGCTGGCGTGCGCTGGAGTTGGTATTCCTCACCGTTTTGCTGCTTGGTGAACAGGACCATGTACTGGAGGGCTGGAAGTTCGCCTCGTGTTGTCGGCGTCTGACGTCAGCTGTAGTCAGATCCGGGATGGCTACACCAGGATGGTTGCACCGGAATGGATCTATGACTACTGAGGAAAGGGTTATATTATACAACCCTGAAACGCGTCTAGTCGTTTATCTACTGGCATAGTATTACCCTCGAAGAACTGTGCCCAAACCTCATGGCCAGTTATCTTTTATGAACTGTACCATTATCTTTTATGAACTGTACCATTATTAGCGCTCTTACTCTGCTACCCGCCCGGTCCAGCAGTTTAGATCCATTCCGCTGCAACCTTCCTGGTGTAGCCATCCCGGCTCTGACTACAGCTGACGTCAGACGCCAACAACACGAGGCGAACTTCCAGCCCTCCAGTACATGGTCCTGTTCACCAAGCAGCAAAACGGTGAGGAATACCAACTCCAGCGCACGCCAGCGCCAGCAGTCCCCGGACATCATTGTGATCTTCGGCGCCTGCCAGCGCCTCAGCCGTCAGCGACTGCCACCACGCTCAGATACTACTGGACCAGGCTCACGATTGGAAGCGCCGCACAGAGGATTGTGCACACCACGGACACTCAGCCATTGCGGGAACAACACCCATCGCCTGAGTTACCATTTACAGACCGGTAACAATTTCTAATATTACAGACTGTTTGCTACTGTATCTAAAAGGGACATATCTACCCTAAATACTCAGAAGAGCAACTCTTTAACATATTTGTTTGGTACAGATCTTACTTTGTTATTTTATTATCCTATGCCAGGATTATAGTTTTAATTACTATATGCCTAAATACATTGTTAGGTTGCCTTTTTATATGTATGTTCTTCTCACAAGGGCCCTGTGAGAAATGCTGAATCTTATTTATATTTTATAATAAATATTGATTATTATTGAAGCACGATCCACGTATATCCATTTTCATTCACTCACCTAGAAGGTCCGGGCTACATTGTATATTTTTTGGTTTTCATTTACAAATCTGTTTAACCTTCTGGCACCAGTTGATTTAAAAAAATGTTTTCCACCGGAGTACCCCTTTGAGGATCATTGCAACCTGGTAACAGGGGACCCTTTTTGGGGAAAAGTGGCCCCAAAATGTCCAAAATGGGTTTTCAGAAAGACTAAAACATTGAAAAACATTGTAGCCCCTTCTGTACCACGACAAGGGGGGAGGAAAGTAAATAGTGAACAAAAATCTGTTAAGGGTGTTTATAAATGTATAAATAGATGTAAATGTTGTTCAGAGATCTATAATAAGAGAACCCACATAGAAATTCCAGAAGATCCTAAGCCATTTAATATCAATGAATATTTGAATTGTGGCAGTCGTTTTGTCATTTATATGATTGAGTGCCCATGCGGTCTCCGCTATGTAGGGAGGACGATAAATTGTTTACGTGAATGCATTAATAAACATAGGTCCAATATCAACAAGGGATCTTTATTAAATAGTGTTTCACATCATTTTAACAGCCACCATAACAACAACCCCTCCCTTATGAAGGTTACTCCATTAGAATCAGTGCATGACCATCATTTTCAATTGTTATGTAATAAAGAAATGTTTTGTATTTTTAGATTAAACACATTGTTTCCCCATGGTTTAAATGAAATGTTGGAACAAATATATTATTTAAGTTTCACTTAAGATATATAAAAAAATATTTTTTTAGAATTTTTATGTATTTTTTATATATATTTATTTATATTTATTTATGATTAATCACCCCATATTTTAATCATAATTATTTTATGTAATATAATTATTTTAACATTTATTGTTATTTAAGTATATTGTGACACTCACGGTAGTAATGTATCCGCTGTACCTGTGTGGAAGATGACGTGGGCCGTACCAGGGAGCAGAGTCTAAGGTGTCGCTGGTTTTCACCAGAGCCCGCTGCAAAGCAGGATGAACTTGTTGCAACAGGCGGCACCCAGGTCGCTACCCCTGGTACAACTCGTCCACACAGGTTGCTGAGATGTAACGTAGCACAGAAGGGATTTGGCAACTCGGTGTCAGGATAACAGAAGGTCCGTGGTCAGGAACGTAGCAGGAGGTCAATAGGCAGGCGGCACAGGAGCAAGGTCAGGTCACGGAGCAGAAGGTCAGAACACGGCAGGGCAAACACAATAATACTTTCTCTAAGGCTCTAGGCAAACAAAGATCCAGCAGGGGATAGTGGGAGGTGCAGATACTTATAGAAAAGGTGCAGGTGTAAGTGATGATTACTGGCGCACTGACCCTTTAAATCTAAGAGCTCCGGCGCGTGCGCCATAGGAGGCGGGGGCACGCGCGCCAGCGCTGCAAGTGGATCGGGGGGAAAACAGACTGGCAAGGTGAGTGGCAGGCTGAGATTCGCATGCGGGCGCGTCCTGTTATGCGAATCCCAGCCCCGCCGGCAGATGAAGACAGAGCAGGGGAGTGCTCATGGCCAGCATGTCTGGCCAGAGCGAAGGACATAACAGTATGCCCCCCCCCCCTTTGGTCTCCCCTGCTTTTTTTTGCACAAAAAGTTCTGGAGCAAACCACGGTCCAAGATATTCTCTTCCGACTCCCAAGATCTTTCCTCTTGACCAAATCTTTTCCACCTGACCATTTTCTTACAGAAAGGAGGCCGATCGGTAATAAAGTCCATAGCTATGTGAGACCAAGGAGTTTCTCGAATGGGCAAAGGCTGTAAGAGTCCCGCAGGTTTCTGCCGAGAAGTTTTGTCATGGGCACAGGTAACACAGGAACGGACAAAGTGTCTTTCGTATTCAAGGGTGGCCAGCCAGCAAAGAAGAATGTCTCCAATTTCAAGGCTTTACGTCTCAGTTTAACAGGTGCTAAGGATTTCCCAGGGGGTACTTGCTGAACATCGGCATTAGCTGCTGAGATCAATCGCTCTGGAGGAATAACATACCATGGTGTGGAGTCCAATCCTACGACATCAGAGGACCTGGAAAGAGCATCGGCCTTGACGATCTTGTTAGCAGGGAAAAATGAATGAAGAAAAAGAAAAGAGACCATCTAGCCTGGCGAGGGTTTAATCAATCGCTGAGCAGACCTGAGATATTGGAGATTCCTATGGTCTGAATGGATGCTGACCGGAATAGAAGAACCTTCTAATAAATGTTTCCACTCTTCCATGGCAAGCTTAAGAGCAAAGAGTTCTCGATCTCCAATAGAGTAGTTCCTCTCTGCAGGTGATAAAGTCTTAGAAAAGAAACCACAGGTAACAATCTTGCCCTTGGAGTTTTTCTGGGTAAGAACGGCACCGGCTTCTATGGAAGAAGCATCAACCTCCAAAGCAAAAGGTTTCTCAGCATCTGGTCTAGAAAGCATGGGAACAAAGGCAAATGCTGACTTTAAGCGAGTGAAGGCCTCTTCGGCTTCAGAAGGCCAAGTCTTGGGGTTAGAGTTCTTCTTAGTGAGAGCCACAATCAGAGCAACCAAGGAGGAGAAATGTGGAATTAACTGACGATAATAATTGGCAAATCCCAAAAAGCATTGAATAGTCCGTAGACCAGTAGGATGAGGCCAATCCAATACTGCAGTCAGCTTGTCAAGATGCATCTGTAGGCCTTGATATGGAAGAGGCAAACCAGACATAGGGGGAGGTGAAGAGACAGCTTTAAACTGAATTGGTACAAGACAGTGATTTTGGCAAAACTGTCCCTAGCGAGTGATTTCACCAGATCTCTTGTCAAATTGCGGAGAATGACATTGAAGCCAAGGAAGACCAAGTATAAGCTCCGAAGTACAATGAGGAAGCACAAAGAACAACATTTTTTCCTCATGCATGACACCCACTTGCATGACGAAAGATTCTGTGCGGAATAGCACTGTAGAATTCAGGTTTTGTTTTTAACAGAGGTAATATACAAGGGCTTAGCAAGCAAAGTCACTGGAAGCCCGTGTTTTTGGATCAGGGAGGCATCAATGAAGTCACCAGCGGAACCAAAGTCCAAAAAGGCAGAAGCAAAGAAAGAAGTCTTGACAGGAGTAAAAATTTGGACCGAAGTGGACAAACGAGGAGAAGTAGAATTCACACCTAGGGTCGTCACACTCACTTGTCCTAGATGCGAGCGCGCTCCCGGATGCTGAGGACGTATAGAACAATCTTTGAGAAAGTGCTCCAGACTGGCACAATATAAGCACAAATCCTCATTGCGTCGACGGGATCTTTCCTGTTGTGTTAGGCGAGAGCGATCCACCTCCATAGCCTCTTTGGCAAGAGGCAAAGAAGACAAAATAGGTGGATGTTGGAACACGGGTGCCTGAGAAGGAAATCGTCAAGTTCGGGTAGATTCTTTTTCCAGACAAAGTTCTTCCGACCTCTCGGCAAAACACACATCAATTCGAGTGGCTAAATAAATAAGTTCACTCAGGGTAGACGGAGGATCACGTGCAGCGAAAGCATCCTTGATACTACTGGGCAATTCTTTTTTAAAGGGGTACTCCGGTGTTTACACATCTTATCCCCTATCCAAAGGATAGGGGATAAGATACCTGATCGCGGGGGTCCCGCCGCTGGGGACCCCCAGGATCTTGCACGCAGCACCCCGTTTGTAATCAGTCCCCGGAGCGTGTTCGCTCCGGGTCTGATTACCGGCGACCACGCCTCCGCCCCCATGTGACGTCACGCTCCGCCCCTCAATGCAAGCCTACGGGAGGGGGCATGATAGCTGTCGGGACCCCCGCAATCAGGCATCTTATCCCCTATACTTTGGATAGGGGATAAGATGTGTAAGCACCGGAGTACCCCTTTAAATGTAGCACACAAGGCCTCATCGTTCCAAGCCAGTTCAGAGGCAAGAGTGCGGAATTGAACCGCGCAGTCACCAACGGAGGAGTTCCCTTGGCTGAGGTTTAGAAGAGCCGTCTCTGCTGAGGAGGCTTGTGCAGGTTCTTCAAATACACTGTGAAATTCAGCTAGGAAGGCCGGCATGTTTGAGGAGATCGGGCCATTACCATCCCAGAGAGGAGTAGCCCAGTCCAGGAATATTTGTTCAGAACACACTATGCCTGACGAAGGAGGTACACTTTTTAACCTCGGAAACGCATTGCACAATTAACTAGAACTAAACAACTCCTGTGGACACCGTTCATTGCTCCATATATTGGGGTACTCTGATTGGAAGACTACAGGCTACTGGGAGGGGGGAAGTGTTAAATTATCCACACACACCCCCCCCCTCCCAGTGAAGTAAGTGGAAACGTATGCATATACCTGAAGCATATTGATTTTAACCCTGAATGGTCCTCTGAACGCTGGATTTTTTTTTTTTATATTGTCTAATCTAACATGTGTCTGGAAGGAGTTAGAAGATATACTCACTTCAGCCCCCCCTGCCCCCTGTGTTATGTCATATGGTCGCTCGCTCATCACTCTGCTCCCTACTTTCAAGACAAATTAATCTAAGCAGTAAAGGCCCACTCACCTATTGAGACAAAACACTGCTGCAGTCAATGATGGGTAGTGACTACCCCTATAAGTTACAAATGGTGATCCTCATATAGAATGTTGGTTAAAGTGTTTATTAGAATCCACAAGCATATACAGCATACAAATAAATACAAATAATGATAAATGAATGATCCCTGTAATGGTATCTCTCTCATTTATAGTCCAGACTCTCATGAATAGCCTCCCTTTCCTTGTCTTCACCACTGCTGCCAATCTGATTTATAGTACCCAACATGGTAACCTATTTTTTTTCCTGTTTCTATTCTGGCTCACCATGTAATTTCTGGTCCCCAACATGGCCCATGCAGAAACCCCCTTACATTTCTGGTCCCCATGTGGCTTCTCTCTCATCCCTAGTCCAATCATGGCTTCCTATATGACTTCTGGTTCCATCTCCATCCTGGCCACATGCATGGTTCTCCATCTCATTTCTGGTCCGTAGAATACGTTCACATTTTACATCTGGTCCCCATCATGGTTTCCATTTCATTCCTGGTGCCCAGCATGGCTCATTATCTCATACCAGGCCATAGGCATGGCTTCCATCTAATATATAGCCTCCGTATTGGCTCCCCATCACTTTTCTAGTCCACAACCTTGCTCCTCATGTAATTTCTCTTCCCCAGAATGGTGAATAATGGTGAATAATTCTGTACTTCATTCCCCTTTAGGTTTTGACTCTATGGTTGTCCTTGGTTTACCCTGTAGTCTGTTGATTTTTGTACTTTTTTGTCCATGTGTGCCTAACCATGCCTTTCTGACTTTTCGTATACAAACAAGAGGATAACAGCAGCACACTGCTAGCACTAAGCGCTAGGGATGGACCTTACACTATGAATATGCCTCTCCTAGGCTAGCACTAAGCCTCCAATTTCTGGGCATGTAAGGTCTGGCACATCCCTCACCTAGTGCAATGGGGGAAGAGCACAAACCAAAATGGAGTCAGCCACTCCATCCACATATGTAACATTAAAAGCAAAAGTTGCTCAGCCCTTCCTAATATACCACTATTGCATGAAATAAGTATACAGGTGCAAGCTGCTGCGGCTGAGCTACAAATAAAATCAAGAGGATAACAGCAACACACTGCTAGCGCTAAGCTATATGTGAAATATGACATGTTTTACTTTGCAATACTGCTATGGTGAAAAGGTTCTTAGCTTACCATTTGGCCAAATAGTGTGTATTATCCCACCCCGATAAGATGACCTCATTTAGTATCTCTAGTTCAGCCGCAGCAGCTTGCACTTGTGGTCTAATAGGAAGTGCTGACCAACTTTTGCTTTTTATCTGACTTTTCGAGCACCATGTTCTTAGTGAGTGTAGTAACCATCAGCCAGATTGGGACAATATTTAAGGTGGATCATCTAATAGGTAGGGACAGTGGTTGGAGCAAGAGTCAGGTCTGCACTGATCCTTGCCCAAGTGTGACAGCTCCCCTCTCATTTCTTGCCCCCTCATGTCTCACCCCTTAGTCTCAGGATCCAAAATGGCCCCCATCTCATTCCTGGTTCCCTGCTACTTGATGATACTTAGTCAGATGAGAGGGTAGTTTGCCTATAGATGGGTAGCTTCCATAGACTATAGTGGGAGGAAAATTATTCACAGGAAATTTTATCAAAGTGAATAAAACAAAGTCTTCACTGTGTATAGAAACACTTTTCTACCCAGTTTGTAATAGAGCACATATATTTGCAGGTTGGAATTTACAACCATAATGTATTGAATTATTATGTTCTTTCCAGCTAGAATATGTAATCCTATTATTTTTTTAACTATTATTTACAATGGCCTCAAGTTACAATATATTCTATATACAAAGTGTTACGTTATGCGCTCTGTCTGCACACGTTGGCTGTGAGCGCATGGTCCTGTTACTTGCTGCTGACGGGGGGGCTGGGTCTTGCATCACGGAACGCATGCAAAAAGTGATAATGGCAAAAGGTGATCAGAGGAAGGGGGAAATAATGGCACAAGGGGATTAATATGGAGGGGGGTAATCATTATCCTCCCCCCCCCCTCCATCTTAATTCCCTTGTGCCATTATTTTCCCCTCCCTCTGATTTCCTTTTGCCATTATCTGATTATGGCAAAAGGGGATCAGAGGGTGATGGGAATAATGGCACAAGAGGATTAAGTATCGCATTAGTATTGCATTAGAAAGGTAAGCACATGTGGGGCCGGAGCCTAGCCGCGGACTGAGATGGACATGTGAGCCTTCAGCTCTCCTCCTTAGCACACTCCCAGTACCTATATCTGTCTTTTCTCCAGCTTCAAGATGGGCAAAATCGGTCGTGGAACTTACTGTGACCCCAATGAATCACCTAGACCCGGAAAAATGAAAAATGCAGTGTCCCCCGCCAGACAGCCCAAGATGGCACCAGGGGCTGCCCTTCCCCATGCTTATGAGGAGGAAGACAACTCAGGAGGAGAGGGTGAGGACGCTGATCCTACTATGATTACTCAACACTTCCTCAAAACCTTCATGAAAAAAGCTTTATCTGAAGCACTGAAACCAGTGATTGCCGACCTCATGGAAATCAAGGCGGAGGTTCAAGCTATTGGCTTTCGCACAGAAGCACTGGAGGCCACCTGTTCTAGCATCACGGCCCACGCGGAGATGCTAGCAGGACACCAGACCCGTCTGGAGGCGCATGTAAACTTGGCCCTGTCCCTCATAGAGGATCAGGAAAACAGGAGCCGCAGGAAGAACGTTTGTTTCAAGGGCCTCCCGGAGTCGTGGGCCCCGGAGGCCCTGCGCAAAGTGGCTATCGCAAAGCTCCCAGGTCCTGCAAGAGCTGCGAACATTGTCATAGAAAGAATACACCGGGCATTGCGCCCTAAACCGAAGCCATCAGAACCTCCGAGAGACGTGATATGTGCTCCCCTTTCGTATGTGGACACAGCCTCTATCCTGCAAGCAGCCAGGGAGCAATGACCGCTTATCTATGGGTAAGATGAAATTCCCTTATTCCAAGACATCTCCCCAACAAAGCTAGCGAAACGCAGGCTCCTCAAACCACTTTTGGAGAAGCTGAGAGACAGGAATATGAACTACGCCCGGCTCTTTCCTTTTGGACTCTCTGTTAATTTCAATGGGAATAGGATTACAGTATGCTCACCGGAAGACCTTGGGGCAGTTTGGTCCACCCTGGAAATTGCACCTATGGCTCCCGGTCGCTGATCTGCCACCACTACCTCTTTTACCGAGACAAGAGGACTGGAAGCAGGTCCCTAGACAGAAGCCCGGCAAGCACAAGAAGACGCCTGTGAAGGGACCTTTACAAGCTGTCTGAGCTATAGATGGACCTCGGTTCCTCTTTTCGTTGTAAGCCGATAGTTTCTTATATGTCGGCAGTTGGCACACAGTGAAAGATGCCACCTTCAAGAGTTCAGGTTGCATGTTGTTCTGGGGTTGCTCAGTGGATAAACTGGGGGTATAGGATTATGCTGCTGTTTGATCTGCATTGACTTTTTTATGTTGCTAAATATCTAGGGGGTAGTTGCGTATTGCCTGCTGTGTTCATACCCCGTATGTCACGATTTTACAGTAATGCTTATATTTCTGTTTTGTGATCTACCTTTACCTATTCGGGGCTAGGTAATCCCCCTGTGTTTGCCTCATCCTGAATCTTCCCCTTGTGTCGCCTTATTCCCCACCCTATCGGGTTCATTGGGTGTTAAACTAGAACCATGCAGCTATTCTCAAGGGGTGCAATATTGCAGCTACTGATTGGTCAGCCTTGAGTTTTCTTTCTCTTTCTCTATAGTTTCCGTGATAACGCAATGCTCACTTTGCAGTTGTCGGACCACTCCTTCTCCCTCTTGCTCTCTTATCTCCATGTCTTGCTCCTTGTCTCCTCTTTATTATATTTTTCTATTTCCTTTGCCACTCTTCTCCTCTCCAAATTTCAGTCCTTTAATGTCAGGGGCTTTAATACCCCCAACAAATGGCACTGAGTCCTGGATGTCACGCACAGACGGGACACTGCAGTGCTGCTTCTTCAAGAAACACACTTTAGGGATGGAAAAGTCCCTAGACTGCCACTTAAATATTGCCTTGTTCAGCGCCAAAATCCTGGTCTCCACGAAGTCATCCTCTATCCTATTACTCTGCAACCCAGGAAGGCAGCAGGCAGGCTCATATATGTATATGCTGGTACACAACAATATCTGGTTAGCAGTGAACTACCCTCCCCCTCCTAAGCGATACTCCACAAGGAGCGCCTTTTCTCTCTTTGTTTCATGCAGGTTAGACAACCTGCAGAGGGAGCCATAGTGTTAGGTGGCGACCTTAATGTGACGCTGAACCCTTTATTGGATTCCACGTCTGGCAAATCTCACATCTCATATCGAGCCATGGCAAAGTTACGATCTAAATTGTCTGATTTATCCCTTTTACATACATGGTGTTATCTCCACCCGGCGGACAAAGATTACTCCTTTTTTTCCTTTGTTCACAATTCCTATCAACGTTTGGACTACTTCTTCATCCAGGCTCCTCTATTCCAGCTCCTCGCGGCCGAAGGTATTGACACCATCACAGTCTCTGATAATGCACCTATTACTCTTACTCTTTCTTTTTCTCTGTCCTCTCCACCTCTGTCTCACTGGCGCCTAAATGAAAGTATATTAGAAGACCCTAGGGCAAGAGAGGATATTGGGAAACATTTAAGTACATATTTCGATCTCAATGCTGGCTCGTACATAAGAGGTATATTTATCTCCTGGGGCGCTAAACTCAAAAAAGAGAGAAGCAGAGCTATTTCCTCTCTAATGTCAGAGCTTGCCACGCTAGAGAGGACACACAAATGCACGAAAGCAATGGGAGTGCAGGAGGAGTTGAAAGCACTCAGGGAACAGCTCCTGGGACTCTTGCAACTTAAGTATTCAAAAACTTATCTTCATTACAGACACAAAATATATGCTCATGGGAATAAGGGGGGTAAACTCATGTCTGCCTTGCTGAAGAAGGCACAGGCCAAAACTCATATACACGCTATCAAATCAAGCCATAGGACAGTTCATGCAACATCTTCAGCCATGACTCATGCATTTTGAGATTTCTACTCCGCTTTTTATAACTTGGGGGAGGCTGACACTCAAGCACAGAGGGAGGACCATTTATGTCTCGTAAATAAATTCCTCTGAGATGTCAATCTCAACCCTATCCTCAACCATGACCTAGGAGCTTTTGGCTCCCGTGACGGGCGAGGAGATCAAAAAAATCCTCTCTTCATTCCCGCCAGGCAAAAGCCCAGGCCCAGATGGTTTGCTTCTTTCATATTATAAAACATTTGGAACCACTCTCATACCACGCCTCATGGACTTTTGTAGGATACTCATGCAGGGAGGGTCCATACCTAAGCAGACACTGGAAGCTCATATGACTCTATTGGCCAAAGAAGGCAAAGACCCAGAGAATTGTGGTAGCTACAGATCGATCTCTCTTTTAAATTTGGATCTCAAAATATGGGCTAAATTGCTCTCGATCTGCATAAAACAATGTATTTTGCAGTTAATAGGACATGAGCAATCAGGTTTTGTTCCGGGGAGGGAAGGTCACACAAACACCATCAGGCTTTTAACGGGTATCCATGGGGCTCATGGCGCCAAACGTCCTCTAGTCCTTCTCTGAATTGAAGCCAAGAAGGCGTTTGATAGGGTCAGTTAGTCCTTCATGAAATTAATCTTGGAGACGTTTAATTTCCCTGCTACCTTCAAAGAGGCCATTTTTACATTGTACTTGTGCCCTATGGCTTCCCTACTGGTGCTTTTTTGTTTTGGTGATGGAGGCTCTATTGCAGAAAGTGCGTCAATTGCCAGCAATCAGAGGCCTGGACACTATCGAGGGGGAACTCAAGGTCCTAGCTTTTGCAGATAACCTCCTATTTTTATTAAGTGATCCCTCCGAGGGTCTGCCCTGCCTTGCATGATTATTCGAAGATTTTGGATACATCTCCAATTTCAAAGTGAATATCACAAAGTCGGAACGGCTCAACATTACATTACCCTCCTCCAGTGTAACCAAACTTAGAGACCTCACACTGTTCCTATGGGTCGGTTCATCTTTAAAATATCTTTGAAATTGGGTGTTCACATATCCTTCTCCATCGCAAAGATTTATGACACTAATTTCCAACCACTTATTCAGGAAGTTAAACAGTTGCTCCTAGAATATGATATCCCACTGATATCATGGTTTGGAAGGAAGAATGTGGTCAGGTGCTATGTCCTACCTAAAATCCTATGTAAAATGTGAATGCTCCCAATTGCACTCCCTCAGTCGTTCTTTAACCAGCTCCAAACATTGATATCTAGGTACATTTGGAGATCGAGCAGGCCCACATTAGCTCACAGAGGATGGGATGGTTCTCCCTGATGTGAGGACCAAATATAAATCAATCCAGCTACAGAGATGGCTTGATCTAACTAGCCTCTTAACTATGCCTACCCATACCACACGTACTGCAGGCTGCTCCCAACCTAGCGTCCCCCTGAGAGATGTCTGGCTTCCACCTCTCAAGAGATATAAACCAGACTCAGACAACCTTCTGTTCCTGGGTGTCTTCATATGGACATGGACTCCACATGGACGGAACACTCTCCTTTTCTTGCTCCCTCTATCTCTCCTCTTCTTCCTGTCAGTCTGATACCTGCGGTTGTGGGTTTTCTCTCACCCACCTTCCAAACGATGTGGGACAAATTAAGTAACATCACTGTCTCCCAGCTATTCAGCAATAGGGCAACGCCTACATCAGACTCGCTGGGGTCTCTGTTACCTTCACAGAGGTTCTCCTTTTTGCATTATAGACATTTCACACATTTGCTGTACACTGTTTGGAGAAAGACATCTCCCGCTCCGGAACCCGACTAGTTCGAACAACTCATCATTAGTACTCAGCCTAAAAAACATAATCGATCCATATGCCTTAAATTCATTGAGTCTACCCGTCATCAATCACCACCGCACTATATCACATCTTGGTCCAAGAAGCTGGGTAGATCATTTTCTGCCAACGAGGTCGCTTTAATATTGCAGCATTCACATGGTTTTCAGCATTAGTGTTGAGCGACATAGGCCATATTCGAATTCGCGAATATTCGCGAATATATGGAAGAATATTCGTCATATATTCGCATATTCGTTATATTCTCGTTTTATTTTCGCATATACGAAAATTCGCGTATGCGAAAATTAACATATGTGAAAATTAGAATATACAAAATTAGTATACGCGAATTTTCGCATATGCGAAAATTAGCATATGCGAATTTTCGCATGCCAGTCTCACACAGTAGTATTAGAGTCTTCTTTACACCACACAAGCTGGAAGCAGAGAGGGATGATCACTGTGATGTGTATTGTGAAGAAAAAAAAAAAAAGAAAAAAACGAATATTCGTAATTACGAATATATAGCGCTATATTCGCGAAATTCGCGAATTCGCGAATATGCGATATTCACGAATAATATTCGAATTGCGAATATTCGCGAGCAACACTATTCAGCATCAGGCTTCAAGAGTCGCATTATAAGGTCATCTCCCTTTGGTATAAGACCCCTGAGTTTCTGTATAACCATAAACTGTCAGAGTCGAAACTTTGTTGGCGATGCTCACAACATATAGGGACCAACCTTCATATCTGGTGGACTTGCCCCATTATAGCCTCCTTCTAGAAGGAGGTTGAAGGGGTATTCCAGGCCAAAACTTTTTTTTTTATTTATCAACTGGCTCCGGAAAGTTAAACAGATTTGTAAATTACTTCTATTACAAAATCTTAATCCTTCAAATAGTTATTAGCTTCTGAAGTTGAGTTGTTGTTTTCTGTCTAACTGCTCTCTGATGACTCCCGTCCCGGGAGCTGTGCAGTTCCTATGGGGATATTCTCCCATGATGCACAGCTCCCATGATGTGACATCATCATTGAGCAGTTAGACAGAAAACTTCAGAAGCTAATAACTATTGGAAGGATTAAGATTTTTTAATAGAAGAAATTCACAAATCTGTTGAACTTTCCAGAGCCAGTTGATATATATAAAAAAATGTTTTGCCTGGAATACCCCTTTAACTCTGTGATTAACTCCATCATGAAGCGAAGATCACTCTCCAACCGGAGGCAGCATTACTTGGTCTCCCGACAGGGGGCTTATTTTTTGCGCCACCAATTCTACTTTGTAATGACATCAGTCATTTTACTCAAAAATGTACGACAAAACGCGACAAAAAATCATTGTGCCACAAAATTGAAGAAAAAACACAATTTTGTAAATTTTGAGGGCTTCCGTTTATACGCAGTACATTTTTCAGTAAAAATGACACTTTATCTTTATTCTGTAGGTCCATACGATTAAAATGATACCCTAATTATATAGGTTTGATTTTTTTTTGCACTTTTGGAAAAAAATCATAACTACATGCAGGAAAATTAATACATTTAAAATTGTCCTCTTCTGACCCCTATAACTTTTTTTTTCTTCTGCTTACGGGGTTGTATGAGGGCTGTTTGTATTTTTGTGCCGTGATCTGAAGTTTTAATCGGCACCATTTTTGTTTTGATCCGACTTTTTGATCTCTTTTTATTCCTTTTTTTATGGCATAGAAAGTGACCAAAAATACGCTATTTTTCGAATTTTTTTTGCGCGTGCGCCATTGACCGTGTGGTTTAATTAACAATATAATTTTATAGTTCGGACATTTATGCACCCGGTGATACCAAATATGTTTATTTTTATTACGTTTATATATTTTTACATGGAATTTGGGAAAAGGGGGGTGATTTAAACTTTTAATAAGGAAGGGGTTAATGTGTGTTTATTAAAGTTTTTTAAACTTAGGGGACTTTTCGGAGGAATCATTTGATTTCTCATACAGATCAATGTGCTCTGCGCTCAATTGATAAATATACACAAGTGAGAGTCAGCTCACCTCCCCCAGCACTCTGTGCGGATCCGCCCGGACAAGGTCCGCAACGTGAATGAAGTGATCCAGCAGAGTCTTGCAATTTCGATTTATTAGAAATAAAATCAATACATAAAATAGGTAGTGGAGAAATACTGGACGCGTTTTGAATGGAGATCCGTCCTTTGTCACAGCTAATATACAAAATGCACATGGCCTGTTTGTAGAGACATTGCAAATAACAAGAACAGGGTATACACAGGTGAGATAAAACCAATCGATTAAGACCATGTGAATAATGTGGGTGGTACAAGTCGTCAGAAAATCAGGACATTCAATGTGAGCGAGATATTACTAATACTGTCAGCTGATGCTTCGCATAGAATGTACACACTCGTTCACACTGTGTTTCTGGTTAACAAAGAAAATGAACTACATTAAATCAAAAAGATTATATAATTATATCAAAGCTGAAAGTATGGTGAATGCAGATAAATTGTAAAACGAAAAAGGGGTGATATAATAAATGTACTGACAGCACTGGAGAACCACAAAGTGTCCAAAAATAAATGTTTTAATAGTATAGAAATAGTTCCTTACGAATGTTTAGACCAAAAGATTCTACCGTATTGAGGGTGAATTGCCAGAAGGCCTCTCTGTTGAGAAGCCGTCTGTGCAAGTCTCCTCCTCGGGGATGCTGGTGTACTTTTTCAATAGCGTAGGCTCTAAACGCACAATCTGAACCTGCATGTATATTTTTTAAGTGGGAAGATGCAGCAGATACTGTACCAGACTTTGTCAGTTACATCAACAATAACAAATGCAACCTTAGTTTTACCTCTGAAACATATTTAAATTTAAGTGTTTCCTGGATTTGACCCATGTGGGGATTTCTGGGGGTGTTGTGCAGTCCACATTTTATCGTAAACCCATCTCGGGAAATACTCTTCTAAGAGCTGACAGCAATCACCCCAGGCATCCCACCAGGGCCATCCCTATAGGAGAAATGAAACGTTTGAAAATAAATAATTCTACTAAAGAATTGTATGAGATTCAGAAGGAAGAATTAATGAGTAGATTACAAAACCAAGGATATTCCCACAAACAATTGGAAATAGAAATGATCTGTTGCTCCCCAAATGTTCCCCCAAAACTGCAACCAAACTCGTTCTAGCCTTAACCTACTCTCCACAATTGAATAGCATTGGCATTGTTTTGAGACATTTACATGTACTTAAGCAGGATCCGACTTTGGCCCATTTATTATCAGAAGGATATATGATTGTCTCAAAAAAAAATCCAAATCATATATCCTCTAATAATGCAAGTAAAAATTCCTCTCGGCTAAGGAATTGGCTGAAATGTTAGGGCTTTTACGGTTGCGGTCGACATCCATGCCGCACATGTAAATACACTAAAAATGTCAAGTCATTTTCTAATTCATCCCATAACAGGGAGTTTAATATTAAACAATTTCTCAATTGTTGCTCCACTAACGTTGTCTATGTCATTGAGTGCATAGAATGCCAACTAAACTATGTAGGTTGCACTAAACGAAAATTTAAAACTAGGATCTTGGAGCATCTCAATGACATAGGCAACACTGCTAGATGAACAGTATCTGCTGCATCTTCCCACTTAAAAAATATACATGCAGGTTCAGATTGTGCATTTAGAGCCTACGCTATTGAAAAAGTACACCAGCATCCCCGAGGAGGAGACTTGCACAGACGGCTTCTCAATTGAGAGGCCTTCTAGCAATTCACCCTCAATACGGTAGAACCTTTTGGTCTAAATATCCGTAAGGAACTATTTCTATACTATTAAAATATTTATTTTTGCACACTTCGTGGTTGTCCAGTGCTGTTAGTACATTTATTATATCACCCCTTTTTCGTTTTACAATTTATCTGCATTCACCATACTTTCAGCTTTGATATAATTATAAAGTCTTTTTGATTTAATGTAGTTCATTTTCTTTGTTAACCAGAAACACAGTGTGAACGAGTGTGTACATTCTATGCAAAGCATCAGCTGACAGTATTAGTAATATCTCGCTCACATTGAATGTCCTGGTTTTCTGACAACTTGTACCACCCACATTGTTCACATGGTCTTAATCAATTGGTTTTATCTCACCTGTGTATAACCTGTTCTTGTTATTTGCAATTTCTATATAAACAGGCCCTGTGCATATTGTATATTAGCTGTGACAAAGGACGGATCTCCGTTCAAAATGCGTCCAGTATTTCTCCACCACCTATTTGATGTATGGATTTTATATCTAATAAACCGGAATTGCAAAACTCTGCTGGATCACTTGCATTTTCTTCGTTCAATTGATAAAGCCTGGTCCTGCCAGGCTTTCTCATTCTGATCGCCGGAGCCGGAAAAGTAGGAGAGGTAAGCCCCCTTGTGATCGCGCTGTGGGGGGGCGATCCACCCCACTGGACCACCAGGGATGGCATAAAGGCACCTTTAGATGCCGCTGTCTGCTTTGACAGCGGCGATCTAAAGGGTTAATAGCCGGCCGCGGCAATTGCCGTATGTCGGCTATTAACGTCGGACCCCAGCTACAGGAATCAGCTGTGGGACGGCCGGTATGATGCAGGCTTGAGTCAGGAGCCCGCGCCGTACCACCTTAATGGCACATGATCGAGTGTACAAGTCCATGGTCATTAAGGTGTTAACAGGGCATATCCAGTATTGTCCCCTTTAATAAACCTTAATGCAGTCCAATACATGGGCTCAATGTTGATATATAAACTAGAGATAAGTAAATAATTTGACCACTATTTGGATTTGGGCCAAATTTCCCCCAAATTTGGATTCTTTAAAATCTGATTTTTTTTGTGAATCATTTTGGATTTGTTTTGTCCCACTCCTGAACACTGGTCAGCCTGGAGGTAAGAAACAATGCTATATACATCACAATTTCCACTCACTAAATATTCTGATTCAGGGGTTCTGCATCCCAGCCATTTAGCAAACTATACAGGAACAGGGACTCCTGCCTTTGACAGGAGTCCCTGCTCCCGTGTATAATTTGTGTGGGCAATAACAGTGCAATCAGGGCACTATCAAATATAAATCAAGATCTGAATCTGACTCAATTTTGACAGAGTCATCATAAAGCTTCTAAGATTTGCTCATCTCTGTATAGAACTTTCTTTGCTCCCCTACAAAATAAAGATAAGGTTGCCGAGGTATCAATGCTGCTTGGATCTCCAGATTGTAGGTTAAAGGGGTACTCCGGAGCTTAAACATCTTATCCCCTATCCAAAGGAACTGCTGGGGACCCCCGTGATCTTGCACGCCGCACCCCGTTAGAATCAGTCCCCGGAGCATGTTCGCTCCGGGTCTGATTACTGTCGATCACTGGGATGGAGCATTGTGACGCTCCACCCCCTCAATGCAAGCCTATGGGAGGGGGCGTGACAGCTCCCATAGGCTTGCATTGAGGGGGGTAGCTTAATGTCACACGGGGCGGAGCCATGACGTCACAATGCTCCGTCCCCGTGATCGACAGTAGTCAGACCCGGAGTGAACACTCTCCGGAGACTGATTCTAACAGGGTGCAGGGTGCAAGAGCACGGGGGTCCCCAGCGGTGGGACCCCCACGATCATGCATCTTATCCCCTATCCTTTGGATAGGGGATAAGATGTCTAAGCGCCAGAGTACCCCTTTAATCTATAATGTAATGACTGCTTTAAGAACTGACCTGTCACCTATGTCCATTTACAAAAAAAAACCCGTAGAGTTAGAAATTACTTAGTATTCTGACTTCAAGGTGGAAATTAACATTTTCATAAAGGTCAAGCTTCGGGAAACCTAACATTAATAATGTCAAGAAAAATGTGCATTTCAGATATATTTGTTAAAATGTATGTCTTTTTAAAGAAATGTGAGAGACTTTCCAAGTCTTTGGTAGAAATGCTGTATTTACTTCTGCAGTTTTGAGTATTATAAAGCATTTTCACTGCTGTGTTCAGATCAATATACACAAACAGTTCCACTAGGCGTCTCTGCCCATACCCTTTTACTGTAACTCGCATATTGCTTAGGGTCACCACCATTATGGACATATTCATAGAATATACATTCTGTATCAACTTGTATCAATAATATACACAAGAAAGAACACACCAGTTGATAACCACTACTGAATAAAATTAAATGACTATATTAAATAATATCATAAAACAGACATAAACTGTGCTCAATAAAATTACAGATGATATATTGCAAGAGGAGCACTAAGAATATAATTATCAAGTATGTTAATATCAAAAAGTCAAAACAGCACTTTGGAGGTATGGAAACCAACACACAACGGACGTTTACATAGGCATCAAATATACTATTAATTTGATAGTAAATATGGGCTAATATTAACACAGTATAGCTCTCAATGTAGCAGAAATGGACCTGAGACCATATTACATTTGTGACCACAATGGGCTATGATCTCCGGTCACTAACACAATAAAAAGTGCAACAATACAATAATAGAAAGCCCAAACAAAGAACTCCTATTACTCACCCATGCTTAATGTATGAATGTTCCTCTGAACCCCAACCCTGAGTGAGATTTTGCTCCTTCCTCATAGCCCATTGTGGTCACAAATGTTAAATGGTCTCAGGTCCATTTCTGCTACATTGATCTATACTGTGTTAATATTAGCCTATATTTACTATCAAATTAGTGGTACATGGTTTGATGCCTTTGTAAACGCCCCTTGCGTGTTGGTTTGCATACCTCAACAGTGCTGTTTTTACTTTTTGATATTAACATATTTGATAACTAGAGTTGAGCGAACTTTTGAAAAATTTGATTCTGCCAATTAGCTGAATTTTTCGAAAAAAATTTGGTTTAATCCAAATATATTTGTGGCGAATCTATATTAAAAACAGCTATTTCTGGCCTACAGAGAGCCTCAATAGGGGTGTAGAACACTTAGCTGTTTTCTAACACGCATATGGAGTGTGCTGGGGTAGTGAAATAATACTATTATTCAGTATGACATGCAGACTACAGGCATCACTTTTAGTATCACTGCCGCAGAGTGGAACAATGAAAGAGCCTGGAGGTGGCATCAGTATGAGGAGACCATATAGTGGCTGAATGATACAGCGTGGAGGTGCTGGCAGCATGAGGATACCACATAGTGGCTAAATGAGACAGCGTGGAGGTTTTGGCAGCATGAGGACACCATATATTGGCTAAATGACACAGCTTGGATGTGGCTGAATAACACAGCCTGGAGGTGTTGGCAGCATGAGGGGACCATATAGTGGCTGAATGACACGGCTTGAATGTGGCTGAAGCATGAGGAGACCATATAGTGGCTGAATAACACAGCATGGATGTGTTGGCAGCATGAGGAGACCATATAGTGGCTGAATGGCACAGCCTGGAGTTGGCGGCAGATGAGGAGACAATAGAGCCTCACAATCTCTAAGAATAAAAAATGAATTTTGAAATTTCCATTGAAGATGTATGGTACCTTGTGCTACCATTAACATACATAGGGAATGTCCTAGGCCCAGCAGCATCACTAAACCATGTAGTTGCTGAATGACACAGACTGGAGCTGGCTGAAGCATCAGTAAACCATATATTGGATGAATGGCACAGCCTGGAGGTGGCTGAACCATGAGGAGACCATATAGTGGCTGAATGACAGAGCCTAAAGTTGGCTGAAGCATAAGAAGAGATCATATAGTGGCTGAATGAGACAGCCTGGAGGTGGCAGCAGCAGCATCAGGAGTCCTGAAAGTTACCCAGGTGACAGAGTGGCGCAGTGAGTGGCAAAACCAGTACCCGGTGACGAAGGTGGGTGAAAAAAGGTCTGATGCAGAGGAATGTTTGTAACTGGGGAGCAGCACCTCAAATCTGTTTGGCACTATCCATATTTGTGAAGTGTTGGTGTGGCACCATGGTCAATCTACTCTCATGCATCAGACATTGGTGGGTGAAAATCCTTGCTGATCCATGCCTGATTCATCTTCACAAAGGTCAGTCTCTCCAAATTTTTCATGGACAGACGAGTACTCCTTGGGGTGACTATGACACGCGCTCTGATGGGACACTACTGGCTGGGCAGGACAGCTTTTCCAGGGCAAACTCTGCTAGTCTCAGGCTGCTGCTGATGGAGCTGGTACTGCTCCTGCCACCCCACCCCTCCCCAGCAGCCATGGCAGTTGAAGGTGAACAAGAGGATGGACAATGGCGCCGATAGGCATTGGCCAACTGACTACATAGGTTGCCTCTGTAGTAGGTCATTTTGTTCTCCCTCTCAGTGAGTGTAAAAAAGACCCCTATTTTGTGGCGGTAGTGAGGGACCAATAAGGTGGAGATCCAAATGTCATCCCGCTGCCGAATGGTGACAATTCGGCTGTCACTACACAAACAAGTGAGCATGCATCGTGCCATTTGTGCAAATAACTTGGAGGGACTCCCTGCCTCCATCTGCACTGCATACGGCCACGGTGTGTCTGTGTCCTCTCTCTCGCCTACCTTATAACCCTCTAGCTCCTCTGGCTGCTCCTGCTCCTCCTCTCCTGTCAGATTACTAGAAAAACTGGCCATTTGGTGAAACCTAAACTGTGCTCCACTGTGCCTCTCCCCCTCCTCCTCCAGCACAGCCCCCACAGGGCTCATGTGGTGGTGAGATGTAGGCGCCACATCTCAAGTGCCCTGACAAGCCATCGTTTCCAACACGTATTGTAAGAAATAAAGCAGTGGAATGACGTTGTTCATCCTGTAATCCTGGCGACTGACTAATAATGTGGCTTCCTCAAAGGGCCTGAGCAAATGGCAGGTATCACATATTAGCTGCCACTGGTTCACAATTGAAGTTACACAGGGGAGTACCCCTATAGGCTTGGATCATCAAGAAATTGGCAGTAGATTTTCTTTGTTCGTACAGTCGGTCCAACATATGGAGGGAGGAATTCCAACATGTGGCAATGTCACAAATCAGACAATGTTGGGGGATACTCTTTTGACGCTCAAGAAGAGTGTGCTTTGCGGTGTACGAGTGGCTGAAGTGCATGCAAATTTTCCTAACCAATGTTAGGATGTCTTGAAAATGGGGGGATCACTTCAGGAACTGCTTCACAACCAGATTGAACACATGTGCCACGTAGGTCGCATGGCTCAGCTTTCCCAGTCGCAGCGCATGCAAGATGTTCTTCACGTGGTCAGTCACCATGGTTCCCATTTCCAGTTTTTGTGGAGTAAGCCATGCTCCCATTTATTTATGAATGACTTTTAGCAGTTCCTCCGCTGTGTGACTCTTTTCACCAAGGCAAACCATGTGAAGAACAGCGTGACACAGCCATGCTGAAGGGGCACTGAGGCTTGTCTGGGCAGTGGAGGCTAAGGACATGGTGGAGGATGAGGAGGCAGAGTCACACACTGTAACAGGACAAACGGGCTGAGAGAGTGGAGGAGGAAGCGGTGTGACTTGTCCAACTTGGTCTTGTGGCTGTGCAGGAACCACATTCACCCAGTGAGCCGTAAAGGACATGTATTGTCCCTGACCATAGTTACAGCTCCAGAAGTCAGCGCTGATGTGCACTTTGGTACACAGGCTCAAGGACTGGACCACCTTCTGTTCAGGGCTTTGTGCAGGGCTGGTACTTCCTTCTTCGCAAAGAAATGATGGCTTGGTACTCTCCACCTTGGCTCGGCACAAGCCATCAGTTCTCTGAAAGGTGCAGTGTCCACCACTTGAAAAGGGAGGGAATGCAGCACCAGCAACTTAGATTGGAGCACATTCAGCTTCTGCGCTGTTGGATAAGTGGGCGCATACTGTTGTCTCTTGGACATGGCTTCATCGATGGATTGTTGGCACAATGGCAGACTGAAAGTAGGAGGAGCGGGAGCATCTGGAGCGACAGAAGGAGGTTATGATACACAGATCCCTTCGGGTGAGGTGGTGGAGCCTTGGCAGGCTGAAAGAGGGAAGAGCGTGCCACTGGGTGATGCAGCAGACTGGACCATTACATCGAAGCAACGGTTCTCCCAGGCCGCTTTATTGTGGTGAAGCATATGTTGATGCAGGGACATGGTGCCAACATTGGGACCCTAGACACGCTTTACCTTCTGCCGACATATCTTGCATGTGGCTATGTGAACCTCCTATGGATGCTTGATGAAAAACTGCCACACCACCGTGTATCTGATTTTCCCACCAACAGTCCACACTAATTGACTGCTACTGCTACTGTCACCAGGAACACCTGTTTCACTACCTCCCGGGAAGGTGCAGTTAGTCTCCCCCGGGCACCTTTGGCTCCAGAATTTTTACTTCTGCCACCATGCCGACTGCCAGCAACGCTACCACCTTGCTGGCTCAGCTGCTGCCTCACGGGCAACCTGCAACTCTCTTCTCCTGATGATGATGAAGCCCCTTCTGAACGTCACTGATGTTCTCCTTAGGTTCCTCAGCAGTGTCTGCTTCAGGACCCTGAACCCTGGCAACACCGCCTCCCATGTCACTCTCCTCATAACTACTTGCCCGCCTAGCAGAGGAAATGGCGGATGTCTCCTCCAGTTCTTGGCTGGGCAGTAGCTGCTAACTGTCGTCTATTAGATGGTCCTCAGTGAATAGTGGAGCTGAACCCACAGCATAAGATATTTCTGTAGGGGAGGGAACAGCTTAGAACAGAGGCAATGGGAGGACAGGGACTGCTCCCGGGCCATTCCAACTGAGGGTTGTGTTAGATATAGGTATGTGGTATGCACTGATGAGGTCAGAAAAATGCTCTACAGTACACTTAAAAAAGTATCTGAGTACAACACAAGCCGGTGAGTACTTTTGCCTTGACTTTCGCAGTATGTAGGCCCTTGACAGATTAGCAGGTAAAAAATAATTCACTACTTATATGTACGTAGCGATATGCACTTATGAGGGCAGAAAAATGAGCTACAGTACGCCTAAAAACTCTGTATTTTTGTAAAACACCAGCCGTTGATTACTTTTGTCTGTCCTTTCACAGTATGTAGACCCTTGACAGATTAACAGGTACAAAATAGTACACTACTTAGTTGTACATATGCGGTGTGTACTTATGAGGGGAGAAAAATGCGCTACAATACCCTTAAAAAAATATTTTTTTGTAAAACACCAGCAGTACACAACAGTGGTTCAGCCAAAAAAAGCTGTGTACTAAACAAAAAATTGCACTCTGTCAAAGACTATTAGGAATGGACTGCTGGGTATTATACCGGTTACAGACTAGTATAACCAGCAGATGATTTATTGTGGAACAAAGAAACTGAATTGCGAATTCCTGCCTCCTCTGCTAAGGTTTATGAAGTTGAAACAGCTTGTTGAAATGTATGAGGCAACACACAGCTATCTGCCCCTCTCTGTAATACTATGCCAAAGAAAGTGACTGGGAGGTTTAGGGCGGCAGCTGCAGTAAAAATCCTTTTCAGTAAAAAAAACAATGCTCTCCGTCCACGAGAACCCTGATGTTAAACGCTGCTGGACTACACTTTTCTATGCTGTAACACACACACACACAGGCTCTGCGTCCTATGATCCTTCTGCAGTGTATTGTAATGAAGTGAGGAGTCGGAATTATGGCTGCCGATTATATGGGGCTGTGACATCACAGGGTTGACTGGCTGCTAATAGGCTGCATCCTGCATGTGATTCAGGGTCATCCCGCCTACTTCCCTTCCCTCATTGTCTTCCCACCTCCCCAGCATTCCTTGCCCCATGTACTGACATGTGGATCTGCCATTTTAGATGCTCTGGAGCCTGCACCGCAGTAAATGGAGTTTAATGAAGCAATTCACGCAATAGAATCACAGCAATATTTGTATTTGTTGTGATCCGCTCTTCTCTATTGATAACTATATTCTTTGTGCTCCTCTGGCAATGTATCATCTGTAAATTTTATTGAGCACCGTTTATATTTGTTTTATGATATAATTTAAATAAGTCATTTAATTTTATTCAGTAGTGGTTATCAACTGGTGTGTTCTTTCTTGTGTTCAGATCAAGTATCGCCTATAATTGTGGTAAAGCCCATGTGGGACTGCAAGTTATTTCCAAGACTCTTGGCCTGACTGCAGACTTCTGTGTTTCTATGGAAACTCTACATGCAGATAAATCCTCCATTACTGTACCATATGATGCGTGAAGGCAGGCCAAAATTGATGAGATGTGTGATGTGCCTGAAACAAAGCAAACTAAACTGAACTTAAATGAATGTAAAGCCCCATCGACCTAGAAACAAGATGTTCACGCCATTTCTACAGTAAAGTGACAGGCCATTACGGCATTGTCATTGAGACACCAACTTTTATAAGGATCCAAAGGTAAAGGTTAAAAGTACTGAGAGCATTTGGTTTGTCGAAAGATGTAGTTTATATTGTAATGCATGGAGATGGCATGAGGTACAAAAGATAGTTTGGAGATAAATTTAGCTCAGATATACCCATAATGTTCTGAAATGGGACTAGACAAGCGTACACAGATCAAAAAGATATATATTTTTCTGTAAAAAAGTTACAAAAATTGACAATGCATCTAAAATCACATTAAAATGCAAAGGGACATAACAAGTAGCTTCAAAACGAAAACCTTAATACATAAAAGAGAAAACATGGTGGGCTCCATGCAAGCAGATAATACTAATGACCAGAAGAAACTGTAGACATGTGCATGTAAAGTGACAGAGAGTAATACTCAGTAAAGCTTAAAGGGGTATTCCAGTTATAAAAAAAAGTATCCCCTATCCAAGGAATGGGGCCTAGCTCTTCCCACTGAGCACTCCAGCCCCCACTCTTATAATATATATATATAAAAGTAGTTATATAGTAGTTATAATTAGTCTTGTACTTCCAGTTCCGGCGTGGACATTGCAGGAGCGAGCGCGGTGAGCTCCCGCTCCCTTCGGCACTAACCTGCTACATACCGGCTCCCTGCTAGACCTGCTGCCTGACGGATCACTTCCCCTGTCCCCCGCAACAGCCCATACATGGAACACTGTCTTTAGCGCAGCAGTCAGCCGGCAGTCCCACCGCAAGTGCTCCCCTCACCAGCACAGGCCAGCGCAGGACTCATGGCCACCTACTCCACGCGGCTGCAAGTGGTCTCCCAGGGATCACGTGCATTGCCACCAATGCATAACCTGGCGGCCCCTACAGAAATGGAGGTCAGCCTGCCTGCTGACCGTTCACCTCAACCAGCTGCAACATTACTGGGCATAGATAAGCCCTCAGAAGCAAGGTGACAACAAATCCCAACATCTCCTGTTTCATCTTCAGGCGTATCTCCAGGCGCATCTGTCCACATAGATAACCCAAGGCTGGCAGCAGAAATTGCACAGTGCATCACCCCCAATGTACAACACATAGTGGAAGAAGTCCTTAAAGCCACACTGCAAAACCTACAGGCGGCCGACTGGCTGAAGTTGAACAGCATGTCTCACTTGGAGGATAGGGAGACGGCGATGGAACGGTGCCTGCTTGTCACAGAATCTGAATTGACCAGAGTATGTGAAACCTAGAGAACAGGTCGCAATAATTTGCGCATTGTGGGGGGTCAAGGAAATTATTACTTCTTCTGACCTGCAGCCCGTTTGTGAGCATGACCTCCCTAAAACTCTCAGACTCTCTAATCTTTGCTGGTAAAGCTCCGGGCCCAGATGGGTACTCGGGGGAATTTGATAAAGCCCTTTTGCCCCAACTATCCCCGATCTTAGTGAAAGTTTTCAGGGAATTTATGTCCATGGGGTCGATTACTAAAGAAGCTTCTTTAGCATACATAAAGGTGCAAGGATCCCAGCAATCCGGGCTCCTATAGGCCGATTTCTTTGATAAATCAAGATGTCAAGATTCTTGCGCATCATTTATCCTGCTTCATGCCAGCCCTCAGTAGCCACCAAGTCGGCTTTATTGGACACTAATCAACTACCCTAAATTTAACCCTTTAACGACCAAGGATGTAAATGTACATCCTGGTGTGGCAGTACTTTGCGCATAATAGAAAAGTATGTAATCATGGGTATCATTTTAATCGTATCGACCCACATAATAAACGACAGATGTAATTTTTACCGTAAATTGTACGGCGTGAAAACAAAACCTTCCAAAATTAGCAAAACAGCGGTTTTCTTTTTCATTTCTCCACACAAATAGTATTTTTGGGTTGTGCCATACATTTTAGTAAAGTGAGTGATGGCATTACAAAAGACAACTGGTCACACAAAAAGCAAGCCCTCATACTAGTCTGTGGATGAAAATATAAAAGAGTTACGATTTTTAGAAGGCGAGGAGGAAAAAGCGAAAATGCAAAAATAAAATTAGCCTGGTCCTTAAAGTGAAAATGGGCTTGGTCCTTAAGGGACGGTTCTTGCGGTATTGGATTGGCAAAAATAGTAAGGGGAAAAATAACCAAGGAGAAGAGCTCTAAAACATAACTTTTAATGGTTTAATTTAAAGTACACCACCAAAAAATGTGTGACCCATTAAAATATAATCAAACAATATTAGTACCATAAAAATGCATCCCAATGCTTTTCCACTGTGTATGACAGTTTCCTCAGGAGAATAGCATTAGTACAGTATCTCACGCCTGATAATAGGCTAAATACAACTATTAAAGTCTGTTTCACTTATGTGCAGCCTTTGCCACTATCAGAGTCTGTCTTTTAAACAGGCCCCACAATCAATGCAGGCAAATATGCTACCAACAATGTGGTGTATAGATAGGGAGTCACGCTGCTGGCTACTGGCACTCTCAGAGCATTCATGCTCTAACATATACCTGGACTGCAAAACATTTCCTAGGTGATGGCAGGTCACCGTGGGAGAACCAGCAAGTGTGGTATAGGCATTACTATGTATTTTGACACTGCACATAACAGTATGCTATTTATCTAAGTGATGGGTTGTTGTATATTTGATACTCGTCCTTGTGCAGAGACTACACTATGAATATCTATACACCACATTGTTGGTAGCATATTTGCCTGCATTGATTGTGGGGCATGTTTAAAACGATGAACTCTGATAGTGGCAAAGGCTGCACATAAGTGAAACAGATTCTAATAGTTGTATTTAGCCTATTATCAGGCGCGAGATACTGTACCAATGCTGTTCCCATGAGGAAACTGTCATACACAGTGGAAATGCGTTGGGTTGCATTTTTATGGTACTAATATTGTTTTGTTACATTTTAATGGGTCACAAATTTTTTAGTGGTGTCCTTTAAATTAAACCATTAAAAGTTATGTTTTAGAGCACTTTGCGTGGGTTATTTTTCCCCTTATTATTTTTGCTTCTATTGCTAGGAAGAGGATTAGTGAGATTATACCTGCTGTGGGGTGTATATGATACCACAGATCAATTTCATATTTTGGTATTGGATCGACTACAGCACCAGCCCCTGTTGGGGGAAAAACCCGCTCTATTGACCTTAGATGCCGAAAAGGCTTTCGACAATGTTCGATAGGATTGGATGGGGCTGGTGCTGGACCTTGCAGGCCTACATAGTCCTTTCCGCAATTATCTTTCCGGAATTTATTAGTCTCCTATGGCCAAAATCTATATGCCAGGTATCCTTTCGGCACCCTTTCCCCTGTTCAAAGGCACTCGACAAGGTTGCCCTCTCTCGCCACTCCTTTTCGACCTTGCCCTTGAACCATTGGCAAAATCTCTATTGTCATCATCTCTTTACTCTGGCATAAAGGTAGGGGTGAGAGAGGTAAAACTTACTATGTTTGCAGATGATGTGTTGCTCTCCATTGACAATCCGGCATCCTTGTTCTCAGCCATCCTAGACCATTAAAAAAAAATTGGTAGCTTCACGGGCTATACAATCAATGTTGTAAAGTCGGAAATACACCCCCTTCCCCCGTGCAATCAGACGAGTATTCTCCTATCTCAAAGATAGGGAGCATGTTTTTCACAACTTTAATACCCCTTTAATAAGCATCACATATATAGAGGTATGTTCCCAGCATTGGATAAACTTAGCACAATAGATGTAATCAGTCTTCAAGGGAACATGAATAAACAGTGTTTATGGTTACAAGATATTAGACAAAAATTTTACTAATATCATACCCAATGTATGCCAAGTACAACAGGAGCAGCCACCGGATCCAACATTTTATGCCCACTGGCTTTATAAAAAGGATTACATCTATTGTACTAAGTTTTACCTTTGCTGGAAATATACTTTAACACTCTGTTCCAAATTATTATGTAAATTCTATTTAATTGTCACAAAGATTAAATATTTAGTTTTTTCAGTTTAACTCATGGATGGCATTGTGTCTCAGGGTTCTTTTGATCACTGAAAACAGTCTCAGACACCTGTGATAATTAGATTGCCAGGTGAGCCCAATTTAAGGAAAAACTACTAAAGGTGGGTGTTCCACATTATTAAAGGGGTACTCCGCCCCTAGACATCTTATCCCCTATCCTGGGGACCCCCGGGATCGCTGCTGCGGCACCCCATTGTCATTACTGCACAGAGCGAGTTCGTTCTGTGCGTAATGATGGGTGATGTCATGGCTCCGCCCCTCGTGACATCACAGCACGCCCCCTTAATAAAAGTCTATGGCAGGGGCGTGACGACCGCTACGCCCCCTCCCATAGAATCGTATTGAGGGGGCGGGACATGACATCACGAGGGGCGGAGCCGTGACATAACGATGCTCCGGCCCCTCGAACTTGCTCTGTGCAGTAATGACAGCGGGGTGCCGCAGTGGCAATCCCAGGGGTCCCCAGCAGCGGGACCATGGTGATCTAGCATCTTATCCCCTATCCTTTGAATAGGGGATAAGATGTCTAGGGGCGGAGTACCCCTTTAAGAAGAGCACCATTTTCAAGCAATATGGTGAAGAAAAAGGATCTCTCTGCTACTGAAAAGAGTGAAATAGTTCAATGTCTTGGACGAGGTATGAAAACATTAGATATTTCATGAAAACATAAGCGTGATCATCGCACTATTAAGAGATTTGTGGCCAATTTAGAGCACAGACGGGCTAGTGCAGATAAAGGCACATTGAGGAAGATTTCAGCCAGATCCTTGCAAGAGAGCAGCTGCTAAAATACCACTACATGGCAGCAAACAGATATTTGAAGCTGCTGGTGCCTCTGGAGTCCCACAGACATAAAGGTGTAGAGACCTCTAGAGTCTTGCAACTGTGCATAAACCTTCTATTCGGCCACCACTCAATGCTCACAAGCAGAAATGACTGCATTGAGCAGAAAAATACATGAAGACTTTTCAAACAGTCCTGTTCACTGATGAGTGCCGTGCAACCCTGGATGACCCAGATGGATGGAGTTGTGGATGGTTGGTGGACGGCCACCCTGTTCCAACAAGGCTGCAACGTCAGCAAGGCGGTGGTGGAGTCATGTTTTGGGCCGGAATCCTTTAGGGTTTAAAGATGACCACTGCAAAGTATGTGAAGTTTCTGACTGACCACTTTTTTCCCTGGTACAGAAGGAAGAACTATGATTTCCGCAACAAAATCATCTTCATGCATGACAATGCACCATCTCATGCTGCAAAGAATACCTCTGCATAAATGGCTGCTATGAGGTTAAAAGGAGAGAAAGTCATGGTATGGACTCCATCCTCTCCTGACCTCAATCCTATTGAGAACCTTTGGAGCATCCTCAAGCAAAATAATGATCTATATGGATGGGAGACAGTTTACATCCAAACAGCAGCTCTGGGAGGCTATTCTGACATCTTGCAATGGATGGAGACTTGTGAAGCTGCTATCAAATAAGGGGTCCTATGTTAAAATTACAATTTTCAGTTCTTTACAACCCATAAATTTTTTGAAACTTACTGTACATAATAATTTGGAACAGTGCATTGTAAGTTTTTTATGTTTAAAAAATATACTGTTATCATTAGGAGGTTTGTTCAATAAAATTTGAATTATACTCTTAATAGTTGATAATACAGATGAGCAAATGGAATTGGACGACGTCAAATTAATTCTGAATTTCATGAAAAATTTGATTCGGACCGAATCCAAACTTTGACTCGATTAAAAAAAAACAAATTTGTTTATTAGCGAAACCCGCTGCGATCGTCCTGTAAAATGTATAGATGGGAGCGGCTTTCTCCTTCACTCGCAACTCTGCAATAGGGTATGTTCACATGGACAAATTTATCTACGGGTTTCCTGCTGCATCTTTGAAAGGGGGCGGGCTGTTCTTGGCTGTCCGCAGGAGATTTTCTGCTGCGTAATTTCCGCTGCAGAAATTCCGCCGCAGACCCTACTGACTTCAATTGGGATTGCGGCAGATCTTCCGTAGCAGAAATTCCACAGCGGAAAATCTGTTGTAGACAACCGCAAAGAGCCCGCCCCCTTTCAAATCCGAAGCGAGAAACCAACAAATAAATCCGCCCGTGTCAACGTACCCAGAGATAGGACGATAGCAGCGGGTGTCAGGAGTGACACCTGCTGTACTCTGTCCTTAACTGCAGGTGCATTAATAGACAGATCGCAGCGAGTGTCACCTCTGACACCCGAAGCGATCATCCTGTATAATGTATAGATGCGGGTGGGTGGCCGCTCTACTCTGGTCCCACTGTAGTATGAGTATATGCCATATAGATACCTATTATTCCTATTTCCCACAGAGAGCTGTAAGTGGCTGGAACCATCTGGCCAATCACAGCTCTCTGCAGGAAATATGAAAAAGTGATGTGAATTCTATTCACATCACTGGCTGTCCAGAGTATAGTGCAGTGATGTGAGCGCAGGAGAAAGCCACTCCATCTCTGCAATAGAGAGGACGATCGCATCTGGTATCAGGAGTGACACGTACTGGGATCTGTCTATTAGTACAGGTACTACAGCTCCCATCATGGAACAGTCTGTTCCATGCTGGGAGCAGTAGTACTACCTAAAAAATGTTTTAAAAAAATTGAGCAAAAAAAGTGAAACACACACACATTTTATTAAACGCAATAATAAAATACATTACTAATAAAAAAAAATTGTTTGGAAGAAGAAATGTTGCTGGCCTCTCTACACCCTTTCCTGACCTGCACCCCTGTGTAAGGGTGGGTTCACACTACGTTTTCTCCCATACGGGAACGCATACGGCAGGGGGGAGCTAAAACCTCGCGCTCCCGTATGCCTTCGTATGCGCTCCCGTATGTCATTCATTTCAATGAGCCGGCCGGAGTGAAACGTTCGGTCCGGTCGGCTCATTTTTGCGCCGTATGCGCTTTTACAACCGGACCTAAAACTGTGGTCGACCACGGTTTTAGGTCCGGTTGTAAAAGCGCATACGGCGCAAAAATGAGCCGACCGGACCGAACGTTTCACTCCGGCCGGCTCATTGAAATGAATGACATACGGGAGCGCATACGGTGACATACGGGAGCGCGAGGTTTTAGCTCCCCCCTGCCGTATGCGCTCCCGTATGGGAGAAAACGTAGTGTGAACCCACCGTAAGAAAGATAAAAGTTATATAACAAAATGATAATACATTATGAAGGAATAATATATGTATGGAATAGGGGATACAGCTGGCCTCTCTGTGTATCTGTCCGCCCCATGAGCTGAAACTGCAGACAGCTGCCCTTAATTCACAGCAACTCTATCAGCAGCGGTCATAAGTTGTTCTATTCACTGACAGTTTCCTTTTCCACAGGTTGACATTGAATAGAACAACTAATGATCGGGACTAACAGCTAAAATTCTCTCACCCCCGCCAGTGCAGAGTTCAGTATAGGCTTTTCTCAGACATGTAATGCAACACTATAAGGCCAGGATTCTACTGAGGTTTTTTCCCACCAGCAAAAACAGCAGGAAAAACTGCCAGAAAAAACTGCCACAGCTTTCTCCTGCTTTTTGGCAGTTTTCTGTTGTTTTTTCTGTCGTTTTTACCTTTGTGTGGTAATTGCACTTTTATCCCTTTGGCAGTTTTCCTGCAGGTATTTTTTTTTTGGGTACCACAAAAACAAAGAAAAGATGTAGGAATGATGCAGTAGGGATGTCTGATTTTGCAGGGAATTATTTTATATGTTTTAAAACTAAATTCATTTTTATTTATTTATTTATTTTTTGCCAGAGCAGAGAAAGGCAGGTGTGGATAAATGCTGCACAGTAAGAATTTTTCAAGTATAGAAGTGTCAATTGTTTTATTTTATTAATTAATAAAATGCAAAATAGAAAAAAAGAAAATAAATCAAATCAATATTTGGTGTGACCGCCATTAGTCCTCAAAACACTATCAATCCCGCTAGGTACTTGCACAGTTTTTGAAGGAACTTGCCAATGAGATTGTTCCAAACATCTTGAAGAACTAACCAAATATGTTCTTTGTGTGTAGGCTTGCTCAAATCCTTTGTCTCTTCATGTAGCCCCTAACAGACCTGATGAAGTTAAAAGGGTTGTCCAGTGAACTTATCCCCTATTCCCAGAATACCCCAGTACAGCACTCTGACATGTTCAGTAGTGATGAGCGGCAGGGGCCATATCCGAATTCGCGATATTTCACGAATATATTGACGATTATTCGTCCTATGTTTGCAAAATTTGCATATTTGCTATGTTCATTCACTGTTTTTTACATGCAAAAATTTGCATTAAAATTTGCATGTGAAAAAAACACACAAAAAATGAATATTCGTCATTCCGAATATATAGCACTATATTCTAAATATTCACGAAATCGCGAGGAGCCGATATTCCCAATTGAAATTTGCATTGCGAATATTCGTGCTCAACACTAGAGATGAGCATTAGGGGACCTGCAGGGGTCTGAGGGAAGGTAAGTATAACTTTTTTTCCTTTACATTCCCAGCAATATATGTATTTTTAAAGGGGTACTCCGGTATAAACCTTTTTTCTTTTAAATCAACTGGTGGCAGAAAGTTAAACATATTTGTAAATTACTTCTATTAAAAAATCTTAATCCTTCCAGTACTTATTAGCTGCTGAATGCTACAGAGGAAATTCCTTTCTTTTTGGAACACTGATGACATCACAAACACAGTGCTCTCTGCTGACATTTCCGTCCATTTTAGCAACCATGCGTAGCAGATGCATAGCAGATGTATAGCAGATGTATGCTAAGGGCAGCATGGTGGCTCAGTGGTTAGCACTGCTGCCTTGCAGTGCTGGGGACTTGGGTTCAAATCCCACTAAAGACAACAATAAAAAAAAGTGTTATTTTTATTATAATAACGTCAGCAGAGAGAACTGTGGTCGTGATGTCATCAGAGAGCATTCCAAAAAGAAAAGAATTTCCTCTGTAGTATTCAGCAGCTAATAAGTACATGAAGGATTAAGATTTTTTTTATAGAAGTAATTTACAAATATGTTTAACTTTCTGCCACCAGTTGATTTAAGAGAAAAAAGAGTACCCCTTTAAGAGTACCCCTTTAAGGACACTGAAATACCCCTTAAATCTCCTAGCATCAGACCGTATCCTTGCTTTGCAGCAAGACATCTTATTCTGCTATCATAGTAGCCTTTGGAGACTGGCCCAACCAAAGACTAACCAACAGTATGTGGGCTGTGGACCAAGACTTTAGATAGCATAAAGCATAGTCTCTCCTTCCTTCTGTCTACCTTAGATGCACCAAAAGATTGCTGCAATTTTTTGCAAAATAATAAAGCATCTTACTGTCTGAAAAATATGACTTTTACTAAAACAAGCGCGTCAAAAGAGCTGACAGATCCTCTATAAACAGAAATTGAATAATAATCAGATTTAAGTTATGCGTTTTCTTTTGTTCATGTAATTGATGACAGTGAAACACGGCTTTATTATGAGGCAATTATCATCATTGTGCGATGACAAGGTAAAGGCATTCAAGGAAACTATTCTGATGAAATAGTTTGAAATTATTTACCGCTAATTGACCTTGTTCCTGTCTATATTATCTTGTTAGCACCGTGAAATATGCTTTATGTTTATGGAATGTTTGCTATGTTCAGCCTTACTTTTCATCATGTAAATGAATCACATGGCATGGCTTTAAAAAGCCTTATTTCTATTCAAAAGGAGGCGACTCCGGAATTTCGCTGGTTGTACACTGAGCCATTTTATTTTAATTACAACAGATTATGCCGTGAAGTTCGCTTTTTATTTGAATGTATTTCTAGCCAGACTTATTATGGCTCCGCAAACATAATAGTGATTTAAATAAGAAGGTTTTTTTTTTTTTCTACTCAAGTATAACTATAAACAGCTGTGAGAGTTTATAAAAAACTGCCGCCATTTAATTGAGAATATTAATGTATGAAGCATATATTGCCTCTTGTAAATTACAGAAACATAATGGCCTGAAACTAAATTAAAGCATTTTAAATTGAAAGACAACTGAAACAACCACAAAAATATCCACCATTGGTGATTTCATTTTTCTAGCAGAAAATAAATTCATGATTAATCTCCCTTGGTGGTCCCATTCACGTTTCCATTACTTTTGATTTCAACAACAGGATGGAATGCAACATTATACCATAACACTATACTACAACACTTTACTTGCCATCAAAACAACAGACCTCTGACTGAGTCCCTTATAAATAAATTTGATCCATCAAGCACCAATGGGATCTGCCCTAGGATAGATCTGGCACAGCTTCGTGATTTCTGTTATAAGTACTAGCTATATTGCAAAATTGAGTGTTGTCTTTTAAAAGTTAGGAGAAAAAAATAGCTTGCGGAGGGTGGCCGAAGGGGGGAGAAGACTAGGGGTTCGAGGTAGCACGCCAAGGATATAGATAACAAGGTAAATGCTATAGTAACTTTATGTTCGTCTTCACTTATATTCTACAATCTATACCACAAAATCTATCATAGAAGATTAATAGTAAAACAATCATTTACACACAGCGGTAGCACTGCAATGCAATGTATTAAGTGGAATCCTGACATGCTTTCCAAATTTACATTTTTTTTGTTATACTAAACATTATAAAAAACATTGTCAGTAAAAAACATTGTCAGCAAATATCTTTCTATCCTTAGACAATATCTGGTCCTAGATACCATTTTTAAAGGGTACCTCTCATAAAAAAAACTTTTGATATATTATAGATTAATGTATGCAGAATAACTTTACAATTGCATGTTATTAAAAAAATATGCTTCTTTCTATTTAATTTTCCACTTTGAAGAAATGACCACTAGGGGTCTCCCTACCAGTCCTGGCAGCAAGCATTTCAGACTCATGCTGGAGTCCTAAACGCTACGAGCTGCCAGTCTGCTTTGTTCACAAAGGAGAACACTCAGAGCTGCCAGCCTGCTTTGTTCACAGCCTGTTTGGCTGTGAACAAAGCAGGCTGGCAGCTCTGAGTGTTTAGGACTCCAGCATGAGTCAGAAATGCTTGCTGACAGGACTGATCAGGAAAAATACAATAGAAAGAAGCATATTTTTCATTAACACGCTATTGGAAAGTTATTCAACATTCATTAATCTAAAATATATCAAAAGTTTATTTGATGAGAGGTGCCCTTTAAGGAAGGCTGCAACTTTGCTGCAAAGAGAGATCCAAACTTGGCAAGTATCTTATCTCCAAGTTTGTTGCATAATTCTTTTTGCAATACAGATGCAAATTGGCTCAGGTTAAAAGGCTTCTATAGATGTGGAAAGTCCCGCTGTGTAGTGTGTAAATACGCCGCTAAGACTTTTTCTTTCACGGATTCCTGTTATGCAAAACCACACACCATAAGTACATTTTGAATTGCAATTCTAATTATGTAGTTTACAAAATGTTTTGTTCTGTCTGTCAGTTATCTTATGTTGGTAGTAGAGATGAACGAATCGAATTGGACGAATCTGAATTCCTTAAGAATTTCATGAAAAATTCGATTCTGACCGAATCCGAATTTCCTCTCGATTCGAAATAACAAATTTCTTCATTCACTCCATTTTGTTATTACTCTAAGGCTAAGATTCCACTGAGTTTTTGCAGTAAAAAAAAAATGTATTTAGCAAATTCTTTATTTTCTATAACAAAATTTTTATTAATTTTTAAAAAGGGACCAAGTTATATGGCAGCAGGGACCTAAAATTTTAGCCGACAATAATAAAAATGTAGAAATGGGCCATTTAAATGTAAAAATAATATATTTTTTAGAATTCATTTTGTTAAACTATTTAATAATGGGTTTAATAAAGTGTGTGTGTTTTAACTTTTTTCACTTTTTTTCATAATTTTACATTTTTTTTTAGTTAGTACTTGCAATTCTCCTATATAATGTATAGGTGCGGGCGGACGGCCGCACTTCTGCTCCATCCTGCACTATGTTCTGCGATGGAAAGTTCTTCACATCACAGATTCATATTTCCCGCAGAAAGCTGTGATTGGCCATATGGTTCAAGCCAATTACAACTCTCTGCGGGAAATATGAATAATGGGTATATATATATATATATATATATATATATATATATATATATATATGGCAGTGCAGGGGACTAGAGAAGAGCTCTGTACATTATACATACTCCATACATTATACAGGACAATCGCAGTGGGTGTCAGGAGTGACACCCGCTGTGATCTGTCCTTAACTGCAGGTACTACTACTCCCAAAGTGGAGCACACTCATCTCCATGCTGGGAGCTGTGGTACCTGCATTAATAGACAGATCACAGCGAGTGTCACTTCTGACACCTGTTGTGATTTGTCTCTTAATGCAAATACTACAGCTCCCAGCATGGAGCTGAGTGTGCTCCACTTTGGGATCAGTACTACCTGAAGTTAAAGCGCAACTGTCACGGATTTTAACCCCCATAAACTAGCCCCAGGATGACAAAGTTATAAAAAAATTGAATTTCAATCATACCTTTTGCTGCTTTCTAGCAGCTTTAATCGGGCTACTGCGGCCGTTCGCAGTGATGCGATGCGAACGGCCACAGTAAGCGCTCAGTCCCTAAGGCCCCATCCGCGGCGTAATGCTGTAGCGGAATGAGCCGGACGCTCATTCTCCTGTCTTCCTAGAGTGCACAGCGGTGATACGATGCTACTGCATACTGCTCATCAGGCTACTGCATTATGCCACCCATGGGGTGCGAGCGCTTGCTGTGAGAGCTGGCTGGCCTGCATCGCATCACTGCTGTGCACAGGAGAACGGACACTGTTTATTCTTTTAGAGTAGAAAACTCGCCACTCACATATAAGAATAAGGGGCCTATGGGTTGGAACCTGTGTGTCAATCACACAGTGGTCCCAGTGCTGACATACAGGGAATATCCGACTATTACTTACTTTCATAAAAAGCATTTTTTAGGCCAATTAAAGCTGCTAGAAAGCAAAAAAAGGTATGCTTGAACTATAATTTCTAACAACTTTATCAATCTGGGGTTAGTTTTTGGGGCTAAAATCCGTGACAGTTGCGCTTTAACTTCAGGTACTACTGCTCCCAACATGAAGCACACTCAGCTCAATGTTGGGAGTTGTAGTATCTGCATTAATAGACAGATCCCAGCAGGTGTCAGAAGTGACACTCATACTACTACTACTACTACTACTACTACAGGTACTACTACTACTAGTCTGTTCCATGCTGGGAAAAGTAGTACTACCTAAAAAATTGAAAAAATAAAGAAAAAAAAGTGAAAAAAAGTTAAAATCACACACACATTATTATATCCATTTGCCGTGAATTTATTCGAATCAAATCCAATTTTTTCAAAAATTCACTCATCTCTAGTTGGTAGCACAAAAAGGTCTTTGAAAAAATGTATACAAGAGCACATTAGGTTTGCTTCCAACACCATTAATGTGAATGTATCTAAAGTATCTAAACATTTTCGAGATATTCATGATGGTGATTTTTCCATTATGAGTTTTTTCGTATTGAAAAAGTTACCAAACCTATCAGAGAGGCAGACTGGTTGAAAGTCCTAAGGAATAGAGAAATCCTGTGGATTTATCGTTTTGACTGCCTACAACCTAAAGGTCTCAATAATTGCACTGATTTATTCTTTCACTATTGAGGTTTCTTTAATATTATCTGTGTTCATGTCTCTTTTGCCAATATAGTTTTCTATTGGGATATATTTACACTATGTGCCAAATAATGTGCATTAGTGTGTTTGACGGGGTTAAGGAGTTCAATTGCTTCCCCGTTCCTCCTCTCCCCTTTCTTCCCTACATATACCTGTGAATGCCATTTCTTGTTTAGGTTTCTGTGAAAGGGTCTGCGCACCAGAAACGCGTCAACCTTGCTATTCTATGCTACATGGAAGTTTGCTTTTATACTTTTGTATCCTGTTTTTACCTGTAATAAATTGAAGATTTTCAGGATTGCCAGCAATCCAAGTGTTTTTTTTTTTTTGTGATACTAATGTTTTATGTCACTCAATACTTCTTTGTCACATACTATACCTTTAAATTGTGTGTACTTAATGTTAATATGTTTACAACCCAATAAAAAATGTACTGAACTATGCAGCTGTGTAGGAATATGTCACAATATCTGTTCTGTCCCTTTATGTGGGAGGGTACAAAACTTGACAGACAGCTAAACGTTCCTTGGTAATGCACTGACAAAAGAGCTACGTCCAACTTCAACTTTCCGTGCAAGGATATATGTAACTAGAGATGAGCAAATTTTAGAAAAATTTGATTCAGCTTATTCCCCAAATTTTCTGAAAAAATTAGGTTTGGTCTCAATTTATTTGCAGCGAATTGCTATTAAAAATGGTTATTTCTGGGCTACAGAGAGCCTCAATAGGGGTGTAGAACACTTTGCCTTGTTGTAATACGCATAGAGAGTGTGCTGTGTTAGTGAAATAATACTATTATTCAGTATGACATGCAGATTATAGGCATCGCTATTAGAATCACTGCCGCAGAGCGTCTGGATGTGGAGGCAGGGTCAGGAGACCATATGGCGTCACAATTGAAGAGATTAAAGATAATTTTTCATTAAATTTTTATTTAAATTTAATTTATTTAGATTTTTAAAGATCCTCTTTTGAGGAGCGATTCTGGTGAGCATCGAGCTGGAGGTCCTCCGTGAGACGAGCTACCACCTGTTCCAGCCCATGCCTCTCAGTGCCGTCCCCCCCCCCCCCTGACTGTGAAATTGAAAATGTTTAATTTAATCAGTTATATTTCAATGTTATCACTCCAACCTGTTTCATTGGATTCTTGTGGTAATTCCACAGGTAATATATGACAACAACCATAGGGCCTCCCAATTGAAAAGAATGAAGAGATTGTTTTTAAATTTAAATTGAAGATTTTAATTAGATTCACAAGTACAATGTCCCAGGTGCCCGAAGCATTTACTTTGAACTAATACTGTATGACCACAAAACCCAATCTAACAAGGAGTCACAATGACAGAGCCTAGAGATGGCAGCAGCGTGACGAGACCATAGGGCCTCACAAGTAAAAAAAATAATAATATTTTGTAAAATTTTAATTGAAGATTTTATATAGATTCAAATTTTAAAAGTTTAATTTAATCTGCCAACAGCATGAGGAGACCATATGATGGCACAATGACACAGCCTGGAGGTGACAGCAGCAGGAGGAAACCATAATGTGGTAGACTGACCCAGTCTGGAGGTGGCAACAGCCTGACAAGACCATAGGGCCTCACAAGTAAAAAGATTAATGATATTTTGTTAAATTTTAATTGAAGATTTTATATAGATTACAATTTTAAAAGTTTAATTTAATGTGCCAGCAGCATTCGGAGATCATATGGCAACACAATAAGAGAGCCTGGAGGTGGCAGCAGCAGCATGAGGGCCATGCCAACTTAGGATTAAGTCTGAGGAACCCACAGACTGTTGACTGGGGGTGTCGGATGTCACTTGGGATGAAGTGGATGACCGAGTGAACCAATCAATTATAGCTGCTGCTGTGTTGTTTGTCAAGACACAACTGTTGGCTGACAGCGGGAGCTCAGACCTCTCACTGCGACTCCTGCTGCCACATGCCCCTACGATGCGACCTCTGCATATGCCTGATGAATTTAAGCCTCTGCCATTCCTCTGTGCATGTCCTGGCACTTCTCTGCCGGACATACTTATACACCAGCTGAATGCGTATATGTTACACTTATGAGAGGAGGACAATGCGCTCCACTACGCTTAAAACTGTATTAGACTATAGAAACAAGTGTGTAGCTTTGGCTGGCCTTTCACAGTAACTCGGTCCAAATTATTTTAACAGGAAAATATATAAAGGACACCACATAGGTGTACGTACAGTTTACACTTATGAGAGGTGGACAATACACTCCACTGCAAACTGTATAACGCTACAAAAACAAGTGTGTAGCTTTGGCTGGCCTTTCACAGTAACTAGGCCCAAATAAGTTTTTCAGGGGAAAAAACGTACACCACGTAAGTGTACCTACAGTGTACACTTATGAGAGCTGGACAATAGGCTCAACTTAAAACGGTATAAGGCTACAGAAACAAGGATGTAGCTTTGGCTGGCCTTTCACAGTAACTAGGCCCAAATTAGTTTTTCAGGAAAAAAAAAACCTACACCACATAGGTGTACATACAGTTTACACTTATGTGAGCAGGACAATACGCTCCGCTTAAAACTGTATAAGGCTAAAGAAACAAGGGTGTAGCTTTGGCTGGCCTTTCACAGTAACTAGGCCAAAATTATTTTTTCAGGAAAAAAAATAATGTACACCATGTAGGTGTACGTACAGTTTACACTTATGAGAGGTGGGCAATACACTCCGCTTAAAACTGTATAAGGCTACAAAAACAAGGGTGTAGATTTGGCTGGTCTTTCACAGCAACTAGGCCAAAATTAGTTTTTCAGGAAAAAAAAAAACGTACACCACCTATGTACGCACAGGTTACACTTATCAGAGGACAATAAGCTCTGCTACGCAACCTGTACTAGGCACTGAAATCAGGTGACTATTGCTTTTCATGCTCACCCTAACTGGCCCCTGTTAGCTTTGCAGTTTTTGTACACCCAACTGCAACAGTACAGAATCGCGGTGTAGTAGAGCCCAGTACTGTGGTACTGACACTAATAGCAGGTGACAATGGCTTTTAATGCTCTGCCTAACTGGCCCCTTTAAGCTTTAGCATTGCTTTACACCCCATTGCAGCAGTGGAGTCACTGTGTATTACACCAACAAGTGTACTTTCTCACTCTCTCTCTCTCTGTCAGTGCTTTTATGCAGTGATTTGGGCTTGTGGTGAATCGCTGCTGTAAAGCTGTTTTTATGTGCAACGCACACAAGGCTCTATCTCTCCCTGCAATGAAATGTTCTCTTTAAAATAAAACGCTGAAGTGACTAGCCGCAAGATGGCTGCTGATTATATAGGGCTGTGATATCACAGGGGTGACTGGCTGCAGATAGGCTGCATGTGATTCAGGGTCATCCCGCCTACCCTTGTTCCTGCCTTCCCAGAGTTCCTTGCCCCATGTGCTCACATGTGGATCCGCTATTTTAGATGCTCTGGAGCCTGGACCGCACTAAATGGAGTTTAATGAAGAGATTTGTGCAATTCATTCATATTCGGATTCATTGCAAAGAAATTTTTTCCTGAAATTCTTAACAAATTCGGATTGGTCAGATTTGATTTGCTCAATATCTATTTTTCCATCCATACTCATTTTCACCTATTGATTATATACTATTATTGCATTTATATATTTATTTATATATATATATATATATATATATATATATATATATATATATATATATATATATTTATTGTTAGTAGTTAGTGAGTAATACTTTTTCATTTGGTTGCATGGTATAAAGACCTATGCACATTGCTTCATTTAGGCTACGTTCACACTGCCGGCTGCCTCCGGCAGTGTGAAGTCCGTTATTGTAGGATCAAGAAAAGCCGGAGAAAAAATAGTGTTTGCACCATCTTTTTCTCTGGTTTTTCTTTCCAAAAATAACTTTTTTTTCTTGTTGTTTTCTTTTGTGATTTTTATTTTGTATCGACAAGATATCTGTAACTGAATTTTAAATATTGTTAGTGGTGCTTACACAGTACTTTTATAGCTGTTCAGATTTGAAGGGTTATTGACTGTGTTGGGATGGTGCACTTAAGGTAACCATGGCTACATATTTACATTCTATATTTAAAATGAAGTAGAATCTAATACACAGATCTTAAATTTTCACGACTTCTGCAACTTATGCAGAACGATGACTATATATGCTGACACATGCTAATTGCAATATGCTTGCTCCTTTGGTGTGATTTTCATGATTCATATTATTCAAATTCCTGGCATAAAACAATGATAAGTTTACAGTCTATTTTCAAACTTCTTATTATATAAAGAATATAAATACCCACAGTACGTACAAGGAAAAAGATATTGAGGGACATATTCAAAAACCTGCGTCATATATCTTACAGCTAAATAAATTACACCTTTCGTTCTGCAGAAATATCTTCAAAGCTCACTTGTGTTTTGTTTTTACGTGCCCTTGTTTCCATTTTATGCCAAAATTAGACATTTTTGCACAAATTTTAAATCACAAAAACTAATGTGGGCAAATGCAAATCCCACATAATTAAATATGTGAGATATCATTTCTGCATTCTTCAGAGACCTTCATGAGAGGGGCTATAGCGGCCTTTGGCCAGTCTTGCCAAGAGCCTACCTGCCTTGTTCCCAGGGTGGAAAAGATCTGTATCCAATTGAGATCTGCTCATTCGTTCACGTTTGTCTAACCATTCAATCTGACCTCTAGCTTCCCTCTACTCCTCCTTATGGGTCACTGTCTGAGTTTGTATAAAAAGGGCATACTTTGCGTTTGTGTTTTAACTCAAATCGGTTTCACCCTCAGTACAGCTTTTCCTGTCTCCCAGTAAGGAACTGGATCAGACCAAGTTGACGTATTGTTACATTCATGCTCCTGCCACCATGCTCACAACTGTGCAGGCCCCCACATTAACAGTTGGAGCGCCGTCACACTCTGTGCCGTAGCCGGAGCGTGCACCATGTCGGAAAAACTGCACACTGCTGCAGGGAGCTGATCAGGTATGATGGACAGCTCGGATAGGATCTGAACAAGGTAGCGATCCATGCAGGTGGGGGAGCACTAGACAGGGAAGCTGGTAGAGCGGCTTTGGGATCAGTACGGACCATAACTGAGTGGGTTTTTGCCAGCAGGAGGTCTATGTTGCTGCTCCTCACATGTCTTTGCCAGAAGTCCTCTAAATATTTTATTGTTTATTTTAATGATTATTGCGTTTTTGAGCATTTGGCAGTTTTTCACTACTTTCCAAATTGCGTTATTTTTTATTTAATTTTTTACACAAAAAAAGTAAAAACCACCAAGAAAAAGCCAATGCATTTTTTCCTTCCTATAGAGGTCTATGGGGAAAAAAAAGTCTCCAGGATTAAGAGAAAAAGTGTCCCGGTATCAGTATACTGAAATTTTGGCAAACTGCCACTGAGCCCAAAAAAATGGCAGTCAAGAGTTAAAAAATTCCCAGTGGATTTGGCGTTTCATATTTTCCTATTGACTCTCAGCTAACATCTAGCAGTGATGTTTTTTGCACAAAAAAACGCATTGCAGCAAATGTGCCAATTAAAAAAAAAAAAGAAAGAAAAAGAAACAGCCTTAGGCCGGGATTCTCTCTGGCTTTTAATTTTGAGGGGGATAAATGCCCCCAAAAATGCCAAACTCGCGGTATGGCTTTTTTTTATGGGGGGGAGGGGGGGGGGGGGGGCTAAAAACTCTAAGGCCAGATGTTAGCTAGGAGTCAATAGGAAAATATTAAATTACATTTTTCACCCTTCTAGTTTTCCAAAATCACATTATGTTGGCCTTCAGGAAACATTCTTGATTTTACAATTTTAGAAGTCTGTGGTTGGAAAAAGACTGCCAAAAGAATTGGATATCATTTTTTTTAAATCGTGTTTTTTCCCCCCAATTCTTCAATTTAAATCTTTGAGTCGCATGATAAAAGAAAAAAAGAAAAACTATACTACTATACACTATTTTTGTTTGGCCTTTCATTGATCAGAAAAATACCACCTTTTGTGGAGGGTTTTTCAGGCCAAAAAGTTGCACACAAAATTTGTGTGGAATTCCAGCCTACTTTTGTGTAAAAAAAAATAAGCAGAAAATAGGCCATGTTCCCCTGAAGAGATGGTTAAAACTTTTGTCTGAACTGTTCGTTGAGGCTAGCATTTTTTCCCACCAGCAAAAACGCCAGGAAAAACAGCATCACTGCTCACCTCCCCCGCCCGTATAGTATACAGGGGGGCATAGTGTACATGTATATACTATACAGGAGCCGGGAATGCTGTCCCCAGACTGAAAGGACTCCCTGCTGCTATAGCCCTTTTGGGCAGTATACAGAATATGCAGCTATCTATAGATAGCTGTATATAGTGTATACAGAAGAGGAGGTCCACTTACCTCCCTCGTTCCCTGTCCCCACTGGGCCGTGTAGCTCTGCCCCTAGTGATGACCTCTTTAGGGGGTGGTGATACAGATGGAAGCCAGGCTGGTAAGGGTGTGAGGCTCTGTTGACATTGTCCATTTTGTATAATGTGAACAGACCCTTCTGGCAGTATCCTTCCAGACCGGGAGACTCCAGCTGTTGCTAAACTACAACTCCCAGCATGCCCAGCCAAAGGCTGTCTGGGCATGCTGGGAGTTGTAGTTTTGCCCCTGTTGGAGGCTCCCTGTTTGGGAAGACATTGCATTATGGGCGCTCTCCCCAGCGGTGAGTGCCAAAAATATCCTAACCAATTTTTTTGTGTTTTTTTTCTTCTTGTTTCAGATCCATGTATGCAGAGGATTGCAGCGGATTCGATGGATTATGGCTATGAACTGGATTTAACAATGGTCCTCGCCCACCCTGGTAATGTCAGGCTGTTGCTGTTTGGTTGGTATCTGGCTGAGAATAAAAATACGGGGAACCCTATGCGTTTTTTTAATTTATTTATTTTTGATTCTCGGGGTCTGTTGGTACCGGCTCTTTCTGGCACCCCTGTGGCGGTGAGTTCCGGGGTAATAATTGGGGGTTAGCGCTAGCTGTTTTTGGGGCTAACGCTAAGCCCCAGCTTAGCAATGGATTCCGTAAATAAGATGGCTTCTACTACTAAGCGTGAAAATTCAATAAAAAAAAAAAAACACGACACATTGGAAAAATTATTTTATTTAAAAAAACACTCCCCCACAGTCCTCGTTAGCCATTTTATTAAAAGAAAAAAAATCCAGTTTATCCATCGTAATTAATCGAATCCGCCATAATCCGCCTGTCCGAACATACCATTAGGGTACGTTTCCAAGCATCTTATTTTTTTTTTGCCCTCACCTTATTTTGCACTTCCAAGATGCAGTTTTTGTGGCTTAAAAACAAACAAACAAAAAAAAAAAAGCACTGTATCTTAGTCTTGGAATTTCTTTCTTGAGTTTTTTTTCCCCCCTACATTTTAATAATTACAAGTCATGTGATTCATTCATCACGCGACTTAAAGGGGTACTCTGGTCCTAAGACATCTTATCCCGGGGCGGGGTGTGAAGTCAGATGGGGGCGGAGTTGTGACATTGTGATACTCCGGCCCGGTGGTTGTGAGGCTTCAGACTCGGAGCCTCCAGCGCTGCGTGGAGCACACACAGGTGGGTGCTGCATGAGAGATTGCGGAGGTCCCCAGTGGTGGGACCCCCGCGATCAGACATCTTATCCCCTATCCTTTGGATAGGGGATAAGATGTCTTAGGGCCGAAGTACCCCTGGATTTCTATTGTTACAATAATATTTTTTTCTCACTCCCAAGATGCAGTTTTTGTACCGTTGTTTGTTTAAAAAATATTGTGTTTAAGTCAATATATTACATTTTTTTTTCTCATATGCAATTCTTTCATCATGGTTTTTTGCCTTAGGCCACATTCACACAGCGGAAATTCTGTGCCAACTTCCGCTTGGAATATCCGCACAAAATTTCTGGTGCAGCAGAGTCCTGTTGAATTCAACAGGATTCTGCTGTGCTGTGCACAAGGTGGAGTTTCTGTGCCAGCACATGAACACGTTCATTCTTTGTGTGGAGTCAGCATGGAATGCATAGCCGTCTATGAGACATCGCATTCCATGCAGTCCTAGCGAAGACAGATTCTTCCAATGCCCTGCACTGTACAAAATGTCCACAGAGAGATTTTCAGTGCGGACATTCCGCCATGTGAACGTGGCCTTAAGATATGTTCACACGGCACCATTTCTGCACAGAATTCTGCATGAAAATTCAGCAGTAAATTCTGCAGAATTGTAGGGGAAGACTTATCAAAACCTATCCAGAGGAAAAGTTGACCAGTTGCCCATAGCAACAAGTCAGATTGTTTTTTACATTTTTCCGAGGCCTTTTCAAAATATTAAAGAAGCGATCTGATTGGTTGTTATGGGCAACTCAGCAACTTTTCCTCTGTACAGGTTTTGATAAATCTCCCCCATATTGTCTATTCACTTCAGTGGAATTCCTGCAGCAGAAATTCTGCTGTGTGAATGGGACAGCGGAATCCAAATAAAATTTATTGGCTGTAAATTCATGCAGGATTTTCATGCAGAATACAGCGCAGAAATTCTTCCGGGTAAATCTGGCCTAAGGTTGCGTTCACACGGCAGAAATTCTGCATTTCAGCATCAATCCCGAGTCTGCATTCATATTAGCTTCAATTCCGCATCTGTCCAGCATTTGTGGAATTGATGTAGGTCTGATGCGGAATTCGTGCAGCATTTTCAGATGCCTTCTGCATGATTCCACAGCACAGTTAAAAAGGTGGCCTTTTTTAAAACTAAGTTTTAATTCCGCACGCATTCCACATGTATTCTACACGATTTCCTCACCAATTCCACATTTTGAGCAGAAATTCAAGCCCCATCTACTTCAATAAGATTCCACAGCCGAAGTCCAAAAAATGATGCGGAATGCTGGATTTCCGCATCAAACATTCCGTAGCAGAAATTCGGCTATCTGAATGACCTTGCAGAACTTGTACTAGACACAATATAAGGGGGAAAAAGCTGTCCTGTAGACTGGTGTGAATAAAGTCATAATACCCATAGAGGGAATAATTCACTGAGTAAGGGGGCATGTCCCCCGAAACGTCGTCGCTAGTGATGAGCGGCAGGGGCCATATTCAAATTTGCAATATTTTGCGAATATATGGATGAATATTTGTCCTATGTTCTAGAAATTCGCATATTCACTATGTTCTCTTTTTTTATGCGAAAACTTGTCATGAAGTGACGATATTCGCGGGTATTTGCTTATTCGCACATAGATGCATATTTGCGAATATTTGCATATTTGCATATTCATAAATCACCATATTCACAAGAAAAATATTCCAAATATTACAAATATATATCACTGTTAGAGATGAGCGAACTTACAGTAAATTCGATTCGTCACAAACTTCTCGGCTCGGCGGTTGCTGACTTTTCCTGCATAAATTAGTTCAGCTTTCCGGTGCTCCGGTGGGCTGGAAAAGGTGGATACAGTCCTAAGAAAGAGTCTCCTAGGACTGTATCCACTTTTTCCAGCCCATGGGAGCACCTGAAAGCTGAACTAATTTATGCAGGATAAGTCATCAACTGCCGAGCCGAGAAGTTCGTGACGAATCGAATTTACTGTAAGTTCGCTCATCTCTAATCGCTGTAGTCTATATATTTGCAAAATAGTGAAGTGCCGATATTCACAGTAAAAATTTGCATTTCGAATATTCCCGCTCAACAATATTCACCGTGTCATGGGGGAGAACGTTCAGTATGTGCATTGCCGGCAGCCTGCCATTTCTGTGATGTCTCTACTGTATTAATTCTTTTGCAAGATTCAAGCTTAAAAATCAAAAAAATAAATGAAAAAGAAGAGAAACACAACTGCTGAAGTGTTAGTTATTCCCTCTATGTGTATCATGACTTCATTCACACCAGTCTACAGGACAGCCTGTTTTCCCCTATATTGTGTCTTAAAGGGGTTATCCAGGAAAAAAACTTTTTTATATATATCAACTGGCTCCAGAAAGTTAAACAGATTTGTAAATTACTTCTATTAAAAAAAAAAAGTCTTAATCCTTTCAGTACTTATGAGCTGCTGAAGATGAGTTGTTCTTTTCTGTCTAAGTGCTTTCTGATGACACCTGTCTCAGGTACTGTGTCCAGAGCAGAAGCAAATCTCCATAGCAAACCTCTTCTACTCTGTGCAGTTCCCGAGACAAGCAGAGATGTCAGCAGAGAGCACAGTTGCCAGACAGAAAAGAACAACTCAATTTCAGCAGCTTATAATTATTTGAAGGGGTAAGATTTTTTAATAGAAGTAATTTACAAATCTGTTTAACTTCTTGGAGCCAGTGGATATGAACAAAAAAGGTTTTTCCTGGAATACCCCTTTAAATCATACAGGAGTAACAGCGTACATTTATCTGTGATTAAAGGGGTACTCTGCCCCTAGACATCTTATCTTCTATCCAAAGGATAAGGGATAAGATGTCTGATCGCCTGTGTCCAGCCGCTGGGGACCCCCATGATCTCAACTGCGTCACCCCAGACATCAGATGCACGGCGCGAACTTCACTCGCTGCCGGATAAGTGGCGATGCCCGGAGGAGGCTTGTGACATCACAGTCATGCCCTGCTTGTGACGTCAGGACCATGCCCCCTCAATGCAAGTCTATGGGAGGGGTGTGACCCTGAATTCACAAGCGGGCACGGCTGGGACGTCACGAGCCTCCGGTGCTCCAGCGATGCACCTGATTCTTTAAACAAACTCAGGATGCAGCAGAGAATTTGTGGCGGTCCTTTGGATACGGGATAAGATGTCTGGGGGTGGAGTACCCCTTTAATGACCTTGCGGAATCCTATTAAAGTCAATGGGCAATAAATTTAGTCGGGATTCCGTGCTCAAAAATCATGCGGAATTCCGTGCAGAATTTCATCCATGAAAACGCGGTCTAATACAACTTCAAGCACCCAGTCTCACACCCTCATTATTTCAAATTGGCATATGCTAAATAAAAAATACCACATTGCAGTCTCTTAGTCTCCCAATTCTTATTATGCTGTAGTCTGCAGGATTCGGAACAAATCGGATGTGTTTCAGCAGAATACATTAAACTGTTCTCTGTTTTCCTGACGCCCTTGTTTCACGCAGGATGCAGCAGTCAGATCCACCATTCTTTTATCCTATCTGTACATTGTTCATGGTAAAAATAACACCCTGCCGACAAGAATTGACTAGATTTAACCCTACACACGTTGGTGGTGTCTTAAACTTTTAGATACTTTATTGGCTGCTGTGACAACATTATATGGATTGTTAAATTAAGTACTCCGGCTGTAACCTGATTATTTAGGCGCCGTGATCCTTTCTGCCTCTCTGCTGCCATCTGCTGCCTGATTGTAGGGTCTACCGTTCATTGCATTTATTCCATACAATGCAGAAAATCTAATTTATAATACACTAGAACTGTATCACCTCTAAATCTCCATGTATACAAAAATGGAAAGTAATATGCCGTGGAGGTCAACTGGTCAGCGGCATTTCATTAATAGTTCACAGCATTGTAGAGTGCATATTTTTTTTTACATTACATTATGTACCTTACCATTGCATAGTAAATTCTAAGAATTTTGGGGAAGATTTATCAAAACCTGTGCAGAGGAAAATTTGACCAGTTGCCCATATCAACCAATCAGATTGCTGCTTTTATCTTTCACAGGCCTTTTAAAAAATAAAAGAAGCAATCTGATTGGTTGCTATGGACAACTGGTCAATTTTTGTCCTGCACAGGTTTTGGTAACGCTCCCCCAACCTCATAAGGAGGCAGAATTTTTTTTTTTTTTTTTTTATCCTTGCCATTCAAGAAATATGGGGGGGAGATTTATCAAAACCTGTCCAGAGGAAAAGTTGGTGAGTTGCCCATAGCAACCAATCAGATCGCTTCTTTCATTTTTAGAAGGCCTGTGAAAAATGAAAGCAGTGATCTGATTGGTTGCTATGGGCAACTCACCAACTTTTCCTCTGGACAGGTTTTGATAAATCTCCCCTCATAACTTCTTTCTTTTTTTTTTTTTTTTTTTTAATTTGACATAGCCTCATATAATAAATTAGATGGGAATTTTGAATTTGTAGTAAAAAAAATGTATTATACTTTTAGGGGGAGATAAATCATAACCTTTGTAGAGGATGAGTAGTGCAGTTGACCATAGCAACCAATCAGATTGCTTCTTTCATTCTTTACAGGCCTCTTTGAAAATGAAAGAAGCTGTCCACTGATTGGCGCAGCAGGCCTAATCAGTATTCTCACCTGTGCACTCCCTACTTATACCTCACTTCCCCTGCACTCCCTCGCCGGATCTTGTTGCCATTGTGCCAGTGAAAGCGTTTCCTTGTGTGTTCCTAGCCTGTGTTCCAGACCTCCTGCCATTGCCCCTGACTACGATCCTTGCTGCCTGCCCTGACCTTCTGCTACGTCCGACCTTGCTCTTGTCTACTCCCTTGTACCGCGCCTATCTTCAGCAGTCAGAGAGGTTGAGCCGTTGCTGGTGGATACGACCTGGTTGCTACCGCCGCTGCAAGACCATCCCGCTTTGCGGCGGGCTCTGGTGAATACCAGTAGCAACTTAGAACCGGTCAACCAGCACGGTCCACGCCAATCCCTCTCTGGCACAGAGGATCCACCTCCTGCCAGCCGAATCGTGACAGTAGATCCGGCCATGGATCCCGCTGAAGTCCCACTGCCAGTTGTCGCCGACCTCACCACGGTGGTCGCCCAGCAGTCGCAACAGATAGCGCAACAAGGTCACCAGCTGTCTCAACTGACCGTGATGCTACAGCAGCTATTACCACAGCTCCAGCAACAATCTCCTCCGCCAGCTCCTGCACCTCCTCCGCAGCGAGTGGCCGCTTCCGGCTTACGATTATCCTTGCCGGATAAATTTGATGGGGACTCTAAGTTTTGCCGTGGCTTTCTTTCGCAATGTTCCCTGCACTTGGAGATGATGTCGGACCAGTTTCCAACTGAAAGGTCTAAGGTGGCTTTCGTAGTCAGCCTTCTGTCTGGGAAAGCTCTGTCATGGGCCACACCGCTCTGGGACCGCAATGACCCTGTCACTGCCTCTGTACACTCCTTCTTCACGGAGATTCGAAGTGTCTTTGAGGAACCTGCCCGAGCCTCTTCTGCTGAGACTGCCCTGCTGAACCTGGTCCAGGGTAATTCTTCTGTTGGCGAGTACGCCATCCAATTCCGTACTCTTGCCTCCGAATTATCCTGGAATAATGAGGCCCTCTGCGCGACCTTTAAAAAAGGCCTATCCAGCAACATTAAAGATGTGCTGGCCGCACGAGAAATTCCTGCTAACCTGCATGAACTTATTCATCTTGCCACCCGCATTGACATGCGTTTTTCCGAAAGGCGTCAGGAGCTCCGCCAGGATATGGACTTTGTTCGCACGAGGCGGTTTCTCTCCCCGGCTCCTCTCTCCTCTGGTCCTCTGCAATCCGTTCCTGTGCCTCCCGCCGTGGAGGCTATGCAAGTTGACCGGTCTCGCTTGACACCTCAAGAGAGGACACGACGCCGCATGGAGAACCTATGCCTGTACTGTGCCGGTACCGAACACTTCTTGAAAGATTGTCCTATCCGTCCTCCCCGCCTGGAAAGACGTATGCTGACTCCGCACAAAGATGAGACAGTTCTTGATGTCTACTCTGCTTCTCCACGCCTTACTGTGCCTGTGCGGATATCTTCCTCTACCTTCTCCTTCTCTGCTACGGCCTTCTTGGATTCCGGATCTGCAGGAAATTTTATTTTGGCCTCTCTCATCAACAGGTTCAACATCCCGGTGACCAGTCTCGCCAGACCCCTCTACATCAATTCTGTTAACAATGAAAGATTGGACTGTACCGTGCGTTACCGCACGGAACCTCTCCTAATGTGCATCGGACCTCATCACGAAAAAATTGAATTTTTGGTCCTCTCCAACTGCACTTCTGAAATTCTTCTTGGATTACCGTGGCTTCAACGCCATTCCCCAACCCTTGATTGGTCCACAGGAGAAATCAAGAACTGGGGTACGTCTTGTCACAAGGACTGTCTTAAATCGGTTCCCAGTACTCCTTGTCGTGACCCTGTGGTTCCCCCTGTATCCGGTCTTCCTAAGGCTTATATGGACTATTCTGACGTTTTTTGCAAAAAGCAAGCTGAGACTTTGCCTCCTCACAGGCCTTATGACTGTCCTATTGACCTCCTCCCGGGTACTACCCCACCCCGGGGCAGAATCTATCCTCTGTCTGCTCCAGAGACTCTTGCCATGTCGGAGTACATCCAGGAGAATTTAAAAAAGGGATTTATCCGCAAGTCCTCCTCTCCTGCCGGAGCTGGATTTTTTTTTGTGTCCAAAAAAGATGGCTCCCTACGTCCTTGTATTGATTACCGGGGACTTAATAAAATCACGGTAAAAAAACGCTACCCCTTACCTCTTATCTCGGAACTCTTTGATTGCTTACAAGGTGCCCACATCTTTACCAAACTGGACTTAAGAGGTGCTTATAATCTCATCCGCATTAGGGAGGGGGACGAATGGAAGACCGCATTTAACACCAGAGATGGACACTTTGAGTATCTGGTTATGCCCTTTGGCCTATGCAACGCCCCTGCCGTCTTCCAAGACTTTGTTAATGAAATTTTTCGTGATCTCCTATATTCCTGTGTTGTGGTTTATCTGGACGATATTCTGATTTTTTCTGCCAACTTAGAAGAACACCGCCAGCATGTCCGCATGGTTCTTCAGAGACTTCGTGACAATCAACTTTATGCCAAAATGGAGAAATGTCTCTTTGAATGTCAATCTCTTCCTTTCCTAGGATACTTGGTCTCTGGCCAGGGACTACAAATGGACCCAGATAAACTCTCTGCCATCTTAGATTGACCACGCCCCTCCAGACTCCGTGCTATCCAACGTTTTTTGGGGTTCGCCAATTATTAAAGACAGTTTATTCCACACTTTTCCACTATTGTGGCTCCTATCGTGGCTTTAACCAAGAAAAATGCCAATCCCAAGTCCTGGTCCCCCCAAGCGGAAGACGCATTTAAACATCTCAAGTCTGCCTTTTCTTCCGCTCCCATGCTCTCCAGACCTGACCCATCTAAACCCTTCCTATTGGAGGTAGATGCCTCCTCAGTGGGAGCTGGAGCTGTCCTTCTACAAAAAAATTCTTCCGGGCATGCTGTGACTTGTGTTTTTTTTTCTAGGACCTTCTCCCCGGCGGAGAGAAACTATTCCATCGGGGATCGAGAACTACTGGCCATTAAATTGGCGCTTGAGGAATGGAGGCACCTGCTGGAGGGATCAAAATTTCCAGTTATCATATACACTGATCACAAGAATCTCTCCTATCTCCAGTCTGCCCAACGACTGAACCCTCGCCAGGCTAGGTGGTCGTTGTTCTTTGCCCGTTTTAACTTTGAAATCCATTTTCGCCCTGCTGAAAAGAACATTAGGGCCGATGCCCTCTCTCGTTCTTCTGATGCCTCTGAAGTAGAGGTCTCTCCGCAACACATCATTCCTCCGGACTGTCTGATCTCCACTTCTCCAGCTTCCATCAGGCAAACTCCTCCACGCCAGCGTCTCGGGATTCTCAAATGGGGACACTCCTCCCACCTCGCAGGCCATGCGGGCATCAAAAAATCCGTTCAACTCATCTCTCGATTTTATTGGTGGCCGACTCTGGAGACTGATGTTATTGATTTCGTGCGGGCCTGTACTGTCTGTGCCCGGGATAAGACTCCTCGCCAGAAGCCTGCTGGTCTCCTTCATCCTCTGCCTGTTCCTGAACAGCCTTGGTCACAGATTGGTATGGACTTTATTACGGACTTGCCCTCATCCCGTGGAAACACAGTTGTTTGGGTGGTCGTTGATCGATTTTCCAAGATGGCACATTTTATTCCTCTTCCTGGTCTTCCTTCAGCGCCTCAGTTGGCAAAGCAATTTTTTGTACACATTTTTCGCCTTCACGGTTTGCCCACGCATATCGTCTCGGATAGAGGCGTCCAATTCGTGTCTAAATTCTGGAGGGCCCTCTGTAAACAGCTCAAGATCAAATTAAACTTCTCTTCTTCTTATCATCCCCAATCCAATGGGCAAGTAGAAACAGGTAATCAGGTCCTGGGTGACTATTTACGGCATTTTGTTTCCTCCCGCCAGGATGACTGGGCAGATCTTCTACCATGGGCCGAATTCTCATACAACTTCAGAGTCTCCGAATCTTCTGCTAAATCCCCATTTTTCGTGGTGTACGGCCGTCACCCTCTTCCTCCCCTCCCTACTCCCTTGCCCTCTGGTTTGCCCGCTGTGGATGAAGTGACTCGTGATCTTTCCACCATATGGAAAGAGACCCAAAATTCTCTTTTACAGGCTTCATCCCGGATGAAAAGATTTGCTGATAAAAAAAGAAGAACTCCCCTCATTTTTGCTCCCGGAGACAAGGTATGGCTCTCCGCTAAATATGTCCGCTTTCGTGTCCCCAGTTATAAACTGGGACCACGCTATCTTGGTCCTTTCAAAATCAAGTGCCAGATCAACCCTGTCTCTTACAAACTCCTTCTTCCTCCTTCTCTCCTTATTCCCAATGCCTTCCATGTCTCTCTCCTTAAACCACTCATCCTTAACCGCTTCTCTCCCAAAGTTGTTTCTCCCACTCCAGTTTCCGGATCTTCTGACGTCTTTTCTGTGAAGGAGATTCTAGCATCCAAGACGGTCAGAGGTAAAAGATTCTTCTTGGTCGACTGGGAGAATTGCGGCCCTAAGGAGAGATCCTGGGAACCTGAGGACAACATCCTGGACAAAAGTCTTATCCTCAGGTTCTCAGACTCCAAAAAGAGGGGGAGACCCAAGGGGGGGGGTACTGTTACGCCGAGCGCTCCGGGTCCCCGCTCCTCCCCGGAGCGCTCGCAGCGTTCTCTCATTCGCAGCGCCCCGGTCAGACCTGCTGACCGGGTGCGCTGCGATATTACTCCCAGCCGGGATGCGATTCGCGATGCGGGACGCGCCCACTCGCGATGCGCATCTCGGCTCCCGTACCTGACCCGTTCCCCATCTGTGTTGTCCCGGCGCGCGCGGCCCCGCTCTCTGCCATTTAAAGGGCCGCTGCGCCACTGATTGGCGCAGCAGGCCTAATCAGTATTCTCACCTGTGCACTCCCTACTTATACCTCACTTCCCCTGCACTACCTCGCCGGATCTTGTTGCCATTGTGCCAGTGAAAGCTTTTCCTTGTGTGTTCCTAGCCTGTGTTCCAGACCTCCTGCCGTTGCCCCTGACTACGATCCTTGCTGCCTGCCCTGACCTTCTGCTACGTCCGACCTTGCTCTTGTCTACTCCCTTGTACCGCCTCTATCTTCAGCAGTCAGAGAGGTTGAGCCGTTGCTGGTGGATACGACCTGGTTGCTACCGCCGCTGCAAGACCATCCCGCTTTGCGACGGGCTCTGGTGAATACCAGTAGCAACTTAGAACCGGTCCACCAGCACGGTCCACGCCAATCCCTCTCTGGCACAGAGGATCCACCTCCTGCCAGCCGAATCGTGACAGTAATTAATGAAAGGGATCAGAGTTAACTCAGGTTATGGGTGCTTGTGGGGGGGTTCAGCTGTAATACACAGCTTACACCCACCATGTTTGAAGTGGACTTAGTTCTTAAAATGTGCAGATATGGCTACATAATGGATTCTTTTGATTTTGGAAGCCAACTATGTTATCCTTGTCACAAATATCAGTCAATCAAGTATGAATTCCAGGGCAGCAGAATTATTTTAGCGGAATCTGGGCGTAATATATTGCCGTCTGTCCGTGCAACTAGTTCAATCGGCACTGGATGCTCTCGGAATCTCAGATATTTCTCAATCTCAACCTAGCCTTAGTGGTGAGGGTAACTTCACACAAGGCATATTTCATGTAAAAAATTCAAGTCACACATGTCTTATTGTTTTAAATAGGAATATGTGTACAGTTCTAATGGAAAAACATATTGGAAGCCAGCTCCATAATTGTGGAAAAGTATTCTGCAATGAATAGTAAAATACATGGCAGAAATATTAAAGGGGTACTCCAGTAGATTATTTTTTTTTTTTAAATCAACTGGTGCCAGAAAGTCAGACAGAGTTGTAAATTACTTCTATTCAAAAATCTTAATCCTTCCAGTACTTATCAGCTGATGTATGCTCCACAGGAAGATCTTTTCGAATTTCTTTTCAGTCTGACCACAGTGCTCTCTGCTGTCTATTTCAGGAACTGTCCAGAGCAGGATAGGTTTTCTATGGGGATTTTTCTCCTGCTCTGGACAGTTCCTGAAATGGGCAGAGGTGTCAGCAGAGAGCACTGTGGTCGGACAGAAAAGAAATTCAAAAGAAAAGGACTTCCTGTGGAGCATAAAAGAGCTGATAAATACTGGAAGGATTAATATTTTTTTAATTAAACTAATTTACAAATCTGTTTCACTTTCTGGCACCAGTTGATAAAAAAAAAGAGTACCCCTTTAAGATATGCCTTATATTTTGCTTCATTTTTTGCATTTTTTTCCAAAAACAGCACCACACCAGTCCTCAGGTTGTGTGTCGTATTGCAGCCTCGCTCTATTCCCTTCAAATGAACTGATGTGCAATACCACACACAACCTGAGAATAGATGTGGTACTGTTTTTGGAAGAAATCTTTTTCTTCTATGTTTCTGATGCCAGATAATTCTGGTTTTGGTTGATTATCTGGTTTTCTGTCCTGAAGATGTCATCTGTATGGTTTATAAGGCAGACACTTTCTCTATGTGTCACTAGTTTGTGTTACCTAAAGTTCCAACAAGACAGCCTAGTTACCACTAATATTACTTTACCTACAGACTTTTACTTTTAAATCTCTCTCTCTCTCTCTCTCTCTCTCTCTCTCTCTCTCTCTCTCTCTCTCTCTCTCTCTCTCTCTCATATATATATATATATATATATATATATATATATATATATTTATTTATATTGTTGGGCAAAAAATATTTATTCAGCCACCAATTGTGCAAGTTCTCCCAACTAAAAAGATGAGAAAGGCCTGTAATTTTCATCATACCACAACTATGAGAGGATTTTCCGAAAAAAATAGTTTCCGACTGAATTCATTCACAGCAAATCGCTATTATAAACGTCTGTTTCTGGACTACAGAGAACCTCAATAGGGCTTTGCCTTGTCCTAACACGCATGGGGAGTGTGCTGTGTTAGTGAAATAATAGTGTTATTCAGTATTACATGCAGATTACAGGCATTGCTATTAGAATTACTGCTGCAGAGCGTCGATGTGGAAGCAGGGAGACCATATGGTGTCAAAATTGAAGAGAATGAAGAGATTTTTTATGTCATTTTAATTTAATTTGAATTTATTAAAAAAAATTGAGTACCCATTCTGGTGAGCATCGAGCTGGTGGTCCTCCGCCAGGTGAGATGCCATCTGTTCCAGCCCCTGCCTATGAATGTGCACATGTTTTATTTAATCAGTTATGGTTCATTGTTATCGCTCCAAGCTGTTTAATTGGATTCTTGTGATAATTCCACAGGATATATGACGTAGATGACCATAGGGCCTCAGTCATTAAAGGTTACATTGATTTTTTATAAATATAAATTTAAGATTTATATTAGATTCCCAAGTTTAATGCCCTGGTGTTTACTTTGAACTAATACTGTATGACCACAAAACCCAATCTAACAAGGAGTCACATGGCCGCACAATGACACAGCCTGGAATTGGCGGCAGCATGAGGAGACCATATAGTGGCAGAACGACCAAGTCTGGAGGTGGCAACAGCCTGAAAAGACCATAGGGCCTCACAATAGAGAAGATTAAAGATATTTTTGAAATTTTACATTGAAGATTTTAGATATATTAAAAATTTTAAAGTTTAATTTAAGGGGCCAACAGCAAGAGGAGACCATATGGTGGCACAATGAAACAGCCTGGACTTGGCGACAGCATGAGTAGACAATAGGGCTCCACAATCCCTAAAATTAACCGCTTCATGACCCGGGGTTTTTCTGTTTTTGCACTTTCATTTTTTCTTCCTTACATTTAAAAAACCATAACTCTTGCAATTTTGCAACTAAAAATCCATATGATGGCTTATTTTTTGTGCCACAAATTCTACTTTGTAATGAAATCAGTCATTTTACCCAAAAATCTGCGGCGAAATGGAAAAAAATATTATTTTGCGACAAAATTGACGAAAAAACACCATATTGTACATTTTGGGGGCTTCCGTTTCTACGCAGTACATTTTTCAGTAACAATGACACCTTCTCTTTATTTTGTAGGTCCATAGGATTAAAATGATACCCTAATTATATAGGTTTGATTTTGTCGTACTTCTGGAAAAAATGATAACAACATGCAAGAAAATGTATACGTTTAAAATTGTCATTATATGACCCCTATAACTTTTTTATTTTTCCGTGTACGGGGCAGTATGAGGACTAATTTTTTTGTGCCGTGATCTGAAGTTTTTAGCAGTACCCTGTTTGTATTGATCAGACTATTTGATCACTTTGTATAAATTTTTTTAATGATATAAAAAGTGACCAAACATAGGCTATTTTGGACTTTGGAATTTTTTTGCGCATACGCCATTGACCGTGCAGATTAATTAACAATATATTTTCATAATTAGGACATTTCTGCACGCGGCGATACCACATACGTTTATTTTTATTTACACTGTTTTTCCTTTAAATGAGAAAAGGGGGGGGGGGGGGTGATTCTTACTTTTATTAGGGAAGGGGTTAAATCAGTGTTTCCCAACCTTTTTCGGGTCGGGCACAGCTCTGGAAAATTTATTTCCGCGGGGCACCGCTACCGAGGAAAAAACGCACTGCACTAAATCTATTTATCAGTGGATATGCAGTTTAAAGTGCTGCTTTATACAGCAACTCACAAATTACGTCTTCTCTAATTTGCATCGTTGCCTTCTCTTCGCCATCTGGTCCGGGCCATCATCACAATTTCTTCCACACACAATTCTTCACTGTTAAACCTGCAAAAGAAACCTATTAGGCTCTGCACTTTTTTTCACATGGGTGACAGAGGGGTGTAGAGGAGTGGAGTGTACAGAGGCGTGTAGAGGAGTGTACAGAGCGGTGTAGAGGAGTGTACAAATGGGTGTAGAGGAGTGTACATGGGTGACAGAGTGGTGTAAAAGAGTGTACATGGGTGACAGAGAGGTGTAGAGGAGTGTACATGGGTGACAGAGGAGTGTACATGAGTAACAGAGGGGTGTAGAGGAGTGTACATGGGTGACAGAGGGGTGTAGAGGAGTGTACATGGGTGACAGAGGGGTGTAGAGGAGTGTACATCGGTGACAGAGGGATGTTGAGGAGTGTACATGGGTGACAGAGGGGTGTAGAGGAGTGTACATGGGTTACAGAGCGGTGTAGAGGAGTGTACATGAGTGACAGAGGGTTGTAGAGGAGTGTACATGGGTGACAGAGGGGTGTAGAGGAGTGTACATGAGTGACAGAGGGATGTATAGGAGTGTACATGGGTGACAGAGGGGTGTGAAAGAGTGTACATGGGTGACAGAGGGGTGTAGAGGAGTGTACATGGGTGACAGAGGGGTGTAGAGGAGTATACATGGGTGACAGAGGGGTGCAGAGGAGTGCAGAGGAGTGTACATGGGTGACAGAGGGGTGTAGAGGAGTGTACATGGGTGGCAGAGGGGAGTAGAGGAGTGTACATGGGTGACAGAGGGGTGTAGAGGTGTGTACATGGGTGACAGATGGGTGTAGAGGAGTGTACATGGGTGACATAGGGGTGTAGAGGAGTGTACATGGGTGACAGAGGGTGTAGAGGAGTGAACATGGGTGACAGAGGGGTGTAGAGGAGTGAATATGGGTGACAGAGGGGTGTAGAGGAGTGAACATGGGTGACAGATGGGTGTACATGGGTGACAGAGGGGTATAGAGGAGTGTACAGAGGGGTGTAGGGAGGTGTACAAGGGTGACAGATGGGGGTGGACATGGGTGACAGGGGGGGTGGACATGGGTGACAGATGGGTGGACATGGGTGACAGAGGGGTATAGAGGAGTGTACAGAGGAGTGTAGGGAGGTGTACAAGGGTGACAGATGGGGTGGACATGGGTGACAGGGGGGGTGGACATGGGTGACAGGGGGGGGTGGACATGGGTGATGGGGGGGGTGGACATGGGTGACGAGGGTTGGACACGGGTGATGGGGGTGGTGGACATGGGTGACGGGGGTGGTGGACATGGGTGACAGGGGGGGTGGACATGGGTGACAGAGGGGTGGATATACAGGGGGGGTGGACATGGGTGACAGGGATGGACAGGGAGGTTGACAAGGCGGACATGGATGACGGGGGGGTGGACATGAGTGATGGGGGGAGAGGGGGGACCTGGGTGATGGTGGGGGGCTTGGACAGGGTTGAGAAGGGGTAGCAGAGGGGGGGAAAGGGTACAGTACCTTAAGCAAGACAGCTTGTGCAGCTTGCAGGTCCACGGGAGTCTGGCGCAGATGAAGCTCGTTCCGCCCCAGGGCATCATTTTCGTCTCACTGCGCCGTAAGGTAGAGGGGGCGCAGGGGGATGCAGGGGGCGCTGTGTGCGCAGTGCGCACGCAGACTTCCCTTCCCCCCTGCGCCGCCAGTCATAAGCGCGCACAGGCCGGGGCGAAAAAAAAAAAAACACAGCAAAATCCCGCTGCACCACGTGCAGTGCCGAACAGCACTTTTTTTTTTGCAATGTTATAGCCCCCATAGGGGGCTATAACACTGCACACACTGATCTTTTACATTGATCAATAGTTTCTCATTTCTCATGCCTGGATCTAAGGCACTGAGCAGTCATTCGGCAATCGGACACCAGGAGGCAGTTAAGGGGACCCTCCTCATGTAGTACAGCTGTTCGTGATTTCATTGTGGCGATCCCGAACAGCCCCCCTGAGCTAACCGGCACTTATTAACTTTCACTTTAGAAGCAGCGATCAACTAAAGGGTTAATAGCGCATGGCACAGCGATCAGTGCGGAGCCCTATTAGCCACGGGTCCCGACCATTGTTAGGTGCCGGCCCGACCCACTATGATGCAGGGCCATGCCGTGGCCCCGCGTTATAGAATGGGAGCCGACCCATGACGTACATGTATGTCATGGGTTGAAGATTTATGGTAGCTAGTGCTACCATAAAATATTTTTAGGTAATGTCCCAGGCCCAGCAGCATCAGTAAACCATATAGTGGCTTCATGGCACAGCCTGAAACTGGCGGCAGCATGAGTAGACAATAGGGCTTCACAATCCCTAAGATTAAAAGATGAATTTTAAAATTGAAATTAAAGATTTTGAAATTGAAATTTAAGATTACACTCCCAAATTTGAATGTCCCAGGCCTGGCGTGTGGTTACGAAGGACCTAATTTAACAAGGAGTTAAATGGCGGCACAATGACAGAGCCTGCATGTGGCACCAGTATGAGGAGACCTTATAGTGGCTGAATGAATGCCTGGAGTTTGTGGCAGCATTAGGAGACCATATAGTGTCTGACTGGCACAGCCTGGAGGTGGCTGAAGCATGAGGAGACCATTAAGTGGCTGAATGGAACAGCCTGGAGTTGGCTAAAGCATGAGGAGAACATATAGTGTCTGACTGGCACAGCCTGGAGGTGGCTGAAGCATGAGGAGACCATATATTGGCTGAATGGCACAGCCTGGAGTTGGCGAAAGCATGAGGAGAACATATAGTCACTGAATGGCACAGCCTGAAGGGGATGAAGCATGAGGAGACCATATAGTGTCTGAATGGCACAGCCCGGAGGTGGCTGAAGCAGGAAGAGACCATAGAGTGGCTGAATGGCACAGCCTGGAGGTGGTGAAGCATGAGGAGACAATATAGTGTCTGAATGGCACTGCTTGGAGGTGGCTGAAGCATGACGAGACCATATAGTGGCTGAATGGCACAGCCTGGAGGTGGCTGTAGCATGAGGAGACGATATAGTCGCTGAATGAGACAGCCTGGAGGTGACAGCAGCATCAGGAGTCCTAAAAGTGACCCGTGCGGTGGGTGGCAATACCAGTACCCGGTGATGAAGGTGGGTGAAAAAAGGTCTGATGTGGAGGCATGTTTGTTACTGGTGAAGCAGCGCCTTAAATCTGTTTGGCACTATCCATATTTGTGAAGTGTTGGTGTGGCACCATGTTCTATCTACTCTGATGCATCAGGCATTGGTGGGTGGAAATCCTGGCTGACCTATGCCTGATTCATCTCCACAAAGGACAGTCTCTTCTCATTTTTCATAGACAGACGAGGTCTCCTTGGGGTGACTATGGCCCCGCAGCACTAAACACCCGCTCTGATGGCGGACACTACTGGTCGGGCAAGACAGCTTTTCCAGGGCAAACTCTGCAAGTTGCGGCCATAAATCAAGTTTGGCTGCCCAGAAGTCCAGCAGATCTTCAAGATGTGTTGGCATGGTCATGTCAGGGTATGCCACCACCTGCTGGTTCAGGTCCTGGTCCAGGTATACCTGCTGCTGATGATTTGCTTCACTATGCGGGTGAAGAAAGGTACTCATCAGCGACTGTAGAATCAAGTGGCTGCTGATAGAGCTGGTATTGCTCCTGCCACCCCACCCTTCCTCAGCAGCCATGGCAGTGGAAGGTGAGCGCAGAGGGACCACCTAGTCAGACCTGCGAGAGGAGGGACGATGGCGCAGATATGCATCGGCCAACTGACTACGTAGGATGTCTCTGCAGTAAGTCAGTTTGCCCTCCCTCTCAGTGGGTGTGAAAAAGACCCCCATTTTGTGCTGTAGCGAGGATCCAATAAGGTGGAGAGCCAGAAGTCATCCTGCTGCCGAATGGGGACAATTCGGCTGTCACTACTCAAGCAATTGAGCATGCATCGTGCCATTTGTGCAAGTGACTCTCTGCCTTCATGTCCACTGAATACTGCCACGGTGTGTCTGAGTCCTCTGTCTCACCTTCCTCATGATCCTCTAGCTCCTCTAGCTGCTCCTGCTCCTCCTCTCCTGTCAGATTACTAGAAAAAATGCCATTTGGCAACACCTGAACTGTGCTCCACTGTGCCCCCCCCCCCTCCTCCTCCTCCTCCAGTTCCGCCCCCACAGGGCTCAAATGGCCGTGAGATGTAGGGGCCACGTCTCCATTGCCCTGACCAGCCATCGTTTCTAACACGTGTTGTAAGAAATGAAGCAGTGGAATGATGTAATTTATCCTGTAATCCTGGAGACTTACTAATAATTTGGCTTCCTCAAAGGGTCTGAGCAAACGGCAGGTGTCACGTATGAGCTGACATTGGTTCACATTGAAGTTACACAGGGGAGTACCCCTATCCGCTTGGATTATCAAGAAATTGGTGATGGCTTTTCTCTGTTTGTATAGTCGGTCAAAGATATGGAGGTTGAAATTCCAACGTGTGACAACGTCGCAAATCAGACTATGTTAGGGGATACTTTTCTGATGCTGCAGCTCAAGGAGGGTGTGCTTTGCGGTGTATGTGTCCTTCCCATTATTAGGATGTCTTGCAAATGGGGGGAACACTTCAGGAACTGCTTGATAACCAGATTCATCACGTGTGCCATACAGGGTGCACGGCTCAGCCTTCCCAGTCGCAGCGCAGACAAGATGTTCTTCACCATGTCAGTCACCATGGTTCCCATTTCCAGTTTTCTTGGAGTAAGCCATGGTCCGATTTCTTTACAAATGACTTTTAGCAGTTCCTCCCCTGTGTTACTCTGTTCGCCAAGGCAAACCATGTGAAGAACAGCGTGACACCACCGTGCCCTGCACACATGGTATGCTGGAGGAGCACTGAGACTTGTCTGGGCAGTGGAGGCGGAGGACAAGGTGGAGGATGAGGAGACAGAGTCGCACACAGTCACAGGGCCTGAGAGCATGGAGGAGGAAGCGGCGTGACCTGTCCAAGTTGGTGTTGTGGCTATACAGGAACCACATGCACCCAATGAGCGGTATTGTCCCTGACCATAGTTACAGCTCCAGACATCGGCGCTGCCGTGCACTTTGGTACACACCCACAGGCTCAAGTACTGGCCCACCATCTCTTCCACAAAATTGTGAAGGGCTTCTTCGCAAAGAAATGACGGCTTGGCACTCTCCCCCTCGGCTTGGCACAAGCCATTAGTTCTCTAAAAGGTGCAGAATCCACCACTTGAAAAGGGAGGGACTGCAGCACCAGAAACTTAGACAAGAGCACATTCAGCTTCTGCGCCGTTGGATGATTCGCGCATACTGTTGTCTCTTGGACATCGCTTCACCATGGATTGTTGGCAGAATGACTGACTAAAAGTAGGAGGAGCAAGAGCATCTGGAGTGACAGAAGGAGTGTATGACACACAGTTCTCGTCAGCTGAGGTGGTGGAGCCTTGGCTGGCTGAAAGAGGGAGCGGCATGCCACTGGGTGATGCAGAAAGCTGGACCCCTTCATCGGAAGGCCGATTTATGGTGGCGCAGCATGGCCGTGGTGCAAAAAATTGGGACTCTGGCCACGCTTCATCTTCTGCTGACACATCTTGCAATTAGGCTATGTTAACCTCCTCCGGATGCTTGATGAAAAACTGCCACGCCACCTAGTAGCTGATTTTCCCACCAACAGTCCACACAAATTGACTGCTACTGTCGCCGTCTCCAGGAACCCCTGTTCCACTACCTCCCAGGAAGGTAGGCTGCTGCGAAGCAGGTGGTCTCCCCCGGGCACGTTTGGCTCCAGACTTTCCACTTCTGCCACCATGCTGACTGCTAACCATGCTACCACCTTGCTGGCTCGGGAGCACCCTGCAACCCTTTTTTCCTGATGATGATGAAGAGCCTTCTGCACCCGGCTCCCAATTGTGATCGGCTTCTTGATCATCAACAAGTGTCTGCACTTCACTGATGTCCTCCTCAGGTTCCTCAACAGTGTCAGCTTCAGAAGCCTGAATGCTGGCAACACCACCTCCCACGTCACTCTCCTCATCACTACTTTCCCGCTTAGAGGAGGAAGCAGCGGATGTTTCCTCCACTTCTTGGCTGGGCAGTAGCTGCTGACTGTCCTCTATTAGATCGTCCTCAGTGCATAGTGGAGCTGAACCCACAGCATAAGATACTTCTGTAGGGGAGGGAACAGCATAGGACAGAGGCAATGGGAAGACAGGGACTGCTCCCGGTTCATGCCAACTGAGGGTTGTGTCTGAAGAACCCACTGACTGTTGACTGGGGGTTTCAGATGTCACTTGTGGTGAAGTAGATGATCATGTTAACCAATCAATGACGGCAGATGGGTTGCTGGTCGAGACATGACCGCAAGCTGATACGGGGAGCTCTGGCCTCTTGCTGCGACTCCTGCTGTCACTCGCCCATAGTCTGCTCTGACCTCTGCCTGGCCTGATGAATTTAGGCCTCTGCTACTCCTCTTTGCACATCCTGGCACTTCTCTGCCTGACATATTTAGTGCGTATATGAGGGGAGTACTATATGCTTCACTACGCTTAAAACAGTATTTGTCTAGAACAGCAGCAGGTGTGTACTTTTGGCTGTCCTTTTACAGTATTTAGGCCCTTGATAAATTAACAGGTAAAAAATAATACACTACTTAGATGTAGGTATGTGGTATGCACTTATGAGGGCAGAAAAATGCGCTACAGTATGCTTAAAAAACGTACTGCAGTAAAACACCAGCCGGTGATTACTTTTGGCTTGACTTTTACAGTATCTAGGCCCTTGACAGATTAACAGGTACAAAATATTCCCTACTTAGATGTAGGTATGCACTTATGAGGGCAGAAAAATGCGCTACAGTACACTTAAAAAACCATATTGGAGTACAACACCAGATGGTGAGTATTTTTTCCTGGCCTTTAACACTATCTAGGCCCTTGAGAGTTTAACAGGTACAAAATAGTACACTTCTTAGATGTAGGTATGTGGTATGCACTTATGAGGCAGAAAATGCTCTACATACTGAGCAAAAATACGTATTTTTGCTCAACACTAGTGTTGAGCGGCATAGGCCATATTTGAATTTGCGATATTTTGCGAATATATGGACGAATATACGTCATATATTCGCTTAATTCGCATATTCGTAATATTCTCGTTTTTTTTTTGCATATGCAAAAATTTGCATATGTGAAAATTTATGAACTTTATAGCAAGTATACCAGTGCAACTTGATAGAAGAAGCAGAAAGGAGGGATCAATATTCGCGAATATTCGCATATGCAAATATTCGCATATGCGAATATTCGCCCGGCGGTCTCACACAGTAGTATTAGAGCCTTCTTTAGACCACACAAGCTGGATCACTGTGATGTGTACTGTGAAAAAAAGCAAATATTCGTAATTTCAAATATATAGTGCTATATTCGATATTCGCAATAAAATATGCGATATTCGCAAATAAAATTAGAATTGCGAATATTCGCGAGCAACACTACTCAACACCAGCAGTACACAACAGTGCTGCAGCACACAGTCGCTGTGTACTAAACGCCAAAATTGCACTCTCTCACAGACTATTAGGAATGGACTGCTGGGTATGTATTATACCGTCTACAGACTAGTGTAACCAGCAGACCATTTGTTGCTGAACAAAGAGGGCATAAAAATGCTCTACAGTACGCTTAAAAAAACGTGTTTGAGTAAAACACCAGCCGGTGATTACTTTTGCCTGTACTTTCACAGTATCTAGGCCTTTGACAGATTAACAGCTACAAAATAGTACACTACTTAGATGTAGGTATGTGGTATGCACTTATAAGGGCAGAAAAATGTGCTACAGTATGCTTCAAAAAATTTATTTTTCCACAACACCAGCAGTACACAACAGTGCTGGAGCACACAAAAGCTGTGTACTAAACCCAAAATTGCACTCTGTCAAAGACTATTAGGAATGGACTGCTGGGTATTATACCGTCTACTGACAAGTATAACCAGCAGATGATTTGTTGTGAAACAAAGACACAGAATTGCGCTAAAAAATTATTCCTGCCTCCTCTGCTAAGGTTTATAAAGCTGAGGCAGCTTGTTAAAATGTATGAGGCAACACACAGCTCTCTGCCCATCTCTGTAATACAATGCTGTAGAAAGTGACTGGGAGGTTAATCGCTGCAGTAAAAATCCTTTTCAGTGGAAAAAAGCACGGCTCTCTATCCACGAGAATGCTGATGTGACTAGGAGGTGAAAAGCTGCTGGAAAAAGCTTTTCTGTGTAACACACACACAGGCTGTCTGTGCTATCTCTCTGCAGTGTAATGAATGAAGTGACTGGCCGCAATATGGCTGCCGATTATATAGGGCTGTGACATCACAGGGGTGACTGATAGGCTGCATCCTGCATGTGATTTAGGGTCATCCTGCCTACCGTTGATCCTGCTTTCCCAGAGTTCCTTGCCCCATGCCCTCACATCTGGATCCGCCATTTTAGATGCCCTGGAGCCTGGACCGCACTTAATGGAGTTTAATGAAGCAATTTGCGTGATAGAATCACGGCGATATTCACAATCGTTACAAATTGAATTTTTTATGAAATTCGTTACAAATTTGGATTTGTCAGCTTTGATTCGCTAATCTCTAAACCAGACCATGGAGAAGATCCGACCATTGCAGTCCACAATTTGGGCATGCTTCAAAATGATCAGGCTTCTCCACTGTCTTGGGTAGGGTGAAACCGTAAAGAGCATGATGCATGATCTTATACTGGGTTTCCCACCAAACTTCCCCTACCACCGCGTTACGAACTTTAACCCATCCATCTAAAATTGTTTTCAATAAGTTAGTAGTATTGAGTTTAGATTCCTAGTAGGCAAAAAGGGAGGCGCCTAAAACATCACTACCCTTACGCTTAATCTTCCATCATAGATAGGAGAGGGAATGCAATGTGTACATACTGTACAGGAAGCTATCAAAAGGGGTGTGTCCCCACAATACATGAACATCTATCAGTCTAGGTCTAAGAAACACCATTAATAGATTGTATTGTAGGAAATGGGAAGAGCCAATCCCGTAAAGTTCCCAAGTTCCTGTAAGGTAAGGTAACGTAGTTCACTAGAATTAAGTAGCTATCGGACCGTCTCCACACTCACTGACCTCCAGCCTTGAAACAATGCATTCTGTCGCCCCAGTGGAAATTCCGTGTGGGACCACAAAGGCATCTTGTTACTGATTGTAGTGAATATAGGCTGAGGATATTAATTTTAGGGGAAATATGGTGGATATCTCTGACTCCCTGCTGTCCTGGACACCCTTTTGAAATGTATATATCCTCTTGACCTGTGATGTTAGTTGCTATACATATCACTTAGCACCTAGCTGTGAGGAGCCTTAAGACATCTAGTTTGCTGATTGGGTCAATCGAGCATATCCTGCCAGTTTGGTACCAACTTAAACAAAAAGGTTTATATTTTCTATATAGTGAATTATGTATATGTGGTATAAATTTGTTTTTCAGGGCTCCCCTTAGTAGCCATGGTATATATCGCCCAGAATTATGATTGCCGAATATAAGGCTGTCTGTAGAACCCAAACATGACCCCATTGTATCCCTTGAGTAAGCTGTATGTACCCCTGCCTTTGTGTCTATCCTAACCCCTTCATGTATCCTGTCAAAATGTGCGTTATGATGTCACCCGATCAATGATTGCACTCCCATCTGTGTAATATCCTTTGGGTACTATGGGAGTTATAATTTATGGACTGTAATCATCTGTGATCATCTTTGAAAGGAAGTTGGAACATTTGAGAGGTGGGATGTGGGCTGATCTAAGAAGAAGCTGGAGAGCCCTCCTAACCCAACCCCCTGCTGCACCCATAAAAGTGGTGGTCAAACCCCATCTAATTGTTACAAGTTCAGGGCCCATTCTGAATGGACTTGTGTCGCTATTTTTCTTCCTTGGCCCCAGGACGGATTAGAAGTTTACTCAACAATGTCAAGTATAGAACTCTTCTGATTTTTATTCCCTTTTATTTTGTATAACTGTTTTTGCCCATTTTGTTTGTCTGTTTCTTTAACACTTTTTATATCTAAGTACTGTACCCTTTATGTACATTAAAGTTTAATGCGTAGCCTTGTATGCCCTAACAAACCTATTGCCCTATAGCTTATATAGTTGTATCAGTGTATAAGTGTGGCTTGTGCCGTTACCATAGTTTCAGTGTCATAAAGTGCAGAGAGTAAGAATCTGTGTATGAATTGAAGCGTTCTATCGGCCTACTGATAGATGGTGGCAGCGTATTTGTGTGTGGGCGTGTGAACTGGTTTTGGGGTGTGCGTAGCTAATTTTTAGGGCATTTTGTGGTAGGTGTTTGTGAAAGTGAGCGTGGAAGCAGAGTACCCATATACCTTCCCAGCCCAGGTCACGTGTACAGGGAAGACACGGGGACCTACAAACAGTGTGTATTTAAGTTGTGTCACTGGCTCATAAGGGGCAGAGTGTGCTCAAGGGAGCCAAGAGTGAACGTGCCAAGGTGGCTGCTTAGTGTTAGAATATTAGAGTAAACATTCTGTTGGTTATGTGTTTTTTTTAGTCCGCTCACTCTTTTCAGATAGGCGTTGACATGTCCGTACACCAGGTCGTGTGGGCTGTACGTGACACTGATCATAAAGGGTAACTTCATAGCCACTGTGCAAGCTTTACAAGCCGCAATGGTGTTTCGTAAAAGCAAACTACCTTTCACTTGTCTCGGGAGGGATGCACACATCGGGTATGGAGGAGAGTCGAGAGCAACCATGGACAAGCCATCCCTTCTTCTAAGTGCAACACTGAATAGAACAAAGCGCATTTCAGCCAGTCAATACCGTGATGTAGAAGACAAGCCAGATTATAATATTGAACATCAGGGAAGTTCAACCCCCCCGATTCCCTTGGCAACATCAATTTCATAAGAGAAATTCAAGACCTCTTATTAGTCCAAATAAATTTTGTGAATTCAGAATTTTATGATGCCACATCCCCATGTTTTAATAACACAGGTATAGTCTGCATGGGTTACAAAAGTTTCAAAAACTCACATTTTCAGCAGATGAGTGCCATAATGGGAAGAGGAAGGGATTGCCGTCTTCTAAATTCCACCACTATTTTCTGAAATAATGGGGGGTAGTTTAAGGTATAAAGGGAACTAGGCGTAGAACCTACATGAATCCCCAAATACTTTATTGAGGAATATAAAATTGAGACTGGGATGTGTCAGGATGTGTCGGGCAGCCTACGGGTAACTCCCCTGATGTCTAGCAAGACAGTCTTGGTTTGATTAATTTGAAAACCAGATTCATATCCGAAGTCCATAAGAGAAGCAAACACTCCCCCAATATCTTGCCTCGGACGCGACAGGAACAACAATATATCATCCACAAATAGTGCAGTATGTAACGTTGTGGAACCCACTGTAACTCGAGCCGTGACCAAGGACGACTCCAACACTCGAGCTAGAGGTTCTATCGCTATATTAAACAACAGAGCGGAAAGGGGACATCCCTGTCGAGTCCCGTGATGTAAAACAAAGCGGGAAGACAAAAAAAACAGGTATATAGACCGGTGCTCGATGGTTGGAGTATAGGGACAACAGATAGTCTAGAAAAGTCCCTGAAAACCCCATGGACCGCAGTACCTTCCATGGCCATTCCCATTGCACACTATCAAAAGCCTTAGCGGCATCTAAAGATAGAATAGCAGGCGGGTAATGTAGCTCATGATGTAAACGTACATTATCAAGGACAGCAATGACCTTGCGAATATTGGCGACAGCTGCCCTACCCCGGACAAGGCCAACCTGACCGAAATTAATGAGACGCGGGAGCACCAGGGCCAGACGTTGCGCCAAAATTTTGGAGAGAAGTTTTAGGTCTTCATTGATTAATGAGATTGGTCTATAACCATCTGGTGTAGAGGCATCTTTTCCAGGCTTAGGCAATAACTGAATATAAGCTGTATTCATCACCTATGAAATAGGTAAACCCAAAAGGTATGCATTGTATAATTCTAGTAATTCTCAGAGATACTTCTCGTAGAAGTAATAAAAATCACCGGAAAAACCATCTGGCCCTGGCGCTTTCCCAGAGGAAAGTTTCCGTATAGTCGCATGCAATTTCTCCAGCGTTACTGGAACATTCAAAGCGTTCCGTTCATCAGACGACAGAAAGGGAAGGCTTGCCTCATGTATCCAATCCCTCACTGGGGGCACCGATGGAGGAGTATCAGTATAGAGAGCCCTAACATAATCAGCCAAAATATTCACCACTGTCCCCGGGTTATCGTGACTAACAGCCTGGGCATCCCGCAAGGTGGTAATGTGTCAAGGCGCAAATTAACCTTTAGCGAAACGTGCCAAGAGTTTCCCCGGTTGGTTACCATAGTGAAACAACAAAGCATCTAAGTATGACCTTCATTCCACACATGCCTCATAATCCGCCCCATCTCTATTCCAGAGTGACTTGAAATGTTCTGTGGGGGTATGTAAAAAGTCAGTGTAAGCTGAGTGGAGCCTCTCTCCAGTCTCCTGAAGTCGACCAGCAAGACACCTCTTCAAGGAAGCCAGATATGCCTTGGCCGCTTCCCAAAAAATTTGCGTGTCAACATCAGGTGATCGGTTGTCTGAGGCGTACTCCTGCCACCATCCCTTAAGTAATGCCGCAAAGTGCTCCTCCCTCGCCAGATCCTGCGGAAAACACCATAAATAATCAGTTCCTTTAGGAACCAAATCTGCACATTTAAGGGAGTTTGGGGAGTGATCTGAAGTAACTAGATCCTCAATACGGTGATGTACAATGTGAGAAGTAAGGGATGGGGATGTAAAGATATAATCAATTCTGGACCAAGAATTGTGGGCCTGAGAATAATGTGTGAATTCTATAGAATCGGGGTGTAGGAGATGCCAGGTGTCAACAAGGCCCATCTGAGATGCCCATGGTTGCAGTGTAAAAGTAGATCTGCTAGATTGCAAGGGCAAATGGGAAGCAGACCGTTACTGATCCTCAGCATGGTACATCACTGAGTTGAAGTCTCCAGCAATCACCTTATCCCGAATAGCCGATATTCGATCATTGGGGCCATATACATTAAATATATAAAAATCCCCAGAAGGGGTTTTAACATGGACTCTACAGAGTCTGCCATCAGCATCGTGGTACTGGGAGATCAATTGATGGGAGATTGCTCTATAAAATAATATAAGGACACCTGCACTACACTCCACCGCCGGAGAACCAACAACCTCGCCAACCCACCACTTACGCATCCTGAAGAAGTCAGATGTATCTAAATGCATTTCCTGCAATAGAACGACATCAGGTGAAAAACGTTTTAAATGTCTCCATATTTCGTTTATGAGGTGACCTCAGACCCTTTACATTCCATGATATAATGTGCATAATAAAATGACTGAAAACATGGATATGAAAAAAAGACCAACTAGAAGCATTTGCAAAGAAGGTGAAGAACCATAATGAACCCATGCAAAACTAACCTCCCAACCACCTGTCTCCCATCCCCTTCCCCCACCCCAAAGAAACAAACAAATGAGAGGGAACCCATTATCCAACCAGGGAACCCTACTTCTCTGGGGACTTCACTTTTTTCCATACAATAAAGAAGGCACAGCATTAGGGTCAGACTCATGAACCCCAGCTCCCCAAATATAGAGAGAATATTAGTAAGGGACCTTAGGATAAGTACATAGCAAATAAGGAGATGGGAAAGAGCACATCAAGCGTAGCACGCAGCCAGAGGCACTGACATGTACACATCCCCTCCTGTACAGTAGAGGATTGCAAGAAAGGAGAGCAACTAGCAGTTCTTAGGAGCAAAGGATAGGGCAATAAGAAGAATACAGTTAGGTAAACTAGAGAATACCCCCCTTTTTTTTTCTTTCCTGGATTTTATGACATTTTCTCAACACCCCCCCACCCCCACCCTACCTGAAGTATCAGCAAGAGTAGTAGATCACTTCTCTAACTAAAATCCTCCTATAAGGCAGTATGATGAGGACATAGGAACATAAACAGGGAAACATTAGTAAATCCAGCCCCCCCCACCCCAAACAGGAAAAAAAAAACATGATAAATAGCATAATGAAAGCACTCCCTTAACTAACATAGTCTCTCTGCTATAAGGAGAAGGGGTACCACAGGCATAGCCAACAAGATAGGAAACCTACTCCACTCGGTGAGCAATGTCCCCCTCTGAAGGAACCCCAGAGCTATACTTAAGTGCCCCTCAGTCCCCAGGGGGGATGAACAACCTGGTCTCTACTTCCTCAGTGAAAGAGACCAGTCATCCATATTACGATGGGTCAGCAGTGCCACATAGGTTTCTTCTGCAGCGTTCAGGCACGTGGGAGAAGAACGGCGGCTGCCTCTACCCGTGATACACCCGCAGGATTGCCGGATAGGTGAGGGCAAAACGATGATTCTGGTGGTACAGTGCAGAACAAACAGGTGCAAAAAGTTTCCTTTTACGGGCAACCTAGGCATAGTAGTCCCCGAAGAGTAACAGTCCATGGCCATAAAGATGTATGCCATCTCTGTTGCGCCGAAAAACAATAAGAATGTCCACCTTATCGGTATAATCAAGATAGCGCACTATGACCTGCCTTGGTCTCGGGGGGTGTTGAGGGGCAGGAGGAACACTCTGTTCCAGGGCTGTACGTAGGTCAGGGCCCAATCTATGTGCCCCCCTGGCACCTGTGAGGTAGTCCCATTAGCTGAGGAATGACAGTGTCACAGATATGGCGGAGGTCACGGGGAGGAATAGATATGGGGACGCCTCCAAGTCCTCAAATTTGTCCCAAAAGCACTTATTCTCCTTTTCTAGACTCCCCATGTGAGTAAGCTGACCATTGGAGGTACCCTCTACCTGAGTGATCCTGCTCTCATTATCAGCAATGTGGCCTGCTTGGGCCTGAACCTCCATCTGGAGAAGTTGCAGGGAGGCTTGCACAGAAGTGGCCACTGTACCTTGCTGGTTAGTAGAAAGTCTCTTCGCCACCTCGACCGCCAATAAGGAATATTTATTAGGAAAACTGTCCCGATCTTCCCCGCCATCCAAGCGTGCAGCTTCTGAGCGAGCAGGAGAGGTAGCCCGACTAGATCCAGGCGAGTCTGCCATGTTTTCAGCCCCATCTCGACATTTTGGGGTCTTAGGCTGTCCCTTAGGGTGACCCCTTCTGAGGAGATACTGTTCCATGAAGATAACCCCAGTAGTCTGGAGATAGTATAGCCCCAAAATCAGCGATTATTGCGGGTGTTCGGGTAAATTGGAGAGGTGAGGTATGGAGCCGAAGCGCAGTGTTTCTCTACAGCATGGTGCTGGAACCGGAAGTCTTCTCACCATTCTTGTGATCATTTTGACACCACGGAATGAGATCTTGCATGGAGCCCCAAATCGAGGGAGATTATCAGTGATCTTGTATGTCTTCCATTTTCTAATAATTGCTCCCACAGTTGATTTTTTTCACACAAAGCTGCTTGCATATTGCAGATTTAGTCTTCCCAGCCTGGTGCAGGTCTACAATTTTCTTTCTGGTGTCCTTCGACAGCTCTTTGGTCTTGGCCATAGTGGAGTTTGGAGTGTGAATGTTTGAGGTTGTGGACAGGTGTCTTTTATACTGATAACAAGTTCAAACAGGTGCCATTAATACAGGTAACGAGTGGAAGACAGAGGAGACTCTTAAAGAAGAAGTTGCAGGTCTGTCAGAGCCAGAAATCTTGCTTGTTTGTAGGTGACCAAATACGTTTTCCCTCATAATTTGCAAATAAATTCTTTAGGCTAAGTTTCCACCTGGCTTTTTTCTTGGTAGTTTTTGGAAAACTGCCACTGCGGTTTTTAAGCCAAAACCAGAGGTGTATTCAAAAGGAATAGGACACATATAGGAAGAACTTACACTTCTACTCCCTTATGGATCCACTTCTGACTTTGGCTCAAAAACTGCAGTGGCAGTTTTCCAAAAACTGCCAGAAAAAAAACCAAAAAAAAACAAACAATGGAAACTTAGCCTTAAAAATCAGACAATGTGATTTTATGGATTTTTTTTTCTCATTATGTCTCTCATAGTTGAGGTATACCTAGGATGAAAATTACAGGCCTCTCTCATCTTTTTAAGTGGGAGAACTTGCACAATTGGTGGCTGACTAAATACGTTTTTTGCCCCACTGTATGTATATGTCTGTATGTATATATATATAAATATAAATATATATATATATATATATATATATATATATATATATATTCTATTTATTTGTTTGCTTATTTATTACAAAAACAATAATAGAGATTTTAAAAATGTTAATGCAATTTATAGGCACACAGCGGTAGCAGGTGTGAGGTTGGGCATTCTACCAAATAAAGCACAGAGTGACAAAACACTTTTTATTGTCTTTTAGATAAGCTGCCATGATCTATTGGTATGAGCCTCCTAAATAACATTGCAGATTTCAAGCATTGTTACAGCTATGGACAAGATAACAAACATCACTTTGGTAGTAAGAAAATTGACATCTTAAATGTCCTTCTTTAACTGCCTGGCTCATCTGTTTCATGCTCCCTATTATTGGCGGACACCTGAGCGGTAGTAACAATAGCAGGCGTTCATTGTACCATTATTATTCAATTTAAGTAATTACACAGGAGATCCTTTCTGTTAAATAGCTATTTATTTTAATTATGCATCTTTCATCCATTGTCCACATCACAAAGTATACATTGAGTTGCATCCTGGGCTTATGTGTTATACTGTATATTATGTTTACCATAAAGCACAAATACCAGAAGTATTGTTATAAAGGATCTCCGGTGTGCTAACAGTTCCAGTCCATTGCCTGCAGCATCTCATCTGCTTTGTCAGGATGACAATACATCCTGTCTGTGCTCTGACATGTTCAGCGTTATCGTAAAGACATTAGTGGGACGCATACATAAGCACTAGAAAAGACAAAAAGTCTTATTGCCGCCAATAGCAAAAAAGTCAGATAACTTTTTTTTTCTTCTTCATTTTCTTACATGCACAAGACAGGTGGTAACTTGAATCTAAATTGTGGCCATGGGCAAGATGAGAATTAGCATTCTGCAAATGCTCACATAGCTTCCTTGGCTATGTATTCAAAAGGAGGCTGACCTCTCATTGACTTACATCTTCTTCAAAATCATGTGAAGAAGAAGAATATGCAAAGTAGCTCTCAGGTAACACCTTTTGGAGGTACATGTCCTTCAAGACAATGTCTGACTCCTTAAAGGGGTTATCCAGGATCTAAAAAACTGAGCTGATTTCTTGCAAAAAGAGCACCACACCTGTTCTCAGGTTGTGCGTGGTATTACAATTTGGCTCTATTCACTTCAATGGAACTGAGCTGCAATGCCGCACACAGCCTAAGGACTGGGGTGGCACTGTTTTGAAAGAAATAAGCTCTGTTTTTCTTATCCTGGACAATGCCTTTAACCTGTTCAGGATGCCGGGCGTATGTATACGCCCTGCATCCCTAGTCCTTAAGGACGTTGTTACGCCGAGCGCTCCGGGTCCCTGCTCCTCCCCGGAGCGCTCACGGCGTCTCTCTCCCTGCAGCGCCCCGGTCAGACCTGCTGACCGGGAGCGCTGCACTGACATTGCCGGCGGGGATGCGATTCGCATAGCAAGACGCCCCCGCTCGCGAATCGCATCCCAAATCACTAACCCGTCCCGCTCCCCTGCTGTCATGTGCTGAGACTTAAAGGGCCAGTGCACCAATGATTGGTGCCTGACCCAATTAGCCTGATTAGCTTCCACCTGCTCCCTGGCTATAATACCTCACTTCCCCTGCACTCCCTTGCCGGATCTTGTTGCCTTGTGCCAGTGAAAGCGTTTAGTGTTGTCCAAGCTTGTGTTACCTGATCTCCTGCTATCCATATTGACTACGAACCTTGCCGCCTGCCCCGACCTTCTGCTACGTCTGACCTTGCCTCTGCCTAGTCCTTCTGTCCCACGCCTTCTCAGCAGTCAGCGAGGTTGAGCCGTTGCTAGTGGATACGACCTGGTTGCTACCGCCGCAGCAAGACCATCCCGCTTTGCGGCGGGCTCTGGTGAACACCAGTAGCCACTTAGAACCGGTCCACCGGCACGGTCCACGCCAATCCCTCGCTGACACAGTGGATCCACAACCTGTAAGCCGAATCGTGACAGACGTGGGGCGTATGCATTCGCCCGTGGGAATTCCGGTCCCCGCCGCTAGCCGGTTGGGGACTGGACCAGAATGCCTGCTGAAATCATTCAGCAGGCATCCCGGCACATCGCCCAGGGGGGTACTGAGACCCCCCCATGTCGGCGATCGCAGAAAATCGCATGCAATTTTCTGCTATTCCGAGCTGATCGGGTCTCTGGTGACCCGATCACCTGGAAATAGCGATGATCGGAGCTGTTAGGGACAGCCCCGATCATCCTGAGGGGTAGGAGTATGGTCGCAGTGCTGTGATCTCCTCCTATCCCCTGCCATTGGTCAGAACTGATTCTGACCAATGGCAGAGCAGGACAGTGGGTTGCCATGACAACCCCCCGTTCTGCCCACCCCTGGATGTCGAGGGGAACATGGACAGAAGATGGAGGCCGGTACCTGGAGGAGAAGATGCCTGGGGACCCCCCTGATCTTTGCTGGAAACTGCTGGATCCTGGCTCAGGTAAGGAAGCGACGGTGGAGGGGACTTGAAAGTGAATACAAAGTGATCTTTACTGTGGCAACCACTAGGAAGGCCAAACTGCAACTCCCAGCATGCCCAGACAGCCAAAAGCTGTCTGGGCATGCTGGGAGTTGTAGTTCTGCAACATCTGGAGGGTCACAGTTTGGAGACCACTGTTACAGTGGTGCCCAAACGGTAGCCCTCCAGATGTTGCCAAACTACAACTCTCAGCATGCCTGGAATGCCCAGACATGCTGGGAGTTTCAGTTTTGTAACATCTGTCCCTTCAGATTTAGCAATTTTCATGAAATTTTTGAAAATTGCTGCTCTATTTTGAAGCCCTCTAATTTTTTCAAAAAGCAAAAATATGTCTTTTTTATGATGCCAACATAAAGTGGACATATTGTATTTGTGAATAAAAATAAAATTTATTGGGAATATCCATTTTCCTTACAAGCAGAGAGCTTCAAAGTTAGAAAAATGCAACATTTTCAAAATTTTCATGAAATTTTGGGATTTTTCACAAAAAAAGGATGCCAGTAACGCAGAAAATTTACCACCAAAATAAAGTAGAATATGTCACGAAAAAACAATCTCAGAATCAGAATATTCGGTAAAAGCGTTTTCGCATTATTAATTTGTAAAACGACGGTGGTCAGAATTGCAAAAAAGGGCTCAGTCCTTAAGGTAAAAAAGGGCTGCATCCTTAAGGGGTTAACAAAAAAAGCCTTAAAACATGACTCAGGATTTAATAAACTAAGCCAGAAACTCCCCAAGGGTGGGGGGGATACCCATCTGTCTGGGCCAAAGATTTAAGGTTGCTCCTTGAGGAGAGTACCATAAATGTGTATGTGGACATATAGGCCATTCATGCTTTCTAGGAATTTTGGGATGAATAATATGCAAAGTAGCTTAGTGGTACCAACTTTTTGCTCAGTCATGTTATTTTCATGCAATTTAAAGGGGTGCTCTGGCATTTAACAAAAATAAATAATTATATAAAAAATATTTCTGGGGCTGTGTTAGAGAAAAAAAAACAACAACACTGTCCTACCCCCGATCCCTTGCTGATCCCCACAGCGAAGCTCCTGTTCTGCTGCTTCTGGTTTCCTGATACTTCTGTCTTTCCTGACAGTGATTGGCTAAGCGGGCAGGTCCTGCTACTCCTTGCTCTCATCTGAGAATCTGGTAGAAGACATCGGCATTTTGTAAAGGACACTATCAAGACAAACCATGAAACAGCCAATGAGGAACAGGTCAAAGAGAAACGTCTTCTGACCCATCAAAAAACAATGGTCCAAATAAAATTACCAAGGCAGCACTCCTGTTACTTGTTCTCTTTGAGTTAAAATTGACACAAAAATGACAAGTTACCTTGAAGAAAGACATTTCTTTTCAAATAGACGTCTTGCCTTGTCATATCGTGCTACCCTGATCTGAAGAACATCTCAGCCCCTTAGTAACATGCCCAAGAAATCCAATTAACTTGCCATTTCCCACTTTGACTGCCAAGTTATTGTTGGTAATAAAAGCTCTGCCTTCTTATGTAGTGAGATGGTTGGCCACTCTGATGACTTATCTATACATGTGTGGGGTGCCTACATATCCAAAGCTGGTGGGACTGATATTGTACACACTAGAGGTATATCCACACATTGCAGACTTATTGCCCAAAAATTTACGACTAAAAGCAAATTCCATTTAACTAAATTGGGTTGTTTTAGTAGGTGGTACATGGATTTCTGCAACACTCTATAACATGAATGGGGCAGTTGAAGAAAGTTAATAAACAAGTCTGCCGCCAGTGAATATGTCCTTTCAGAGCCTTTACCAAAATTTTTGTAGTAGAGTAGTCCACCCCTCACATTTTTGTAAATATTTAATATCTTTTCATGTGAGTGCACAGCCTGTATAACAGTGTCTAACCCATTCCCTCCACAGGGCGTATGAGTTTGTCCTGGGAAGGGGGGAGAAGCTACAGAGCGGGATTGTGCAATCACATGGTCCCAATCCCCTTAACTGAGGAGCAAGAGACTGCAGATAACACTGATCAATGCTGTGTAATAGTTATAGTCCCCTATGGGGACTAAAAAAAAGAAAGTAATAACTGTGTATAACCCTTCCCCTAATAAAAGTTTGAATCACCCCCTTTTCCTATTTTGTAAATAAAATAATGTATAAAAAAAACATATGTGGTATTGCCGCATGTGTAAATGTCTGAATTATTAAAGTATAATTTAACTGGATGGTAAATCGCATAAACGTAAAAAAAAAAATACCAAAGTCCAGAATTGTGCATTTTTGGTCACTTCATATAGCAGAAAAATTTCATTAAAAAAATGATCAAAAAGTCCATTAAAAATGGTACAGCTAAAAACTACAGATCATGGTGCAAAAAAATGAGCCCCAATATAGCCCTGTAAGCTGAAAAATACAAAAGTTATAGTGGTCAGAATGCGGCAATTTTAAGCCTACAAATTTTTTTAACAAAAAGTTGCATTTTTATTTCACTAGCGAATTAAAACAAAGCCTACAAAATTTGTGTATCGTTGGAATTGTATGGTCCTACAGAATAAGTGCACTATGTAAAAGCGCAACCCCCTTAATTTGCATAAAAGCGTGTTTTTTATTTTTTATTTTTGGCTTCACCATAGATTTTGTGGTATGAGTGATGTCATTACAAAGTACAGTAAGTCCTGCAAAAAGCAAGCCCTATAGATGAAAAAATTCTGAAAATTAGAATGAGGAGGAAAAAATAAAAATGCAAAAAACGAAAAATCGCTGCGTCATTAAGGGGTTAATGTTGTGTCCCCTCATAGTAACTCAAAACACAGTCATTAATGTCTAAACCTTGGCAACATAAGTGAGTATACCCTTAATTGGATATGTCCAGATGTGTCAATATTCTGTGTGGCCACCATTATTTCCCAGCACTGCCTTAAAGGGGTACTCTGCCCCAAGACATCTTATCCCTTATCCAAGGAGTACCCATTTAAGCCTCTTGGACATGGAGTTCACCAGAGCTTCACAGGTTGTCACTGAAGTCCTCTTCTACTCCTCCATGATGACATCACAGAGCTGCTGAATGTTAGAGACTTTGTGCCCCCCACCTTCTGTTTGAGGATGCCCCACAGATGCTCAATAGGTCTTGATGTAATGTATTGCAGTTTATTATAGAAGTAATCAACAATTCGAGTTCAGGTTCCTTGCTGGTGCTAAAAAATTAATGAAAAAGGGGGAAATGAATAAAATGTTAAAAACATGCTAAAAATCTATCAAAGTGAATGAAAATAGCAAAACAGAAAAAAAAACATTATATTCTTCATATAAAAAAAACAAAAAAACAATCATAATCAAAAAAGGTCTGTAACGACACAATGTATAAAGTTGTTGCATTATGTAATTCATGTTAAATGGTATAAAAATATTCTGTATATATCAGTGTTTTCCATCTTTTTAAATCACTTTTTGTTTGGAAGGAAAACCCAACAATACTGCCTTTGCTGTTTTATATACACCAGTGTTTCCCAACCAAGGTGCCTCGAACTGTTGCAAAACTACAACTCCCAGCATGTCCAGACAGCCTTTGGCTGTCCAGGCATTCTGGAAGTTGTAGTTTTGCAACAGCTGATGGCACCTTGTATGGGAAACACTGGTGTATATAAAACAGCAAAGGCAGTATTGTTGGGTTTTCCTTCCAAACAAAAAGTGATTAAAAAAGTCATACCGTATATACTCGAGTATAAGCCAAGTTTTTCAGCACAATTTTTCGTGCTGAAAATGCCCCCCCTCGGCTTATACTCGAGTGAACTCTCCACCTGTCAATCCCTTCTCAGTGGTCTTCAACCTTCGGACCTCCAGATGTTGCAAAACTACAACTTCCAGCATGCCCGGACAGCCATGGGCTGGGAGTTGTAGTTTTGAAACACCTGGAGGTCCGCAGGTTGAAGACCACTGTGGCCTTTGTCATCATCCAGACCCCCCTTTGAGTTTTCTACTCACCTCCCCTCGGTGTGGGAAGGAAGGGTGAGCTGTTCTGGGCCATCTTTGCTGCAGGGACCATCTGGTGGGGAGGATTAGTCGTTCCGGCTGTCCCTCTTCACCGGGAGGCCCTCTTCCTCGCTCCGGGCCGGCCCCGGACTAGTGACATTGCCTTGACGACGACGCACAGGGACGTTCATGAGCAGGGACAGACGTCTGGAAGGCTGTCAGGGCATGCTTGGAGTTGTAGTTTTGCAACATCTGGAGGTCCGCAGGTTGAAGACCACTGATGAAGGGATTGACAGGCAGTGATGAAGGGGGAATGATGGCAGGGTGATGATGACAGGCGGTGATGATGAAGGGGGGTGATGATGACGGGGGTGTTAATGACGAGGGTCTGGATGATGATGCATTTCCCACCCTAGGCTTATAGTCGAGTCAGTAACTTTTCCTGGGTTTTTGGGGTGAAATTAGGGGCCTTGGCTTATATTTGGGTCGGCTTATACTCGAGTATACACGGTATGTTTTATTTTGCAAACATGATATATATATATATATATATATATATATATATATATATATATATATATTTAGACATTTGGTATTTCCATACCAATGGTACTGGTGCCAAATTTAAACAGCATTTTCTAATAATTCGATATATACTGCAATAATAATAATAATAATAATAATAATAGTTGTTGTTGTGAGAATGATGATGATTAATATTATTATTTTATTAGTATATTTCTTTATTGTTATTATTATTTCTTATTTTTTCATTTCTATATTATTATTACTTATATTGGAAAATATTATAAACTAAATAGTGTTTATTTGCTTAAACTTAGATTTTTTTTAATTTCTTTGCGCCAATGAAGCCAAACTTTTGGGACTCCATGCTTGTAAGAACACATGAAATAAAATGTACACTTACTCACACAATAGCTGAGTCATTGCCGAACATGGAAAGTCTGACAAATGTGTGTGGGTATTTCAACACCTGCTTCCACACAACAGATAAGTGTACTGTGTGCGAAATGTACACAATAAATGAATCATATTTATCTATTCTGAATCAGCCTACTTCAGGTCTTAAGGTGCGTTCATTGTTTTCATTGAATTCCAAGCGTCACAATTTTTTTATGTATTCTTGATGCTCAGGAAATGTTCATACTAAAACTGCATCACAAAACCTGAGCAAAACCACAGTTTGTAAGAGCACTGTTAGGCTATGTTCACACAGTAAAAAATCTGAGGAAAGTCAGCCTGGAAAACACAGGCGGACATTCCGCACATTTGCTTGTTTCGGTAGCGCTGGGACCGCTCGGAAATGCACCATCTCCATAGACGACAATGTCCCTTATTTACTAAGAGTGTTGTGTAGTTTTCTTTTTGGGTTTTAATTCCCTACAATTTATTTTCCACAGTATTTACTAAGGTTTCCCTACATTCTGCACTTTTCCCTACATTTTGCTTTTTTTTTTTTACACATGCTCTGATCTGTCAGGTTTTCCTCAGTTGAAATCCACCACATTTTCTGTGGAAACCTTAGTAAATATGTTGGGTTTTTGTGAAAATGTCGCCCCTTTTATGTGACCACTCCCCCTTTACTGATGGACACGCCCCTTTTTCGGCTTTTCTTAGCAAAATTTAGATTTAGTCAGTTTTTTTTTCAATTATGGTGCAAATTCTGGCACAGACAGAATTTCTGGTGCAAATTCTGGTGCAGAGAGAATTAATGGCGCACAAAACATGTCGGGTTTGCAATAGTAAATGAGGGCCTATGCATTTCCAAGCGAAATCCACAGAAACATTGATCAAATATCTGGAATCTGGATTCCCATGTACAGAAATATCTGCTGCAGAATTTCTGCCATGTGCGCAGTGCAGCAGAATTCCATTTAAATTAATGGGATTCTGCTGTAGTGGAATATCATAGCGGAATATTTCTGCCAGTCAGGAACTGTCCAGAGCAAGAGAGGTTTGCTATAGAGATTTTCTCCTGCTCTGAACAGTTCCAGACAGGGACAGAGGTGTCAGTAGAGAGCACTGTGGTCAGGCAGAAAAAACTATACAACTTCCTCTGTAGTATACAGCAGCTGATAAGTACTGGAAGGATTAAGGTTTTTAAATAAAAGTAATTTAGAAATTTGCTTAACTTTTTGGCACCAGTTGATAAAAAAAAAAAAAAAATGATTTCCACTGGAGTACCCCTATAAATACAGCAGTCAGTGTCATATTAATATAACATGTTGTCAGCTGTTTATACAGTGACATATACAGTATATTGTGTAAAGAAGATCACTATATGTCACCTGTTACACCTGTCATAAATGTATTTCATAAGGGCATGCAGTCAACATCTCGGACTCCAGAACCTACAATCCAGAAACATAAAAAATATTGGGTTTTATTATTTACAGCCTCAGAATATAAATACATACAAATAAACAAAAACAATTAACTTAAGAATTAATGTAAGAAATCTTAAGAATGCCTGCAACCCAAAGATTAGTATATAACTCATCAAATATGCCACTTTCACTCTCATAAATGCAACATCCTTAAATGTAATTCTTAATTAAACTATTGTGCAAAATTCAATAAAAAAAAAAGAATATATTAAGCCAAAAGTTAAAATCCATGTTAAATCCAAAAACAGAATATGACTTCTAAAAAATTCTCACAAAGCAGAGGTGTAATCCTGGATGTGTTCATTGGCTTTGCGGAATATTAACAGAGTTGGAGCCAATCTATAACTATATCTACAAAGTCTTCAAAAACATCAACTAAAAATGTTTTAATTTTTTTATTGGCACCTTTTTTATTGTTGGTGGGGAATTAAGGAAAAAAAACTGTAAATCCTCAACTTTTTGGTATTGATATAATAACGTGTAAAATGGTCATTGTTCTTTCAAACAACTTCCCTCTATGTGATAGTCCAGGTCAGTGGTAACAAACTGTGGCCCTACAGTTAATGCAAAAAACTCAATTACCAGCATGCCTGGACAGCCAACGGCTGTCAAATAGTGACAAATAATTATCCGGGCATGCGAGTTGAAGTTTTGCAACATCTGGAGGGCCACAGTTTGAGATCACTGGTCTAGGTGATTCCAAACATTGTTGTATATCACTTTGTTTACTAAAAATTATTCCTTACCCTAGAAAAAAACAGCTCTAAAGTCTTGGGCACTAGGTGTCTCCCTTTTGTGCAGTCTGTTGTCCACTCTCTGTTATTAGGGAAAACCAGTCTTTAGTAACAGACGTAATAAGACGGAACAGAGGAAGTGGGGGTGGCTCTTAGCTACTGCTATGTACAAGATAGGGGAAAGAGCCTAGGCTGTGGAACTGTAATCTGTGAGCCTGTCTGCCTTCTCCAGAAGATCTACACTGTCCCTGAAAGGTAAATTGGTGCTTTCCTCTCATCTCAGCAGAAGTTTAGTACATATTTTAAGCCTTTAACTCCTGTTTAACAGTAATTAAGAGCTCTAAACCTCTGTATCTTCTAGGTAAGGCTGGGTTCACACTACGTTTTTCAACTACGGTTCCCGCATACGTTTTCTATCAAAAACCGTATGGGGGAAAAAACGGATTGAACAGTATGGGAAAAAGTAAACCTTATGGGTTTTTAAACAGTATACTGTTTTTAAAAGTGCATACAGTTCCGTCAGTTTTCGTAGAAAAAAAACCCATACGTTTTTGAAAATTTTGTCCATTTTTAATGGGAGGGGTCTTGGGTGGGGACTTCAGGATTCAAAAGCGCATGTGCAAAGTAAAAACGTATACGTTTTTCCCGTATGTAACCGTATACATGTGCGTTTCCCATTGACGTCCATGTTTAAAAAAACGTATGCAGTTGCAGTACGGTTTTTAAACCGGAGACAAAATCGTGGTCAACCACGGTTTTGATTCCGGTTTAAAAACCGTACTGCAACCGCATACGTTTTTTTAACATGGACGTCAATGGGAAATGCACATGTATACGGTTCCATACGGGAAAAACGTATACGTTTTTACTTTGCACATGCGCATTTGAATCCTAAAGTCCCCACCCAAGACCCCTCCCATTAAAAATGGACAAAATTTTCAAAAACGTATGGGTTTTTTTTTCTACAAAAACGGACGGAACAGTATGCACTTTTAAAAACAGTATACTGTTTAAAAACCCATACGGTTTACTTTTTCCCATACTGTTCCATCCGTTTTTTTCCCATACGGTTTTTGATAGAAAACGTATGCGGGAACCTTAGTTGAAAAACGTAGTGTGAACCCAGCCTAACATAGGAATATAGGAATGTATTCAAGTAGTTTTAAAGTGGTTTTAAGTCTAAGTTAATCTCAAAATTATGGTGACATTATGTAACTCATGGTAATTGACAGCTAGTTTAAAAACAAAGCCTGAGGCTGAGTCCATCTTTTTAAGGCTCAGAAGAGAACCCAATGAAATTAAGGGAAGTGCTCCCATGCTGCCAAATCTCCAAAGATAGGTGTAAACTGCTACTTTATGAATATCAAATTTATTTAACCACACACAACGCCTTTCAAAGCCGAGATGGCCTTTTCATCGTCTGATGAAAAGGCCATCTTGGCCTTGAAACGATTTTTGTGTGGTTAAATAAATTTGATATTCATAAAGCAGCAGTTTACACCTATCTTTGGAGATTCGGCAGTGCGAGAGCACTTCCCTTAATTTCATTGTGTTCTCTTCTGATCTGTTACACGCCATTCCAGCGTAGGAAGTCTGCAGCAGCCTGGAGGCATTACACGCGATCTCCTTATTAGTGTTGCTCGCGAATATTCGCAATGCAAATTTTATTCGCGAATATCACATATTCGCGAATATTCGCAAATATAGCACTATATATTCGTAATTACGAATATTCGGTTTTTTTTATTTATTTTTTTTTCACATTACACATCACAGTGATCACCCCTCTCTGCTTCCAGCTTGTGTGGTGTAAAGAAGGCTCTAATACTACCGTGTGCGACTGGTGTGCAAATTTCACTTATGCTAAGTTTTTATATGCAAATTTTGTATATGCTAATTTTCGCATATGCTAATTTGCACATACATGACTTTTCGCATATGCAAAAATAAAACGCGAATATTACGAATATGGGAATTTAGCGAATATATGACGAATATTCGTCCATATATTTGCGAAATATCGCGAATTCGAATATGACCTATGCCGCTCAATACTACTCCTTATTGCCCTCTGAGTGTTGTGCCTTGATATTGCACAATTTTGAAAGGTGAGCACATTACTTACCTTCCCCTCTACATACTTATTGGTGGTCCAGCACATGGAAGCGCTCCTGTCTCCTTTTGTATCCATTAAAGGCTGGCTTTCCATATGTTTTTTTTTGTTTAGTTTTTTTTTGCAAAAGGAAAAAAAATATTCATTCTCCACACTGCATTTTTTTAACACACAAACCATCAGAGCCTGTTGTTGGCAGGGAGTCAGAAATATGAAAAACCAAACCTGATTGGTAATTTCAATGTTCATTGACATAGACTTCTATTGGAGGGAAAAAATTTATCAAGAAAAACACAATGTGGGTTAAATGTTGGTGTTTATTCTATTCTTATTTTTCTCTCTATTTGTTGTTGGTACCACTTCTGATTTAGGCTAAAAATAATGCCCAAAATACTATATCTGAACCCAGTTTTAGTGTAATTTCATGGTCACTAAAAGTCCTTTTTTTGTAAATTTTTTGTACTATGGAAAAGGAAACCTCTAATATATAATAGTTGATTTGGGAATGTGATCTGCATTTTTTATTCTTTATAGTATTGTTAAAATGTTGTCTTAATATAACTCATTTAATTTTTTTCAATTTATCTTAATATTTATCATGCAGACTTTAGTGTTACTTTGGTGTAATTAGAGATGAGTGAGAAAATTTGGTTCAGACCTGATTTATTCACGGCGAATCGCTATTAAAAATGGCTATTTCTGGCCAAAAGAAAGGCTAAATAGGGGTATAGAACACTTTGCCTTGTCCTAACAAGCACAGGGAGTGTGCTATGTTAGTGAAATAATACTGTTATTCAGTATGACATGCAGATTACAGGCATTGCTATTAGAATCACTGCCGCAGAGCGTCTGGATGGGGCAGATTTTTTATGTAATTTTTATTTGATTTAATTTGAATTTATTTAAATTTTTTGAATACCCATTCTGATGAGCATCGAACTGGCGGTTCTCTGCCAGGTGAGATACCACCTATTCCAGCCCTTGCCTCTCAGCGCCCACCTGACTGTGAAAGTGTGAATGTTTCATTTAATCAGTTAAGGTTCATTGTTATTTCTTCAAGCTGTTTAATTGGATTCTTGTGATAATTCCACAGGCAATATGATGTTGGCGACCATAGGGCCTCAGTCCTGAAAAGATTACATTGATTTTTTTATTTATTTAAGTTTAATATTAGATTCCAAAGTTTAATGTCCCGGTGTTTACTTTGAACTAATACTTTATGACCAAATAACCCAATCTAACAAGGAGTCACATGGCGGCACAATGACAGAGCCTAGAGGTGGCAGCAATATGAGGAGACCATAATCTGGCAGAATGACACAGCCTGGAATTGGCGGCAGCAAGAGGAGACCATATAATGGCTGAATGACACAACCTGGAGTTGGCAGCAGCATGCGGAGACCATAGGGCCTCACAATCCCTAAGATTAAAAGATGAATTTTCAAATTTAAATTGAAGATTTTTGGTAACTAGTGCTACCATAAAAATTTTAAGGTAATGTCCCAGGCCCAGCAGCATCAGTAAACCATATAGTGGCTGAACGACACAGCGTGGAGGTGGCGACAGCATGAGGAGACCATATAGTGGCTGAATGACACAGCCTGGAGGTGGCAACAGCATGAGTTGACCATATAGTGGCTGAATGACACAGCCAGGAATTGGTGGCAGTATAAGTAGAACATGTAGTAGATGAATGACACAGCGTGGAGGTGGCAACAGCATGAGGAGACCATATAGTGCCTGAATGGTACAGTCTAGAGTTGGCGGCAGCACGAGTAGAACATATAGTGGCTGAATGATATAGCGTGGAGGTGGCAACAGCATGAGGAGACCATAAAGTGGCTGAATGGCACAGCCTGGAGTTGGCAGCAGCATGAGTAGAACATATAGTGTCTGAATGTTACAGCCTAGAGTTGGCGGCAGCACGAGTAGAACATATAGTGGCTGAATGACACAGCGTGGAGGTGGCAACAGCATGAGGGGACTATATAGTGGCTGAATGACACAGCGTGGAGTTTGCGGCAGCATTAGGAGAACATATAGTGGCTCAATGGCACAGCCTGGAGTCGGGGCAGCATGAGTTGAACATATAGTGGCTGAATGGCACAGCGTGGAGTTTGCGGCAGCATGAGGAGACTATAAAGTTGCTGAATGGCACTGCTTGGAGTCGGCTGCAGCATGAGGATACCATACAGTGGCTGAATGGCACAGCCTGGAGTTGGCGGCAGCATGAGTAGAACATATAATGGCTGAATGACACAGCGTGGAGGTGGCGGCAGCATGAGGAGACCATATAGTGGCTGAATGGCATAGCCTGGAGTTGGTGGCAGTATGAGGGAAACATATAGTGGCTGAATAACACCGCGTGGAGGTGGCGGCAGCATGAGGAGACCATAAAGTGGCTGAATGGCACAGCCTGGAGTGCACAGCCAAGTGCTTAACACCCGCTCTGATGGCACATTACTGGCCGGACAGGACATTTTTTCAAGGGCAAACTCTGCTAGTTGCGGACACAAATCAAGTTTGGCTGCCCAGAAGATCTTCAAGGTGTGTTGGCATGGGCATGTCAAGGTATGCCACCACCTGCTGGTTCTGGTCCTGCTCTGGTCTACCTGCTGCTGATGAGCTGCTTCACTATGCGGTTGAAGAAAGGTACTCATCAGCGACTGAAGACTTAGGCTTCTGCTGATGGAGCCGTTACTGTTCCTGCCACACTACCCCTTCCCAGCAGCCATGGCAGTGCAAGGTGAGCGCAGAGGGCCCTTAGTCAAACCTGCGAGAGGATGGACAATGGCCCCGATATGCATCGGCCAACTGACTACGTAGAATTTCTCCGTAGTAGGTCAGTTTGTCCTCCCTCTCAGTGGGTGTAAAAAAGGCCCCCATTTTGTGCCGGAAGTGAGGGTCCAATAAGGTGGAGAGTCAGAAGTCACCCCGCAGACATCCCGGCAGTCACTACGCAAGCAACTGAGCATGCATCGTTCCATTTCTGCTTGTGACTCGGAGGGACTCCCTGCCTCCATCTCCACTGCATACTGCCATGGTGTGTCTGGGTCCTCTGTTTTGCCTTCCTAATAACCCTCTAGCTCCTCTGGCTGCTCCTGCTCCTCCTCCTCCTCTCCTGTCAGATGACTAGAAAAATCCCCCATTTTGTGAAACCTAAACTGTGCTCCACTGTGCCCCTCCCCCTTCTCCTCCAGTTCAGCCCCCACAGGGCTCATGTGGCCATGAGATGTAGGTGCCACATCTCCAGTGCCCCGACCAGCCATTATTTCCAACACGTGTTGAAGGAAATAAAGCAGTGGAATGACGTTGTTCATCCCATAATTCTGGTGACTAACTAATAATGGGCTTCCTCAAAGGCCTGAGCAAATGGCAGGTGTCCCGTATGAGCTGACATTGGTTGACATTGAAGTTACACAGATGAGAACCCCTATCCACTTGGATCATCGGTCCAACATATGGAGGGTGGAATTCCAACGTGTGGAAACATTGCAAATCAGACTATGTTGGGGGATACCGTTCTGACGGTATGTCTCCTCCACTTCTTGGCTGGGCAGTAACTGCTGACTGTCCTCTATTAGATCGTCCTCAGTGAATAGTGGCGCTGAACCCACATCATAAGATACTTCTGCAGGGGAGGGAACAGCATAGGACAGTGGCAATGGGAGGACAGGGACTGCACCCGGGCCATGCCAACTGAGGGTTGTGTCTGGGGAACCCACCAACTGTTGACTGGTGGTATCAGATGTCACTTGTGATGAAAGGGATAACTGTAGTAATCAAGCAATGATGGCAGATAGGTTGCTGGTCAAGACACGACCTCTAGCTGATATCGGGAGATCAGGCCTCTCGCTGCGACTCCTGCTGCCACCCGCCCCTAGTCTGCTGTGACCTCTGCCTTTGCCTGATGAATTTAGGCCTCTGCCACTCCTCTGTGCATGCCCTGGTACTTCTCTGCCTGACATACTTAGTGCATATGTGAGGGAATACAACATGCTTCACTATTCTTAAAACAGCATTTGTCTAGAACAGAAGCAGGTGCTGGCCTTTTACAGTATCTAGGCCGTTAAAGCAACTGTCATCATTTTTAACAAACCCCAAGCCTTTGCGAACCCTAAGCCACGCCTATCTGACTGTGCCTGATCGTTGAAGAAAAGGATTTTATAAGTTATGAAAGAAGGAAGAGCAGTGATAAAGGTATTGCTGCAGTCACTTTGTTGTCATCAGGAACAACATTATAGTAGTCTGAGGGGTTAAAAAATGATGACAGTTGTGGTTTAAAAATTTCTCAGGAACAAAATGGTACAACTCTTTGATGTACGTATGTGGTATGCACTTATGAGGGCAGAAAAATGCGATACAGTACGCTTAAAACTTTTGTGTACAACACCAGCCGGTGTGTACTTTTGGCTGTCCTTTCACAGTATTTAGACCCTTGAGACTTTATCAGGAAATAAATGGAACAACACTTTGATGTACGTACTGTATGTGGTATACACTTATGAGGGCAGAAAATTGTACTACAGTACACTTAAAAATGTTTTTTTGTACAACACCAGCAGGTGTGTACTTTTGGTTGTCCTTTCACATTATCTAGGCCCTTGAGACTTTATCAGGAAATAAATGGAACAACACTTTTATGTAAGTATGTGGTATGCACTTATGAGGGCAGAAAAATGAGCTACAGTACGCTTAAAAAAGTTTTTGTGCACAACACCAACAGTAGACACCAGTTCTGTAGCACACAGTTGCTATGTACTACAGCCAATATTGCACTCCCTTCCCTATCAGTGCTTCTAGGCAGGATTTGTGCTTGAGCTAAATTGCTGCTGGTCTTTGTGCAATACCCTGCTCTCTGATCCTCTCTATAGTAGAACGCTGTAGACAGTGACTGGGAGGTGGATCGCTGCAGTAAGGCTGGGTTCACACTACGTTTTTCAACTAAGGTTCCCGCATACGTATTCTATCAAAAACCGTATGGGGAAAAAAACGGATGGAACAGTATGGGAAAAAGTAAACCGTATGGGTTTTTAAACAGTATACTGTTTTTAAAAGTGCATACTGTTCCGTCCGTTTTTGTAGAAAAAAAACCCATACGTTTTTGAAAATTTTGTCCATTTTTAATGGGAGGGGTCTTGGGTGGGGACTTTAGGATTCAAATGCGCATGTGCAAAGTAAAAACGTATACGTTTTTCTCGTATGGAACCGTATACATGTGCGTTTCCCATTGACGTCCATGTAAAAAAAAAACGTATGCGGTTGCAGTACGGTTTTTAAACCGGAGACAAAATCGTGGTCGACCACGGTTTTGACTCCGGTTTAAAAACCGTACTGCAACTGCATACGTTTCTTTTAACATGGACGTCAATGGGAAACGCACATGTATACGGTTCCATACGAGAAAAACGTATACGTTTTAACTTTGCACATGCGCATTTGAATCCTAAAGTCCCCACCCAAGACCCCTCCCATTAAAAATGGACAAAATTTTCAAAAACGTATGGTTTTTTTTTCTACAAAAACGGACGGAACAGTATGCACTTTTAAAAACAGTATACTGTTTAAAAACCCATACGGTTTACTTTTTCCCATACTGTTCCATCCGTTTTTTTCCCCATACGGTTTTTGATAGAAAACGTATGCGGGAACCTTAGTTGAAAAACGTAGTTTGAACCCAGCCTAAGAATGCTTTCCTGTGACAAGCAAACTGCTCTCTGTCAACAGAACGCTGACTTGACTAGGAGGTAAATCGCTGCTGGAAAAAGCTTTTCTGTGTAAGGCTGGGTTCACACTACGTTTTGTCCCATACGGGAGCGCATACGGCAGGAGGGAGCTAAAAGCTCGCGCTCCCGTATGTGACCGTATGCGCTCCCGTATGCCATTCACTTCAATGAGCCGACCGGAGTGAAACGTTCGGTCCGGTCGGCTTATTTTTGCGCCGTATGCGCTTTTACAACCGGACCTAAAACCGTGGTCAACCACGGTTTTAGGTCCGGTTGTAAAAGCGCATACGGCGCAAAAATGAGCCGACCGGACCGAACGTTTCACTCCGGTCGGCTCATTGAAGTGAATGACATACGGGAGCGCATACGGTCACATACGGGAGCGCGAGGTTTTAGCTCCCTCCTGCCGTATGCGCTCCTGTATGGGACAAAACGTAGTGTGAACCCAGCCTAAGGCTGGGTTCACATCACGTTTTTGCCATACTGTTATCAATCCGTTTTTCTAAAGAAAACCGTATGGCAAAAAACGGATGGAACAGTATGGAAAAAAGTAAACCGTATGCGTTTTTAAACAGTGCATACAGTTCCGTCAGTTTTTATAGAAAAAAACCCATACGTTTTTGAAAATGTTGTCCATTTTTAATGGAAGGGGTCTTGGGTGGGGACTTTAGGATTCAAATGCAAAGTAAAAACGTGTAAGTTTTTCCCGTATGGAACCGTATACATGTGCGTTTACCATTGACGTCCATGTTAAAAAAAATGTATGTGGTTGCAGTACGGTTTTTAAACCAGAGTCAAAACCGTGGTTGACCACGATTTTGTCTCCCGTTTAAAAACCGTACTGCAACCGCATACGTTTTTTTTAACATGGACATCAATGGGAAACTCACATGTATACGGTTCCCATACGGGAAAAATGTGTTTTTTTTTTCTATAAAAACTGACGGAACTGTATGCAATTTTAAAAACAGTATACTGTTTAAAAACGCATATGGTTTACTTTTTTCCATACTGTTCCATCCGTTTTTTTGCCATACGGTTTTCTTTAGAAAAATGGATTGAAAACAGTATGGCAAAAACGTGATGTGAACCCAGCCTATAACACACACAGGTCTGTCTGTACCTATGTACCTCTCTGCAGTGTAAGGCTGAAATGACTGGCCACAATATGGCTGCCGATTATATAGGGCTATGACATCACAAGGGGGACTGGCTGTATGTTATTCAGGGTCATCCCGCCTACCTTTGTTCCTGCCTTCCCAGGATTCCTTGCCTCATGTCCTCCGCCATGATGGATCCGCCATTTTAGATGCCCTGGAGCCTGGACCGCACTAAATGGAGTTTAATAAAGTGATTTGCACGATAAAATTGCGGCGATATTCGCATTCCTTATGAATCAAATTTTCCATGAAATTAGTAACGAATTAGGTATAATAAATTTCCGCTTGCAGTGATAAATGACTGCCATGAAATAAAAGTTTGACTTCATTTCCCTTCCTTGTTAATAAAAATAAGCATTATTATCATATTTCTTGCTAAAACTTTGTAAACAATGCTGTTTTATTGAGTCTGTAAATAGACGGCCAAAATTAGACAGCAAGACTAATGCTCACAAAATACAATTTCCGTCTTTCAATGTGGGACTATTATAATCATCAGGGATTTGTATTGAACATAGCGGTAATTTTGATAATTATGGCGCTTAAAGAATTCCGTCTATTGGCGAGAACTTATTACGTGAAATCAAACAACTATCAATAGAAAGTTTTTGAATATGTCATTAAGACATTAGTTACATTCCAGTTACCAACACATTTTACAATGATTTTTTAAATAGCTAAATCTGGGCTATTGTTCCCATTAAATACTCTCATGACTAAAATTAAACTGTACCAATTGAATCCAGTTGAATATTCACTCAGTAATTCAGTCCAATGCAACACGATGAACAAAATGTTACTTATGGACTGGGTGATTATCCCAGAGATACATTTAAACGTTCTGTACAAAATAATGTCCTAAAGGAATGTGTTGCCTATAAATATATATATGTATATATATATATATATATATATATATATATATATATATATATATATTGTATATATGCATTTATTTGGGGGGCTGCACAGCCCTCCATGTGCTTGCCAGAGGTAGCCTGACTGCCATTAGGTACCGAGATGAGATCCTCAGACCCCTTGTAAGACCATATGCTGGTGCAGTTGGCCCTGGGTTCCTCCTAATGCAAGACAATGGTAGACCTCATGTTGCTGGAGTGTGTCTGCAGTTCCTGCAAGAGGAAGGCATTGAGGCTATGGACTGCCCGCCCGTTCCCCAGACCTGAATCCAATTGAGCACATCTGTGACATAATGTTCGCTCCATCCACCAATGCCACATTGCACCACAGACTGTCCAGGAGTTGGCGGATGCTTTAGTCCAGGTCTGGGACGACATCCTGCCACCTCATCAGGAGCATGCCCAGGCATTGTAGGGTGGTCATACGGGCACGTGGAGGCCACACACGCTACTGAGCCTCATTTTGACTTGTTTTAAGGACATTACATCAGTGTTGAATCAGCCTGATAATTTTTGTGTGATTTTGTCGTCAGCGCATTCAACCATGTAACAAATGTATTTCACAAATGTATTTCATTCGATTAGTTCATTTATTCAGATGTAGGATGTGTTTGTTTTCTTAGTGTTCCCTAAAACATAAAAGATTCTAAAACAGTATGTTTAGCATACATTCTTAATGTTAAAGGGGTTTTCCAGTGAAAAACTTTTTTTTTCCATATCTGCTGGCTCCAGAAAGTTAAACAGATTTGTAAATCTTAAACCTCCTAGTACTTATCAGCTGGTGAAGTTGAGTTGTTCTTTTCTGTCTGACTACAGTGTTCTCTGCTGATACCTCTGTCTGCCTCAGGAACTGTCCAGAGCAGGAGATGACCAGCCTAAAAAAACTCTTGCAATACAATGTCAGGCAAAGCAACGCACTGGCACTTTCAAATCAAATTTAGAATCAAATCCAAATCAATGGCAAATTTGAGAGAATTGGACTCAACACAAGTTACAAGAGATTCACTTCAAATAATTTTTCTGGATTTTTTTTAGTTTTTTTTTACTTGAAAATATTTTATGCAAATATTTTATGGATCTTTTAAGAGAATACAAATATGTATAATGTTTTTTAATTTGTTGTTTAAATATTTATTTGTTGTTGAAATAACTTTTTTTATTATATTGTTTTATTATATTTTTCCTTGGGTAAATATTTTTAGCCCCTTAAAGGGGTACTCCGGTGAAAACCTTTTTTATTTTATATCAACTGGTGGAAGAAAGTTAAACATATTTGTAAATTACTTCTATTAAAAAATCTTAATCCTTCCTGTTCTTATTAGCTGCTGAATACTACAGAGGAAATTATTTTCTTTTTGGAATGCTCTCTGATGACATCACGACCACAGTTCTCTCTGCTGACGTTATTACATCATATTACAATGATTCATGTGATCTCCTGCTATGCCGCGGGCAGCTCAGGAGATCACCGGCAGGACTCAGCTGTCAATCAAAGCCGGGGACCCGCTGCAGCTGCTGGAGCCGCGATCATGCCATTCCCGGCAGCATTAACCCCATAGATGCCGTGATCAATTCTGATCACGGCATCTATGGTGTTGACAGGGTAAGTGTTCTCCCCCTGTTCACCAACAGCAGCGTTGTGGTACGATCGCGGGTCGCAGTCTGTTTCTATGGAAGCAGGAAGTCAGATGATGACCTCCTGTCTGCCTGCTATGGAAGCCTGTGAGATCCAGCCTGAGGCTGGATCGCACAGGCTGTAGTGTCTGCAGCTCATCAGGTCATACTGTGCTGAAGTACAAATGTATTGCAGCATAGTATAACCTGTAAAAAGTTTTTTTTAAAAAGCCCCTTTCCCAATAAAAGCCCTGTATTATCATAAAAATACACAAATCATATACTAGGTATTGCCACATTCCTAATGATGTGTTCTATAAAGCTATAATGTGAATTATCCCACACAGTGAACGCCATAAAAAAAACAACAAAAAATGGCAAAATTTGCCAATTTTGGTAAAAATAGCGGAATCAAATAGATCAAAAGGTAGTATATATCGCAAAAATGATACAAATAAAAAGTACAGCTTGTCCCACAAGTCCTCAATAAATGGTTTTGGAAGGAAAATTTTAAAGTTACGGCTGTCGGAACATGATAATGCAAATAAGCGAAAAAATAATTTTGCTGAGGAAAAAGAAAATATAACATAAAAAGCTATATAAAATGGGTATTGCCATAATCGTACCAACCCACAGGATAAATATAACATCACTTTTAATGCACAGTGAACACCATAAAAAAAATAATTTTTTAAAACACCCGGAATTTTCCAGTTTTTTACAATCATTTGGAGTTTTTATCACAAAAAATGCTTCATGTGTCATCAAAAATGCACCACTTATATAAAGTACAATATGTAGTGAAAAAACAATCTCAGAATTGCTATGCTCAGAAAAAAGCGTTCTAAGGCTATTACCTTTAAAGAGACACATGTCAATTTTTTTTTTTAAAGAGCCTGGTCATTAAGGTAAAAAATGGGTCCATCCTTAAGGGGTTAATGTAGAGTATCAGCAAGAACAGAACTAACCTCACAGCCCTTGACAAAGCTATACATCAGCTAAACGTCGAGGAGGCTAGTAGTTTTGTGTTTTAATAAAGCAAAACCAATTGGGTCACTATATTAGGAACAGGGACCCAGCACTAGAAGCAATCGTGTGCAGTACAACAAACACACAGATTATAAGCAAAAACCTGGTTTGAATAGTGTCCCAAAATAGGGAGAGCGGTACTAACTCTCCAGATTAACCCCACCCATGAGTCGCCGATAATTTTAAATGTTTGTTTGGGGTTGTATTTAAATAATTAGTCACAATAAAGTCATCATTTTTAAGGGGGGGGGGGGGTTCTAGAAAAGGCTTTTCTCTGTGAGGGGCAACCCTTTAAAGATTGTTATTGTACCTGTTGAGAGGACTACCGGCCTAATGTGGGAACTATCTCACTGCTGTGAAAGAACATACTGGAGACAGAAAGTTATACAGATTTGTAAATTACTTCTATTTAAAAATCTTAATCCTTCCAGTACTTATCAGCTGCTGTATACTACAGAGGAAGTTGTGCAGTTATTTTCTGTCTGACCACAGTGCTCTCTTATTACACCTCTTTCTATGTCAGGAACTGTCCAGAACAGAAACAAATCCCCTTACCAAACCTCTCCTGCTCCATTCAGTTCCTGTCACAGACAGAGGTGTCAGCAGAGAGCACTGTGGTCAGACTGAAAAGAACTACACAACTTCCTCTGGAGCATCCAGCAGCAATACTGGAAGGATTAAGATTTGTATATGCCAAAGATATTTTTCTGTCATATTCTGCAGAAAAGAGGCATGGCTGGAAGAAGTTGTCATGATGGTTTGAAGAATGAACCTATAGAGCCCCTACCCTGATGTAGGCTCCAACATTCAGAATATAGCTAATGGAGGTTTTATGCAAATACTCTAATAATACACCTACAATAGTGTGAATGCACCAAGAAAAACCTCCAAAGTAAATATAGGAATGCTAGTAAATCTTTATTGGTATACAAAAAAACATTTAAAAAGCACATGTACTAGACTTGTGCACAAGAAACATTTTCGTTTTGTTTTGTTTTTTCGTTTTGTATAAAATTTTCGGTAATATTTTCGATTTTGATTTTTCGGATGCATTCGGTATTCGGGTGTTCGGTTAGATTTTTCGGGTACATTCGGTATTCAGGTTTTATTTTCTTTTGGATACATTTGGTATTCGGGTGCATTCGGATAAATCTTTTTTAAGCAGGGGATCATTATCGGGAGCGTGTGTGTGCAGGAAAAGAGGGCAGCCGAAGAGATCGGAACATTGGAAGACAGGTAAGATAATATAATTTTATGTGATTTATTATTAATACAAAATGTAATTTTGAATGAATGAGTAAATGAATGAATGAATGAATGCTGTATGAATGATTGATGTGTTTGATTGTCGGGTGATTTATGTATAACATGTCATGTCACTTGCGCTAACAATGTTACTGTTACCAGGGTGCCTCCAGCTGTTGCAAAACTACAACACCCACCCAGCATGCCCTGACAGCCAAAGGCTGTCTGGGCATGCTGGGAGTTGCAGTTTTGCAACAGCTGGAGGCACACTTTGGCAAACACGCGCAAAGCTTTTTAATTCATTTTAAAATTCTGCTCGTTTTTTTCAGAAATGGGTTAGTAGGTCAATGACATGCATAGTAATTGCCGTGGGAACATTTTTCATTCATAAAACCGTAGGCTTAATTGGATAATTGCCGTGTAGAACATTGGGACCCCAAACATTCTAAACTGCAATTATCCAATTAAGTCTGCGGTTTTATGAATGAAAAATGTTCCCACGGCAATTACTATACATGTCATTGACCTAGTAACCCATTTCTGAAAAAAGCGAGCGGAGTTTGAAAATGAATTAAAAAGCTTTGCGCCTGTTTGCCAAAGTGTGCCTCCAGCTGTTGCAAAACGGCAACTCCCAGCATGCGCAGACAGCCTTTGGCTGTCAGGGCATGCTGGGTGGGTGTTGTAGTTTTGCAACAGCTGTAGGCACCCTGGTAACAGTAACAGAAACAGTGTGTAACACAACAGTGTTAGCGCAAGGACCAATAAAAAAATTAGAATTAATTCTTTACTTTTGTTTACGGATAACGATTGCATTCGTTATTTACCACATACATTCGTTATTTTGCTATTCGTATTATTGTGGCTATTCGGGAATGTTCAAAATATGTTTTCGTGCATTCGGATCGGTCCGAATGCCCGAAAACGGTAAAATTCGGTCTAATAGACATTCGTGCCGAAACAAATTGCACATGTCTAACATGTACAGGATCCCATAAAAATGGAAAAGATAAATATACAGGGATACTGGGATGAAAGTCCTGATATTAAAATTGACTGTATGTCCATTTAAATATTATGTTACAGAGTTAACAGCAGGTGGAGGGAAGATAATATAAGGTGCCATAGTACAGCTTAGGTAGAAAACTCATTTAAGGGCCAAACAGCTCCCAAAGTTTTCTACCTAAGCTGTACTATGGCACCTTATATTATCTTCCCTCCACCTACTGTTAACTCTGTAACATAATATTTAAATGGACATACAGTCAATTTTAATATCAGGACTTTCATCCCAGTATCCCTGTATATTTATCTTTTTCCATTTTTGTGTGATCCTGTACATGTGCTTTTAAAATGTTTTTTTTTGAATACCAATAAAGATTTACTAGCATTTCTATATTTACCTTGTTTGGAGGTTTATCTTGTGTGTTCGCACTATTGTAGGTGTATGATGGTTTGAAGAAGTAAAAGGTAAAAAAAAGGCTTCTAGAAGAGAAGGGGAGTGGGTGTGGCCCAGGTCTAAACTTGCCCTGGGACCCATTAGATTTTCGTTATCCCCTTTGCTCCACCCCTCCCCCTCTTTCTTTTATTTATAAAATACATTACACATGGCATTCACTATGTTTACATAACACTTTTGTGTGTATTTTGGTATACACACTATGCATATATTATGTATTAGACATGCGCAATTCGGTTCGGCACGAATGTCTAATTTACCGAATTTTACTGTTTTCGGGCATTCTGACTGATCCGAATGCACAAAAACATATTTTGAACATTCCTGAATAGCCACGATAATACGAATAGCAAAATAAAGAATGCATTCGTTATTTCTCGAATACATGCGGTAAATAACGAATGCATTCGTTATCCTTAAACGAACGTAAATAATTCATTCTAATAACAAATATAATAAAAAGGATACATGTACAGTTAGATTTTTCGGATACATTCGGTATTCGGGTACATTCGGTAAATCTTTTTATTCTTTTTGGGACTTTAGCGATTCTAAAAAATTATGGAGATCCCTTTTTTTATAAAAATTTTGTAGGGTACCATAAAAAATCATAATAAAAAAGATACAGTAGTGATGGAAAAAATTGTATCTAACTAAATGTATCTTTTTTATTAAGAAATGTTTATTAATTTTTAAACAGGGACCAATTTATGTGAGCGGGTAAAGCAGTAAAAATGTAGCCGACAATATTAAAAATGTAGTGTGTGCGTGTTTTTCACTTTAAAATTTTTTTTTTTTTAGGTAGTACTACTACTCCCAGCATGGAACACACTCTTCCATGATGGGAGTAGTAGTTACCTGTACTAATTGACAGATCGCCGGGGTCCCTTGCGATCCTCTTGTATAATGTACAGATACGGCGGCCGCTCTTCTATGGTCCCCTGCACTGACGTATATATACACATATTCATATTTCCCGCAGAGCTGTGATTGGCCAGATGGTTCCAGCCAATCACAGCTCTCTGTGAGAAATAGGAATATGTGTATATATACGTCTGTGCAGGGGACGATAGCAGAGCGGCCGCCGCATCCATACATTATACAGGAGCATCACAGCGGGTGTCAGGAGTGATACCCGCAGTGATCTTTCCTTTACTACAAGTACTACTACTCCCAACATGGAGTACACTCTGCTCCATGCTGGGAGCTGTAGTACCTGCATTAATAGACAGATCGCAGCGGGTGTCAGAAGTTACACTCGCTAGGATATGTCTATTGAAGGGTACCTCTCACCAAATAAACCTTTGATATATTTTAGATTAATGAATGTTGAATAACTTTCCAATAGCATGTTAATGAAAAATATGCTTCTTTCTATTGTATTTTTCCCGATCAGTCCTGTCAGCAAGCATTTCTGACTCATGCTGGAGTCCTAAACACTCAGAGCTGCCAGCCTGCTTTGTTCACAGCCAAACAGGCTGTGAACAAAGCAGGCTGGCAGCTCTGAGTGTTCTCCTTTGTGAACGAAGCAGCTCGTAGTGTTTAGAACTCCAGCATGATTGGTAGGGAGACCCCTAGTGGTAATTTCTTCAAAGTGGAAAATGAAATAGAAAGAAGCATATTTTTTAATAACATGCAATTGTAAAGTTATTCTGCATACATTATTCTATAATATATCAAAAAAAAAATTTTTGATGAGAGGTACCCTTTAATGCAGGTAGTACAGCTCCCAGCATGGAGCAGAGTGTGCTCCATGTTGGGAGTAGTAGTACCTGCAGTAAGGGACAGATCCCAGCAGATGTCACTTCTCCTGACACCTGCTGCAATGTCGGGATCAGCTGTTCTCAGGGCTACAGAGCCGGGAGAACAGCTGACGCTGAGCTGTAGGTATACATGGTATATCTACTGCCCAGCAAGAACTTACAATGAGCCTGCAATGTGTATACAGTATACACATTGCTGGCTCACTTAACCCCTTGCTGAGCTGTGCGCTATGCGCAAGCCCAGCAAGGGAAGAGTTAACTTACACTGCTGGACAGTGTAGGTTAACCCTTTGGGCGGTATACACTATCTACAGCTATCTATAGATAGTTGTATATAGTGTATACAGAAGACGAAGTCCAGCTTACTTCCCTCGAGTCCCGGGCAGGTCCGTGTAGCTCCGCCCCCTAGTGATGATGTCATTAGGGGGCGGGGCTACAGAAGGGAACAAGGCTAGTTAATCTGAAGCTTGTTCACTTTGTCTGTTATGTATAATGTGAACAGACCCTTCTGGCAGTGTCTACCCAGACAGGGAGACTCCAGCTGTTGCTCAACTACAACTCCCAGCATGCCCAGACAGCCAAAGGCTGTCTGGGCATGCTGGGAGTTGTAGCTTTGCACCAATTTTTGGCTCCCTGTTTGGGTAGACATTACATCATGGGTGCTATCCCCAGCGGACAGCGCCAAAAATGTCATAACCATTTTTTTGTGGTTTTTTTTCTTCTCGTTTCAGATCCGTGTATGCAGAGGATTACTGCGGATTCGATGGATTACGGCGGATTATTATTATTTTTTTCTTTTAATAAAATGGTTAACGAGGGCTGTGGGGGAGTGTTTTTTTTTTATAAAATAATTTTTCCAATGTGTTGTGTTTTTTTATTTATTGAATTTTCAGGGTTAGTAGTGGAAGCTGGTCTTATTGACTGAATCCATTACTAAGCCAGGGCTTAGTGCTAGCCCCCAAAATAGCTAGCGCTAACCCTCAATTATTACCCCGGTACCCACCGCCACAGGGGTGCCGGGAAGAGCCGGTACCAAAAGGCCCGGAGCGTCAAAAATGGCGCTCCTGGGCCTAGGCGATAACAGGCTGGCATTATTTAGGCTGGGGAGGGCCAGTAACAATGGCCCTCGCCCACCCTGGTAACGTCAGGCTGTTGCTGTTTGGTTGGTATTGTGCTGAGAATCAAAATACGGGGAACCCTATGCGTTTTTTATTTAAATAAAAAAAAACGTATAGGGTTCCCTGTATTCTCATTCTCAACACAATACCAACCAGGGGCGTTTGAAGGAATTTGGGGGCCCCAAGCAAAATAGACATGGAGACCTCCCCCCCCCCTTCTGCACGCAAAACCTACAGGAACCACAGCATAGCCATACAGTTTAAGTTCACACACACTTTATATAAATAATAAAGGAGGTTTACAGTGCAATTTTCATGCACATTAAATGCAACAGCAGTATTTGCACTGTGCAAATACTGCTGTTGCATTTAATGTGCATGAAATTTGAACATTTTGAACAATTGAACATTTGCAAAAAACACCACTGTACCATACAAATTGTATGGTACAGTGGTGTTTTTTTTGCAAATGTTTAATGTATATTGGATACAATCCAATATACAGTGATCCAGGACGATCATTGTATGTTGAAACCATTGTATGTTGGGACCATAACTCTATGGAAACCTGATAATTGATTCTGAAGCCACAAAATATCATCCGAAACAGGAAAAGGTGAGGATTAAAGAAAAATAAGTAGATAACTAATAGAGATAAAGCAAATCCTTCCATATAAAAGTAAGAAAGATCTGCTGGGAGCTGTAAATCACTGTCTGTCAGTTATTTCCCATCCAGAGTGCCTCCAGCTGTTGCAAAACTACAACTCCCAGCATGACTGGACAGCCAAAGGCTGTCCAGGCATGCTGGGAGCTGTAGGTTTGCAACAGCTGGAGGGACCCTGGTTTGGCCAGACTGGTCTATATAGAGGACAGGAGCTTCTTCAGGGTCCCGTACAGTACACACAAAATGTAGCCGCCCTCACCTGGTGTCCAAAAGGAGCAGCTAACCCTGGCACAGGTAGAGTGCAGAACATGTAATACCTCCCTGTACTGTAGGGGGCGCTACCAGACACCAGTCAGTGCATACACTTCAGTAATACAGGTGAAGAGTACAGAGCATGTAATATCTCCCTGTACTGTAGTGGGCGCTACCAGACACCAGTCAGTACATACACTTCAGTAATACAGGTAAAGAGTAGTGCAGAACATGTAATACCTCCCTGTACTGTAGGGGGCACTACCAGACACCAGTCAGTGTATACACTTCAGTAATACAGGTTAAGAGTACAGAACATGTAATACCTCTCTGTACTGTAGGGGGTGCTACCGGACACCAGTCAGTGCATACACTTCAGTAATACAGCTAAAGAGTACAGAACATGTAATACCTCCCTGTACTGTAGGGGGCGCTACCAGACACCAGTCAGTACATACACTTCAGTAATACAGGTAAAAAGTACAGAACATGTAATACCTCCCTTTACTGTAGGAGGAGCTACCAGACACCAGTCAGTGCATACACTTCAGTAATACAGGTAAAGAGTACAGAGCATGTAATATCTCCCTGTACTGTAGGGGCGCTACCAGACAGCCAGTCAGTGCAAACGGTATGGGGGGCACTACCTGCCTACTGGGGGGGTTAATCTGGGGGTAGTACATGCCTGATGGGGGAAGGGGTTAATCTGGGGGTACTACCTTCCTACTGGGGGTGAAGGGGTTAATCTGGGGGTACTACCTGCCCCCCCAGTAGGAAGGTTGTACCCCCAGATTAACCCCCCCTTGTAGACAGGCAGTACCCCCCAGATTAACCCCCCCTCCCTTGTAGGAAGGTAGTACCCCAAGATTAACCCCCCTCCCTTGTAGGAAGGCAGTACCCCCCAGATTAACCCCCCCCCCCTTGTAGGAAGGTAGTACCCCGCAGATTAACCCCCCCTCCCTTGTAGGAAGGTAATACCCCCAGATTAACCCCCCATCCCTTATAGGAAGGTAGTACCCCCATCCCTTGTAGGAAGGTAGTACCCCCAGATTAACCCCCCCCCTCCCTTGTAGGAAGGCAGTACGCCCCAGATTAAACCCCCCCCCCTTGTAGAAAGGTAGTGCCCCCCAGATTAACCCCCCCTCCCTTGTGGGAAGGTAGTACCCCCCAGATTAACATCCCCCCTTGTGGGAAGGTAGTACCCCCAAGATTAACCCCCCCTTGTAGGAAGGTAGTACTCCCCAGATTACCCCCCCCCCTTGTAGGAAGGTAGTACCCCGCAGATTAACACCCCTCCCTTGAAGGAAGGTAGTACCCCTCAGATTAACCCCCCCCCCCATCCCTTGTTGGAAGGTAGTACCCCCCAGATTACCCCCCTCCCTTGTAGAAGGTAGTAACCCCAGATTACCCCCCCCCCTCCCTTGTAGGAAGGTAGTACCCCAAGATTAACCCCCCTCCCTTGTAGGAAGGCAGTACCCCTTAGATTAACCCCCCTCCCTTTTAGGAAGGTAGTACCCCCCCAGATTACCCCCCCTCCCTTGGGGGAAGGTAGTACCCCCAAGATTAACCCCCCCCCTTGTAGGAAGGTAGTGCCCCCCAGATTAACACCCCCCCCCCCACTTGTAGGAAGGTAGTACCCCCCATATTCATCCCCTCCCTTGTAGGAAGGTAGTACCCCGCAGATTAACCCCCCCCCCCTCCCTTGTAGGAAGGTAGTAAACCGCAGATTAAACCCCCCCCCTCCATCCCTTGTAGGAAGGTAGTACCCCCCAGATTAACCCCCTCCCTTGTAGGAAGGTAGTAAACCGCAGATTAACCCCCCCTCCATCCCTTGTAGGAAGGTAGTACCCCCAGATTAACCCCCTCCCTTGGAGGAAGTTAGTACCCTGTAGATTAACCCCCTCCCATGTAGGAAGGTAGTACCCCCCAAATTACCCCCCCCTCCCTTGTAGGAAGGTAGTACCCCCCAGATTAACCCCCCTCCCTTGTAGGAAGGTAGTACCCCCCAGATTACCCCCCCCCTCCCTTGTAGGAAGGTAGTACCCCAAGATTAACCCCACCTCCCTTGTAGGAAGGCAGTACCCCCCAGATTACCTCCCCTCCCTTGTAGGAAGGTAGTACCTTGCAGATTAACCCCCCTCCCTTGTAGGAAGGTAGTGCCCCCCAGATTAACCCCCCCTCCCTTGTGGAAGGTAGTACCCCCCAGATTAACACCCCCCCTTGTGGGAAGGTAGTACCCCCCAAGATTAACCCCCCCTTGTAAAAAGGTAGTAGCCCCCAGATTACTCCCCCCCTTGAAGGAAGTAGTACCCCGCAGATTAACCCCCCCCTCCCTTGTATGAAGGTAGTACCCCCCAGACTAACCCCCCTCCCTTGTAGGAAGGCAGTACCCCCAGATTACCCCCCCCCCTCCCTTGTAGGAAGGTAGTACCCCAATATTACCCCCCCCTCCCTTGTAGGAAGGTAGTATCCCCAGATGACCCCCACCCCTCCCTTGTAGGAAGGTAGTACCCCAAGATTAACCCCCCCTCCCTTGTAGGAAGGCAGTACCGCCCAGATTAATCCCCCCTCCCTTGTAGGAAGGTAGTACCCCCTGATTAACCCCCCCTCCCTTGTAGGAAGGTAGTACCCCCCAGATTACCCCCCCTTGTGGGAAGGTAGTACCTCCAAGATTAACCCCCCCCCCCTTGTAGGAAGGTAGTACCCCCAAATTAACCCCCCCATCCCTTGTGGAAGGTAGTACCCCCCAGATTAACCCCCCCCCTTGTGGGAAGGTAGTACCCCCCAAGATTACCCCCCCTTGTAGGTAGGTAGTACCCCCCATATTAACCCCCCTCCCTTGTAGGAAGGTAGTACCCCACAGATTAACCCCCCTCCTCCCTTGTAGGAAGGTAGTAACCCACAGATTAACCCCCCATTCCTTGTAGGAAGGTAGTACCCCCCCCAGATTAACCCCCCTCCCTTGTAGGAAGGTAGTACCCTCCAGATTACCCCCCTTGTAGGAAGGTAGTACCCCCCCAGATTAACCCCCCTCCCTTGTAGGAAGATAGTACTCCCCAGATTAACCCCCCTCCCTTGGAGGAAGTAAGTACCCAGTAGATTAACCCCCTCCCTTGTAGGAAGGAAGTACCCCCCAGATTACCCCCCCTCCCTTGTAGGAAGGTAGTATCCCCAGATTAACCCCCTTCCTGTAGGAAGGTAGTACGTAGGTACCCCAGATTAACCCCCTCCCCTCCTCCCCCCAGACCCAGTAGGCACGTAGTTTAGAACTTTAAATAACATTGCATTTACTCACTGTCACTATCGCAGCACTAAATGCCGCGTGCAGTAATCCTGTGATCAAGTGACACATCACGTCACCCTCTAGGGCTGGCGTCAGGATTGAATTATGGGACTCGGCACGGTGACGCGCGGAATTACGCATCCTGGACTGACTGAGTGAAGGTGAGCCGGAGCGGGGCACAGAAAGGAGCCGAAGGCAGGGACTTCAGTCTCCGCTTCCCGCTCCAGGCAGGGTCTCGCACTGCTGGCCCGTCAGGCCGACAGAGCGAGCTGCCTGCAGAACAGTATAGCGCAGGAGGACAGGCCGAGACCGGCTCTGCTCGGGGGCCCCGGGACAGCTCGGGGCCCCAAGCAATTGCTTGGTTTGCCTGTCCCCTTGCGACGGGCCTGATACCAACCAAACAGCAACAGCCTGACGTTACCAGGGTGGGTGAGGACCATTGTCACTGGCCCTCCCCAGCCTAAATAACGCCAGCCTGTAACTGCCTAGGCCCAGGAGCGCCATTTTTGATGCTCCGGGCCTGTTGGTACCAGCTCTTCCTGGCATCCCTGTAGCGGTGGGTACCGGGGTAATAATTGGGGGTTAGCGCTAGCTGTTTTTGGGGCTAGCACTAAGCCCTGGCTTAGTAATGGATTCAGTCAATAAGACCAGCTTCCACTATTAACCCTGAAAATTCAATAATAAAAAAAAACACAACACATTGGAAAAATTATTTTATTTAAAAAAAACACTCCCCCACAACCCTCTTTAACCATTTTCTTAAAAGAAAAAAATAATAATCCGCCGTAATCCATCCAATCCGCAGTAATCCTCTGCATACACGGATCTGAAACAAGAAGAAAAAAAAACACAAAAAAATGGTTATGACATTTTTGACCCTGTCCGCTGGGGAGAGCACCCATGATGCAATGTCTACCCAAACAGGGAGCCACCAATTGGTGCAAAACTACAACTCCCAGCATGCCCAGACAGCCTTTGGCTGTCTGGGCATGCTGGGAGTTGTAGTTTAGCAACAGCTGGAGTCTCCCTGTCTGGGTAGACACTGCCAAAAGGGTCCATTCACATTATACAAAACGGACAATGTGAACAGAGCTTTAGATTAACTAGCCTTGTTCCCTTCTGTAGCTCCCCCCCCCTAATGATGTCATCACTAGGGGCGGAGCTACACGGACCTGCTCGGGACTCGAGGGAAGTAAGCGTCTTCTGTATACACTGTATACAGCTATCTATAGATAGCTGTATATAGTGTATACCGCCCAAAGGGTTAACCTACACTGTCCAGCAGTGTAAGTTAACTCTTCCCTTGCTGGGCTTGCGCATAGCGCACAGCTCAGCAAGGGGTTAAGTGAGCCAGCAATGTGTATACTGTATACACATTGCAGGCTAACTGTAAGTTCTTGCTGAGCAGTAGATATACGATGTATACCTACTGCTCAGCGTCAGCTGTTCTCCAGGCTCTGTAGCCCTGAGAACAGCGGATCCCGACATTCACATAAGGACGATCGCAGCGGGTGTCAGGAGAAGTGACATCCCTGGGATCTGTCCCTTACTGCAGGTACTAATACTCCCAACATGGAGCACACTCTGCTCCATGCTGGGAGCTGTAGTACCTGCATTAATAGACAGATCGCAGTGAGTGTAACTTCTGACACCCGCTGCGATCTGTCTAATAATGCAGGTACTACAGCTCCCAGCATGGAGCAGAGTGTACTCCATGTTGGAAGTAGTAGTACTTGTAGTAAAGGAAAGCTCACTGCGGGTATCACTCCTGACACCCGCGGTGATGCTCCTGTATAATGTATGGATGCTGCGGCCGCTCTCCTATGGTCCCCTGCACGGCCGTATATATACACATATTCCTATTTCACATAGAGAGCTGTGATTGGCTGGGACCATCTGGCCAATCACAGCTCTGCGGGAAATATGAATATGTGTATATATACGTGAGTGCAGGGGACCATAGAAGAGCGGCCGCCGTATCTGTACATTATACAAGAGGATCGCAAGGGACCCCGGCGATCTGTCAATTAGTACAGGTAACTACTACTCCCATCATGGAAGAGTGTGTTCCATGCTGGGAGTAGTAGTACTACCTAAAAAATGTAAAAAAAAAAAAGTGAAAAACACGCACACACTACATCTTTATTATTGTCGGCTACATTTTTAGTGCTTTACGCTCACATAAATTGATCCCTGTTTAAAAATTAATAAACATTTCATAATAAAAAAGATACATTTCGTTAGATACAATTTTTTCCATCACTACTGTATCTTTTTTATTATGATTTTTTTATGGTACCCTACAAAATTTTAATAAAAAAGGTATCTCCATATTTTTTTAGGATCGCTAAAGTCCAAAAAAGAATAAAAAGATTTACCGAATGTACCCGAATACCGAATGTATCCCAAAAAAAATCAACCCAAACACCCGAATACCGAATGTATCCAAAAAATCAAAACCGAAAATATTGCCGAACCGAAATTTTTTTCCAAAATGAAAAAACGAAACAAAACTAAAATTTTTCTAGTGCACAAGTCTATTATGTATTAAAATGCAAGTCCAAAGTGTCATGTTGATTACCATGAATGAGGAAAATGCACTTAACAAATGAAAAAAAATAAAAAAAAGCATTTAATAAGTTTCAGAAAATAATGCAAATAAAATACACACAAAACATGTATTATATACATATAAATATATATATATATATATATATATATATATATATATATAGATATATATATATATATATGAGGCCACCTTATCCCGGTGGGACGGTCCAAGCTATTTGACCGCCGGCGGAGACAAATCTGCGAGCTAAGTGCCTCACTATTTCATAGTTTCACATTTGCATCTATTACACCATAGCTGTATAGCTCTCCATGTTTTATCTGCATGTTCATGTTTCATCTATATCTTTGTGCTGGCAGTGTGCTGCTGCATTCCTTTGTTGCTGTATATCTAGCCTAGTAGCATGCACCTGCAGGCCAGGTCCATATAATAGTTTGTTATCAACTAAAGTGCTGGCTGACTTATTCTTTGTCTGTATTGCACATACGGGGGAGTGGCTACCTCCATGTTGGCCTTGCACCCCACCCACCTCTATCAGGTGTGTATATAAGGTGTCTTGGATGTTCCAGACCATGCCATGCTTACTAAACTGTTCACACAGAGGCATATTCACAGTGTAGGGTCCGTCCCAATGAGGCCACCTTATCGCGGTGGGACGGTCCAAGCTATTTGACCGCCGGCGGAGACAAATTTGTGAGCTAAGTGCCTCACTATTTCATAGTTTCACATTTGAATCTATTACACCATAGCTGTATAGCTCTCCATGTTTTAACTGCATATTCATGTTTCATCTATATCTTTGTGCTGGCAGTGTGCTGCTGCATTCTTATGTTGCTATATATATATATATATATATATATATATATATATATATGTTAGGGATGAGCAAATCGAATCTGACGAATCCAATTCGTTGCGAATTGCAGGAAAATTCGCTTTGCAACGAATCCGAATATCTCCGCGATTTGATTGCACGAATCGCTTCATTAAACTCCATTTAGTGTGGTCCAGGCTCCTGCAGTGGTGTACACCAACTCTAAGGCTAAGTCTCCACTTGGTTTTTTGCACTGCGTTTTTAGGGATAAAAAAACGCCTGAGAAATCGCCATTGTAAGTGACGTCATCATGCGTTTTTTATTGCGTTTTTTCTGGCGTTTTTTCCGGGTTTTTTTTTTTTTCATTTGTGTGGAAATAGCATTTTTTTGAACGTGGCAGTTTTTCCTGCTTTTCCAAGTTCTATTTCATGCACAGCTAAAAGGGATTAACATTAATGGAAGGTATCTGCCCCCTCCTGACGTCATTGCCTTTGTAGAGTTCTGCTTAAATCCGCCCCGGTGGATGCATTTTTTGGTCTTTTAGTGGTTTAGAAGGCATTGTTGATTCAGAATGTCTGATCCCCCTGGAAGATTGGCCCCCAATGATACTGCAAATTGTTTGTTGTTGCTTTTGGCACGCAGGATCCAGTTGATGCGTCGGGTTTGTGTATTTTTTTTAGATATTTTTTTGTGAAATGTTTTTAAACTGTCAAATTAGATTTTTTAGTTGTCTTTTTTTTTTTTTTGGTTAGCCTATATCTCGTAGGAGACACAGATACTGGGTCCATCCTCTCCATTGGCGTGTGTGTTCTGAAGGCACTTAGTACGTTTGGTACCGGACTTTGAGAAGGTATTTCCCTTTTTTTGTTCATCTTAACCAATGTTTATTTTAAGTGTTTTTTAAATTGCAATATATATCTAAATATGTATATATATATATATATATATATATATATATATATATATATATATATACAGCAACAGAAGAATGCAGCAGCACACTGCCAGCACAAGGATATAGGTGCAACATGAATATGCAGTTAAAACATGGAGAGCTATACAGCTATGGTGTAATAGATGCAAATGTGAAACTATGAAATAGTGAGGCACTTAGCTTGCAAATTTGTCTCCGCCGGCGGTCAAATATATATATATATATATATATATTTTTTTTTTAGGTATCCTGTAAATTTTTTTAATTTTACCAGAATGTCCATTTCTGCTTTTGACAATTTGCTCAGCATCTTGAGGCCATCGTTGACTCTTCAGGAGACCTACCTGAGGAAGCCAATTCAACCTGTGTTTAGGCTCCTAGTCACATTAACCCCTTAAGGACCGGGAGTTTTTCCGTTTTTGCATTTTCGTTTTTTGCTTCTCACCTTTAAAAAATCATAACTCTTTAAATTTTGCACCTAAAAATCCATATTATGGCTTATTTTTGCGCCATCAATTCTACTTTGTAATGACATCAGTCATTGTTCCCAAAAATCTACGGTGAAACGGAAAAAAAAATCATTGTGAGACAAAATTGAAAAAAAAACGCCATTTTGTAAATTTTGGGAGCTTCCGTTTCTACGTAGTACATTTTTCGGTAAAAATTACACCTGATATTTATTCTGTAGGTCCATACGGTTAAAATGATACCCTACTTGTATAGGTGTGATTTTGTCGTACTTCTGGAAAAAATCATAACTTCATGCAGGAAAATTTATACGTTTAAAATTGTCATCTTCTGACCCCTATAACTTTTATATTTTTTATGGGGCGGTATGAGAGCTCATCTTTTGCGCCGTGATCTGAAGTTTTTAATGGTACCATGTTTGCATTGATAGGACTTATTGATCGCTTTTTATTCATTTTTTCATGATATAAAAAGTGACCAAAAATGCACTATTTTGGACTTTGGAATTTTTTTGCGCGCACGCCATTGACCGTGCGGTTTAATTAATGATATATTTTTATAATTCTGACATTTACGCACACGTCAATACCATATATGTTTATTTTTATTTTTATTTACACTGTGTTTTTTAATAGGGAAGGGGTTAAATGATGTTTATTCACTTTTTTTTTCCACTTTTTTTTTGCAGTGTTATAGCTCCCATAGGGACCTATAATACTGCACACACTGATCTTTATCATTGATCACTGGTTTCTCATAAGAAACAAGTGATCTATGATTCTGCCACTTGACTGCTCATGCCTGGATCTCAGGCACTGAGCAGTCATTCGGCGATCGGACAGCGAGGAGGCAGGTAGGGGCCCTCCCGCTGTCCTGTAAGCTGTTCGGGATGCCGCGATTTCGCCGCGGCTATCCCAAACAGCCCACTGAGGTAGCCGGCATGCTTTCGGTTTCACTTTAGACGCGGCGTTCAACTTTGAACGCCGCGTCTAAAGGGTTAATAGCGCGCGGCACAGCGAGCAATGCCTCGCGCTATTAGCCATGGCGTGGCCCCGGGTTATAGATCGGGAGTGGACACATGACGTTCCAGTACGTCATGTGTCCTTAAGGGGTTAAGGTATGTATATGTTTGCTTAAATGTTTTCTCCACTGTTAAAAATATTTCACAAATCAACTGTTGCCTGAAAGTTAACCATATTTCTACCTAACTTGGATGTTAAACTCATAATACAGCCAGTAATTGGCATCTGTTGTAGTCTCCCCCGGAATTTGTATAGTTGTTAACATAATCTATTGCTCTTTACTGACACCTCTGTGTGTGTCTGGAACTCTTTGTTGCAGGAACGTTTGGTTATGTTTTATTATTTCTTCCTATCTACATTTTGCCACACAGACACAGGGGGCAGCACAGAACATTTTGGTCTGAGTGTACTAAAATAACAAACTTCTTGTGGAGTATACATAATGTGACATAATTGATATTCATAATGTATCCCAATTTGAACAATTTTCGGGCAAAAGTAGTTTGTGTATTTTTTGAACAATGGAGTAAAACTTTAATGTTACATCTATATATGAGACTATTTCGGTTAAAATTTTGTTTTCTCTTTCATATTCCTGGCAACTAAAGAAGCTTTTTCATCTCTGCAGTACCAGTTTTTTGTGAGCAGAAGTACAATAGCCTATTTAGTAAAGGAGACATGTACTGTGATTTGGGAGAAGTTGGGCCCATTAGTGATGCCTGCACCTACTGTTAAAACATGGCTCCAAGTAGCTGCTGGTTTTGAACAAGTAGCGAATTTTCCCAACTGTCTTGGTGCAGTGAATGGTAAACATATCCGTGTCCAGAAGCCGCCACATTCTGGGTCTTTATATTTTAATTATAAAAAATATTTTTCGATTATTCTGATGGCTGTGGCCGACATAAACTATAAATTTGTGGCGGTGGATGTAGGTGGATATGGGTGCTCATCAGACTCAAGGGTGTTGCAGGCCTCAAAGATTGGCCGTCAACTTCTCTTGAACCAGATTTCTTTGCCCCCTCCCAGACCTTTTCCTGGAACCTCTGATCCAGCTCCTTTTGTAATGGTGTCTGATGAGGCTTTTCAGCTCTCCACCAACCTCTTGAGACCATTTCCAAAGCGAGTCTTAGATTCCAGGAAGAGGATCTTTAATTGCCAGTCATGGCCGACATCGCGTGGATGTCCACCTTTAACCCCTCAGATGCCATGATCAATACAGATCACGGCATCTGCAGCAGTGCGGTGTTTTGAATGGATGATCGGATCGCCTGCAGCGCTGCCGCAGGGATCCGATCATCCAGCATGGTGGCCGGAGGTCTCTTCACCTGGCTCTGGCCATCTCCCGGGGTCTTCTGCTCTGGTCTGAGATCGAGCAGACCAGAGCAGAAGATCACCGATAATACTGATCAGTGCTATGTACCATACATAGCACTGAACAGTATTAGCAATCAACTGATTGCTATGAATAGTTCCCTATGGGGACATAAAAAGTGTAAAAGAAAAAGTTAAAAATGTACAATAAAAAAGTTAAAAAAAATTGAAAAATCCCCTCCCCAATAAAAAAAGTAAAACGTCCGTTTTTCCCATTTTACCCCCTGAAAAGCGTAAAAAAAACATAATTAATATGCATATTTGGTATCACTGTGTGTGTAAAAGTCTGAACTATTAAAATATATTGTTAAATATCCCGTACGGTGAACGGCGTAAACGTAAACAAATTTAAAAGAGTCCAAAATTGCTGCTTTTTTGTCACATTTTATTCCCAAAAAATGTTATTAAAAAATTCATGAAAGTAAAACCTAAGCAAAAGTAGTACTGATAAAAACTACAGATCATGGCGGAAAAAATGAGCCCTCATATCGTCCCATATATGGAAAGATTAGAAACTTATAGGTGGTCTAATGAGGGCAATTTCAAACATACTAATTTAGTTAAAATGGTTTGAGATTTGTTTTAAGCGGTACATTTATAGAAAAGCATATAAAATGGGCATCATTTTAATTGTATTGACCCACAGAATAAAGAAAACATGTCATTTTTACCGGAAAGGGTATTGCGTAAAAACAAAACCCTCCAAAATTTGCCATATAGTGGTTTTCTTTTCAATTTTCCCACATAAATAATATTTGTTTGGTTGTGCCGTACATTTTATTGTAAAATAAGTGATGTCAAAGTACAATTGGTGACGTAAAAAAAACAAGCCCTCATATGGGTCTGTGGATGGAAATATAAGAGAGTTATGATTTTTAGAAGGCGAGGAGGAAAAAATAAAAATGCAAAAATAAAATCGGTCTGGTCTATAAGGCCAAAATGGGCCTGGTCCTTAAGGGGTTAAAACCTTTGAGATTGACATCACCTGGTCTTCCCAGATGATGATTGAGAACAATCCATGACACTAGCAGGTCTCAGCTTTGCAAAGGGGGCAGTGCATGCTATAAATTCTGCAGGGTGCCCCAACTTTAGCAGATGCTATTTTTACTGCTATTTTGAAAGTGTAAATGATGGAAATAAAATTCAACTTTTGATGACATATTATAAGAATGTCTAATCTGTAATTTGATGCCTTTTGGAGATTTTTTTATTTTTCCTTGGCTTGTTTATGCACATTAATACAAATTTTTACCTGGGGTGCCCAAACTTTTGATGTATATATTTATAATCTTGACTTGATTTAAGAAAAAAATATCAACCTGTTACAAATAGTGTTGAGCGGCATAGGCCATATTCGAATTCGCGAATATTTGCGAATATATGGACGAATATTCGTCATATATTCGCTAAATTCGCGTATTGATAATATTCGCATTTTATTTTCGCATATGCGAAAAATTCGTGTATGCGAAAATTTGCATATGCGAACATTAGTGCATAAAAAAATTAGCATAAGCGAAAATTAGCATATGCGAAAATTCACACGCCAGTCTCACACAGTAGTATTAGAGCCTTCTTTACACACAAGCTGGAAGCAGAGAGGGGTGATCACTGTGATGTGTACTGTGGAAAAAAAAAACGAATATTCATAATTACGAATATATAGTGCTATATTCGCGAATATTCGTGAATTCGCGAATATGCTATATTCGCGCATAAAATTATTGCAAATATTCACGAGCAACACTAGTTACAAAATGTATAAACTTGTGTTATGTGTTAAATTGTTACTATTATAAATATTCATTGGTTACTAATAAACAAGTATGCTCTGCGCGAAAAATTCTATATAACTGTTAAAATAAAACTTAATTGCCATTTTTCATAAAGAATTAGCAAATATGTTACACATATATGTTAAAGCAGAAATACTTTTGAATCATTATCTATATATAATGATTCAAAGTATTTCTGCTTTAACATATATGTGTAAAATATTTGATAATTTTTTAATAAAAAATGGCAATTAAGTTTTATTTTAATAGTTATATAGAATTTTTCGTGCAGAGCATACGTGTTTATTAGTAACCAATGAATATTTATAATAGCAACAATTTAACACATAACACAATTTTCTACATTTTGTAACAGGTTGATATTTTTTTCTTAAATCACGTCAAGATTAAATCTTTCTGAATGTGTTGAATGCTCTGTATTATGTACAATGTCCTCATTTTTTTCAAAATGTGATTTTATTTCTAAATGTCAAGCTTTTTAAATGTCATTCTGAGTTTCAATTACAAATGTTTTTAAACATTTCAGTTTACCAAAGTCTAGTACTTTCTGGATTAATGGTCCAGAGATGATAATATTCAACATAAATTTGAATTCTCATTGGATTAGTTGACGTTTATACGCCATAGTACCCACAAGATTTATTTGCTATTTGCTTGAAATGAATCTGTGCAGGGTAAAGTTCTACATCAAAGCTAGAAGTATATGTTATAAGCTTATAAAAATAAGCTGTTCAGTAATACAATTAGGGTAATACTATTTCATAAAAAATATATATTAGCAAAAAGAAATATGAAGACAATTGTCAGTGCATCAAGTCATAAATATGTTTTTTGTAACAAGCTATGTAATACAACTAGACAATAATTATGGTGTCACATACATTTATTATTTTATGACTGGATGCATCAATTATCATTGTGGTTGTATTGTTGAAATGGTCTAAAGTAATCTAAACTAAAATCTAATAACATCAACTAAGCTTAAATACAATACAATTTGCTCTTGACAGTCTAAAGGGGAGAGATGGGTTGCAGAAGACTGAACTCTCAGAGAACTGTGTGAAAGAATATATACAGAAGAGCATCAAGCAACTTGCATTGTATTGTCATATATGTAACCTGCAGAAGAAAGATGGTAAAAAATCTTTAATTAAGACTAATTGCAAATCAGTTTTATTTCTGAAGAAAGCCATTTACTTTCAATAAATGTTGGTCAAATGTTTGTTCTGACAACAGCTATTATTCCCAAACACATGAATGATTGGCAAAACCATTCACAGTTACGGTAAAAAGAAAAATATGGCAGTTTGTACTTCATATTTCTCAATGTATTACTATTGTTATGTATACTGTTCATCAAATATTTGGCAGTTTTTCTCTCTCAGATTTTAAATATACTGAAAGACAACAGTACCAACTAAATACATTCTGTTCTATTCAAATATGCATAGAAGCTGTAATACCAATGGAGGTCCAGTTTACAGTACACATACGGTATTTAGAAAATTAGTAAATATGTAAAGTTTGGGAACATCAGTATTAAAAAGTATGTGTTCTACAAATTACACTATTGACAGATGTACAATAGATCTGAATTTTATAGTATAGGATAACCCATCAATCGCTGATTAGTTGGGTTCTGATACCCCCACCCCCCACTGTAGCCAAAAAATAGTAAACATTTGGTGACATTCTGCCATGAGATACATTTGCTGGGCTTGTCTATGTGTGTGTTATTACCTAAATGAAGCCTTTTAAGTGTTTTGATAGCATGTTCTGATATTGTTTAAAATTTTCTTTTTTTTTTTAAATAATTTAAATCCATCTTTTATGCATTCCTGTTGTTTTAGGTAACTTTTTAGGATAAGCTGTCCTGTGTGTACATGAGCCACAGTCTATGTCTGGCCATTTTATAACTTGTATAGGGCATTGTTCACCATATTTCTGCTCTGTAGTCTGTAGCTCTAATTTTCAGTTGTCCTTGAGATAGTAGGTGGAGACTAACTGTTATGATGTCTCTATGAATGCACACACACATTAGAGGAGATCCTACTCATCTATGCCTTTATGGTACACCATGGAGGACATTATAGATAAGCACTGAACAATGTAAGCTGTGAAACAATCCTCCCTCTTTTCTCCTCTTAAAGGGGTACTCCGCCCCTGGCATCTTATCCCCTATCCAAAGGATAGGGGATAAGATGTTAGATCGCCGCGGTCCCGCTGCTGGGGACCCCGGGGATCGCCGATGCGGCACCCCGCTATCATTACTGCACAGAGCGAGTTCGCTCTGTGCGTAATGATGGGCGATACAGGGGCCGGAGCAGCGGGATGTCATGGCTCCGCCCCTCATGACATCTCCGCCCCTTAATGCAAGTCTATGGCAGGGGGCGTGATGACCGCCACCCCCCCTCCCATAGACTTGTATTGACGGGGGTGGGCCGTGACGTCACGAGGGGCGGAGCCGTGACATAATGATGCTCCGGCCCCTGTATTGCCCGTCATTACGTGCAGAGCGATCTCGCTCTGCGCAGTAATGATAGCGGGGTGCTGCAGCAGCAATCCCCGGGGTCCCGAGCAGCGGGACCCCGGCGATCTGACATCTTATCCCCTATCCTTTCAATAGGGGATAAGATGTCTAGGGGCGGAGTACCCCTTTAATAGACTTTTATAAAAAGTATTTAATGTGGTCCCAGAGTGAACTGCTAATCCACCTTGTAAAGACAATATAGGCTCATGCCGATTTTTAAGAGTGAATTATGAGTTTAGGAGATGGGGGAGCAAAAAGGGAGCCTGTTAGGTTGAGACAGAGGCATTTTTCTATGATAATATAAATAAATTATAAAGTTTTTTTTTTTTTTTTACTTTCGCTTTTATTATTCATTTACACAAAATTTGTTAAAATGATTGTGGCTGTTTATTAAACTAAAGCATAGATAAGAGTGTATACATTTGTATATTCTAAACTGGCCCATCACTGAAACTGTTAACCTGTTGTTTTTACAATATATCTGGGAGAGGAATTGAAGGGCATGTATAGTATATACAGTACCCTATGAAGTATCTGTGCCTTGGCCATGGTATTTAGATATAGGAATAGGACAGCAAACTAAATATTTCCCTCCGGTGACAAACAGCCTTAAGCATTGAGGCATTCAAAAGAAAATGATAAGTAATGGATTTAACACATTTCGGTGTAGTGTAGAGAAAAAACCCGCTGCTAAGTCAAGTAGTGTTCCAACATGAGGGTCTATAATTTGGCAGCACGTTAATAAGAGAATGTTACTATATACAAAACAGGTTCCCAGTTAACCTTGAAATTATAATATAATTAAATATCTTGAGGCATCTAACTGAGGCTGGTAGAGTAAATGTTCCCGAAGAGTAAGTAACTTCATTGTGTTAACCCCGGACGATGGGAATATCATGGCTCATGTTGTTTTAAAATGTCCTGAAGCCTCAGTTACCAATTAATTTCTTGCTGGGCCTGATTTCAGTGTATTTTAATAAGCTTCCAGTTCGCCAATTCAGACATCTTTTATCTAGAGTAAGTAAAACCATGTTTGCTTTGCACTGACCTTGAACAGAATGCAGTCAGAACGATGAAATATTAACTCCACCTCAATAATCTGGAGACTCTGCATGAAATAATAGAAAGAATAAAACTGCCAAAAATGTATTGCATTTCAGTCTGTTCTCACTTTCAAATCTTACTTTGTGATGAAACAACACCATTTATTAAAATGTGCATCAGCTTTATATGGCCTAAATGGGTTTTTCCAGTAGTTTTAAGAAATATACTACAGGCTGGAGTCACATACACACCTTCAAATTCACTGGTAATCCAGTGCTCTCCTGAGATAACACCATGTGCATTGTTGAAATGACTCTACAACCAATCAATGGCCTCTGTGGTGTAATGTGCTGAGACCAGTAAATGGCTTTACAATGTACATGATGCCATCCCACCAGGTCTAATGAGTAACCCTGATGTGTCTGCAGTGCTGGAGCATACTTGGGTGAGTACAGGGTTTCTTTTTTTTTTATCCCAGTCCCTTCCTGAAATAAGTTAATTAAAAATACTAGGAGGTTATGAGGGTCATAGTGAGGGTTGACTCTTACACATCTGTTATGAGCACTAAAAGAGGTCTGTGAGTAGATCTAGTCTACCCAAACCATGTATTCCTTGGAAACACTGTGAGTTTTCAGGAAAAAAAAAGATACTTTCCTGTCACCAGGGAACTGTCCGGGAGGAAGTCTCCTTGGCTTTCCGGCTCCTGGCTTAGCTTGATTGAAAGGTCTCTATACACAAATCTGACAGGGAATTTTCGATCAAATAGAGACAGGAAAGAAAAAGCCATGGAGACTGTCTCCTAAATACTTTCTTGGTGTCACTGCTTGGTTTTATAAAAAGACATTCAGTGAAATCCTGCAGTGTTTCAGCGTAAAGCATAGTTGTTCAAAATAAAGTAAGCATGCCTAGTCAACATTAATGTACTGAAGGACTCTTTTGAAAGACCCATTCATTTCAAGGGGCACCCTGTACAGATCTCAAGCACTCTAGCTAAAAATGAAATAGCCATGATGAATAAAGGGGTTCTACTGTACCCAGGTTGTCTATTAAAATAATAGAAAACTGTAACTTTCTCTGCTCCCTCTTACCCTCCGATATCAGGGTGCTCTGTCTCAGTCCGTTCTCGGCTGTCATTCTGCTTCCCAGAGCAGACCACAGCTGTAGACAGCACTGCTCAGTGAAACACAGGCTGCAGAATGTCCCACATCGGCCAGTGATTGGCAAGCTGTCAGTTATCCCAGCTGTAGATGCTACACTCTACAGCTCAGTAAAACCAGTGTCACCAGCCCCAAAATAGAGACAGGTTATTTCCATCCTTTCTTTATTAGCAATCAATCATCATAAAAATACATACAATGAACGGTGACAGACTTGAATCCACTCACAATAATCAAATACAATTACTGTGGATCACAGCAGTACAACACACAGCATGGGTCTTCCTATGTTATACATCATACCACATGGTACACTAACATTGCAGCACAAATTGTAAAACAAAGTTAAACATTAAAGCATTGCAGACAGTGATAGAGGATGGGGGGAGGCGGTTGGGAAAGAAGAAGGTCAGGACAGGAGAACACAGGCACAAAGATTTATTGAGAGACTGTCAGGATCCGGGTTGGCGGAGGGTGAGGACACTGGAAGTGGATCCTCTGTACCAGAGAGGTGATGGCATGGGCCGTACCAGGGGAACGGAGTCTAAGGGGTTACTGGTATTCACCAGAGCCCGCCGCAAAGCGGGATGGACTTGCTGCGGCAGGTAACCCCCAGGTCGTTCCTCCCAGTAGCGACTCAACCTCTCTGGCAGCTGAGATGGCGCGGTACAAAAGGACAAGGCAAGGCAAGGTCAGACATAGCAGAAAGGTCAGGGCAGGCGGCAAGGTTCGTAGTCAGAGGCAACAGCAGAGATTCTGGAAACACAGGCAAGGACACACTGGAACGCTTTCACTAGGCACTAGGCAACAAGATCCGGCAGGGACAGGAAGGGGAAGTGATGTTTTATAGGGAAAACAGTGATTGGACTAGATTGGACCAGGCACCAATTAGTGGTGCACTGACCCTTTAAATTTCAGAGAGCCGGCGCGCGCGCGCCCTAGAGAGCGGTGCTGCGCGATGGCAGGGACAGAGGAAGGACGGAGCGGGTGAGGAGAGACATGGGATAGATCCGTGAGCGGGCACGTCCCGTCCCGCGGATCGCATCCCCTCCGGTGACAGGGTAGCAACGCTCTCGGTCAGCAGCGCCGACTGGAGCGCTGCAAGCAGAGTAACGCCGCGAGCGCTCCGGAGAAGCAGCGGGACCCGGAGCACTCGGCGTTACAGAGACACAACACAAAGGGGAAGAGGGGGCAAGAGAAGATGGAATATTGCTTGTATACACAGTGTTCAATGTATACAGTTCAGAAGGCAACAATGCTACTTACTGCTTCTGTTGAGTTGACTGGCATTTGCCGGAACCCTTCAAATGCCTTTCGGGAGCTTGTGGGAGGGAATGATGTGTTTAATGAAACATAAACATGAATGGAAAAAGAAGGCAAAACTAAAGAAAAAAAAATTTTACCACTGATGATCCAAAACTAAATATTCCTTTATAAAAACAACCATGACAAAAATAATTTTAATGGCGTATTCTATACTAGTAACTATGTACAGTCCATTGCTTAGAATTTTATAACACACAAAAGTGCATCCATCTTCATTTATGGCTCCATTTTTGAGTCTCATGTTCACGCTGGTAATTTTTGTTCTAGTCTTGTTGCCCTTTTCCAGTACTGTTCCTGATTCCAGATTTTACCTCACTGCTGCTGACCATGTTTCTGGATCCTGCTCCATCATCCACATTCCTGGTGTCCATGCTTCTGTCTTTCCTATCATCAATGTTTCCTGTATATGCCTACTGGTGGCTATTCTGGTGATTGCTTCCTGGGGATACCCCCCCCCCTTAGGCTTCAATAAAATAGTGCAAATGTTACAACAGTCCAGCACAGAGGCTACATAATGTACCCCATGGAGCCTTGATGCCTTTAAAATGCTGTATTGCACTTTTTGTTTAAGAGGGAAAACAACAATAATATCTAAATATAAATAAAGCTATTTTGCATTCACTTCCAGGCAAAGGAAGAGAGAGGTGGTATCTGGTAATTGTAAAAGCAAGTATACTAAGCGATTGTTTGAGCTAGTGATTGTGTGTCTGTATACAAGAGTGTGACGTATACTAGTGAGTGTAAGTATAAAAGTGATTGGGACTTAAAATGAAGGGACTTTAAATTCAGCCATTTTAATTGAAATATTAGATTTTTTTTTTTTTTTACTGTTAATTTGTGCAATCCCCAAATCTAGTATGGCCTCCATGTTGGAAAAGGCAGTCAGTCCAGTGTGTATCTTGCACAATGTATGCAATCCTTGAACAGTAATTTGAGGGTGCATATTGTTGTGCGAGATGTGTGCGAGTTGTTCATTTGGAAGCCCTGATCCTGGATCTAGAGGAGCAACTGGCAACATTGAGATGCATTGACAACTTGTAGAGGAGTCTCCTGCTCACTGAGCAAGTACTCTCTGGGGTAGAGGTGGGGGAGGATAGTGGGACGGAGGGGCAGGACAGTCAGGCAGCTAGCTGGGTTCCAGTTAGAAAACGGGGTAGAGGGAAAAGTGTCAGGGAGGCTAGTCTGGCACAGGCACACCCCAACAAGTTTGCCCGGTTGGCAGATGAGGGGGATGCCATTTCAGAGCTAGCAGTACTGCAGCAGGACTCTGCCTCTGACCGCCAGGGGAGTGTCTGCTCCAGTAAGTATGGATGGAGGAGTGCAGGGCAGGCCAGACAGGTTCTGGTAGTGGGGGACTCAATTATTAGGGGTACAGTTAGGGCGATCTGTCACAAAGACTTGTTGTCTTCCTGGCACTCGAGTTCAGCACATCAGGGATCGAGTTGAAAGGTTGCTGGGTGGGGCTGGAGAGGACCCAGCAGTCATAGTACATATTGGCACCGATGACAAAGTAAGAGGTAGGTGAAGTGTCCTTAAAAATGATTTGGGGACTTAGGCTGCAAGCTTAAGGCAAGGACCTCCAAGGTAATATTTTGTGAAATATTACCTGTACCATGAGCCACACCAGAGATTAGGGAGGTAAACAAGTGTCTCAGAAGCTGGTGTAGGAAGGGGTTTGGGTTGATGGAGAACTGGGCTGACTTCGCTGCCGGAAACCGGCTCTACCGTAGGCATGGGCTTCATATCAATGGGGAGGGTGCAGCTGTGCTTGGGGAGAAGATGACTAGAAGGGTGGTTAGTGTTTTAACTATGGACTGGGGGGAAGCAACCCACAACATAGAGGGGGACTTATTAATGTACCTGGTGGTGGAGCAGAGGCAGGGGTTAGAATAGTTAAAAGGGATAGGCTTCACAGGAAGAAAAAGCATATACCTTTAATTTGCATGTTGACTAATGCCAGAAGTCTGACATAGTGGGTATAAGAGAGATTTGGTTGGACGATAGCTGTGACTGGGTGGTCAACATACAGGGTTATAGTCTATTCAGGAAGGTCGGACAAAACAGAAAGGGAGATGAGCTTGTCTTTATGTGAAATCGAGTCTGAAGGCCGCACTGCGGGAGGATATATGGGCGGGGAATGATAATGTGGAGTCAATATGGGTAGAAATATATGGAGATGAAAATAAAAAAAGTTCTGATAGGGGTTTGCTATAAGCCACTAAACATAATGGAAGAGCAAGAACATCAATTACTGAGGCAAATAAACAAGGCAGCAAATCTAAATGATGTGATAAAAATGAGGGACTTTAACTATCCTGATATAAACTGGGAGACTTAGACCTGTGAATCTCATAAAGGAAACAGGTTTCTGACTGTAGCTAAAGACAATTATCTGTCCCAAATGGTGCAGGGCCTGACCAGAGTGGGCGCCCTACTAGACTTCATATTAACCAGCAGACCTGACAGAGTAACTAATGTGCAAGTAGAAGGACACCTAGGAAATAATGATCATAATATAATACATTATCACTTGTTCTTCAACAAGGGAATCTCTCGAGGGGCCACAAAAACATTGAGCTTTAGGAAGGCAAAGTTCGATCGACTCAGAGAAGCCCTTAACAATATAAAATGGGATAATGTCCTCAAAAGCAAGAAAACTGACACTAAATGGGAGACTTTACAGTAAAATACAGTATCTTAAATTCTCATTGTAAGATGTATATACAAGGGTCAGAAATAAAAGAAAACCAATATAGAGGAATAAAAATATTAGGGGGGCAATAAATGACAAAAATAAAGCATTTAAGCTACTAAAACAGGATGGCAGTGAAGAAGCATTAAAAAGCTATAGAGAAAAATGTAAAATATGTAAAAAAAAAAAAAAAAAAAACAGATAAAAGCCGCAAAAATAGAGACAGAAAGACTCATTGCCAAAGAGAGTAAAACTAACCCCAAAATGATTTTTAACTATATAAATAACAAAAAGGTTAAATATGAAAGTGTTGGCCCTTTAAAAAAAATGATGATGAAGAAATAATAAACGGGGATCAGGAAAAAGCAGATATATTAAAGTAATTCTTCTCCACTGTATTCACCGAGGATATTGAAATGCCAGGTGAAATACAGCAAGATGAGGTTAACTCCCCAGTACAAGTCACCTGTCTAACCCAGGAAGAAGTACAGTGCCCCCTACAAAAAATCGAAAAAGACAAATCACCAGGTCCAGATTTCAATCACCCCCGTGTTCTAAAGGAATTAAATAATTAAATAGACAGACCCCTATTTTTAATTTTTAGGGACTCTATAGTAACAGGGACGGTTTCCCAGGACTGGCACAAGGCAAATCTGGTGCCAATATTTAAAAAGGGGTCAAACGGTGACCCCAGGAATTATAGGCCTGTTAGTTTAACCTCCGTTGTATGTAAATTGTTTGAGGGTTTCCTAAGGGATGCTATTTTGGAGTTTCTTGATAAAAATAAATGTATGACCCCATATCAGCATGGCTTTATGTGGGATCGGTCTTGTCAAACTGACCTGATCAGTTTCTATGAGGAGCTGAGCTCCAGACTGGACGAAGGGCAATCACTGGATGTCGTATATCTGGATTTTTCCAAAGCATTTGATATGGTGCCATATAAAAAGTTAGTGCATAAAATGAGAATGCTTGGACTAAGGGAAAATGTGTGCAAGTGGGTAAGTAACTGGCTCAGTGATAGAAAACAGAGGGTGGTTATTAATGGTACTTATTCTGATTGGGTGACTGTTACTAGTGGAGTACCACAGGGGTCAGTCTTGAGTCCTTTTCTATTTAATATATTTATTAATGACCTTGTAGAGGGGTTGAATAGTAAAGTAGCAATCTTTGCAGATTATACTAAACTCTGTAAAGCCGTAAAACAATAGAGGACAGTGCACTGTTACAAATGGTTCTGGATAGGTTGGAGGTTTGGGCTGGGAAGTGGCAGATGAGGTTCAACACTGATAAATGTAAGGTAATGCACATGGGGGAAAAAATCCGGGATGGCATTATGTATTAAATGGGAGAACACCTGGGACGACTGACTTGGAAAAGGACTTGGGAGTCTTAGTTAATATTAAATTTAGCTGTAGTGACCAGTGTCGGGCAGTTGCTGCCAAGGCAAATAAAATCATGGGGTGCATCAAAAGGGGCATCATAGATGCCCATGACAAGGAAATAATTCTACCACTGTATAAATCACTAGTCAGACCACACATAGAATACTGTGTACAGCACTGGGCACCAGTGTACAAGAAAGATATAGTGGAGCTGGAGAGGGTTCAAAAACAGGCAACCAGAGTAATATGAGGAATAGGAGGACTACAGTATCCAGAAAGATGATCAGAATTAGGGTTATTTAGCTTAGAAAAAAGAAGGCTTAGGGGCGACCTAATAACTATGTATAAATATATCAGGGGACCTTACAGAGATCTCTCCCATGATCTATTTGTACCAAGGACTGTATCTATAACAAGGGGCATCCTCTACATCTAGAGGAAAGAAGGTTTCTACACCAGCACAGACCGGGGGTTCTTTAGTGTAAGAGCAGCAAGACTGTGGAATTCTCTGCGAGAGGAGGAGGTCAACATGAACTCGATAAAAGAATTTAAAAGGGGTCTGGATGCATTTTTGTAGAATTATAACATTACAGGTTATAGAACTTGAAGGACTTGATGGTCTTTTTTCGACCTTATGATTATTTCCTTAAAGGGGAGCTTCGGAGAAGTTAAGAAAAATAAAAAATGCCCTAAAGCCACCAAAATGCCTGTTCTGTGTCCCCTGTAGTTATCCCTGTGATTTTGCCAGCTTCTGTGGCCTCTGTTGTCTCTGGAATATTATTTTTCCTTTACCTTGCTTGCAGCCCAGACTGCAACTACCAGCAGTCAGTGCAGCTCTGTGTAATGGCTGCCAGCCTATTGCTTTTACTATCTGTGTGCATGCTGTGGTGTTGTAAACATTGTCAGCACACAATGTACATGTATTTTCTTTCAAACTATTCCTCCACCCAGCAATAAATCATGCTGTACTCTGAATAGCAGCAGTCAGTGATAAGATCAACAGCAGGCAAAGAGCAGCATTATGTGCTGAGAAGACACTGGGCTGTTGTTCTCCCGGCAAGATCCTCACATATGGAGGGGAGGGGAGGTGAGGCTGTGAAGCCAGACCCCTAGACAAGACAGAAATCAAGTGGTGTTTGTCTTCCAAGAGGGTGGGGCTACTATTAGTGATGGCTTTGCACAAAGAGAAGGTGGATCTGAATATGATATCTTTCTTTCACTCTCTGCATGTAAGTGACAGCTGAAAGAGAGAAACTGCTCTAAATAGCTAATGAATGATATTTAGACAAATAAATAGGAAAGGATGGGCTATGGGTCTAGTTCCCTGGAGTACCCCTTTAAAGTGTACCTGTCATTTGCAAAAAACTTTTTATTTAATGTATATAATGGCATTATATGTATATTTGTGATATAGATTAGGTTAAAAAAAATTGTATATTTTTATTAGTGGCTTGTACCTGCAGCTTTGTCTCTGTGAGGAGACCAAATACTGAAAGTGTGGGCAGACAAGCAGGGCTATGTACACTGAGGACAAACAGGACAACCAGGGTTCTTTACACTGAGGACAAGCAGGGCTTTGTATACTGAGAACAAGCAGAACTCTGTGCACTGAGGACAAGCAGGGCTCTACACTGAGGACAAGCAGGGCTCTGCGCACTGAGGATAAGCAGGGCTCTGTACACTGAGGACAAGCAGGGCTCTGTACACTGAGGACAAGCATGGCTCTGTACACTGAGGACAAACAGGGTTCTGTACACTGAGGACAAGCAGGGCTCTGTACACTGAGGACAAGCAGGGCTCTGTACACTGAGGACAAACAGGGTTCTGTACACTGAGGACAAGCAGACTCTGTACACTGAGGACAAGCATGGCTCTGTACACTGAGGACAAACAGGGTTCTGTACATTGAGGACAAGCAGGGCTCTGTGCAGTGAGGAAAAGCAGGACTCTGTGCACTGTGGACAAGCAAGGCTCTGTGCTCTATAGTGCTGATGATTGACAAGCCAGGAGCATGCACAGAGCCCTGCTTGTCCTGCCCTCACTTCTTGTATTTTCTCTCTGCACAGAGAGACACAGGCAATAGCTGCAGGGAAAGCCTTTTTTCACCTAACATTATACACTTTTTTTTAACCATTGCATATGACAAATATACATATAATGGTTTTACTGTATCTACATTATATCAACATTTTTTGCAAATGACAGGTACACTTTAAGGTTGAATCCAAGATGGCAGCATTGAAGGTTGCTAGGATGTTGGTGACATGACCTCACAGGTTCCCCCTTCCAAAATATATTTTATTTTATACTGGAGTTTCCTTACTTTTGAGACATCATTGATCTGAATAATAAGCTTAAGAAATACAACTGAAACATACAATTTCAGAGTAAAAAGCGGAAATGACTTGATGTTTCAAAGCTTTAAATCCTCGTTTTTCCTCAAATGGCTCTAAAGATTATTGTCTGGATCGGAAAGGCATTGTATCCTTTGACATTTTATAAACAGCACGTTTCAACTTCCACTTGATTTGCTGTCTGTTACTCAAAAGGCAGGGGCGATTTATTTGTTTCGTTGTTCAGGCCTATGATAGCCGCGCAGCTACGCATTTCCCGACTGATAAAATTATCCTTTAAGACACCGGAGTCCTGTATCTGTCACTCCGGTCTGTAAACCTGACGTGCATGCCGCTCTTCACAATTTCACAAAAAATAAAATAAAAAGACAGCTATTCATGACAGCAGATTAACATAATTTACATAAATTGTATATTGTGAATAAATTGTATATCATTTGCCAGAGACAGGTTGTTATTTTCGTTTCTCCTCACAGCTAACTTATGAAGAGGTAAAAGACCTGAAAATTACAGAGTTGGATGAGTTCCATTTATAAATGTAAACATGCAGATCAGTTCACAGCTGTAGTTTACGTTTTTTTTCTCTCTCTTTCTTTCTCTTTCTTTTTTTTCTTTATTATACCCAATGGATACATCAATGCCGACTGTCATAGTCATGCATGATCGGTGATTTATGCATAGATGTATATCTGCAATATGTTTCATCTAGCACCAATTATTTTTTGTGAAAGGTGTTGACTACATAAAGAGTGTCCTACATCAAAATGGTCTTTTCGTATGTTTTGAATGGTTCAAAAGAAAGATTTTGCCTTGTTTTGGGGTATTGACCCATATTGTTATACTAAAGTCAAAAATGGCTATTAATAAGTGTTAATTTTTTTTGGGGGGGGAGGGGGCACTGTCTTTAGCCAACTCCTTAGACAGGTGTTTCCAAACCAGTGTGCAGGACCGGCTCTGCCTATAGGCAAAAAAGTCAGCCTCCTATAGCACCATTTTGATGGGGGGGCTCTGCCCCACCTGCCGTGAGAAAGTTAGAAAACCAGCATCCAAACTACTCGCTCAGCCAGCAGCATAAGGAGGAGGTTTGTTACAGTGTCACCCCAGTAGTATGCTAATTACATGAGGAGGGAGCTTGTTACAGTGTGTGACCCCAGTAGTAAGGTGGAGCATGTCGAAGGGCAGGCCAATGGGCTGGGTAGAGGGGCAGCAAAATTGGTTTTTGCCCAGGGTGGCAAAAGTCCTTGCACCAGCCCTGCCAGTGTGCCTCCAGTTGTTGCAAAACTACAACTCCTATCATGTCCGGACAGCCTAAGGCTGTTTTGCAACAGCTGGAGAAGCACTGGCTACGAAACACTGCCTTGGGTCATGTTCATATGGCAGAATTTAATTGAAGCAAGTCCCGTTCATCTGCCGCAGAATTCCTGACATGTCAATTCTTTCTGCAGAGTCCAGTTGGAAATGCATTGCTGTCTATGGAGCGGTCCTAGCGGCGGCATGGTCTGCCAGCGTCTTCTGTTTGCGGGATGTCTGCCAGGTATTTTCTGGGTGAACATGCCGCACAAAAACCACCATGTGAACATGGCTCAGAATACATTATATGGCAGCTTCATGTTTTGTGATCTCACATTCACAATTGAGAAGCAGTATATATTATTCGTAAAGAAGCTTATAAGTCCTACCACTTAGACACACTCAGGAACAGATGAACCTTTAGGATTTATTTGCATATCTCTGACATCTGGCATATGCAGGCACTAGCTCAAAAAATGTGAATGCTGGGTCATTTTGATCTGGCGAATCCATGTCTGATGGCAAATATGCCAGATGGTCGATAGGTTCACACTGTGCCCCATTTCAGCCCATAGGCAAACAGATGAGACGTTGAATTCAAAATATCAACTGAAAGGGGTACTCCGGTGGAAAAAAACAATTTTAATCAACTGGTGCATGAAAGTTGAACAGATTTGTAAATTACTTCTATATAAAAAAAAACTTAATCCTTCCAGTACTTATCAGCATCTGTATGCTCCAGAGCAAGTTATTTTCTTTTTAAATCAAATCCCCTAGCAAACCTATCCTGCTCTGGACAGTTCCTGACATGGACAGAGGTGTCAGCAGAGAGCACTGTGGTCAGACAGAAAAGAAATTCAGAAATAAGAGACCTTCCTCTGGAGCATACAGCAGCTGATAAGTACCAGAAGAGTTAAGATTTTTAAATAGAAGTAATTTACAAATCTGTTTAACTTTCTAGCACCAGTTGATTCTAAAAAGATTGTTTTCCACCGGAGGACCCCTTTGTACATCCTAGACTCTGTTTAATGAAATTTCAGCTAGCATGCTCAAATTCCGCTCAGAAAAGTAGACTGTGGATTTTTCACAGTTTTGCGGTTTTTGGACAGAATTTCTGAGGAATTTGGGCAGAATTTTTGTGCTTTCAAAACACAGATTCAGACTTCAGAGTCCCATTAACTACAATAGGGCTCTGAACAGAACTCCACAAAATTTTACGACATATCTTACAATTTTGCAGAATATGTAATACAGAATTTCTGTTGTGGAATGTCTGCCAAAGACATTCTGCTGTGTGACTGGGACAGTGGATTATCCATTGAAGATAATGTGTACTTGAATTTGAAGAATATCCGAGATGGATTTTTTAGCGAAATGTCGCACAGAAATTCTGCTACTTGAACATTAGTTTTGGCAAGGATTGTTTTTTTTCTTAAACCAACTCACAATATCACACCATACCATCAAAACACTTAAAATACTTTATTTAAATAACAAACATCAAGTGTCCACATATAGACAAACACAAAGGCCAGCATTTACTATGCATGCAGCACCAGATTGTTGGCACCACGATTTTGATGTATTGAGTGGAGGAAAAGTTTATTATTATCTTTACGCCAGACAGACGTAAAATATGTCTCACTCTCCGTTTTCTCCAACCAGTACGGAGACCACATTTACAAAATCAACTTGAAATTTTTTTTAACACGTAAACATGGCACATTATTAGGCAATTGAATTGGAGATTCCCACACTTTTAGAGTTGTGTTACGCCGAGCGCTCCGGGTCCCCGCTCCTCCCCGGAGCGCTCGCAACATCCTCGCAATTGCAGCGCCCCGGTCAGACCTGCTGACCGGGTGCGCTGCGATACCTCTCCCAGCCGGGATGCGATTCGCGATGCGGCAGGCGCCCGCTCGCGATGCGCATCCCGGCTCCCGTACCTGACTCGCTCTCCGTCGGTCTTGTCCCGGCGCGCGCGGCCCCGCTCCCTAGAGCGCGCGCGCGCCGGGTCTCTGCAATTTAAAGGGCCACTGCGCCACTGATTGGCGCAGTTAGCTTAATTAGTGTGTTCACCTGTGCACTCCCTATTTATACCTCACTTCCCCTGCACTCCCTTGCCGGATCTTGTTGCCATTGTGCCAGTGAAAGCGTTTCCTTGTGTGTTCCTAGCCTGTGTTCCAGACCTCCTGCCGTTGCCCCTGACTACGATCCTTGCTGCCTGCCCCGACCTTCTGCTACGTCCGACCTTGCTCTTGTCTACTCCCTTGTACCGCGCCTATCTTCAGCAGTCAGAGAGGTTGAGCCGTTGCTGGTGGATACGACCTGGTTACTACCGCCGCTGCAAGACCATCCCGCTTTGCGGCGGGCTCTGGTGAATACCAGTAGTGACTTAGAACCGGTCCACCAGCACGGTCCACGCCAATCCCTCTCTGGCACAGAGGATCCACCACCTGCCAGCCGAATCGTGACAGTAGATCCGGCCATGGATCCCGCTGAAGTCCCACTGCCAGTTGTCGCCGACCTCACCACGGTGGTCGCCCAGCAGTCGCAACAGATAGCGCAACAAGGCCACCAGCTGTCTCAACTGACCGTGATGCTACAGCAGCTACTACCACAACTTCAGCAACCATCTCCTCCGCCAGCTCCTGCACCTCCTCCGCAGCGAGTGGCTGCTTCCGGCCTACGATTATCCTTGCCGGATAAATTTGATGGGGACTCTAAGTTTTGCCGTGGCTTTCTTTCGCAATGTTCCCTGCACTTGGAGATGATGTCGGACCAGTTTCCTACTGAAAGGTCTAAGGTGGCTTTCGTAGTCAGCCTTCTGTCTGGGAAAGCTCTGTCATGGGCCACACCGCTCTGGGACCGCAATGACCCCGTCACTGCCTCTGTACACTCCTTCTTCACGGAGATTCGAAGTGTCTTTGAGGAACCTGCCCGAGCCTCTTCTGCTGAGACTGCCCTGCTGAACCTGGTCCAGTGTAATTCTTCTGTTGGCGAGTACGCCATCCAATTCCGTACTCTTGCCTCCGAATTATCCTGGAATAATGAGGCCCTCTGCGCGACCTTTAAAAAAGGCCTATCCAGCAACATTAAAGATGTTCTGGCCGCACGAGAAATTCCTGCTAACCTGCATGAACTTATTCATCTGGCCACCCGCATTGACATGCGTTTTTCCGAAAGGCGTCAGGAGCTCCGCCAGGATATGGACTTTGTTCGCTCAAGGCGTTTTTTCTCCCCGGCTCCTCTCTCCTCTGGTCCTCTGCAATCCGTTCCTGTGCCTCCCGCCGTGGAGGCTATGCAAGTTGACCGGCCTCGCTTGACACCTCAAGAGAGGACACGACGCCGCATGGAGAATCTGTGCCTGTACTGTGCCGGTACCGAACACTTCCTGAAGGATTGTCCTATCCGTCCTCCCCGCCTGGAAAGACGTACGCTGACTCCGCACAAAGGTGAGGCAGTTCTTGATGTCAACTCTGCTTCTCCACGCCTTACTGTGCCTGTGCGAATATCTTCCTCTACCTTCTCCTTCTCTGCTATGGCCTTCTTGGATTCCGGATCTGCAGGAAATTTTATTTTGGCCTCTCTCATCAACAGGTTCAACATCCCAGTGACCAGTCTCGCCAGACCCCTCTACATCAATTGTGTTAACAATGAAAGATTGGATTGTACCGTGCGTTACCGCACAGAACCTCTCCTAATGTGCATTGGACCTCATCACGAAAAAATTGAGTTTTTGGTCCTCTCCAACTGCACTTCCGAAATTCTTCTTGGTTTACCGTGGCTTCAACGCCATTCCCCAACCCTTGATTGGTCCACAGGTGAAATCAAGAGCTGGGGTACCTCTTGTTTCAAGGACTGTTTTAAACCGGTTCCCTGTACTCCCGGCCGTGACCCTGTGGTTCCCCCTGTAACCGGTCTTCCTAAGGCTTATATGGACTATGCTGACGTTTTTTGCAAAAAGCAAGCTGAGACTTTACCTCCTCACAGGCCTTATGACTGTCCTATTGACCTCCTCCCGGGTACTACTCCACCCCGGGGCAGAATTTATCCTCTGTCTGCTCCAGAGACTCTTGCTATGTCTGAATACATCCAGGAAAATTTAAAAAAGGGGTTTATCCGCAAATCCTCCTCTCCTGCCGGAGCTGGATTTTTCTTTGTGTCCAAAAAAGATGGCTCCCTACGTCCTTGCATTGATTACCGCGGACTTAATAAAATCACGGTAAAGAACCGCTACCCCCTACCTCTTATCTCAGAACTCTTTGATCGCCTTCAAGGTGCCCACATCTTTACCAAACTGGACTTAAGAGGTGCTTATAATCTCATCCGCATCAGGGAGGGGGACGAATGGAAGACTGCATTTAACACTAGAGATGGACACTTTGAGTATTTGGTCATGCCCTTTGGCCTGTGCAACGCCCCTGCCGTCTTCCAAGACTTTGTTAATGAAATTTTTCGTGATCTCTTATATTCCTGTGTTGTGGTTTATCTGGACGATATTCTGATTTTTTCTGCCAACTTAGAAGAACACCGCCAACATGTCCGCATGGTTCTTCAGAGACTTCGAGACAATCAACTTTATGCCAAAATGGAGAAATGTCTGTTTGAATGCCAATCTCTTCCTTTCCTAGGATACTTGGTCTCTGGCCAGGGATTACAAATGGACCCAGACAAACTCTCTGCCGTCTTAGATTGGCCACGCCCCTCCGGACTCCGTGCTATCCAACGTTTTTTGGGGTTCGCCAATTATTACAGACAATTTATTCCACACTTTTCCACTATTGTGGCTCCTATCGTGGCTTTAACCAAGAAAAATGCCAATCCCAAGTCCTGGTCTCCCCAAGCGGAAGACGCATTTAAACGTCTCAAGTCTGCCTTTTCTTCTGCTCCCGTACTTTCCAGACCTGACCCATCTAAACCCTTCCTATTGGAGGTAGATGCCTCCTCAGTGGGAGCTGGAGCTGTCCTTCTACAAAAAAATTCTTCCGGGCATGCTGTTACTTGTGTTTTTTTTTCTAGGACCTTCTCTCCGGCGGAGAGAAACTACTCCATCGGGGATCGAGAATTACTGGCCATTAAATTGGCGCTTGAGGAATGGAGGCATCTGCTGGAGGGATCAAAATTTCCAGTTATCATATACACCGATCACAAGAATCTCTCCTCTCTCCAGTCTGCCCAACGGCTGAACCCTCGCCAGGCCAGGTGGTCGTTGTTCTTTGCCCGTTTTAACTTTGAAATTCACTTTCGCCCTGCCGACAAGAATATTAGGGCCGATGCCCTCTCTCGTTCCTCGGATGCCTCGGAAGTAGAGGTCTCTCCACAACACATCATTCCTCCTGACTGTCTGATCTCCACTTCTCCAGCCTCCATCAGGCAAACTCCTCCAGGGAAGACCTTCGTTTCTCCACGCCAACGTCTCGGGATTCTCAAATGGGGACACTCCTCCCACCTCGCAGGCCATGCGGGCATCAAAAAATCCTTGCAACTCATCTCTCGTTTCTATTGGTGGCCGACTCTGGAGAAGGATGTTGTTGATTTTGTGCGGGCCTGTACTGTCTGTGCCCGGGATAAGACTCCTCGCCAGAAACCTGCTGGTCTCCTTCATCCTCTGCCTGTCCCCGAACAGCCTTGGTCACTGATTGGTATGGACTTTATTACAGACTTACCCCCATCCCGTGGCAACACTGTTGTTTGGGTGGTCGTTGATCGATTTTCCAAGATGGCACATTTTATTCCTCTTCCTGGTCTTCCTTCAGCGCCTCAGTTGGCAAAACAATTTTTTGTACACATTTTTCGTCTTCACGGTTTGCCCACGCAGATAGTCTCGGATAGAGGCGTCCAATTCGTGTCTAAATTCTGGAGGGCCCTCTGTAAACAGCTCAAGATTAAATTAAACTTCTCTTCTTCTTATCATCCCCAATCCAATGGGCAAGTAGAAAGAATTAACCAGGTCCTGGGTGACTATTTACGGCATTTTGTTTCCTCCCGCCAGGATGACTGGGCAGATCTTCTACCATGGGCCGAATTCTCATACAACTTCAGGGTCTCAGAATCTTCTGCTAAGTCCCCATTTTTCGTGGTGTACGGCCGTCACCCTCTTCCCCCCCTCCCTACTCCCTTGCCCTCTGGTTTGCCCGCTGTGGATGAAGTGACTCGTGATCTTTCCACCATATGGAAAGAGACCCAAAATTCTCTTTTACAGGCTTCATCCCGCATGAAAAAGTTTGCCGATAAGAAAAGAAGAACTCCCCCCATTTTTGCGCCCGGAAACAAGGTATGGCTCTCCGCTAAATATGTCCGCTTTCGTGTCCCCAGTTACAAACTGGGACCACGCTATCTTGGTCCTTTCAAAGTCTTGTGCCAGATTAATCCTGTCTCTTACAAACTCCTTCTTCCTCCTTCTCTCCGTATTCCCAATGCCTTCCATGTCTCTCTCCTTAAACCACTCATCATTAACCGCTTCTCTCCCAAACTTGTTTCTCCCACTCCTGTTTCCGGCTCTTCTGACGTCTTCTCCGTGAAGGAGATTCTGGCCTCCAAGACGGTCAGAGGGAAAAAAAATTTCTTGGTGGATTGGGAAGGCTGTGGTCCAGAAGAAAGATCCTGGGAACCTGAGGACAACATCCTAGACAAAAGTCTTGTCCTCAGGTTCTCAGGCTCCAAGAAGAGGGGGAGACCCAAGGGGGGGGGGTACTGTTACGCCGAGCGCTCCGGGTCCCCGCTCCTCCCCGGAGCGCTCGCAACATCCTCGCAATTGCAGCGCCCCGGTCAGACCTGCTGACCGGGTGCGCTGCGATACCTCTCCCAGCCGGGATGCGATTTGCGATGCGGCAGGCGCCCGCTCGCGATGCGCATCCCGGCTCCCGTACCTGACTCGCTCTCCGTCGGTCTTGTCCCGGCGCGCGCGGCCCCGCTCCCTAGGGCGCGCGCGCGCCGGGTCTCTGCAATTTAAAGGGCCACTGCGCCACTGATTGGCGCAGTTAGCTTAATTAGTGTGTTCACCTGTGCACTCCCTATTTATACCTCACTTCCCCTGCACTCCCTCGCCGGATCTTGTTGCCATTGTGCCAGTGAAAGCGTTTCCTTGTGTGTTCCTAGCCTGTGTTCCAGACCTCCTGCTGTTGCCCCTGACTACGATCCTTGCTGCCTGCCCCGACCTTCTGCTACGTCCGACCTTGCTCTTGTCTACTCCCTTGTACCGCGCCTATCTTCAGCAGTCAGAGAGGTTGAGCCGTTGCTGGTGGATACGACCTGGTTGCTACCGCCGCTGCAAGACCATCCCGCTTTGCGGCGGGCTCTGGTGAATACCAGTAGCAACTTAGAACCGGTCCACCAGCACGGTCCACGCCAATCCCTCTCTGGCACAGAGGATCCACCACCTGCCAGCCGAATCGTGACAAGTTGAACACTTTGTGCACAAGTTTATTTAACTCATCTTAAAATCCAATATGAAGGAAAGACAAATCTCTTAAAAATCAAAGAAAAATGTACTTTAAGCCTTACGGCTTTGAAACGAGCACAGGAGCTGCAGTTGCTTCAGAGCAGTGAATGTCGGCAACCATCAGTAGCCACAACCTCACTGCTTATGCGGGGCAGCGGCGAACCCACCACTGCCTGGCATTTAACTCTACAGACGCTGTGATAATGACCACGATGTCTAAAGTGAAAATGAAACTTGCCGGGTCCCCTTACCTGCCTTCTGCCGCCGTTTGCCGATTCACTGATGTAGCCTGGCTTCGCAGGAGATATCAGTGAATCGCCAATCATAGTGTGTAATACTATGCATAGGCTTAGAATGATACAGTGAAAGCAATCTAATAATTGCACATAAGAGGACTTAAAAAGTATAAAAAAAATATAAAAAATCACAAAAATGATATAAAACCCCTCCCCTAATAAAAAGTAAAACTACCCTTATTTTCCCATTTTACAAAAAAAAAAAGTATTAACATATGTGGTATCGCCGTGTGCGTAAATGTCCAAACTATTCAAATATAATGTTTATGATCCCGCACAGTAAACTGCGTAAACGTAAAAAAATACCAAACACCAAAAAGTCCCATCAAAACAAAAATGGTACTGATAACTAGAGATGAGCGAATCGAATCTGACGAATCCGAATTTGTTACGAATTTCATGAAAAATTTGATTTGCAATAAATGCGAATATAGCTGTGATTCTATCGCGCAAATCGCTTAATTAAACTCCATTTAGTGTCGTCCAGGCTCAACTCTGGGAAGGCGGGAACAAGGGTAGGTGGGAGCAGCCAGTCACCCCTGTGATGGCACAGCTTTATATAATCGGCTAGTAACTTCATCCTTTCACTGCACAGAGATAGGACAGAGCTGTGTGTTACACAGACAAGCCTTTTTCAGCAGCGTGTAACCTCCTAGTCATGTCAGCATTCTGGTGGACAGAGAACAGTGCATTTTTCTTTAATGCAGCCATTAACCTCCCAGTCACTTTCTACAGCAGTGTATTACAGAGAGGGGCAGAGAGCTATGTGTTGCCTCATACATTTGAATAAGCTGGCTGTTACGCCGAGCGCTCCGGGTCCCCGCTCCTCCCCGGAGCGCTCGCTTCACTCCCCCCGCTGCAGCGCTCCGGTCACGTCCTCTGACCCGGGGCGCTGCGATTCCGCTGCCAGCCGGGATGCGATTCGCGATGCGGGTAGCGCCCGCTCGCGATGCGCACCCCGGCTCCCCTACCTGACTCGCTCTCCGTCTGTTCTGTCCCGGCGCGTGCGGCCCCGCTCCCTAGGGCGCGCGCGCGCCGGGTCTCTGCGATTTAAAGGGCCACTGCGCCGCTGATTGGCGCAGTGGTTCCAATTAGTGTGTTCACCTGTGCACTTCCCTATATCACCTCACTTCCCCTGCACTCCCTTGCCGGATCTTGTTGCCATTGTGCCAGTGAAAGCGTTCCTTGTGTGTTCCTAGCCTGTGTTCCAGACCTTCTGCCGTTGCCCCTGACTACGATCCTTGCTGCCTGCCCCGACCTTCTGCTACGTCCGACCTTGCTTCTGCCTACTCCCTTGTACCGCGCCTATCTTCAGCAGCCAGAGAGGTGAGCCGTTGCTAGTGGATACGACCTGGTCACTACCGCCGCAGCAAGACCATCCCGCTTTGCGGCGGGCTCTGGTGAAAACCAGTAGTGGCTTAGAACCGGTCCACTAGCACGGTCCACGCCAATCCCTCTCTGGCACAGAGGATCCACTACCTGCCAGCCGGCATCGTGACAGTAGATCCGGCCATGGATCCCGCTGAAGTTCCTCTGCCAGTAGTCGCTGACCTCACCACGGTGGTCGCCCAGCAGTCACAACAGATAGCGCAACAAGGCCAACAGCTGTCTCAACTGACCGTTATGCTACAACAGTTACTACCACAGCTTCAGCAGTCATCTCCTCCGCCAGCTCCTGCACCTCCTCCGCAGCGAGTGGCCGCTCCTGGGATACGCTTATCCTTGCCGGATAAATTTGATGGGGACTCTAAGTTTTGCCGTGGCTTTCTTTCCCAATGTTCCCTGCATCTGGAGATGATGTCGGACCTGTTTCCCACTGAAAGGTCTAAGGTGGCTTTCGTAGTCAGCCTTCTGTCCGGAAAAGCCCTGTCATTGGCCACACCGCTCTGGGACCGCAATGACCCCGTCACTGCCTCTGTACACTCCTTCTTCTCGGAAATCCGAAGTGTCTTTGAGGAACCTGCCCGAGCCTCTTCTGCTGAGACTGCCCTGTTGAACCTGGTCCAGGGTAATTCTTCCGTTGGCGAGTATGCCGTACAATTCCGTACTCTTGCTTCAGAATTGTCCTGGAATAATGAGGCCCTCTGCGCGACCTTCAAAAAAGGCCTATCCAGCAACATTAAAGATGTTCTGGCCGCACGAGAAATTCCTGCTAATCTACATGAACTTATTCACCTAGCCACTCGCATTGACATGCGTTTTTCCGAAAGGCGTCAGGAACTCCGCCAAGATATGGACTCTGTTCGCACGAGGCGTTTCTTCTCCTCGGCTCCTCTCTCCTCTGGTCCCCTGCAATCTGTTCCTGTGCCTCCCGCCGTGGAGGCTATGCAGGTCGACCGGTCTCGCCTGACACCTCAAGAGAGGACACGACGCCGTATGGAGAACCTCTGCCTGTACTGTGCTAGTACCGAACACTTCCTGAGGGATTGTCCTATCCGTCCTCCCCGCCTGGAAAGACGTACGCTGACTCCGCACAAAGGTGTGACAGTCCTTGATGTCTACTCTGCTTCTCCACGTCTTACTGTGCCTGTGCGGATGTCTGCCTCTGCCTTCTCCTTCTCTACAGTGGCCTTCTTGGACTCTGGATCTGCAGGAAATTTTATTTTGGCCTCTCTCGTCAACAGGTTCAACATCCCCGTGACCAGTCTCGCCAGACCCCTCTACATCAATTGTGTAAATAATGAAAGATTGGACTGTACCATACGTTTCCGCACGGAGCCCCTTCTTATGAGCATCGGATCTCATCATGAGAGGATTGAACTTTTGGTCCTCCCCAATTGCACCTCGGAAATTCTCCTTGGACTTCCCTGGCTTCAACTTCATTCCCCAACCCTGGATTGGTCCACTGGGGAGATCAAGAGTTGGGGGTCCTCTTGTTCCAAGAACTGTCTAAAACCGGTTCCCAGTAACCCTTGCCGTAACTCTGTGGTTCCTCCAGTAACCGGTCTCCCTAAGGCCTATATGGACTTCGCGGATGTTTTCTGCAAAAAACAAGCTGAGACTCTACCTCCTCACAGGCCTTATGATTGCCCTATCGACCTCCTCCCGGGCACTACTCCACCCCGGGGCAGAATTTATCCTCTCTCTGCCCCAGAGACTCTTGCCATGTCCGAATACGTCCAGGAGAATCTTAAAAAGGGCTTTATCCGTAAATCCTCCTCTCCTGCCGGAGCCGGATTTTTCTTTGTGTCCAAAAAAGATGGCTCCCTACGTCCTTGCATTGACTACCGCGGTCTTAATAAAATCACGGTTAAGAACCGCTACCCCTTACCCCTCATCTCTGAACTCTTTGATCGCCTCCAAGGTGCCCACATCTTTACTAAATTGGACTTAAGAGGCGCCTATAACCTCATCCGCATCAGAGAGGGGGACGAGTGGAAAACGGCATTTAACACCAGAGATGGACACTTTGAGTATCTGGTCATGCCCTTTGGCCTGTGCAACGCCCCTGCCGTCTTCCAAGACTTTGTCAATGAAATTTTTCGTGATCTGTTATACTCCTGTGTTGTTGTATATCTGGACGATATCCTAATTTTTTCTGCCAATCTAGAAGAACACCGCCAGCATGTCCGTATGGTTCTTCAGAGACTTCGTGACAACCAACTCTATGCCAAAATTGAGAAATGTCTGTTTGAATGCCAATCTCTTCCTTTTCTAGGATATTTGGTCTCTGGCCAGGGACTACAGATGGATCCAGACAAACTTTCTGCCGTCTTAGATTGGCCACGCCCCTCCGGACTCCGTGCTATCCAACGCTTTTTGGGGTTCGCCAATTATTACAGGCAATTTATTCCACATTTTTCTACCATTGTGGCTCCTATCGTGGCTTTAACCAAAAAAAATGCTGATCCCAAGTCCTGGCCTCCTCAAGCAGAAGACGCCTTTAAACGACTCAAGTCTGCCTTTTCTTCGGCTCCCGTCCTCTCCAGACCTGACCCTTCCAAACCCTTCCTATTGGAGGTTGATGCCTCCTCAGTGGGAGCTGGAGCTGTTCTTCTACAAAAAAATTCTTCCGGGCATGCTGTCACTTGTGGTTTTTTCTCTAGGACCTTCTCTCCAGCGGAGAGGAACTACTCCATCGGGGATCGAGAGCTTCTAGCCATTAAATTAGCACTTGAGGAATGGAGGCATCTGTTGGAGGGATCAAGTTCTCCTGTTATTATCTACACCGACCACAAGAACCTCTCCTACCTCCAGTCTGCCCAACGGCTGAATCCTCGCCAGGCCCGGTGGTCTCTGTTCTTTGCCCGATTTAATTTTGAGATTCACTTTCGTCCTGCCGATAAGAACATTAGGGCCGATGCTCTCTCTCGTTCCTCGGATGCCTCAGAAGTTGAACTCTCTCCGCAACACATCATTCCACCTGACTGCCTGATCTCCACTTCTCCTGCCTCCATCAGGCAGACTCCTCCAGGAAAGACCTTTGTTTCTCCTCGCCAACGCCTCGGAATCCTCAAATGGGGTCACTCCTCCCATCTCGCAGGTCATGCGGGTATCAAGAAATCTGTGCAACTCATCTCCCGCTTCTATTGGTGGCCGACTCTGGAGACGGATGTTGTGGACTTTGTGCGAGCCTGCACTTTCTGTGCCCGGGATAAGACTCCTCGCCAGAAGCCCGCTGGTTTTCTTCATCCTCTGCCTGTCCCCGAACAGCCTTGGTCTCTGATTGGTATGGATTTTATTACTGATTTACCCCCTTCCCGTGGCAACACTGTTATTTGGGTGGTCGTTGATCGATTCTCCAAAATGGCACATTTCATCCCTCTTCCTGGTCTTCCTTCTGCGCCTCAGTTGGCTAAACAATTTTTTGTACACATTTTTCGTCTTCACGGGTTGCCTACGCAGATTGTCTCGGATAGAGGCGTCCAATTCGTGTCTAAATTCTGGAGGGCTCTCTGTAAACAACTCAAGATTAAATTAAATTTTTCTTCTGCATATCATCCCCAGTCCAATGGACAAGTAGAAAGAATTAACCAGATCTTGGGTGATTATTTGCGACATTTTGTTTCCTCCCGCCAGGATGACTGGGCAGATCTCCTCCCATGGGCCGAATTCTCGTATAACTTCAGGGTCTCTGAGTCTTCCTCCAAATCCCCATTTTTCGTGGTGTACGGCCGTCACCCTCTTCCCCCCCTCCCTACTCCCTTGCCCTCTGGTCTGCCCGCTGTGGATGAAATTTCTCGTGACCTTTCCATCATATGGAGAGAGACCCAAAATTCTCTCTTACAGGCTTCATCACGCATGAAGAAGTTCGCGGATAAGAAAAGAAGAGCCCCTCCCGTTTTTTCCCCTGGAGACAAGGTATGGCTCTCCGCTAAATATGTCCGCTTCCGTGTCCCTAGCTACAAGTTGGGACCACGCTATCTTGGTCCTTTCAAAATTTTGTGTCAAATTAATCCTGTCTCTTATAAACTTCTTCTTCCTCCTTCTCTTCGTATCCCTAATGCCTTTCACGTCTCTCTTCTCAAACCACTCATCCTCAACCGTTTTTCTCCCAAATCTGTTCCTCCCACTCCTGTTTCCGGCTCCTCGGACATCTTCTCGGTCAAAGAAATCTTAGCTGCCAAAAAGGTCAGAGGGAAAAATTTTTTTTTAGTGGACTGGGAGGGTTGTGGTCCTGAAGAGAGATCCTGGGAACCTGAGGACAACATCCTAGACAAAAGTCTGCTCCTCAGGTTCTCAGGCTCTAAGAAGAGGGGGAGACCCAAGGGGGGGGGTACTGTTACGCCGAGCGCTCCGGGTCCCCGCTCCTCCCCGGAGCGCTCGCTTCACTCCCCCCGCTGCAGCGCTCCGGTCACGTCCTCTGACCCGGGGCGCTGCGATTCCGCTGCCAGCCGGGATGCGATTCGCGATGCGGGTAGCGCCCGCTCGCGATGCGCACCCCGGCTCCCCTACCTGACTCGCTCTCCGTCTGTTCTGTCCCGGCGCGCGCGGCCCCGCTCCCTAGGGCGCGCGCGCGCCGGGTCTCTGCGATTTAAAGGGCCACTGCGCCGCTGATTGGCGCAGTGGTTCCAATTAGTGTGTTCACCTGTGCACTTCCCTATATCACCTCACTTCCCCTGCACTCCCTTGCCGGATCTTGTTGCCATTGTGCCAGTGAAAGCGTTCCTTGTGTGTTCCTAGCCTGTGTTCCAGACCTTCTGCCGTTGCCCCTGACTACGATCCTTGCTGCCTGCCCCGACCTTCTGCTACGTCCGACCTTGCTTCTGCCTACTCCCTTGTACCGCGCCTATCTTCAGCAGCCAGAGAGGTGAGCCGTTGCTAGTGGATACGACCTGGTCACTACCGCCGCAGCAAGACCATCCCGCTTTGCGGCGGGCTCTGGTGAAAACCAGTAGTGGCTTAGAACCGGTCCACTAGCACGGTCCACGCCAATCCCTCTCTGGCACAGAGGATCCACTACCTGCCAGCCGGCATCGTGACACTGGCTTAGCTTGAGTAACCTTAGCAGAGGATGGAGGAATAATTTTTCAGTGCAACTCTGTGTCTTTGTTCCACAACAAATGGTCTGCTTGTTATACTAGTCTGTAGACGGTATAATACAAACCCACCAGTCCATTCCTAATAGTCTGTGTCAGAGTGCAATTTTGGGCTTAGTACACAGCGAATGTGTGCTGCAGCACTGTTGTGTACTGCTGGTGTTATGCAAAAATACGTTTTTTAAACGTACTGCAGCACATTTTTTTACCCTCATAAGTGCATACCATATACGTACATCTAAGTAGTATACTATTTTGTACCTGTTAATCTGTCAAGGGCCTAGATACTGTGAAAGGCCAGGCAAAAGTACTCACCGGCTGTTGTTGTACTCAAATACTTCTTTAAGCGTACTGTAGCGCATTTTTCTCCCCTCATAAGTGCATACCACATACCTACATCTAAGTAGTGTACTATTTTGTACCTGTTAATCTGTCAAGGGCCTAGATACTGTGAAAGTCGGGGAAAAAGAAATCACCAGCTGGTGTTTTACTCCACTACTTCTTTAAAGGAGATGTCCAGTGCTCACTTTTCTTATTTTATACGTTCTGGGCTGAAAAATAAAAGAAAACAAATTTTCTCTTACCTGCCTAGGCTCCCCCGGTGCTTCAGTACAGATGTTCGGTCCCCGGGCTGTATTCTTCTTACTTCCTGTTAGCCCGGCACGTCACACGGAGCTTCAACCTATCACCGGCCCCAGCGATGTCCCGCCTCGGCCAGTGATAGGCTGAAGCTCCGTGTGACGTGTCGGGCTAACAGGAAGTAAGAAGAATACAGCCCGGGGACCGAATGCCTGTACCGGAGCACCGGGGGAGCGTAGGCAGGCAAGAGAAAGCTTATTTTCTTTTTTTTTGCATCCCGGAACGGATACAATAAGAAAAGTGAGCACCGGACATGTCCTTTAAGCATACTGTAGCATATTTTTTGCCCTCATAAGTGCGTACCACACACCTATTGTACTATTTTGTACCTGTTAATCTGTTAAGGGCCTAGATACTGTGAAAGGCCAATCAAAAGAACATACCTGCTGCTGTTCTAGACAATTACTGTTTTAAGCATAGTGAAGCATATTGTAATCCCCTCATATACGCACTAAGCATGTCAGGCAGAGAAGTGCCAAGACGTGCACAGAGGAGTGGCAGAGGCCTAAATTCATCAGGCGCAGGCAGAGGTCGCAGCAGACTAGGAGCGAGTGACAGCTGGAGCCGCAGCGAGAGGCCTGATCTCCCATATCAGCTAGCGGTAGTGTCTCGACCAGCAACCCATCTGCCGTCATTGATTGGTTAACACGGTCATCTACTTCATCACATATGACATCTGATGCCCCCAGTCAACAGTTGGTGGGTTTCACAGACACAACCCTTAGTTGGCATGGCCCTGGAGCAGTCCCTGTCCTCCTTTTGCCTCTGTCCTATGCTGTTTCCTCCCCTACAGAAGTAGCTTATGCTGTGGGTTCAGCTCCACTATTCAGCAAGGACGATCTAATAGAGGACAGTCAGCAGCTACTGCCTATCCAAGAAGTGGAGGAGACATCCGATGGTTCCTCCGCTAGGCGGGCAAGTAGTGATGAAGAGAGTGACGTGGGAGGCGGTGTCAGCAATCACGGTCCTGAAGCAGACACTTTTGAGGATCATGAGGAGGATATCAGTGACGTACAGACACTTGACGATAATGAAGCCGATCGCAATTGGCAGACGGGTGCAGAAGGGGGTTCATCATCATCATCCTCAGGAGAAGAGGATTGCAGGTTGCCCGTGAGGCAGCAGCTGACCCAGCAAGGTGGTAGCATGATTGGCAGTCAGCGTATTGGCAGAAGAGGAAATTGTTTAGCTAAACATGCCCGGGGGAGACCACCTGCTTTGCGGCAGCCTACCTTCCCGGGGAGGTAGTGGAACAGGGGTTCCAGGAGATGGCGGCAGTAGCAGTCAAATAGTGCAGACTGTTGGTGGGAAAATCAGCTACTTGGCGGTGTGGCAGTTTTTCATCAAGTATCCGGAGGAGGTTAACATAGCCACATGCAAGATGTGTCGGCAGAAGGTGAAGCGTGGCCAGGGTCCCAATGTTGACACCACTGCCCTGCGTCAACATATGCTGCACCACCTGCGGCCTGGGAGAACCGTGGCTCCGATTTAGCGGTCCAGCATGCTGCATCACCCAGTGGCATGCCGCTCCCTCTTTCAGCCAGCCAAGGCTCCCCTACCTGAACCGGAGGGAGCTGTGTGTCATACCCTCCTTCTGTCGCTCCAGATGCTCCTGCTCCTCCTAAATTTAGTCAGTCATTTCGTCAGCAATCCATTGGCGAAACCATGTCCAAGAGACAACAGTATGCGCCCACTCAGCTGAATATGCTCCTGTCCAAGTTGCTGGTGCTGCTTTCCCTCCCTTTTCAAGTGCTGGACTCTGCACCTTTCAGAGAACTGATGGCTTATGCCGACCCGAGGTGGAGTGCCAAGCCGTCATTTCTTTGCCAAGAAAGCAGTACCAGCCCTGCACAATTTTGTGGAAGAGAAGGTGGGCCAGTCCTTGAGCCTGTTGGTGTATATCAAAGTGCACGGCAGTGCTGACGTCTGGAGCTGTAACTATGGTCAGTGACTATACATGTCCTTTACGTCCCACTGGGTGAGTGTGTTTCCTACACAGCCACAACACCAACTTGGAGAGGTCATGCTGCTTCTCAGGCTCTAAGGCTTTTGTTCCTGTGACAGTGTGCGACTCCACCTCCTCATCCTCCAGTATGTCCTCAGCCTCCACTGCACAGACAAGTCTCAGTGTCTCTTCAGCATACCATGTGTGCAGGGCACGGCGGTGTCACCCTGTTCTTCACATGGTTTGCATTGGCGAACAGTGTCACACATTGGACGACCTGTGAAAATTCATTCATAAAGTAATCGGATCATGGCTTACTCCACGAACACTGGAAATGGGAACCATGGGGACTGACAAAAGGAAGAACATCTTGTCTGTGCTGCCACAAGTAAGGCTGAGCCATGTGCCCTGCATGGCACAAGTGTTCAGTCTGGTTGACAAGTGGTTCCTGAAGTGTTCCTCCCATTTGCAAGGCATCCTAAAAATGGGAAGGAAACTTTGTATGCACTTCAGCCACTTGTACACCGCAAAGGACACCCTCCTTGAGCTGCAGCATCATAACGGTATCCCCCAAGATAGTCTGATTTGCGACGTTGCCACATGTTGAAGTTCCACCCTCCATATGTTGGACTGACTATACAAACAGAGAAAAGTCATCACCGATTTCTTGATGATCCAAGGATAGGGGGACTCCCCTGTGTAACTTCAATGTCAACCGGTGGCAACTCACCACAGCAATTGTCGTTTGCTCAGGCCCTTTGAGGACGACGTCATTCCACTGCTTCATTTCCTCCAACACATGCTGGAATCGATGGCTGGTCAGGGCAATGGAGACGTGGTGCATACATCTCATGGCCACATGAGCCCTGTAGGATCTGAACTGGAGGAGGAGGAGGGTAAGGGGCACAATGGAGCGCAGTTTAGGTTTCGTGAAATGAGCATTTTTTTCTTGTCATCTGACAGGAGAGGAGGAGCAGGAGCAGCCAGAGGAGCTAGAGGGTTATGAGGGAGGCTGGACAGATCACCCAGACACACCGTGGTAGTATGCAGTAGAGATGGAGGCTGGGAGTCCCTCCAAGTCACTTGCACAAATGATACGATGCATGCTCACTATGCCCAGCTAGTGACCGCCGAATTGTCACCATTCAGCAGTAGTGTTGCTCGCAAATATTTGCAATTCAAATTTTATTTGCGAATATCGCATATTCGCGAATTCGCGAATATTCGCAAACATAGCACTATATATTCGAAATTACGAATATTCGCTGTTTTTTTTTTCACAGTACACATTAAAGTGATCATCACTCTCTGCTTCCAGCTTGTGTGGTCTAAAGAAGGCTCTAATACTACTGTGTGAGACCCTGGGCGAAAATTCACATATGCGAATATTCGCATATGCGAATATTCACGAATATTGATCCCTCCCTTCTGCTGTTTCTATCAAGTTACATTGGTATACTTACTATAAAGTTCATAAATTTTCACATATGAGAATTTTCGCATGTGCAAATTTTCGCATATGCTAATTTTCGCATATGCAAAAAAACGCGAATATTACGAATATGCGAATTTAGCGAATATATGACGAATATTTGTCCGTATATTCGCGAAATATCGCGAATTCGAATATGGCCTATGCCGCTCAACACTATTCAGCAGCGGGATGACTTCTGGCTCTCCATCTTATTGGTCCCTCACTACCGCCACAAAATGGGGGCCTTTTTTACACCCACTGAGAGGGAGGACAAACTGACCTACTACAGAGACATCCTGCGTAGTCAGTTGGCTGATGCCTATCAGCGCCATCGTGCTACCCAAAATCTTTAATTTAAATTTCAAAATTCATCTTTTAATCTTAGAGATTGTGAAGCCCTATTTTCTCCTCAAGCTGCCGCCAGCTCCAGGCTTTGTTATTCAGCTACTATATGGTCTCCTCTTGCTGCCGCCAATTCCAGGCTGTGTCATTCTTCCAGATTATGGTCTCCTCATGCTGCTGCCACCTCTAGGCTCTGTCATTGTGCCGCTATGTGACTCCTTGTAAGTTGGGGGTTTGAGGTGATACCGTATTAGTTCAAAGTAAACACCGGGACATTAAACTTGGGAATCTAATATAAATCTTGAATGTAAATTTAATAATACCGATGTAATCTTTTCAAGACTTAAGCCCTATGGTCGTCAACGTCATATTACCTGTGGAATTATCACAAGAATCCAATGAAATAGCTTGAAATGATAACAATGAACCAAAATTGATTAAATGAAACATTCACATTTTTACAGTCAGGGGAGTGCTGAGAGGCATCTCACCTGGCCGAGGACCGCCAGCTCGATTTTAAGATACAAGTACGAGCTTTTTCACTGCAGCCACTTCTAGCTTTATGTGCCCACTTATTTAATGGCCCAGAAGCTGAATGTGCTCCTGTCCAAGTTGCTGGTACTGCAGTCCCTCCCTTTTCAAGTGGACACTCAGAGTATGGGGTTGCACTGAGAGGCAGGGGCTGGAACAGTTAATAGCTCGCCTCACAGCGGACCACCAGCTCAATGCTCACCTCAAATGTAATTTAAATTAAATTAAAATTACATAAAAAATCTGCCACATTCAGATGCTCTGCAGTGGTGATTCTAATAGCGATGCCAGTAATCTGCATGTCATACTGAATAACAGCATTATTTCACTAACACAGCACACTCCCTATGTGTGTGTTAGGGCAAAACAAAGTGTTCTACACCCCTATTGAGGCACTCTGTATGCCAGAAATAGCCATTTTTAATAGCGATTCGCAGCAAAAAAAATTCAGAAAATTCAGCAAATCGGCCGAAACAAATGTTTCAAAAAATTGGCTCAACTCTACTGATAACAAGTAACAACTAAAGATCATGTCAAAAAAATTAGCCCTTATACATCTCTGTATATAAGAACAAATTTAAAAGTTACAGGGGTCAGAAAAGGGCAATTTTATGCATAAAAATTTTGTTAAGAAAAGTTACCATTTTTTAAAGTAGTACAATAATTGAAAAACTATATAAATCAGGTATTGTTTAATTGCATTGAACTACAAAATAAAGATAACGTGTCACTGTGCAAAATGCCAACCCCGCCCTCCCCCCCCCCCCCCCCAGAAAAAAAAATTGCTATTTTTTATACATTTCCATCCACAAATAATAATTGTTTTGGTTTAACTGTACATTTTATGTTAAAATGAAAGGTGTCATTACAAAGTACAAATGGTCATGCAAAAAGCAAGCCCTCATATGGGTCTGTAGGTGAAAAATAAAAAGTTATGAATTTTAAAAGGAAAGGAGGGAAAAAATGAAAACGCTAAAATTTACATTTCCTGAGTCCTTAAGGGGTTAAGAACCATAAGGCTTGAAATGGGTCAACAACAATTGAGAGCCATAAGGCTTGAAATGCGTTAAAGTTACTTTTCATTTTTTTGGAGACATGCCTGGCTGTCATATTGTATTTTAATATGATTTAAATTATGTTCACATTTAAATTTTCCTGGGAAGATGGATACTATACCTTTGGATTGTCCTATTACATCTACATGGGATCTGTCCAATTATTTCCATGCCCCTGGTTAATGCCTTGTGTACTTTATGTTTGACGCTGCGCAAAATTTACGGCAGCAGCGTGAAATACGCTGCGTATTCCTTGCTCACTATACACACAGGGCTTTCCGGCGGCAGCCCTATGCGTGTAGTGAGTTTTAGAGGCGGGGCCGTGTGCCGGCATGACTGTGCCGCGCGGCTCCGCCTCCAAAACTCAATGCACACATTGGGCTGCCGCCGGAAAGCCCTGTGTGTATAGTGAGCAAGGAATACGCAGCGTATTTCCAGCTGCTGCCGTAAATTTTGTGCAGCGTCAAATACGCTGCATATACGCAGTGTGGGAACGCACCCTTAGACTGTTTTCTTTTTCTTTTTTTTTCTTTTTCTTTTTTTTTTGCAAATTCCGCCTAGTGTGCCCATTAAGTAACAGTGTCACAAAATCATGTTGTTGTGAAAAGCTGATATTGTCACACCATTCATCTCAGAATATATTAGGGGGAAATGTATAAAGTTTGCCTCTTTGCACAAGCTATCGTTTAGACTGTCTATTCTACAGACAATGTTAACGCAGTGTAAAAGTGAATGCAATATTCTATGCATTTTTTACCGCAATCTGCAAAAATAAGGCCACAATTTATTTTTGCAGATACGTTTTTGCAGATTATAGACAAAAATGCACACAAATAAAATCTGCCACTAAATTTGTCCATAGCTGAGTCTATGCTGGCCACATCTGGACATGACTGGACCCCCATCTAGACATCTACTGTCTCTCCATTGAAAATCACTTTGAACATTTGTAGTGTATAGATCAAACTTGGATAGTTAATGTGTCTTTTTATGTTTAACCTCTTAAGGACACAGGGCGTACCTGTGCCTTCGGTCCCGATATATAATGCGGGGTCGTGTCGTGACCCTGCATCATACCGGGTCAGTCCCAGCAGCTAATGAAAGCCGGGACCCTGGGCTAATAGCGTGCGGCACCGATTGTTGTGCAGCACGCTATTAACCCTTTAGACGTGGCATTCAAAGTTGATCGCTGCATCTAAAATGAAAGTGAAAGCTTCTCAGCAGCTCAGTCTTGGTGATTGGGACCATCGCGGTGAAATCGCGATGTCCTGATCAGCTAGAACGCAAGCAGAGGTCCCCTTACCTGCCCTGCATCAGATCGACGATTGATTGCTCCAAGCCTGAAATCCAGGCTTGAGCAATCGACCGCCGATAACACTGATCTTTGCCGTGTCAATGCACGGCAATGATCTGTGTAGCAGATCAGTGTGTGCAGTGTAATAGCCACTAGGGGGGGGGGGGGGGGGGGGCTATAACACTGCAAAAAAAAGTGTGAAAAAAAAGTTAGGATCATTTAACCCCTTCCCTAATAAAAGTATGAATCACCCCCTTTTCCCATTTAAAAAAAAAACTGTGTAAATAAAAATAAACAAGTGTGGTATCACCGCGTGCGGAAATGTCTGAACTATAAAACAAATTCAAAAGTCAAAAATAGCATATCTTTGGTCACTTTTTATGTCATGAAAAAATTTATACAAAAGCGATCAAAAAGTCTGATCAATATAAAAATTATACCGATAAAAACTTCATATCACGGCGCAAAAAATGAGCCCTCATACCGGCTCATATATGGAAAAATAAAAAAGTTATAGGGGTTAGAAAATGACAATTTTAAACGTATACATTTTTCTGTATGTAGTTATGATTTTTTTTTTAAGTAATACAAAATCAAACCAATATAAGTAGGGTATCTTTTTAACCATATGGACCTACAGAATAAAGATAAGGTGTAATTTTTACCGAAAAATGCACTGCATAGAAACGGTAGCCCCCAAAATTTACAAAATGGCCTTTTTTCTTCAATTTTGTCGCACAATGAAATTTTGGCAAATTTTGGTAAATTGACTAATGTAAAATGACTATTTTGGTAAAATTACTAATGTCACTGCAAAGCAGAATTGGTGGCTCAAAAAATAAGACATAATATGGAATTTTAGGCGCAAAATTGAAAATGTTATGATTTTTAGAAGGTGATGAGGAAAAAATTAAAATGTGAAAATACTCCAGTGGAAAACTTTTTTTTTTAAATCAACTGGTGACAGAAAGTTAAACAGATTTGTAAATGACTTCCATTAAAAAAATCGTAATCCTTCCAATACTTATTAGCTGCTGAATTCTACAGAGGAAATTCTTTTCTTTTTGGAACACAGTGCTCTCTGCTGACATCATGACCACAGTGCTGACATCTCTGTCCATTTTAGGAACTGTCAAGAGCAGCATATGTTTGCTGTTTGCAGCATATGTTTGGGGATTTTCTCCTACTCTGGACAGTTCTTAATATGGACAGAGGTGTCAGCAGAGAGCACTGCGGTCATGATGTCAGCACTGTGAGAGCGCTGTGTTCCAAAAAGAAAATAATTTCCTCTGTAGTATTCAGCAGCTAATAAGTACTGGAAGGATTAAGATTTTTTAATAGAAGTAATTTACAAATCTGTTTAACTTTCTGGCACCAGTTGATTAATAAAAAAAAAGTTTTCCACCGGAGTACCCCTTTATGGGGGTTAATAAATTTTTGTTTTCCAAGTTATAAATACTAAAGCTATCATTTTTCACCATTGTTTTTTTAATCACCCTGTATTTTTATTAAAGGGTACCTGTCACCAAGCCATATTTTCTAAACTAACTCAGATTATATTCCCTAATTACTGCTAACACCCCTCCCACCCTGAATGCTCTGAGCTTTAAAAAGCTCTGTATCAAACCTATCTTCTTGCTCACATTGTGTGAGCTCCCTGCCGGAGAACGTGGCCCTTTCCCAGCAGGCACCACGTAACTGAAGCCTGCGAGAGCTGTGCCTTGCCATTCCCGGCACACACTCCCTGAGTTTGGTCTCCTGCCAGGCCGGGAGGAGACCGAGCTAACTGTTTGACTTGCACAGGAAACAGAACAGAACCACCTAGTGGCCATTTTAAAAACATATAAAGGATATATATATATATATATATATATATATATATATATATATACACATTAAAAACATATAAAGGTTGAGAATTTTAGCAAAGTATCTTGTAATTACATAAGGAACAATATATTAAAAGTTTTGTTTGGTGACAGGTACACTTTAACTCCTTGGGGACGAAGGGCGTATTCATACGCCCTCGCGTCCTGTCACTTAAGGACGGAGGGCGTATCCATACGCCCCCGGCATTTCCGATCACTGCCGCTCGCCGGGCGGTGATCGGACCGGGATGCCTGCTGATATCTATCAGCAGGCATCCCGTGGCAATGCCTAGTGGGGTCCTGAGACCCCCCCCATATCAGCGATCGCAGCAAATCGCAGGTCAATTCAGACCTGTGATTTGCCGCGATCCGGGCAAATCGGGTCACTGGTGACCCGATCTCCCGGAAAATAAGACTGATCGGAGCTGTCAGAGACAGCTCCGACCAACCTAAAGCATAGGAGCGAGTCAGGCTGACCACCAATGGCAGGAGGGGGGCGGGGGGTTACAGTTCATTTCTCCCCGCTCTGCGCACCGATCAAAGTCGGTACAGAGCGGGGGGAACACTGGGGGAACACGGGCGGCGAGGTGGGGGACATGGCCTGGCTTACCCGGACCGGAGGAGGAGGTGGCGGAGGCGAAATCCCGGAGCAGCGGCCGGAAAGTGCGGCTGAGAAGGCTGCAGTGAAGATCGCGGTAAGTGATCTTCACTGTGGCCTTCTAAAAGCTGCAAAACTACAACTCCCAGCATGCTGGGCATGCTGGGAGTTGCAGTTTTGCAACATCTGGAGGGTCACATTTTGGAAACCACTGTGTAGTGGTCTCTAGACTGTGGTCCTCCAGATGTTGCAAAACTACAACTCCCAGCATGCACTGACTGTCTGGCATGCTGGGAGTTGTAGTTTTGCAACATCTGAAGTGGCACAGTTTGGAGACCACTATATGGTGGTCTCCAAACTGTAGCCCTCCAGATGTTGCAAAACTACAACTCCCAGCATGCCCAAACAGTCAGGGATGCTGGACGTGTAGTTCTGCAATATCTGGCCCTTCAGATATTGCAGAACTACAACTCCCAGCATGCCTGGACAGTCTGGGCATGCTTGGAGTTGTAGTTTTGCAACATCTGGAGGGCTACAGTTTGGAGGCCACTGTTCTTCCCCAGTTGTTGCATAACTACAACTCCTAGCATGCCCAGACTGTCCAGGCATGCTAGGAGTTGTAGTTCTGCAACATCTGAAGGGCCAGATATTGCAGAACTACACGCCCAGCATCCCTGACTATACGGGCATGCTGGGAATTGTAGTTTTGCAACAGCTGTAGGCACACTGGTTGGGAAACACTGAGCTATAGTCTGTTTCCTAACCCAGTGGTTCCAACCCGTGTGCCTCCAGCTGTTGCAAAACTACAACTCCCAGAGTGCACTGACAGACCGTACATGCTGGGAGTTGTAGTCTTGCAACAGCTGGAGGCACATGGGTTGGAATCACTGAGCTAGTCTGTTTTCTAACTCAGTGTTTCCCCACCAGTGTGCCTACAGCTGTTGTAAAACTACATTTCCCAGCATGTACGGTCTGTCAGTGCATTCTGGGAGTTGTCATTTTGCCACAGCTGAAGGTTTGGGGTGCCCCCCCCCTTTGGGCGCCCCCACCCCCCCCATGTGAATGTACAGGGTACATTCACACGGGCGGGTTTACAGTGGGTTTCCTTCAAGGAAACTTACTGTGAACCCCTGCCTGTGTGAATGTACCCTAAAAACACTACACTACACTAACAAATAATAAAAAGTAAAACACTACACATACACCCCCTTACACGTTGCCCCCCCTCCCCAATAAAAATGAAAAACGTCTCATACGGCAGTGTTTCCTAAACGGCGCCTCCAGCTGTGGCAAAACCACAACTCCCAGTGTTGCCGGACAGCCATAGACTGTCCTGGCAGGCTGGGAGTCTTGCAACAGCTGGAGGCACCCTGTGGGAGACACTGCTGTAGGGTTTTGGTGGAGACAAGCCCCTTCCTTGTAATCGGGTCCACCCCTACTGCAAATTCCTTATTCAGGCCTCAAATGCGCAGGGCGCTCTCTCACTTCAGAGCCCTGTCGTATTTCAAGGCAACAGTTTAGGGCCACATATGGGGTATCTCCGTACTTGGGAGAAATTGTGTTACAAATTTTGGGGGGATTTTTCTCCCATTACCCTTCGTAGAAATGGTAAGTTTGGGGAAAAAAATTCACTTTAATGAAATTTTTTTTTTTTTCAGTTACACATCCGAATTTTACGAAAAGTCGTCAAACACCTGTGGGGTGTTAAGGCTCACCGGACCCCTTGTTACGTGCCTTGAGGGGTGTTGTTTCCAAAATAGTATGCCATATGGTTTTTGTTTTTGCTGTTCTGGCACCATAGGGGCTTCCTAAATGCAACATGCCCCCCAAAAACCATTTCAGAAAAACTCACTCTCCAAAATCCCTCTGTCGCTTCTTCCCTTCCGAGCCCTCTAGTGCACCCGCCGAACACTTGACATACACATATGAGGTATTTCCATACTCGAGAGAAATTGGGTTACAAATTTTGGGGGCTTTTTCTCCTTTTACCCTTTTGTAAAATTTCAAAAACTGGGTCTACAAGAACATGCGAGTGTAAAAAATTTAGATTTTGAATTTTCTCCTTCACTTTGCTGCTATTCCTGTGAAACACCTAAAGGGTTAACAAACTTACTGAATGTCATTTTGAATACTTTGAGGGGTGCAGTTTTTATAATAGGGTCATTTATGGGGTATTTCTAATATGAAGGCCCTTCAAATCCACTTCAAAACTGAACTGGCCCCTAAAAAATTTCGATTTTGAACATTTTGTGAAAAATTGGAAAATTGCTTCTGAACTTTTAAGCCCTCTGATGTTTTCCAAAAGTAAAAACATGTCAACTTTATGATGCAAACATAAAGTAGACATATTGTATATGTGAATCAAAATATTATTTATTTGGAATGTTTATTTTCCTTACAAGCAGAGAGGTTCAAAGTTAGAAAAATGCTAAATTTTCAATTTTGGAATTTTTCACCAAGAAACGATGCAAATATCGACAAAAATTTACCAGTAACATAAAGTTGAATATGTCATGAAAAAACAATCTCGGAATCAGAATGAAAAGTAAAAGCATCCCAGAGTTATTAATGCTTAAAGTGACAGTGGTCAGAATTGCAAAAAATGCTCCCGTCCTTAGGGTTATAATGGGCTCCGTCCCCAAGGAGTTAAAGAAAATAAAAGCTCAACCCCTGGCTTAGCCAAAATTTATATAACAGAAGTTTAAGAGCGTGCATTATTTTTTTTATTATTTTTCTTTATTTCTGGGATTTCCATTTTGTACTAATTTGGTTTGACAGTATTTAGATTGCATTGTGAGTTCAAACAATAGAAACATAAACTATTATTGTAAATTTTAGTTCTCAAATATTGTTATGCAACACAAACATTTTGATATTTGCCTAGATTATGCAATTTCTAAAACAAATATAAAGTTGATAAATTTTTAATATAAACACTGCAAGATTTATACAATGCTTAATGTTTATACATTGTTATGAAAATTGTCAGGCCGTAAACTGTCCGTTTTGAAACCAATCAGAGCATAGAATTTTTAACTATCCATGAAAACTGAACGCTGCGCTGTGATTGGTTGTTATGAGCAGCTAAAACCATTTTCCTCTATTGGTGTTTTGATTTAGCTATAAAGTATGCTTATATAAAATGACCAATATGCAATAAATAAAATACCATGTGCAAAAAATTAAGCAAATGTAAGATACAAAGAAAAAGCTATAATAATACATCCAGAAAAAACAACAACCAAAAACGCAGCTAGCCCCATAGCCCAAAAATAAGACCACAAGGAAAAATGCCCTCCCCAGAGTACTGGGTTATTTGACTGTGAGTGGAGATGTTCAGGACTGCTAAGTTAGTCCAAGTTCAAGTGTCTTAAAAAGTACCTGTCACCAAATAAACTTTTCTAAACTAGCTGAGGCTATGTTTCCTAATTACTAAACACCCCTCCAGCCCTTAAAGGAAAACTCTCAGCTTGATCCCCCCCGCACTAACCAGCGGCACTATGCTAATGAAGTGCTAACTGGCACAGGCGGGGTACCTGGCACTCTGACGTCACCGCCACTGGCCGCGGCGCCGCCCATCTCATCAATATTCTTCCCCTTTCTCCGCCTCTCCCTCTTCTCCCCGCTCAGTAATAAAGAGATAGGGGAGGAATATTGATGAGCTGGGCGGTGCTGCAGCCGGCGGCAGTGACGTTAGAGTGCCAGTTAACGGCGCCTGTGCCTCAAGCTCTGTGCAGCTTTCAGTCTGTGTTGCTATGGGTGAGACTCTGTGGAGCTTTCACTTTCTGTACAACTGTCAATCAAGCTTAGTGCAGCCAGAAGCACTTTGCTGAGTTTGGACTCAAACTCACTTTATTAATTTTGGCAGGAAACAGAACAAAGCCCCCTAGTGGCCATTTTTATTTTATATGTTAAACATATTTATGTTGATCATTTTAAAAGCAAGTGAATGGGAAAGTGTCTAATAATTACACAAGGAACATTATATTAAAAGTTAAATTTGGTGACAGGTACTCTTTAAGTTAGTACCAGCTCACAAATAGATAAAGAGCCTTGAGGATACCTCTAGTATTGGGTTACATCTAGTCCCGGACACTTTACCACACTGCAGGTGTAGGCAGAGGATCCAGCAGAAGTTCAATAGGTCTGCGGTGAGAACTGAATATGTGAGCAAGCACCAGCCAGAACTTTTATTTACTTGTACTTGGATTGATGTCACTGCTAATGGATGGGTGCTGAAGATGAAAAAACTACCTTCAATACATTTTGGAACTGACTGTTTCCTAAGGTGGCAACCTATACCCATCTCATGACTTAGATACTCCAGGAAAGCACATCTTAAATTGTTTTTGAACAATATAAATTTGACCCACATGATAAAACAATTTGTTAAGTAAAATAGTCTGGATTGGTAAGGTAATAGAAGATACTGGACTACAATGAACACAAGTTAAAAACACTATGGGTGAAAATTTACCAAGATGAGATATCCATGTGCCAGTTTCAGGTAGAGTGCCCACATCTCTTAAAGCGGTACTCCACCCCTAGACATCTTATCCCCTATCCAAAAGATAGGGGATAAGATGTCTGATCGCGGGGGTCCCACCGCTGGGGACCCCCGCAATATAGCATGCAGCACCCACCGTATCTGCTTCCGGAAGCGCTGGAGGTTGTGGCTCCCGACCATGGGGACGGAAGATTGTGACATCACGACTCCGCCCCTGTGTGATGTCACGCCCCGCCCCCTCAATGTAAGTCTATGGGAGGGGGCATGACGGTTGTCACGCCCCCTCCCATAGTCTTGCACCGAGGGGGCGGGGCCTGACATCACATGGGGGCAGAGTCGTGATATAACAATCTTTTGGTCGGGAGCCAGAACCTCCAGTGCTCCCAGAGCCAGAACCCCATGTCTAGGGGGGGAGTATCCCTTTTATATATCCCTGTCCAGCAGCCTCATAAATCTTCCCCAGCTCCAAGCTGGCATACATTTTTACTACACTTTACACCTGCTTGTAAGTGTAAATTGTATGAAATTCAGTCAGAGGAGTCTATGCCCCCTGTGTATCATGCTGTGTTCCCCTGCCCACCCCTTCTTTCTCAGGCCTGCACCTGCCATAGCTTTGATAGATATCTCTCTATGTATAAATGATAGTTTGTGTTTAAAATATACAAAAATAAGGATATACAGTACATAGTGCATAGAACATGCTGCCCAAATAGGTAAGGCTATATAGTAACGCGACAGGACCTAGTTAGTATAACCCTCCACCCAGGGCACTACTTAAGTGGGCAGCTGGGGGGTACTTTATAACTTCATATCTTCAACATCCCTGGGGCAAAAATGTCCCCTGGGGATGGTGAGGAAAGAGATTATAGCATATATAACGCATTGTCAAGCGTTATATATGCTAAAATCTTCTGCTTGGTTCCCTTTAACCCCTTAAGGACTCAGCCCATTTTGGCCTTAAGGACTCAGACAATTTAATTTTTACGTTTTCATTTTTTCCTCCTCGCCTTCTAAAAATCATAACTCTTTTATATTTTTATCCACAGACTAGTATGAGGGCTTGTTTTTTGCGCGACCAGTTGTCCTTTGTAATGACATCACTCATTATATCATAAAATGTATGGCCCAACCAAAAAACACTATTTTTGTGGGGAAATTAAAACGAAAAACGCAATTTTGCTAATTTTGGAAGGTTTCGTTTTCGCGCCGTACAATTTATGGTAAAAATGACGTGTGTTCTTTATTCTGAGGGTCCATACTATTAAAATGATACCCATTATTACATACTTTTATATTATTGTTGCACTTAAAAAAAAATCACAAACTTTTTAACCAAATTAGTACGTTTATAATCCCTTTATTTTGATGACCTCTAACTTTTTTATTTTTCCGTATAAGCGGCGGTATGGGGGCTTATTTTTTGCGCCATGATCTTTACTTTTTTTTGATACCACATTTGCATATAAAAAACTTTTAATACATTTTTTATAATTTTTTTTAAATAAAATGTATAAAAAAAGTAGGAATTTTGGACTTTTTTTTTTTCGTTCACGCCGTTCACCGTACGGGATCATTAACATTTTATTTTAATAGTTCGGACATTTACGCATGCGGCGATACCAAATATGTCTATAAAAAAAATGTTTACGCTTTTTGGGGGTAAAATAGGAAAAAACTGACGTTTTTACTTTTTTATTGGGGGAGGGGATTTTTCACTTTTTTTTTACTTTTATTTTTATATTTTTTTACATTTTTTTTTACACTTAAATAGTCCCCATAGGGAACTATTCATAGCAATACCATGATTGCTAATACTGATCTGTTCTATGTATAGGACATAGAACAGATCAGTGTTTTCGGTGATCTTCTGCTCTGGTCTGCTCGATCACAGACCAGAGCAGGAGACGCCGGGAGCCGGATGGAGGAAGGAGAGGGGACCTCTGTGTGGCGTTATGAATGATCAGATCCCCGCAGCAGCGCTGCGGGCGATCCGATCATTCATTCAAATCGCGCACTGCCGAAGATGCCGGGATCTGTATTGATCCCGGCACCTGAGGGGTTAATGGCGGACGCCCGCGAGATCGTGGGCGTCGGCCATTGCCGCCGGGTCCCTGGCTGCGATCAGCAGCCGGGATCAGCCGCGCATGACACGGGCATCGCTCCGATGCCCGCGATTATGCACAGGACGTAAATGTACGTCCTGGTGCATTAAGTACCACCTCACCAGGACGTACATTTACGTCCTGCGTCCTTAAAGGGTTAAATCAGTCAGTGCTTGGACTGCGGCACTTTTGCAGGCAGACACGGACCTTCTGGTTAGTATTGTTGTTTTGCAGTTCTGGATTCCTGGGTTTGAGTCCAGTCAAGAGAACATGTAGGTTCCTCTTACACTCCAAATAGCATACTAAAAGGGTCATTTAGAATTTAGATTGTGAGACCCAGCGGGGACAGGGATCGATGTGAGTGATGACAATTTCTTTATAGGTTGGCACTAAATAAAATCAAAATGTGTTATTAATTCAATATACCAGTCAAGATGATTTCATACTGGAGTTTTGCTATTGGCAAAGTAAGGTAGATAATAGGTAAATCAATTAACCCCATCATAATGCATACTCTCGTGAATCAGAACTTATTGACATGCCTCTCATGATATATCATAGTATGCTCATCTGATCTTTTGTAACCACCATTATGTGTAGTCGTGAATAATAGATCTGTGCTGCCTTTATTATTGATATTTCATCTTACTTCACGTGGCTTTGTAGTAGCTGAAATACAAGCAAGTGAATTACCTACCAATGAAATATCTACAGTGTGAATATTATCCGACCGCTGCCCGGTTACAATGTGTTTACTGTGTTTGTTACGATGATAACGGGATCTCTCACTCTGGCTAAAGATTGCAGGGATTTGTGAAGACGTCTTGAGGCAAAAGGCGGAATGAGTTCTAACTGCTGGAAGATTGGTTTGTCTAATTCATGCTGCTTATGCTCATCCTCCTCCACCTGCTACTCCTTGTTGTCCAGCTGTTTCTAAAATACATTTTCAGATTTGTATAACACCATATTTTTTATTTATTTTATTTAGGGTAAACACTGTGCTGGCTAAATAATGCATCAAGGTTGGTCTACCTTGTGCAGAACTAACGCACAGTACTTGTCAGTTAATTGCAGTTATTGTTAAGATTAACAAACATTGGTTATATTTATCTGACTCATTGTTCCACACTTTCTGTGTTGACACATTTATGCTTTTTGTAACACAGTATTTGTCAAGTCATTTTGATTTTTTTTAAAATAATATACAATACAGACATTAAAAATGTCACTAAATTGCAGATGTTTGCCTTCATTGCTAATTGATTTAGGGAGAGGGCTCTGTGGAAAAAGAACAATTGCAAAAATAGTGAACTAATGTATTCACAACAAGCAAGTGTTTAATGTTAGGTGAATATGCCAGAGAAGTCTCGTATGTCCATTGTGCTGCCTTGGCAAATGCATCTACATGCCCAATGAACCCCATTATTAAAAAAAAACATAAATAGGTAAATAGACCACTGGCCAAACAAAGAGCGATGCGTGTGTCTATTATATGGTATTAGGAGTATGATTGTATTGCTATAATGCAATGTGATTTTTGCATATGTAGATGCCCATTGTTCACATAAAGGATTAAATAGGGAACATACAGTATCTGTAGCAACTGTAGGGTATATAGTTGCATATGTTTATTGCAGTCACCAATTATATACATTTGTATTTACGTAATTTTTTGCAATGCAGTACTGTTTAAAATGGCAATTTACCTATTGTATGCAATTTAGTGGTTCGGTTCTCTGTAAAACTGCATAGTAAGACAATCTATGCAATAGGTGGAGCCTCAGTTGAAGGCTTCATTCACTAAGCCATAATAAGATTGCATTTGCTTTATTCTGAAATGTTCTAGTCATTTCAGGTGACTTTTCAGGATAAGATGCCCTGTGTGTGTGTACACGAGGAGCAGGACTATTTATGACCAACTTGTATATGGCATTTTTCTGCAGATTTCTGCTCTGCAGGCTTTATCTATAATTTGCAGTTCTCCAAGAGCTGGTGAGCAAAACTCCCTCCTCCCCCCTGCATAGACTTGTATTTTTATGTCTTGCAGACACAGGACAAAGCTGAGCTGATTTTTAGAAAAGAAAATTTAAACAGCAGGAGGGAAAATGTTTGATTACAGGAAAAAGAAGTATTTATCAGTTTCTTATATTTCTTCTACTATTGAGCTATGCAAAGTTTGCTCCAATGACCATGCCTATTTAACTTGTCATTTTTAAGTTTCATAGTGTTTACAGTGTCACAGCACAAAATTACTCCATTTTAAAGATCCGTTCAAAGCTCTGTCAGAAAATCGGCTGTAAAACGGCAGTTACAAAATCCTATATGACCGTTAGAAAATCCCATTATAGTCTATGGAATTTTTACATTATCCTTTTTTGCATGCACTATTTCTCCCGTTACCATCTTCTGTCACAAAATAATGTCCGTTATTAATAATGGGCTATAACGGGTTAAGAAGGATAACGTAAAAATCCCATTTACTATAATGGGATTTTCTAACGGCCGTATAGGATTTTGTAACTGCCGTTTTACAGCCGATTTTCAGACTGAACTTCAACAGAGCTTTAAAACGGAGTAATTTTGTAGTGTGAAAGAAGCCTTGACATGAAGCTTTTTCGGACTGCGTCTATCCTACAGGTTCCACCATCTGTATGAAGCCTAAGCATTATGTTCTAGTGAACTTTAAGGCTCAGATTTATCAAACGGTGTGAAAGAAAAAGTGGATTGATTTCCCCACAGCAACCAATCCCAGCTCAACTTTCACTTTACCAGAACTCGTCAGCTGAGCTGTGATTGGTTGCTGTGGGAAAATCACTCCACTTTTTCTCTCACACATTGATAAACCTGGGCCTATATGCTCAATATATAAGTAGTAATGCTGCACAATATAAGTAGTAATGCTGCACACCTGAGAAAAGATAAACAAAACTGTGAAATAGAAATAAACAACATATATATTGTATTGGTTTCTCTCTGGAGATTCTGAGTGAATATAAAAAAAATTTCTTGTAAATATGTACTATTGTCCAGAGGCACAAGAAATGTTCAAGTTTCATATTCCCAGAAATTCTATATGGTATTTTCTGCTGAAATAAAAAATAATAATAATAAATTACAACAGCACACAGCCAAAAAGTTTAAATCTCCCACTGAAGTGAGGTGTGATCACTGGGGCTGCAGCTGATTGCCCCGGCTCTCAGTTTTTCATACCTCACCATGTCAATATACACCGATCAATCAGCTATAACATTAAAGGGGTACTCCGGTGAAAACCTTTTTTTCTTTTACATCAACCAGTGGCAGAAAGTTAAACATATTTGTAAATTACTTCTATTAAAAAATCTTAATTATTCCAGTACTTATTAGCTGCTGAATGCTACAGAGGAAATTCCTTTCTTTTTGGAACACTGATGACATCACGAGCACAGTGCTCTCTGCTGACATCTCTGTCCATTTTAGCAACCATGCATAGCAGATGCATGGCAGATGTATGCTAAGGGCAGCATGGTGGGTCAGTGGTTAGCACTGCTGCCTTGCAGTGCTGGGGACTTGGGTTCAAATCCCACTAAGGACAACAATAAATAAAAAGTTATTTTTATTATTATAATAACGTCAGCAGAGAGAACTGTGCTCGTGATGTCATCAGAGAGCATTCCAAAAAGAAAATAATTTCCTCTGTAGTATTCAGCAGCTAATAAGTACAGGAAGGATTAAGATTTTTTAATATAAGTAATTTACAAATATGTTTAACTTTCTGCCACCAGTTGATTTAAAAGAATAAAGGTTTTCACCGGAGTACCCCTTTAAAACCACTTATGTTGTGTCTTACCGCCAAAACACCTCTGATATGTTAAGTGATGGGCTTCATAAGACCTATGAAGGTGTCTTGTGGTATCCTGCACCAAGGCATTAGTCATAGATTCTTTAACCTCTTAAGGACCAAAGGCGTACCTGTACCCCCGTGGGAATTTCAGTACCTGCAGCATGCCGGGCGGGGACCGAACCGGGGTGACTGCTCATATCCCACCACTGTTGTCCGGGCAGAACGGAGGAACCGACGGGGATCAGCACCGAAGGTTAACTTACCATCGGCGGAGATCGGCAGCAGCAGAGGACAGTGATGCGGCTCCCTGGATCCTACGGAAGCCAGTGAGTTGCCTAGCAACATCTGGAGGGCTACAGTTTGGAGACAACTATACAGTGGTCTCTAAACTGTAACCCTCCAGATGTTGCAAAACTACAACTCCCAGCATGCCCAGACAGCTGTTTGCTGTTTGGGCATGCTGGGATTTGTAGTTTTGCAACAGCTGGAGGGCTACAGTTTGGAGATCACTGTGCAGTGATCTCTAAACTGTGGCCCTCTAGATCTTGCAAAACTACAACTTCTAGCATGCCCACACAGCAGTTTGCTGTCTGGGCATGCTGGGATTTGTAGTTTTGCAACATCTGGAGAGCCACAGTTTGGAGATCACTGTGCGGTGGTCTTTAAACTGTAGCCCTCCAGATGTTGCAAAACTGCAAATCCCAGCATACCCAAACAGCAAAAAGCTGTCTTGGCATGCTGGGAGTTGTAGTTTCATACCTCCTGCTGTTGCATAACTACATCTCCCAGCATGCCCTTCGGAGATCAGTACATGCTGGGAGTTGTAGTTTTGCAACAGCTGGAGGCACACTGGTTGGAAAATACTGAGTTAGGTAAGAGAAAGTAGTTTTGAAACAGCTGGAGGTTTGCCCCCCATGTGAATTTACAGGGTGCATTCACACGGGTGGGTTCACAGTGAGTTTCCTGCTTTAAGTTTGAGCTGTTGCAAATTTTTCGCTGCAGCGCAAACTCCTGGCGGGAAACTCACTGTAACACGCCAGTGTGAATGCACCCTAAAAACACTACACAAAATAAAGGGTAAAACTCTACATATACACCCCCTTACACTGTCACCCCCAATAAAAATGAAAAATGTATCGTACAGCAGTGTTTCCAAAATGGAGCATCAAGCTGTTGCAAAACAACAACTCCCAGCATTTTCGGACAGCCACTGACTGTCCAGGCATGCTGGGAGTTTAGCAACAGCTGGAGGCACCCTGTTTGGGAATCTTTGGCATTGAATACCCCTATGTCCACCCCTATGCAATCCCTAATTTAGTCCTCAAATGCGCATGACGCTCTCTCACTTCGGAGCCCTGTCATATTTCAAGAAAACAGTTTAGGACCACATATGGGGTATTTCCGTACTCGGTAGAAATTGCACTACAGATTTTGGGGGGCTTTTTCTCCTTTTGCTACTTATGAAAAGGAAAAGTTAGGGGCTACACCAGCCTGTTAGGGTAAAAAAAAAATGTTAAAAAAATTACACTAACATGCTGGTGTTGCCCCATACTTTTTATTTTCACAAGCGGTAAAGGGAAAAAAATAAAATTGGGGGTAAAGTGCTCTGCGGGTGCACAACATGGCTCAGGAGTGAGAGCGCACTATGTACATTTGAGGTCTAAATTGGTGATTTGCACAGGGGTGGCTGATTTTACAGCAGTTCTGACATAAACGCAAAAAAATAAATGCCCACATGTGACCCCATTTTGGAAACTACACCCCTCACGGAACGTAACAAGGGTATAGTGAGCCTTAACACCCCACAGGTGTTTGAAGAATTTTTATTAAAGTTGGATGGGAAAATGAAAATAAAAATTTTTCACTAAAATGCTGGTGTTTCCCTAAATTTTTCATTTTCACAAGGGAAAATAGGAAAACAGCCCCCCAAAATTTGTAACCCCATTTCTCCTGAGTAAGAACATACCCCATATGTCGATGTAAAGTGCTCTGCTGGCGCACTACAATGCTCAGAAGAGAAGGAGCGCCATTGGGCTTTTGAAGAGAAAATTAGTCCGGAATTGAAGGCCACGTGTGTTTACAAAGCCTTCATAGTGCCAGAACAATGGACCCCCCCATATGTGACCCCATTTTGAAAACTACACCCCTCATGTAATGCAATAAGGGGTACAGTGAGCATTCACGCCCCACAGGTCTGACAGATTTTTGGAACCGTGGTCCGAGAAAATTTTAAATGTAATTTTTCATTTGCACAGCCCACTGTTCCAGAAATATGTCAAATGCCAGTGGGATGTAAATACTCACTGCCCCCCTTATTAAATTTTGTGAGGGGTGTAGTTTCCAAAATGGGGTCACATGTGGGGGTCCACTGTTTTGGCACCACGGGGGCTATGTAAACGCACATGGCCCCTGGTTACCATTGCAAACAAACTGTCTCTAAAAAAGCTCAATGGTGCTCCTTCTCTTCTGAGCATTGTAGTGCGCCAGCAGAGCACTTGACGTCCATACATGGGGTATTTCCAAACTCAGAAGAAATGGGGTTACACATTTTGTGGGTCATTTTCTCCTATTACCCCTTGCAAAAATTTTAAATTTGGGGAAAAACCAGCATTTTAGTGAAAACATTTTTTTTCTTCATTTACACATCTAACTTTAACAAAAAGTTGTCAAACACCTGTGAGGTGTTAAGGCTCACTGTATCCCTTGTTACGTTCCTTGAGGGGTGTAGTTTCCAAAATAGTATGCCATGTTTTTTTGTTTTTTTTTTACTGCTCTTGCACCTTAGCGGCATCCTAAATGCGGCATGCCCCCAAAAAAACATTTCAGCTAAATTTGCTTTCCAAAAGCCAAATGTGACTACTTCTCTTCTGAGCATTGTAGTTCGCCCTCAGAGCATTTTACGTCCTAACATGGGGTATTTCCATACTCAGAAAAGATGGGGTTACAAATTTTGCGGGGCATTTTCTCCCATTACACTTTGTAAAAATGGTAAATATGGGGGAAAAAACTGCACTTTAGTGAATTTTTTTTTTCATTTACACACCCGACTTTAACGAAAAGTTGCCAAACACCTGTGGGGTATTAAGGCTCATTAGACACCTTGTCATGTGCCTTGGGGGGTGTAGTTTCCAATACAGTTGCCATGTGGGGGGGTTTTGTGCTGTTCTGGCACCATAGGGGCTTCCTAAATGTGACATGCCCCTCAAAAACCATTTCAGCAAAATTAATTCTCCAAAATCCCATTGTTGATCCTTCCCTGCTGAGCCCTCTACTGAGCCCGCCGAACACTTGACATACACATATGAGGTATTTCCTTACTCGAGTGAAATTGGGTTACAAATTTTGGGGGTCTTTTTCTCTTATTACCCCTTGTAAAAATAAAAAAAACTGGGTCTGCAAGAACATGTGAGTGTAAAAAAAATGAAGATTTTGAATTTTCTCCTTCAATTTGCTGCTATTGCTGTGAAACACCTAAATGATTAACACACTTACTGAATATCATTTTGAATACTTTGAGGGGTGCAGTTTTTATAATGAAGTTACTTTTGGGGTATTTCTAATATGAAGGCCCTTCTAATACACTTCAAAACTGAACTGGTCCCTGAAAAATTCCGATTTTGAAAATGTTGTGAAAAATTGGAAAATTGCTGCTGAACTTTGAAGCACTCTGATGTCTTCCAAAAGTAAAAACATGTCAACTTCATGATGCAAACATAAAGTAGACATATTGTTTATGTGAATCAATATATCATTTATTTGGAATGTCTATTTTCCTTACAAGCAGAGAGCTTAAAGTTAGAAAAATGCTAAATTTTAAATTTTTTCATCAAATTTTTGAATTTTTCTCCAAGAAATGATGCAAGTATCGACAAAAATTTGCCACTAACATAAAGTAGAATATGTAACGAAAAAACTATCTCGGAATCAGAATGAAAAGTAAAATCATCCCAGAGTTATTAATGCTTAAATTGACAGTAGTCAGATGTGCAAAAAACACTCTAGTCCTTAAAGTGAAAATGGGCTTGGTCCTTAAGGGGTTGAGTCCTATGAGTTGTAAGGTAGGGCCCACGTGAATCAGAATTATTTTCCAGCACATTCCACAGGTGCTGAATTGGATTGGGATCTTTGAAAATTGGAGGCCATATCAGCACTTTTAAAGGGTTTATCAAGAAATAGAAAACAGAACTAATTTCTTTCAAATGTAGCTCCCTGTCTGTCTCCAGGTTGGGTGTGGTTCTGCAGCTCAGTTCCATTGAAGTGAATGGAGCCAAGTTGTAATAATACACTCAACCTGGGTACCTACATGGAGCTGTTTCTGAAAGAAATTAACTCTGTTTTTCTATTCCTGGACAACCCCTTTAATTCTTTGTTGTATTCCTTAGACTATTCTTAAACAATTTTTGCAGTGTAGCCTTGGCACTCTTCTGCTGAAAGAGGCCATTGCCAATAGGAAATAACACTGCCACTTAGGAGGGGGGAGGTGGTCTTGTGAAAGTAACATCTATATCAATGCCAGGAACCAAGGTTTCCCAACAGAATATTGCAAAGAAGATCATACTGCCTTTGTTGCCTTATCATTTGCCTTGCCTTTTTCCTATCTTTGTTTCCTCAGGTAAGTGTCATTGTTTCCCCTGGTAAGTGATGGACACATATCCACACAACTACATAATGTAAAAGAAAAATGTGACTCATCAGACCAGACAACCTGCATACAGCCTTCCAATAGGAGGGCGATTGAATAGAATCTTGAAACACAAGAGTGGAGTGGAGTTTTCTTTGTGGGTTTTGATTCTCAAAGTTGTTTTTTTCAATGGTATTAACAAATGTAGCTGTCAGGTTCTCCAGAGCTCAAATCCACCTCACTTTATGTGGGAATGTTGGTAAATATGTTGGGATTTTTCAAAATGGCCATGCTCCATTCCCAAGAGACTATGCTCCATTTTCCTGAGTAAAATGGAGAGTTGGTCAAGTTTTGTTAATTTTTTGGTTGCAAATTCTGGCATATCACTCAAGAAAAAACTGTCAAAATCACATTAGTAAATAACCCCCCATTAAATATTATTATTTTTTTTGTGATATAATGCTTTATCGACATCATACTGTATTATATTATTTTAATTCAAATACTGCATTACATTCCAGAAATCTCCCTTTTTTTAATGTATTTTTCAAGAAGACTGGATATCTTGATATATGGTTACAGGGAATATTCAGGATTTCCTAAACCTCTAGTCCCGGCATCACATATGATTTTCATCCTTGACAACGTCAACTCTAAATTTACAAGAAATATTATTGCAGTCATATTAAGACTTTTTCATGGAATTTAAATAAAATAATGTTTAACAGGCATAACATTATATCTTTCAGTTCCACATCCCAAAAGCACACAAAAGTTTCAATAGATTTTTTTTTTTCGAGATATTAACCTGAGGTGTGCGTGTATACTGACTGCAGGGGGAAAAGTCTATAAATTTCACCAAGATCTGTCGAATATATTGACATCTTGACAAAATCATACTCTAAAAGGTAGAAGGAAAGAAATTGCCTTCTGAACTCATCAATAATATAGCAAACATAACTGAAAAGAAAAATGAGAGCTGTAAATATCTCTACAGCCAAGGAATGAAGGGATAAATCCAAACTGGAAAATGATACCAGAACTCCTACAGGCTCGATTGTTGTATAAGGTGTAATTTATCTCCAATGTTCTGAAAAATGTTTGAAATCAATGACTTCTCCAAACATGTAAGTCTGGAGGAGCTTTACTAAAGTTTCTTTGTCGTATTTAGGATACCAATCTTTTCCAGTAACTTTTACTATTTGCTTCCATATTGAGGAACTAGTAGCTCCTGGCATCACAAACTAAAAATACATAAACACAAGAAAAAATGGGAAGGGGTGTAGTGCTCCAATCCATCAAACTATAAATACATAAACACTAGAAGAATGGGGAAGGGTCATGGTGCTCCTAGTCCTTGCAACTATAAATACATAAACACTAGAAGAAACGGGAAGCGGTGTGGTGCTCCAATCCATCAAACTAGAAGAAATGGGTAGGGGTGTGGTGCTCCTAGTCCATCAAACTAGAAGAAACAGAAAAGGGTGTGGTGCTCCTTGTCCATTGAACTAGAAGAAACATGAAGGGATGTGGTGCTCCTTGTGCATCGAATTATAAATACATAAACACAAGAAGAAACAGAAAGAGGCATGGTGCTTATAATCCATCAAACTATAAATACATAAACACTAGAAAAAATGGGAAGGGGCATGGTGCTCCTGGTCCATCCAACTATAAATACATAAACACTAGAAGAAAGGGGCAAAATGCTTCTAGTCCATTACTTAGCAAAAACATCATAATAGTCATATAAAGGTGGCCTTTCTGCCAACCAACAGAAATCTACTTCTCAGAGCAAAAACGGTGCAAATGTGCCACACAAAAAGCATACAATCCCTTCTTGAACGGAGAGACCCCACAAACCTTTCCTTCACATCTTGGCAAGAAGGCAACTGCAAGAGTCCAAGATCTAAGTACCCCTTTGTTGAAGCTTGAAAAGGATGGGAAGGAATAACGATGCTCATGGCTACCTCTTAGACTCAAAACCAAGTTCAGCCAAAGAGCTGATAACATGTCATCCCTGCCAAAGCAGAGACCCTGGGTTGCAAGGAGGTGGGGAACCTAATGGCAACACACACCTCCCCTAGACCTAGAGGATGGAAATCCAATAGGGCTGAACACCATGAAAAATTCTTGTGAAAAAAACAACACGCAAAGTGAACTCAGTGACAAAAAGTAAATAAATTAATCAGATGTTCATTGCGAAATTCAGCCCGGACATCTGGCCTGATAAACTTCTCACAACAGCCAGGCCGGAAATTTAGAGGTGATTGCTCAGTAGCGTAAAGTGTAGTTTGGGCAAAGTTCCTTTCCTCAATTGGGGTCCCATACCCAGTGAGTTAAAGCACCTTGGGGCAGAGGTGTAACTTGTAGCTTCTGGGTCCTGGTGCATAATCTACAACAGGACCCCATGTGTCAATTTTAATACTGGTCTCTTATGGGGCCTATATGCTTTGGGGCCCCCTTAGACACCAGGGCCCCGATGTGACTGCTACCTCTGCACCCCAAATAGCTACACACCTGCTCTGGAGACCCTACTCTCAGGGCACTTTTGCTCTGGAAAGCCTACTCTCAGGGCACTTTTGCACCCCAACTCTAACCCTACCCTAAATCTTATGGCTAGATCCAGATGTCTAGGTTAAACCTGGTGTAGCTATTTGGGTCAGACCCTGGATACCCAGATCACATCCTTTGTGTGGTTCTCCATTATGCCTTAGTTGTCTACTACACCGCCAACTAACAGAACAGATACTACACTCAATCTTAGCCAAAAGGCCAAGAAGCAAAGCCAAGAACAACACTTAGTGGCTAAAATATCTCCAAAATCATATATCTTTATTACAGCTTTACCACAGCTTTTTTCAAAATTGCTTGTTTTTGGTAGGTGTTAAAGGGGTTCTCCACCATGAGGCGATTTTAGTACATACCTGGCAGACAGTAATGGAAATTCTTAGGAAGGATCTGTGCTTGTCTTGGGGCTAAATGGCTATGTGGGGAGATTACCATAATATTGTGGCTAGCTTTTTGTGAACTGGTATTTCCTGTTTGAGTTTTCTTCTGTGCCTACAAATCCCTATAATTACATTTTCCTCCCTCCCACACATCAGCCACCCCACCCATTGAAACATAAATTAGCTATATCCATTCAAAAGACCTGTGGTTTTCAATCAGGGTGCCTACAGCTGTTGCATTAGTTGCAGATTGATCTCTCTCCCACCAAGTGATCCCTCCACCCATTGAAACAGACAGGCTCCCTGTCATCAGCTGACTAGTGAGTCAGGTCTCGGCCGCATTGCAACCTGGGAAAAATCTGAGACAACAGTCATTTATACTGTTAAAAATAAATATTGGGATGAAAATAACAGAAGAATTGTGATAAAACCATCACACACAGGTACAGACACTATATTATGAACTACACTAACTTTACAGCTCCTGTAGCATAGTCAAATAAAAAAAAATCCTGGAATACCCCTTTCATCTCTAGGAGAGTCTTTCAGAGTCTGAGCTTCTTCCTCTTGAAAATAAAAGAAGCCACTGTGTCCTTTAGGACCTTCAATGCTGCAATTGTTTGTACCCTTCTTCAAATCTGTGCATTAAGACAATGTTGTCTCCAAAAAATTCATTCAAATTCATGTTTTTGTTACTGCTTCGAAATGTTAGCTGTGGGACCTTCTATAGACAGGAGCGCGCCTATTCAAATCATGTGCAATCAATTGAATTTACAACAGTTACAATCAAGTCATAGAAAATTCTCAAGGACTAACAATGAAAAAAAAAGGAATGCTCCACTTTCCGTGTTATAGCAAAGGCTCTACATATTTGTATGCATTTCATTGGAGATTTTTATTTAAATAAACTTGCATTCACCTACAAGCCTGGTTTAGTTTATCTCAGTTTGGGGTATAGTGTGTAGAGTGATGTAAGGAAAAAAATATGTACATAATGTATGTATATAATGTTGATTTTAGATTAATAAAAAAGGACAAGGATTCTAATATTTATTGAATGTTCCCAACCTGCAATGCAGACCTATCTGAAGCCACAGGGACATACTTAAAGGGGAACACTGACCCCTAAACATCTTATTCCTTATCCTAAGTATAGGGGATAAGATGTCTGATCATGGGGGGTCCAGGACCCCTGGGACCCCCTGCGATCTCTGGCATCCTAGTGCTCTAAACAGTCAGGTAACAATAAATTTGGGGGCCCCCCTGCTAGACTCACTGAGGAGGCCCCTAAGCTCCTCCCCCACCAGGATGTACATTTACTTCCTGTACATGATGTGAGCACTGGACTGGTAATGGAGGACATCAGCAATCGTGCTGATGTCCGCCATTAACCCCGCACATACTGTGATCAAAACAGATCACGGCTTCTGCAGCAGTGTGAGTGTTAGGAATGGATGATCGGATCACACGCTACATTGCCGCGGGGATCGGATCATCCAACATCCCCCAATAGAAAAGTAAATCCCCATTTTTTCCTATTTTATCCCAAAAAGCAGTGAAAAAAAAAGTATTAATAAACATATTTGGTATCACCGAGTGCGTAAATGTCCTAACTTTCAAAAAATAGTGTTAACCGGTTGCCGTCTAAGGAAGAGCCGGCTCGTCCTATAACAGCAAGCGATGTATGGCGCAGGCTCCTGACCCTGCTGATTCTTGTAGCTGGCGGGTCACCGTTAATAGCCGACATGTGGCATCGCCGCCCCCGACTATTAACCCTTTAGATTGCCGCTGTCAAAATTGACAGCGGCGTCTAAAGAGACATTTAAATCATCCCTGGTGGTCCAGTGGGGTGGATCACAGAGCACACAGATCAATGGGCTTCTGTGGAACCCCATTGATCTGTATGAGGAATCTAATGATTCCTCCTAAAAGTCCCCTAAGGGGAAGAAAAGTGTAAAAAAAATGGTTGAATAAACAGTTAAAAAAAACATTAACCCCTTCCATATTAAAAGATTAAATCAGCCCCCCCTTTTCCCAAACTCCATATAAAAAATATGTAATCATAATAAAAATAAACATATGTGGCATTGCCACATGCGTAATAAAAAGATACAGAATCTCTGACTGTGTAGCTGTAGGAGCTTCCAATACTAATGTTCAATGGGCTCTGTCAGATTCAAAAACTTTTTATATGTTGTACATCTTGGTGAAACATAAACCTTTCTAATATAGTTCATAAGAAAATTGTATTTCCTGTTTATAGAAATCATGGCTTTCTCTGTGCTCCCTCCTGTCTGATAACATTCCTCTGTGCTCTCTCCTCTCTGATAGTACTCCTCTGTGCTCTCTCCTTTTTATAGAAAGCATGGCTGTGGGAACTTCCAATACTAATGATAGGACAGGAGAGAGCACAGAGGAGTGTTATCAGACAAGACAGAGCACAGAGGAGTGCTATCAGAGAAAAGAGAGCACAGAAGAGTGCTATCGGACAGGAGAGAGCACAGAGGAGTACTATCAGACAGGAGAGAGCACAGAGGAGTCCTATCAGACAGGAGAGAGCACAGAAGAGTGCTATCAGACAGGAGAGAGCACAGAGGAGTGCTATCAGACAGGAGAGAGCACAGAGGAGTACTATCAGACAGGAAAAAGCCCAGAGGAGTGCTATCGGACAGGAAAGAGCACAGAGGAGTCCTATAAGACAGAAGAGAGCACAGAGGAGTCCTATCAGACAGGAGAGAGCACAGAAGAGTGCTATCAGACATGAGAGAGCACAGAGGAGTTTTATCAGACAGGAGAAAGCACAGAGGAGTACTATCAGACAGGAGAGAGCACAGAGGAGTACTATCAGACAGGAGAGAGCACATAGGAGTCCTATCAGACAGGAGAGAGCACAGAGGAGTCCTATCAGACAGGAGAGACCCCAGAGGAGTACTATCAGACAGGAGAAAGCACAGAGGAGTGCTATCAGAAAGCACAGAGGAGTGCTATCAGAAAGCACAGAGGAGTGCTAGCCCACCCTCACTTACTGGACTTTGTCCATGCCTGTGTTTCAGCATAAACAAAGCCATTATTTTATGAGCCATGTGTGTTTTAACATAAGCATTTTTGCGGGGCTTAGGGGCTCACAGCCGCGGTGGCTGTTGAAGCATTGTGCATGCAGGTGGCTGGATGGAGCGGGGGATGCTGTTGAGAAAAACTATGTGCTGAGATGACTACTCTGTAATAAGTTCATATTCACCGTTGGAGGCACTGATTGGTCCCCACCAATTAACCACTGAGGGCTTCTGCCAGGGAATATGAACTTACAGTGCTGTGATTGGAGCTTATGAACATCCCCGGCTGGCTGGGGAGCAGAGCATGCTGCCTGCTTTCCCGCCTTCTAAGTTAGGATGGCAGCACATGCCAGGAGTTAGACCCGGTACATGTGGGAAATATTCAGTACCTAAATATGCAGTACCTAAAAAAAATTAAAAACAGTAACATCAATATAACTCATTATAAAAACATACATTACACACAATAAATTTTTACATCACAAATAAAAAATTCAGACATTGTTAGTTGTTCCCCACAAATCCCTGCATCCCTACTGCAGCATTACTTTTTATTTTATTAGTTTTTTAAATATTACCCTATGAAATTCTTAAGAAAAAATGGCTGCATAAAAACTGCCAAAGGGACCAAAGATGCAATTTCCACAAAAATGTAAATATGCCACAAAAAAAAACAAAAAAACTTTTTCAGGCGTTTTTTTTATTTATTTATTTATTTATTTTTTTACAAAAAACACACACACCAGAATAAAATATAAATTAAATCCTAGCCTAATCATTTTTATGTTTATTGCCTTTTGGGGTATGTCCAATAGAAAATAATGCTGTAGTACATTTAATATATATAAAGTACACAAGAATATAAAAATAGAGCCATTATAAGCAAATCCTTCCCAAGTTATTTCAAATCTTATTAAAAAAAAAAAAAAAAAAAACATATGATCAGAAATGTCTTATAAACTAATAAAGAGAGAGACTTGGTGCTCTAACCAGTGAGAGATGAATTAATCTTTATTAGCTCAATTAATTTTGCTTTGTGGATCTGGCTTGATCATTGAATATTATATCTTCATAACTAATAAAATATGACATATATCCCCACCTAAAGTTCCATTTTACAATTTATTACCACCATTATTATTTAGCAAATGCAATTATCTGTGCAATGATCAAGACAATAAAATGAAAGGCGCATATTCAGTATTTCATAATTTCATGACAACTAGATGTGCATAGGCGTGCGCAGCCTATTGCATTAGGGTGTGCACCCTAAAGCACAAACTCACGCCGCGCGCGTGCATATATGTATATATATACGCACACATACACACAGTTAGTATAGTTCCCCCACATTAGGTGCAGTATAGTCCCCCCACATTAGGTGCAGTATAAGTCCCGCCACATTAGGTGCAGTATAGTTCCCCCACATTAGGTGCAGTATAAGTCCCCGCACATTAGGTTGGCAGTACAGTTCCCCCACATTAGGTTGGCAGTACAGTTCCCCCACATTAGGTTGGCAGTACAGTTCCCCCACATTAGGTTGGCAGTACAGTTCCCCCACATTAGGTTGGCAGTACAGTTCCCCCACATTAGGTTGGCAGTACAGTTCCCCCACATTAGGTGCAGTTCAGTTCCCCCACATTAGGTGCCACCTAATGTGGGGGAACTGTACTGCACCTAATGTGGGGGAACTGTACTGCACCTAATGCGGGGGAACTGTACTGCACCTAATGTGGGGGAACTGTACTGCACCTAATGTGGGGGAACTGTACTGCACCAGTACAGTTCCCCTACATTAAGTGCAGTACAGTTCCCCCACATTAGGTGTAGTACAGTTCCCCACATTATGTGCAGTACAGTTCCCCTACATTAGGTGCAGTATAGTTCCCCCACATTAGGTGCAGTATAGTTTCCCCACATTAGGTGCAGTATAGTTTCCCCACATTAGGTGCAGTATAGTTTCCCCACATTAGGTGCAGTACAGTCCCCCCACATTAGGTGCAGTACAGTTCCCCTACATTAGGTGCAGTACAGTTCCCCCACATTAGGTGCAGTATAGTTCCCCCACATTAGGTGCAGTATAGTTCCCCCACATTAAGTGCAGTATAGTTCCCCCACATTAAGTGCAGTATAGTTCCCCCACATTAAGTGCAGTATAGTTCCCCCACATTAGGTGCAGTATAGCTCCCCACATTAGGTGCAGTATAGTTCCCCACATTAGGTGCTGTACAGTTCCCCCACATTAGGTGCAGTATAGTTCCCCCACATTAGGTGCAGTATAGTTCCCCACATTAGGTGCAGTATATCTTTCCACATTAGGTGCAGTACAGTTTCCCCACATTAGGTGCAGTATAGTTCCCCCACATTAGGTGCAGTATAGTTCCCCCACATTAGGTGCAGTATAGTTCCCCCACATTAGGTGCAGTATAGTTCCCCCACATTTGGTGCAGTATAGTTCCCCCACATTTGGTGCAGTATAGTTCCCCCACATTAGGTGCAGTATAGCTCCCCACATTAGGTGCAGTATAGTTCCCCCACATTAGGTGCAGTATACTTTCCCCCACATTAGGTGCAGTATAGTTTTCCCCACATTAGGTGCAGTATAGTTTCCCCCACATTAGGTGCAGTATAGTTTCCTCCACATTAGGTGCAGTATAGTTTTCCCCACATTAGGTGCAGTATAGTTTCCCCCACATTAGGTGCAGTATAGTTTCCCCCACATTAGGTGCAGTACAGTTTCCCCACATTAGGTGCAGTATAGTTTCCCCACATTAGGTGCAGTATAGTTCCCCCACATTAGGTGCAGTATAGTTCCCCCACATTAGGTGCAGTTTAGTTCCCCCACATTTGGTGCAGTATAGTTCCCCCACATTTGGTGCAGTATAGTTCCCCCACATTAGGTGCAGTATAGTTTCCCCCACATTAGGTGCAGTATAGTTCCCCCACATTAGGTGCAGTATAGTTTCCCCCACATTAGGTGCAGTATAGTTCCCCCACATTAGGTGCAGTATAGTTCCCCCACATTAGGTGCAGTATAGTTCCCCCACATTAGGTGCAGTATAGTTTCCCCCACATTAGGTGCAGTATAGTTCCCCACATTAGGTGCAGTATAGTTCCCCCACATTAGGTGCAGTATAGTTTCCCCCACATTAGGTGCAGTATAGTTTCCCCCACATTAGGTGCAGTATAGTTTCCCCCACATTAGTTGCAGCATAGTTTCCCCCACATTAGGTGCAGCATACTTTCCCCCACATTAGGTGCAGTATACTTTCCCCCACATTAGGTGCAGTATAGTTTTCCCCACATTAGGTGCAGTATAGTTTTCCCCACATTAGGTGCAGTATAGTTTCCCCCACATTAGGTGCAGTATAGTTTCCCACATTAGGTGCAGTATAGTTACCCCCACATTAGGTGCAGTATAGTTTCCCCCACATTAGGTGCAGTATAGTTTCCCCCACATTAGGTGCAGTATAGTTTCCCCACATTAGGTGCAGTATAGTTTCCCCACATTAGGTGCAGTATAGTTTCCCCACATTAGGTGCAGTACAGTCCCCCCACATTAGGTGCAGTACAGTTCCCCTACATTAGGTGCAGTACAGTTCCCCCACATTAGGTGCAGTATAGTTCCCCCACATTAGGTGCAGTATAGTTCCCCCACATTAAGTGCAGTATAGTTCCCCCACATTAAGTGCAGTATAGTTCCCCCACATTAAGTGCAGTATAGTTCCCCCACATTAGGTGCAGTATAGCTCCCCACATTAGGTGCAGTATAGTTCCCCACATTAGGTGCTGTACAGTTCCCCCACATTAGGTGCAGTATAGTTCCCCCACATTAGGTGCAGTATAGTTCCCCACATTAGGTGCAGTACATCTTTCCACATTAGGTGCAGTACAGTTTCCCCACATTAGGTGCAGTATAGTTCCCCCACATTAGGTGCAGTATAGTTCCCCCACATTAGGTGCAGTATAGTTCCCCCACATTAGGTGCAGTATAGTTCCCCCACATTTGGTGCAGTATAGTTCCCCCACATTTGGTGCAGTATAGTTCCCCCACATTAGGTGCAGTATAGCTCCCCACATTAGGTGCAGTATAGTTCCCCCACATTAGGTGCAGTATACTTTCCCCCACATTAGGTGCAGTATAGTTTTCCCCACATTAGGTGCAGTATAGTTTCCCCCACATTAGGTGCAGTATAGTTTCCTCCACATTAGGTGCAGTATAGTTTTCCCCACATTAGGTGCAGTATAGTTTCCCCCACATTAGGTGCAGTATAGTTTCCCCCACATTAGGTGCAGTACAGTTTCCCCACATTAGGTGCAGTATAGTTTCCCCACATTAGGTGCAGTATAGTTCCCCCACATTAGGTGCAGTATAGTTCCCCCACATTAGGTGCAGTTTAGTTCCCCCACATTTGGTGCAGTATAGTTCCCCCACATTTGGTGCAGTATAGTTCCCCCACATTAGGTGCAGTATAGTTTCCCCCACATTAGGTGCAGTATAGTTCCCCCACATTAGGTGCAGTATAGTTTCCCCCACATTAGGTGCAGTATAGTTCCCCCACATTAGGTGCAGTATAGTTCCCCCACATTAGGTGCAGTATAGTTCCCCCACATTAGGTGCAGTATAGTTTCCCCCACATTAGGTGCAGTATAGTTCCCCACATTAGGTGCAGTATAGTTCCCCCACATTAGGTGCAGTATAGTTTCCCCCACATTAGGTGCAGTATAGTTTCCCCCACATTAGGTGCAGTATAGTTTCCCCCACATTAGTTGCAGCATAGTTTCCCCCACATTAGGTGCAGCATACTTTCCCCCACATTAGGTGCAGTATACTTTCCCCCACATTAGGTGCAGTATAGTTTTCCCCACATTAGGTGCAGTATAGTTTCCCCCACATTAGGTGCAGTATAGTTTCCCACATTAGGTGCAGTATAGTTACCCCCACATTAGGTGCAGTATAGTTTACCCCACATTAGGTGCAGTATAGTTTCCCCCACATTAGGTGCAGTATAGTTTCCCCCACATTAGGTGCAGTATAGTTTCCTCCACATAGTTTCCCCCGCACCAGCTCGTGTTGGTCACTTACCATTCCGGCCGGCGCGCGCATCCTCTTCCTTGAATCTCCGCTCCTCTGTTGCTATGGGCGCACGCACGGGACGTCAATGACGTCCCTGCGTGCGCTACTTCCCGGCGGCCCCTGTGTTTTGAAAGTTAACACGGGGGCCACTGTAGAAAGGTAACCGGGACATCCTTGTGTCCCGAAAAGATCTTTCGGGACACAGGGATGTCCCGAATGTGACGGGGGGGTCCTCTGCGGGCTGCTCATGGTGGCCTCGGATGCCTCCCTGGGCTTGATTAGGGTGTGCCTGGGCACACCCGGCACACCCCGTGCGCACGCCTATGTAGATGTGTATATTTTTTCTATTTGTGTTCTTTTTGTGTCATTTTTATTCTACTTTGAATGTCTAATATTTTATCATATTCAACACAAGATAACTGGCTTCAGGGCTGAATTTGATAAAAATATAATTATCATTATAATTATTATTAATAAGGATATTAATGATTAGTTATTACAGTCAGTGGACAGGCGAACTATGTGTGTAATAACTCCTGTAACTGAGGAGTGAAAAAGGAAGAAAAGATGAAAAATAGACCAGAAGAGAATTCAGGGCTAAATTTGGAGATAGTGTTTCTTTAAACACTCACTGTTTAGGACTACTTAGCACAAAGAACAACTTTAGCAGCAACCATATTAGGTTCTGTTCACTCTGACGCATGGATCTGTTTCTTGTGGATCCCTATATTTTGATTATAAGGACAGTGCTGTTTTCAGTGCTTATTAATACTGTTAAAAACGTGAAAAATGTATAGACCCCCCAATATAACTCAATAGAATTCATGAAAATTGAAAGTCATTACTGTAGTATGAAAATAGCCAGAGAGTATAAAGAATTCAGATTATGCCTCTTGAATACATTAAAGGGGTACTCCGCCTCTAGACATCTTATCCCTTATTCAAAGGATAGGGGATAAGATGTCTGATCATGGGGTTCTGCCGCTGGGACTCCCACGATCTCTCCTGCAGCAGGATCGCTCTGTGGCTGATGGCGGGCGATGCAGAGGACGGAGTATCGTGATGTCATGGCGCCGCCCCCTCGTGATATCACGTCCCACTCCTGAAGCCATGACGTCACTATACACCGTCCCCTGCATCGCCCATCATCAGCCACAGAGCGATCCTCGCTCTGTGCAGCTGAAAAAAGGGGGTGTTGCAGGAGAGATAGTGGAGGTCCCCAGCAATAGGGAATAAGATTCATAGGGGATAAGATGTCTAGGGACAGAGTACCCCTTAAAGACATGTTTATGAACACATATCACAGAGCCCTTGTTGGAGAATAAGGCACCTACACTAGAAAAATTTGAGAAACTTTGACAATTCAGTCATTTAGTCAACATAAAAATACTATGGGTGACATTTATCAAAACTTGACCAGAAAAAAATTTGCTGAGTTGCCCATAGCAACCAATAAGATAGCTTATTTCCTTTTTCAGAGCCCTTTCCAAAGATTAAAGAAGCAATCTGATTGGTTGCTATGGGCAACTCAGTAACTTTTCTTCTAGACAGGATAAATATTCCTCTTTACCTTTTAAAGATACAATTGTTTAATTAAAGGGGTACTCTGCCCCAAGACATCTTATCCCCTATCCAAAGGATAGGGGATAAGATGTCTGATTGTGGGGGTTCCGCCGCCGGGGACCCCCGTGATGTCTCCTGCAGCCCCTAGTCATCTGCGGCACAGAGATGAAGTTTGCTCCATGCCTGATGACTCTCGAAACAAGGGCCGGCAGTTCATAACATCACGGCCCAGCCCCCTTGTGACGTCACACTCCACCCCTTAATGCAAGTCTATTGGATAGGGGGTGGTGGTGGCCTTGCCCCCTACCATAGACTTGCATTCAGGGGCAGGGTATGACATCACAAACCACCAGCCCCTGTTTCGTGAGTCATCAAGCATGGAGCAAACTGTGGCTGTGTGCTGCAGATTACTAAAGCCTGTAGGAGAGATCACAGGGGTCCCCAGCGGCGGGACCCCCGCTATCAGACATATTATCCCCTATCCTTGGATAGGGAATAAGATGTCTAGGGTTGGAGTACCCCTTTAATCCCTTAACCCCTTAGGGACACAGCCCAATTTCACCTTAAGGAGTCAGCCCTTTTTTGCAATTCTGACCACTGTCACTTTATGCATTAATAATAGAGAACAGCGAATTGAATCTGACAAATCCGAATTCATTACAAATGTCATGAAAATTCTATTCACAACCAATGCGAATATCGGCGTGATTCTATTGCGCCAATCGCTTCATTAAACTCCATTTAGTGCGGTCCAGGCTCCAGGGCATCTAAAATGGCAGATCCATATGTGAGGACATGGGGCAAGGAATCCTGGGAAGGCGGGAACAAGGGTTGGTGGGATGGCCCTGAATCGCATGCAGGATGCAGCCTATCAGCAGCCAGTCACCCCTTTGATGTCACAGCCCTATATAATTGGCAGCCATATTCCGGCTAGTCACTTCATCCTTTCACTTCAGAGAGATAGGAGAGACAGCACTGTATGTTACACAGGAAAGCTTTTTCCAGCAGCTTTTTTTTTACAGCAGCAATGAACCTCCCAGTCACTTTCTACAGCATTGTATTAAAGAGAGGGGCAGAGACCTGTATGTTGCCTCATACATTTGAACAAGCTTGCTCAGCTGTAGAAATGGTAGGAGAAGAGGGAGGAATACATTTTTAGCGCAACTGTGTGTCTTTGTTCCACTGTAAGTGCATACCACATACCTACATCCAAGTGGTGTACTATTTTGTACCTGTTAAACTCTCAAGGGCCTAGATACTGTAAATGTCCAGGCAAAAGTACTCACCAGCTGGTGTTTTACTCAAATACTTTTTTAAACATACTGTAGCGCATTTTGCTGCCCTCATAAGTACATACCACATACCTACATCTAAGTAGTGTACTATTTTGTACCTGTTATTCTGTAAAGGGCCTAGATACTGTGAAAGGCCAGGCAAAGGTACTCACCGGCTGGTGTTGTACTCAAATAGTTTTTTAAGCGTACTGTAACATATTAACATGGTTCAGAAGGTTGAAAAAAGACACCAGAGTCCATCAAGTTCAACCTAGTTCCCTAATGAGTCCCTACTGAGTTGATCCAGAGGAAGGCAAAAAACCCTCATACTAGAGGTAAAAATTATTTCCCGACTCCAAATATGGCATCAGAATAAATACCTGGTTCAACGTTCTGTCCCTAGAAATCTAGTATACATAACCAGCGATATTATTATTCTCCAAAAATGCATCCAGCCTTTTGAACTCTTTTACAGAGTTAACCATGACCATCTCCTCCGGGTGAGAATTCCACAGTCTCACTGCTCTTACAGTAAAGAACCCCCGTCTGTGCTGGTGTAGAAACCTTCTTTCCTCAAGACATAGAGGATCTCCCCTCGTTATAGATACAGTCCTGGGTATAAATAGATCATGGGAGAGATCTCTGTATTGTCCTCTGATATATTGATACATAGTTATTAGGTCTCCCCTAAGCCTTGTTTTTCTAAACTAAATAACCCTAATTCTGATAATCTTTCTGGGTACTGTAGTCTTTCCATTTCCCGGTTTACTATGGTTGCCAATCTTTGAACCCTCTCCAACTCCACTATATCTTTCTTGCACACTGGTGCCCAGTACTGTACACAGTGGCCCTAATTTGCTATTGCAAACCCGACATGTTTTGTTGGGTTGTGCACCAGATTCTGTGGCATTGTGCCAGATTCTGTCGCATTGCACCAGAAATTCTGTCTGCGCCAGATTTTACGCCAGAATTTGCACCAGAATTGAAAAAAACCCAACTAACTCTCCATTTTGCAAAGAAAATCCGAAAAATGGGCGTGGCCACCAGAAGAGGGGCATGGTCTCCGAAAAGGGGCCTGTTCCCGACATTTTAACAAAAACCCTACATATACCCAACTATTTACTAAGGTTTACACATACAATGTGGTGGGTTTGAGTTGAGGAAAACCAGACAGATCAGAGCATGCGTAAAAAAAGCAAAGTGTAGGGAAAGTGGAAAATGTAGGGAAACCTTAGTAAATACGGTGGAAAAAAAATTGTAGGGAATTAAAACCCACAAAGAAACCTACACTCCACTCTTAGTAAATAAGGGCCAGTATTCTATGTGTGGTCTGACTAGTGATTTGTACAGTGGTAGAATTATTTCCTTGTTGCTGGCCTCTATTTATGCACCCCATGATTTTATTTGCCTTGGCAGCAGATGCCCGACACTGGTCACTACAGCTACTGTAAAGTTACTATTAACTAAGAATCCTAAGTCCTTTTCCACGTCAGTAGTCCCAAGTGTGCCCCTATTTGATACATAATCCCAGCCCGGATTTTTCCTTCAAATGTGCATTACCTTACATTTATCAGGTTGAACCTCATGTGCCACTTCCTAGCCCAAACCTCCAACCTATCCAGATCCATTTGTAACAGTGCACTGTCCTCTATTGTGTTGACCACTTTACAGAGTTTAGTATCATCTGCAAAGATTGCTACTTTACTATTCAACCCCTCTAAAAGGTCATTAATAAATATATTAAATAGAGCAGGACCCAAGACTCACCCCTGTAGTACCCCACTAGCAACAGTAACCCAATCAGAATAAGTACCATTCATAACCACCCTCTGTTTCTTATGACTGAGCCAGTTACTTACCCATAAAAGCTGATCGGGTTAGGCTGGGTTCACATCACGTTTTTGCCATACTGTTTTCAATCAGTTTTTCTAAAGAAAACCATATGGCAAAAAAAAACTGATGGAACAGTATGGGAAAAAATAAACCGTATCTGTTTTTAAACTGTATACTGTTTTTAAAAGTGCATACAGTTCTGTCCGTTTTTATAAAAACAAAAAACAAAAAAAAACATACTTTTTAGAAAATGTTGTCCATTTTTAATGGGAGGGGTGTTGTGTGCGGACTTTAGGATGCAAATGCGCATGTGCAAAGTAAAAACCGTATAAGGTTTCCTGTATGGAACTGTATACATGTGCGTTTCCCATTGACGTCCATGTTAAAAAAAAAAAAATGTATTCGGTTGCAGTACAGTTTTTAAACCGGAGTCAAAACCGTGGTTGAACACATTTTGTCTCCGGTTTAAAAACCGTACTGCAACCGCATACGTTTTTTTAACATGGACGTCAATGGGAAACACACATGTATACAGTTCCGTATGGGAAACCGTATACGGTTTTTACTTTGCACATGCGCATTTGCATCCTAAAGTCCCCATCCAACACCCCTCCCAATAAAAATGGACAAAATTTTCAAAAACAGATGGGTTTATTAAAAAATAAAAATGGACAGAACTGTGTACACTTTTAAAAACAGTATACAGTTTAAAAACGCATAACGTTTACTTTTTCTCATACTGTTCAATCCGTTTTTTTTTGCCATACGGTTTTCTTTAGAAAAAATGATTGAAAACAGAATGGCAAAAACGTGATGGGAACCCAGCCTAAGTTTGACAGGACCGATCCCTCATAAAGCCATGCTGATATGGAGTCATACATTTTTTTTTTTATCAAGATACTCCAAAATAGCATCTCTTAGAAAACCCTCAAACAATTTACATACAATGGAGGTTAAACTAACGGGTCTATAATTCCAGGGGTCGCCTTTTGACCCCTTTTTAAATATTGGCACCACATTTGCCCATAAGGTATATACATCTTACAGTGAGAATTTAAGATATCTTTAAAAGTCTCCCATTTAGTGTCAGTATTCTTGTTTTTGAGGACATTATCCCATTTTATATTGTTAAGGGCTTCTCTGAGTTGATCAAACTTTGCCTTCCTAAATTTCATTGTTTTTGTAGCCCCCTCGAGAGATTCCCTTATTGAAGAATAGAGATGTCGCGAATTGTTCACCCGCGAATAGTTCCCGGCGAACTTAGCATGTTCATGTTCGCATCGCCATGCGAACGTATGTGAAGTTCGATCCGCCCCCTATACTTTAACATTGCAGTAAACTTTGACCCTGTGAGTCAGAGTCAGCAGACGCATTACGGCCAATCAGCAGCAGTCCCTCTCTTCCAGACCCTCCTACCTCTTGCACGGATGCCATTTTACCCTCATTCAGCATGCTGCAGGCTTAGGAAGTGGAGGGTCAGAGAAGCTGCTCCTGCTGTATAGGGAAAGCGATAGCTAGGTTGCTGCTAGGTGGTGTATTCAGGGTCCAGTTTACTTCTAAAGCACTAGTGTAACATCTGCTTTAAGGACAGCACCCAAAAAAGCCCTTTTTTAGGGCTGAAATATATCAGTCCGTGTGTCTTTCAACAGCTGGAGGCACCCTGGTTGGGAGGGAACCGCTGGTTAAAAGGGGTACTCCAGAATCAAACTTAAGTTCCTTCAAGCAACTAACTACTACAGTATTCAAAGGGCTGAAATATATCAGTCCGTGTGTCTTGCAACAGCTGGAGGCACCCTGGTTGGGAGGGAACCGCTGGTTAAAAGGGGTACTCCAGTATAAAACTTAGGTCCCTTCAAGCAACTAACTACTACAGTATTCAAAGGGCTGAAAGATATCAGTCCGTGTGTTTTGCAACAGATGGAGGCACCCTGGTTGGGGACCACTGCTTAAAAAGGGAACTCCGCTGGCAAGCTTTTTTTCTTTAAAGCAACTGACTACTACAGTATTCAAAGGGCTGAAATATATCAGTCCGTGTGTTTTGCAACAGCTGGAGGCACCCTGGTTGGGGACCACTGCATAAAAGGGGAACTCCGCTGGCAAGTTTTTTTTCTTTAAAGCAACTAACTACTACAGTATTCAAAGGGCTGAAATATATCAGTCCGTGTGTTTTGCAACAGCTGGAGGCACCCTGGTTGGGGACCACTGCATAAAAGGGGAACTCCACTGGCAAGCTTTTTTTCTTTAAAGCAACTAACTACTACAGTATTCAAAGGGCTGAAATATATCAGTCCGTGTGTTTTGCAACAGCTGGAGGCACCCTGGTTGGGGACCACTGCTTAAAAGGGGAACTCCGCTGGCAAGCTTTTTTGCTCATTGTCACACTAGTGCAAATCACATTAGGTGTGACAGTTGTGCAAATTTAAAAAAAATATACCTTTTTTGGCTGTTAAGTAAAACCAGTCGTCACTGTCAGTTCACGTCAAAGTTACCAGTTTTTTTTGCCTGCTGGCCAAATTGTGTCACCCTAGTGCAAATCACATTAGGTGTGACAGTTGTGCAAATTAAAAAAATATATATTTTTTGGCTGTTAAATAAAACCAGTCGTCACTGTCATTTCACGTCAAAGTTACCAGTTTTTTTGCCTGCAGGGCAAATTGTGTCACCCTAGTGCAAATCACATTTGGTGTGACACTTTTGCAAATTTAACCAAAAAAATGACAGGCAGAGGAAGGCTACCCCGCAGGGGCCTACGTGGTGCTTGGATTCCCTTTGGCCCTAGAATGGCCAGTGTTCAGAGGCCACCTACCCTGAACCCCCAAAGTTCTGAGGACCTAGTTGACTGGCTATCACAAGACACCCAATCTACTACAGCTTCCGCTCGGAACCTTGACGCACCATCCTTCTCCTCTAGCTTAGCTTCGGGCACCTCTCATGCTACTACTTGCCCGCCTGCCGCCACCACAAACACCAGCACCACAGCAGCTTTACTTGATCCGTCAGAGGAGTTATTTACACATCAGTTTGAAGACATGAGTGATGCGCAACCATTATTGCCAGAGGATGTAGTTAACAGGGATATGTCTCAGTCAGGCAGCATTACACACATGGACGTACGGTGTGATGATGATGTTGTACCCGCTGCTGCTTCCTTTCTTGAGGTGTCAGATAGCGTTGAAGGTGTTGATGATGACGATGTGTCCGTGGATGCCACATGGGTGCCCGCTAGAAGAGAAGAAGAGGGGGAAAGTTCAGATGGGGAGACAGAGAGGAAGAGGAGACGAGTTGGAAGCAGGGAGAGGTCGTCGCAAGGAGCTAGTGGCACAGTCAGACAGCATGCATTGGCACCCGGGGTCAGCCAAACGGGATGCCAATCAACGCATGCTGTTGCCACCACCAGAATGCCGTCATCGCAGAGCTCAGCAGTGTGGCATTTTTTTTGTATGTCTGCCTCTGACAACAGTGAGGCCATTTGCACCTGTGCCAGAAGAAACTGAGTTGTGGGAAGTCCAACACCCACCTAGGCACAACTGCTTTGCGAAGGTACATGATGTCACATCACATACGCCTATGGGATCAACACGTCAGTACAAGCAGCACACAAAGTCAAAGCCGCCATCCTCCTCCTGGTCCAGCATCTTCAGCCAGGTCAACCACTGCTGCCCTCCTTGCCCCTTCTCAACCATCCGCCTCTCCGTCTCTCGCCTTGAGCAGTTCCTGCTCATCTGCCCACAGTCAGGTGTCTGTCAAGGAGATGTTTGAGCGCAAGAAGACAATGTCTCAAAGTCACCCCCTAGCCCGGCGTCTGACAGCTGGCTTGTCGGAACTGCTAGCCTGCCAGCTTTTACCATACAAGCTGGTGGAGTCTGAGGCCTTTAAAAAAAAATTGTAGCCACTGGGACACCACAGTGGAAGGTACCCGGCCGAAATTTTTTTGCACAAAAGGCAATCCCCAAGCTTTACTCCATTGTGCAAAAGGAAATTATGGCATGTCTGGCACACAGTGTAGGGGCAAGGGTCCATCTGACCACTGATACCTGGTCTGCAAAGCATGGTCAGGGCAGGTATATGACCTACACTGCGCATTGGGTAAACCTGGTGACGGCTGCCAAGCATGGAATGCGTGGCTCTGCAGAGGAGTTGTGACACCGCCACTACTTGCAGGCAGGCCTGCTGCCACCTCCTCTACTCCGCCTACTCCATCCTCTTCCATAACCTCCTCGGCCGAGCCCTCTTCCACTGCTGCATCTTGCTCCACATCACCGGCACCCCCCCCCCCCCAGCACCCCAGGTGCTATTCCACATCTCGGATACGGCAGTGTCACGCCATCTTGGGGTTGACTTGCCTCAAAGCGGAGAGTCACACTGCACTACCGTCCTGCATTATAGAGTCTTCAGGACTTTATGATAATTTAAACTTGAATTTTCAAGAGTACTAACCATTACACAAAGGGACGCTTGTTGTGTTTGATTTTTTTAACTTAAATTTTCAAACGTAAAATACAGAGAGGGAAGAACTTTGTTTCTTTATTTGATGAAAAATGTTATTTAGAAAATAATTTCTTTGTCTGTTTCTCCGTCCTGCATTATAGTGTCTTCTGGACTCTTGGATATGCGCTTGTTCTTATATTTCAGCCATGTGTACATGCTTATTTTTCTGGCCTCTGGTGCTGCAAGAATAACACTAAACTATATAGCTAAAAATTCACAATTTTATTAAATCCTCATAAAAAACCCAATAACAATACTATAAATACTTAGTATCAATACAAAAGAAAGAAGAAGTTCTCCTATGATGAACAACTGTATATCCCAACGCATTTCCCCGTGTATCTTATGATATACAACGGTTCATCAGGGGATGACAACAACAGTATACAAATATATACCTAATAAGCACAGAGATATGGAGGAACAATATATATATACAGATAGTGTGCAACACATGGAAAAAGGCACAGCTTAATGCACAGAAGATGGGAGGACAATTAGAACTATACATATTTATAATACATCAAAGCAAACATATATACAGTACAAAGCACATGAATGCAGACAAGCGATAGCAAGGCTTATTTGTGGCTTCATTTAAATATCCTCCAACTGATGTAGCGACCTGTAGCAGAAGGCGAAAAAAAGAACAAGAAGGATGGAAAGAAGACACAAAATACCACATAAAAAATAACATTAGCTTTAGTACACAGATATTCCATTATACATATATTTGCAAAAATAAAAAAGCAAGACAAAAAAATAAAGACAAAAAAATAATAACAGAACATGCCAAAGGATATTGAGACATGAAAAAGTAAAACAATTATAATATAGATAATGACTGTGCTAAAAGATAATAGCAAAAGTAAATAAAAAGATAGATAGATGCTGTGTTATTAACAGACCAGGTGCCAAGAAGAAAAGGAAAATAGTTAAAATCCTTAAATTACACCAAATGTGGTCTCAAAAAAATACCCATTAAACAACCACAGAGACATATATACATGTATCATTACCTCTAGGTATAGCAAAAAACGAGGTCACTGATAGAGTGAGGACCCTAAGATAAGGGTTCCTTCACAAAAAGAGAGAGAAAGGCTTAACAGATGGCCCCCTGAGGATAAGATGGCAAGAAAAGAGTCATAATAAGCCATACTAAATCTACCATATATACATGGACCATTTCAATATTAGTCAAGCCTCTACCTGGAAAAAAGACCTGAAAATAGTTGCTTCTATACTACAGATAGCTCCAGACCACAGTTGTCCAATCCCCAGGATCCTATATGACCCTCCAAATTTTTAGATAAAGAATTCAGATAATAATACCACCTATACAGAGAGGTGAAGGGGGAAAAAGGGGGGGGGGAGGAGTTGGATTAGTACATATGGTATATGCAAATAGTCCAAGGTTTCAACCCCAACACCCTAGTCCTTACCTAGGTAAAAAAAAAGCAACCTCTATGATGTCCACAAAACCACAGTATTGTCCAAAAGATGTCCAGCCATTATCCATGTGTAGTTACTGCAATAAATAACTCAACTGAATAACCTAATTCCTAACGCCACAGTCCATTATGCACAGTCCAATGCTTTTTCCCCTTCACCTCTCTGTATAGGTGGTATTATTATCTGAATTCTTGATCTAAAAATTTGGAGGGTCATATAGGATCCTGGGGATTGGACAACTGTGGTCTGGAGCTATCTGTAGTATAGAAGCAACTATTTTCAGGTCTTTTTTTCCAGGTAGAGGCTTGACTAATATTGAAATGGTCCATGTATATATGGTAGATTTAGTATGGCTTATTATGACTCTTTTCTTGCCATCTTATCCTCAGGGGGCCATCTATTAAGCCTTTCTCTCTCTTTTTGTGGAGGAGCCCTTATCTTAGGGTCCTCACTCTATCAGTGACCTCGTTTTTTGCTATCCAACTACCTAGAGGTAATGATACATGTATATATGTCTCTGTGGTTGTTTAATGGGTATTTTTTTGAGACCACATTTGGGGTAATTTAAGGATTTTAACTATTTTCCTTTTCCTTCTTGGCACCTGGTCTGTTAATAACACAGCATCTATCTATCTTTTGATTTACTTTTGCTATTATCTTTCACAGTCATTATCTATATTATAATTTTTGTACTTTTTCATGTCTCAATATCCTTTGGCATGTTCTGTTATTATTTTTTTGTCTTTATTTTTTGTCTTGCTTTTTTATTTTTGCAAATATATGTATAATGGAATATCTGTGTACTAAAGCTAATGTTATTTTTTATGTGGTATTTTGTGTCTTCTTTCCATCCTTCTTGTTCTTTTTTTTGCCTTCTGCTACAGGTCGCTACATCAGTTGGAGGATATTTAAATGAAGCCACAAATAAGCCTTGCTATCGCTTGTCTGCATTCATGTGCTTTGTACTGTATATATGTTTGCTTTGATGTATTATAAATATGTATAGTTTTAATTGTCCTCCCATCTTCTGTGCATTAAGCTGTGCCTTTGTCCATGTGTTGCACACTATCTGTATATATATTGTTCCTCCATATCTCTGTGCTTATTAGGTATATATTTGTATACTGTTGTTGTCATCCCCTGATGAACCGTTGTATATCATAAGATACACGGGGAAACGCGTTGGGATATACAGTTGTTCATCATAGGAGAACTTCTTCTTTCTTTTGTATTGATACTAAGTATTTATAGTATTGTTATTGTTTTTTTTTATGAGGATTTAATAAAATTGTGAATTTTTAGCTACATGGTTTAGTTTTATTCTGGTAGAAAATAGCTATAGGACACCATTGTGTCCAACTGTCAGTGATTTTGTCCTCTGGTGCTGCACTTTTTCTGCTGCTGCAATTTTTCTGGCCGCTGCTTTCATCTTGATTTGATGAACAATTTTATTTTGAAAAGGATTTCTCTGTGATTTTCACTGTCCTGCATCATAGAGTCTTCTGGACTTTTGGATATGCGCTTGTTCTTATATTTCAGCCATGTGTACATGCCTAATTTTTCTGGCCTCTGGTGCTGCACTTTTTCTGCTGCTGCAATTTTTCTGGCCGCTGCTTTCATCTTGATTTGATGAAAAATTTTATTTGAAAAAGGATTTCTCTGTGATTTTCACCGTCCTGCATCATAGAGTCTTCTGGACTTTCTGATAATTTAAACTTGAATTTTCCAGAGTACTAACCATTACACCAAGGAACGCTTGTTGCGTGTGATTTTTAAACTTAGATTTTCAAAAATAAAATACAGAGAGGGGTGAACTCTGTTTCTTTATTTGATGAAAAATGTTATTTAGAAAATAATTTCTTTGTCTGTTTCTCCGTCATGCATTATAGAGTCTTCTGGGCTCTTGGATATGCGCTTGTTCTTATTTTTCAGCCATGTGTACATGCCTAATTTTTCTGGCCTCTGATGCTGCACTTTTTATGTTGCCGCAATTTTTCTGGGCGCTGCTACAGCTGCGGCTGCAACAATACCAAATTTTTGAGCCATGTGTACATGCCTAATTTTTCTGGTACTCTCTGCTGACATCTCTGTCCATTTTAGCAACCGTGCATATTAGATGTATGGTAAGGGTAGCATGCTGGCTCAGAGGTTAGCACTGCTGACTTGCAGCGCTGGGGCCTTGGGTTCAAATCCCACTATGTGCTGTCTAAAGGGGGGGTTCTAACTATGTGCTGCCCGAAGGGGGGCTCTAACTATGTGCTGCCTAATATGGGGAATCTATGTGCTGCCTAATGGGGGGCTCTAACTATGTGCTGCCTAACATGGGGGAATCTAACTATGTGCTGCCTAAAGGGAAGCTCTAACTATGTGCTGCCTAATGTGGGGGAATCTATGTGCTGTCTAAAGGGGGGATCTAACAATGTGATGCCTAAAGGGGGCTCTATGTGCTGGCTAAAGCACATTATTCGAAACCATTTAGGAATGTTAGGTGATTTATGCCCTTTATGGATTAAAACCAGACTCTGCATCAACTATGTAATTTTCCATGGGAGTTTTGCCATGGATCCCCCTCCAGCACGCCACAGTCCAGGTGTTAGTCCCCTTGAAACAACTTTTAAATCACTATTGTGGCCAGAAAGAGTCCCTGTGGGTTTTAAAACTCGCCTGCCCATTGAAGTCAATGGCGGTTCGCCCGGTTCGCGAACTTTGCGGAAGCTCGCGGTTCGCGAACCGAAAATGTTCTGTTCGTGACATCACTATTGAAGAACAAGTTATAATGTATTATATTATGATCACTATTTCCTAGGTGTCCTTCTACTTGCACATTAGTTACTCTGTCAGGTCTGTTGGTTAATATTAAGTCTAGTAGGGCGCCTCCTCTGGTCGGGTCATGCACCATTTCGGACAGATAATTGTCTTTAGCTATAGTCAGAAACCTGTTTCCTTTATGAGATTCACATGTCTCGGTCTTCCTGTTTATATCAGGATAGTTAAAGTCCCCCATTATTATCACATCATTCTGATTTGCTGCCTTGTTTTATTTGCCTCAGCAATTGATCTTCTGGCTATTCCATTATGTTTGGAGGCTTATAACATACCCCAATCAGATTTATTTTTTATTTTTATCTTCATATATTTCTACGCATAATGACTCAACATTATCTATTCCCTCCAATATATCCTCCCTCAGTGCGGCCTTCAAACTCGATTTCACATGAAGACAAACTCCTCCCCCTTTCCATTTTGGCCAATCCTTCCTGAATAGACTTTAACCCTGTACGACCCCAGCTATCGTCCAACCAAGTCTCTGTTATACCCACTATGTCATAATTATCCTCAGACATTATCAACTCCAGCTTGTCAGTTTTATTGGACAGACTTCTGGCATTAGTCAACATGCAATTCAATGGTGTATGATTATTTTCCTATGAAGCCTATCCCTATTAACTATTATAACTCCTCCTTCCGCTCCACCCGTAGGTACATTAATAAGTCCCCCCTCATTATCTACACTATCTTCCCCCACTCTATTGTAGGTTCCCTCCCACCCCACGGCCTAGTTTAAACACTTCACCACCCTTCTGGCCATCTTCTCCCTAAGCACAGCTGCACCTTCCCCATTGAGGTGCAGCCCGTCCCTACGGTAGAGCCGTTATCCGACAAAAAAGTCGGCCCAGTTCCCCATGAACCCGAACTCCTCCTTCCTACACCAGCTTCTGAGCCACTTGTTTAACTCCCTAATCTTCCGCTGCTTCTCCGGTGTGGCTCGTGGCACAGGTAAAATTTTAGAAAATATTACCTTGGGGGTCCTTGCCTTAAGCTTGCAGCCTAATACCCTGAAATCATTTTTAAGGACACTCCACCTACATCTTTCTTTGTCATTGGTGCCAATACGTACCATGACTGCTGGGTCCTCTCCAGCCCGATCCAGCAACCTGTCAACCAGATCCACGATGTGCAGAACTCGAGCACCAGGAAGACAACACACTGTTCGGCGATCCCGGTCTTTGTGACAGATCGCCCTGTCTGTCCTGATAATAATTGAGTCCCCCACTACCAGTACCTGTCTGGCATGCCCTGCACTACTCCTTCCCTCCTTACTGGAGGGTACACCCCCCTGGTGGTCAGAGTCCTGCTGCACTACTGCTAGCTCTGAAATGGCTTCCCCCTCATCTGCCAACCGGGAAAACTTGTTGGGGTCTGCCAGATCAGGACTATCCTCCCTGACACTTTTCCCTCTACCCCGTTTTCTAACTGTAGCCCAGCTATCTGCCTGACTGTCGTGCACCAACTTTCCACTATCCTCCCCCACCTCTACCCCAGAGGGAGACTCCTCTCCAAGTTATCAATGTGACTCTGTGTTGCCAGTTGCTCCCCTAGATCCAGGATCTGGGCTTCCAAGTGAACAACTCGCACACATCTCACACAACAATATCCACCTTCAAACTACTGTTCAAGGATTGCATACATTGTGCAAGATGAACACCGGACTGTATTTTCCAACATGGAGGGCAAAAACAGACAGTAACTATTAGAATTAGATTCTCAGTAGACCTTGTGAGTTAAGGCCTCTACAGTGCTGGAAAGTAACACTCACAGCGATCTCAAACTCCTGCTTTCAAACTCTCTGTTTTATTAATCTCTTTCAGCTGCCTCTTTTCCAAAGCAACACTGAAACAGAGCACGCTAGGAACTGAGTACCAAACTAAGATTTAAACACCTGTGACCAATCTACCCCTCCCCCTAGAGGCAGAGTAGAGAAGAAAAAAAAGTGAAAAGGGTGTTTAAAATTCAAAAAAATTCAGTCATCCCTCGATGTGCAAATGTAAGTACTCAAACAAGTCACTCCAGCTTCACATATTCACTCCACACAGCAGATATCTCTTTGTTTTATAACTCTCTTTCAGCTGTCTCTTTTCCAAAGCAACACTCAGACAGAGCACGCATTTTTCTGCCCTCATAAGTGCATACCACATACCAACATCTAAGTATTGTACTATTTTGTACCTGTTAATCTGTCAAGAGCCTAGATACAGTGAAAGTCCAGGCAAAAGTAATCACTAGCTGGTGTCTTACTCAAATACTTTTGTAAGCGTACTGTAGCTAATTTTTCTGCCCTCATAAGTGCATACCACATACCTACATCAAAGTAGTGTACTATTTTGTATCTGTTAATCTGTCAAGGGCCTAGATACTGTGAAAGTCCAGGCAAAAGTAATCACCGGCTGATGTTTTACTCAAATACTTTTTTAAGCGTACTGTAGCTAATTTTTCTGCCCTCATAAGTGCATACCACATACCTACATCTAAGTAGTGTACTATTTTGTACCTGTTAATCTGTCAAGAGCCTAGATACTATGAAAGTCAGGCAAAAGTAATCACCAGCTGTTGTTTTACTCAAATACTTTTTTAAGGATATTGTAGCTGTCACGATTCGGCTTCCAGGTAGTGGATCCTCTGTGCCAGAGAGGGATTGGCGTGGACCGTGCTAGTGGACCGGTTCTAAGCCACTACTGGTTTTCACCAGAGCCCGCCGCAAAGCGGGATGGTCTTGCTGCGGCGGTAGTGACCAGGTCGTATCCACTAGCAACGGCTCACCTCTCTGGCTGCTGAAGATGGGCGCGGTACAAGGGAGTAGGCAGAAGCAAGGTCAGACGTAGCAGAAGGTCGGGGGCAGGCGGCAAGGTTCGTAGTCAGGATGGGTAGCAGAAGTTCAGGTACACAGGCTTTGGACACACTAAACGCTTTCACTGGCACAAGGCAACAAGATCCGGCAAGGGAGTGCAAGGGAGGAGACTAGATATAGCCAGGGAACAGGTGGGAACCAATTAGGCTAATTGGGCCAGGCACCAATCATTGGTGCACTGGCCCTTTAAGTCTCAGAGAGCTGGCGCGCGCGCGCCCTAGAGAGCGGAGCCGCGCGCGCCAGCACATGACAGCAGGGGACCGGGACGGGTAAGTGACCTGGGATGCGATTCGCGAGCGGGCGCGTCCCGCTGTGCGAATCGCATCCCCAACGGCCATGACAGTGCAGCGCTCCCGGTCAGCGGGACTGACCGGGGCGCTGCAGGGAAAAAGACGCCGTGAGCGCTCCGGGGAGGAGCGGGGACCCGGAGCGCTAGGCGTAACAGTACCCCCCCCCTTAGGTCTCCCCTTTTTTTTGTCCGGTAACTGCCTCCCCTGGAATGAGGACACCGGGAAAGAATGGGGGGCTTCCTCAACGGGAGGCAGTACAGCAGGAGTTGGAATGGGGAGGGAGGGCAGAGGGCGAGGCCTGGCACGGGGCAGTGTGACACCAGGACGGGGGCCATGGGGTGGCACAGAGGCTTGCCTGACGGGACTGGGAGGGGGGGAGAGGCACTTCCTGTGGCAGGCAGAGTCCCAGTTCCTGATCTCCCCGGTGGTCCAATAGACATGAGGAGGGGCTCTGTGCGGTAACGCACGGTGCAGTCCAATCTGGCTCCGTTGACCGCGGATATGTAGAGCGGCTTGACGAGACGGGTCACCGGGATGCTGAATTTATTAACAAACGACTCCAAAATAAAATTTCCAGAGGCACCGGAGTCCAAGCAGGCCACGGCTGAGAGGGAGGAGTTGGCTGAAGAAGAAATCCGCACGGGTACCGTGAGACGTGGATGAGCAGACTTGGAACCAAGAGACGCCACACCCACGTGAGCTGGGTGCGTGCGTGCGTTTCCCAGGCGTGGAGGACGGATAGGGCAATCCACCAAGAAATGCTCGGTACTGGCACAGTAAAGACAGAGATTTTCTTCCCTGCGGCGATTCCTCTCTTCCTGGGTCAGGCGAGACTTATCCACTTGCATGGCCTCCTCGGCGGGAGGCCCAGGCGTAGATTGCAACGGATACTGTGGGAGAGGTGCCCAGAGATCTGAGTCTTTTTCCTGGCGGAGCTCTTGGTGTCGCTCAGAAAAACGCATGTCAATGCGGGTAGCTAGATGAATGAGTTCTTGCAGATTGGCAGGAATCTCTCGTGCGGCCAGCACATCCTTGATGCGACTGGATAGGCCTTTTTTAAAGGTCGCGCAGAGAGCCTCGTTATTCCAGGATAATTCTGAAGCAAGAGTACGGAATTGTACGGCATACTCGCCAACGGAAGAATTACCCTGGACCAGGTTCAACAGGGCAGTCTCGGCAGAAGAAGCTCGGGCTGGCTCCTCGAAGACACTCCGGAGTTCAGTGAAGAAGGCCTGGACTGTGGCTGTGGCAGGATCATTGCGGTCCCAGAGCGGTGTGGCCCAAGACAAGGCCTTTCCTGAAAGAAGGCTTACTACGAACGCCACCTTAGACCGTTCTGAAGGAAACAAGTCCGACATCATCTCCATATGCAGGGAACACTGAGACAAAAATCCACGGCAGAGTCTGGAGTCCCCATCAAATTTGTCCGGCAGGGACAAGCGGAGGCTAGGAGCGGCCACTCGCTGCGGAGGAGGTGCAGGAGCTGGCGGAGGAGATGGTTGCTGCTGTAGCAGAGGCAGAAGTTGCTGTAACATGGCGGTCAACTGCGACAGCTGCTGTCCTTGTTGGGCAATCTGCTGCGATTGCTGAGCGACCACCGTGGGAAGATCAGCGAGACTTGGCAGCGGCACCTCAGCGGGATCCATGGCCGGATCTACTGTCACGATTCGGCTTCCAGGTAGTGGATCCTCTGTGCCAGAGAGGGATTGGCGTGGACCGTGCTAGTGGACCGGTTCTAAGCCACTACTGGTTTTCACCAGAGCCCGCCGCAAAGCGGGATGGTCTTGCTGCGGCGGTAGTGACCAGGTCGTATCCACTAGCAACGGCTCACCTCTCTGGCTGCTGAAGATGGGCGCGGTACAAGGGAGTAGGCAGAAGCAAGGTCAGACGTAGCAGAAGGTCGGGGGCAGGCGGCAAGGTTCGTAGTCAGGATGGGTAGCAGAAGTTCAGGTACACAGGCTTTGGACACACTAAACGCTTTCACTGGCACAAGGCAACAAGATCCGGCAAGGGAGTGCAAGGGAGGAGACTAGATATAGCCAGGGAACAGGTGGGAACCAATTAGGCTAATTGGGCCAGGCACCAATCATTGGTGCACTGGCCCTTTAAGTCTCAGAGAGCTGGCGCGCGCGCGCCCTAGAGAGCGGAGCCGCGCGCGCCAGCACATGACAGCAGGGGACCGGGACGGGTAAGTGACCTGGGATGCGATTCGCGAGCGGGCGCGTCCCGCTGTGCGAATCGCATCCCCAACGGCCATGACAGTGCAGCGCTCCCGGTCAGCGGGACTGACCGGGGCGCTGCAGGGAAAAAGACGCCGTGAGCGCTCCGGGGAGGAGCGGGGACCCGGAGCGCTAGGCGTAACAGTAGCACATTTTTCTGCCCTAATAAGTGCATACCACATACCAACATCTAAGTAGTGTACTATTTTGTACCTGTTAATCTGTCAAGGGCTTAATACTGTGAAAGCCCAGGCAAAAGTACTCACCGGCTGGTGTTTTTTTTCAAATACTTTTTTAAGCGTACTGTAGAACATTTTTCTGCCCTCATAAGTGCATAGAACATACCTACCTCTAAGTAATGTACTATTTTGTACCTGTTAATCTATGTAGGGCCTAGATACTGTGAAAGTCCAGGCAAAAGTAATCACCAGCTGGTGTTTTACTCAAATACTTTTTAAAGCTTACTGTAGCACATTGTTCTGCCCTTATAAGTGCATACCACATACCAACATCTAAGTAGTGTACTATTTTGTTCCTGTTAATCTGTCAAGGGCCTACATACTGTGAAAGGCCAGTCAAAAGTACTCACTGGCTGGTGTTGTACCAAAATACTTTTTTAACCCCTTAAGGACCAAAGACGTACCGGTACGTCCTTGGTCCTGCTCTTCTGATATAACACAGTAACCCCGCGTCATATCACGGCGGGCCCGGCGTCATAGTGAAGCCGGGACCCGCCTCTAATAGCGCGCAGCGCCGATCGCGGCGCCGCGCGCTATTAACCCTTTAGCCGCGCGCTCAGAGCTGAGCCGCGCGGCTAAAAGTGAAAGTGAAAGTTCCCGGCTAGCTCAGTCGGGCTGTTCGGGATAGCCGCGGCTAATCGCGGCATCCTGAACAGCTGACAGGACAGCGGGTGGGCCCCTTCCTGCCTCCTCGCTGTCCGATCGCCGAATGACTGCTCAGTGCCTGAGATCCAGGCAAGAGCAGTCATGCGGCAGAATCGTTGATCACTGGTTTCTTATGAGAAACCAGTGATCAGCATAGGAGATCAGTGTGTGCAGTGTTATAGGTCCCTATGGGACCTATAACACTGCAAAAAAAAAGTGAAAAAAAAAAAGTGAATAAAGATCATTTAACTCCTCCCCTATTAAAAGTTTGAATCACCCCCCTTTTCCAATAAAAAAAAAACACAGTGTAAATAAAAATAAAAATAAACATATATGGTATCACCGTTTGCGGAAATGTCCGAATTATAAAAATATATCATTAATTAAACCGCTCGGTCAATGGCGTGCACGCAAACAAATTCTAAAGTCCAAAATAGTACATTTTTGGTCACTTTTTATATCATTTAAAAATGAATAAAAAGCGATCAATATGTCCTATCAATGCAAAAATGGTACCGATAAAAACTTCAGGTCACGGTGCAAAAAATGAGCCCTCATTACGCCCCATGCACGGAAAAATAAAAAAGTTATAGGGGTCAGAAGATGACAATTTTAAATGTATTAATTTTCCTGCATGTAGTTATGATTTTTTCCAGAAGTCCGACAAATTCAAACCTATATAAGTAGGGTATAATTTTAATCGTATGGACCTACAGAATAAATATCAGGTGTCATTTTTACCGAAAAATGTACTACGTAGAAACGGAAGCCCCCAAAAGTTACAAAACAGCGTTTTTTTTTTTCAATTTTGTCGCACAATGATTTTTTTTCCCGTTTCACCGTAGATTTTTGGCCAAAATGACTGATGTCATTACAAAGTAGAATTGGTGATGCAAAAAATAAGCCATCATATGGATTTTTAGGTGCAAAATTGAAAGAGTTATGATTTTTTAAAGGCAAAAAACGAAAATGCAAAAACGGAAAAACCCCCGGTCCTTAAGGGGTTAAGCATACTAAAAGGTGGAAGGGAACAATGTATGGTCCATTGTAACAGTTGGGGGTAAAAACTTCCCCTGTAAGGTCCTATGATCACACCATTAATTCCCTTCTTGGCAAGTGTTACTCGTCATCAAAAGGGCAGCCCCACACAGGAACCACTATCCCTATTTCCAACTTAAAACCCTGGGAAATGGAAGTGTTTTTAGGTGGAAATAGGGAGAGGTTCCTGTGTGGGGCAACCCTTGCCATTAAGGGATTTAATAGTGAGAGAGTAGGGCCTTACAGGGGAAGTTTTTACCGCCACCTGTTACAATGAACCATACGTTATTCCCTTCCACCTTTTAGAGGTCTTTGCATCGCATCAATACTTGGTGGTGTAGGTGACACATGGTGTTTTTTGCACACCTTTCCTTTTATTAGATAAAAAAAATTGGGTCCATTTATTTTATCCTAAGAATAATGTTCAAAGTTAAGTTTTACGTAATGCATATCCTCAATACTTACTTGTGCACACCAACACTTTGACAAAAAAGACTGTTTTCTTCTGCCTACCTGCCTCAGCTACTATTCTGATCCTGCCACCCGCCTGATGCCACACACTCTGATGCCAAGTTCTCCTTTCACCCACCTTCGTTAACCGGTACTGGTATTACCCACACCCATCAACCCACTCTACCAAAGTGTAAAAGTGCATGGCAGCGCCAACGTGTGGAGCTGTAAATATGGTTAGGGACAATAAATGTCCTTTACGGCCCACTGGATGAATGTGCTTTCTGCACGGCCACAACAGCAACTTGGACAGGTCACGCCGCTTCCGCCTCCACTCTCTCAGGCTGTTGGTCCTGTGACAGTGTGCAACTCCACCTCCTCATCCTCCACCGTGTCCCATAGTAACCCATTGGCAGCCAAACTTGATTTGTGGCCGCAATTTACAGACTTTGCCCTGGAAAAGCTGTCCTGCCCGGCCAGTAGTGTGGCATCAGAGCGGGTGTTTAGTGCGGCGGGGGCCATAGTCACCCCAAGGTGAACTCGTCTGTCCATGAAAAATGTGGAGAGACTGACCTTTGTGAAGATGAATCAGGCATGGATAAGCCAGGATTTCCACCCACCAATGCCTGATGCATCAGAGTAGATTGACCATGGTGCCACACCAACACTTCACAAATATGGATAGTGCCAAACAGATTTAAGGCGCTGCTCCACAGTTACAAACATTCCTCCGCATCAGACCTCTTTTTTACCCATCTTCCTCACCGGGTACTGTTATTGCCACCCACCGCACCACTCTGTCACTAGGTCACTTTCAGGACTCTTGATGCTGCTGCTGCCCCCTCCAGGCTGTCTCATTCTGCAACCATATGTTCTCCTCATGCTGCCGCCACCTCCACGCTGTGCCATTTAGCTGCTATATGGCCCCCTCATGCTTCCGCCACCTCCAGGCTTTGCCATTAAGCCACTATATGTGCTCCTCATGCTATCACCACCCCCAGGATGTGTCATTCAGCCACTACATGGTCTCCCCATGCTTCCACCACTTCCAAGCTGTGCCTTTAAGCCAATATATTGTTTATTGATGCTGCTGGGCCTGAGACATTACCTAACAAAATTTTATGGTAGCACTAGCTACCATAAATCTTCAATTTAAATTTTAAATGTATCTTTTATTCTTAGGGATTGTGAAGCCCTATTGTCTCCTCAGGCTGCAGCCAGCTCCAGGCTTTGTCATCCAGCCACTATATGGTTTACTGATGCTGCTGGGCCTGGGACATTACCTAAAAATGTTTATGGTAGCACTAGCTACCATAAATCTTCAATTTAAAGGGGTACTCCGGTGAAAACCTTTTTTCTTTTAAATCAACTGGTGGCAGAAATTTAAACATATTTGTAAATTACTTCTATTAAAAAATCTTAATCCTTCCAGTACTTATTAGCTGCTGAATGCTACAGAGGAAATTCCTTTCTTTTTGGAACACTGATGACATCACGAACACAGTGCTCTCTGCTGACATTTCTGTCCATTTTAGCAACCATGCATAGCAGATGCATGCTAAGGGCAGCATGGTGGCTCAGTGGTTAGCACTGCTGCCTTGCAGTGCTGGGGACTTGGGTTCAAATCCCACTAAATAAAGTGTTATTATTATTATAATAATGTCAACAGAGAGAACTGTGCTTGTGATGTCATCAGAGAGCATTCCAAAAAGAAAATAATTTCCTCTGTAGTATTCAGCAGCTAATAAGTACAGGAAGGATTAAGCTTTTTTAATAGAAGTAATTTACAAATATTTTTAACTTTCTTCCACCAGTTGATTTAAAGGGTACCTCTCATCAGAAAAACTTTGATATATTATAGATTAATGTATGCAGAATAACTTTACAATTGCATGTTATTAAAAAATATGCTTCTTTCTATTTAATTTTCCACTTTGAAGAAATGACCACTAGGGGTCTCCCTACCAGTCCTGGCAGCAAGCATTTCAGACTCATGCTGGAGTCCTAAACACTACGAGCTGCCAGTCTGCTTTGTTCACAAAGGAGAACACTCAGAGCTGTCAGCCTGCTTTGTTCACAGCCTGTTTGGCTGTGAACAAAGCAGGCTGGCAGCTCTGAGTGTTTAGGACCCCAGCATGAGTCAGAAATGCTTGCGGACAGGACTGATCGGGAAAAATACAATAGAAAGAAGAATATTTTTCATTAACATGCTATTGGAAAGTTATTCAACATTCATTAATCTAAAATATATCAAAAGTTTATTTGATGAGAGGTACCCTTTAAAAGAAATAAGGTTTTCACTGGAATACCCCTTTAAATTTGAAAATTCCTCTATTAATCTTAGGGATTGTGAAGCCCTATTGTCTCTTCTTACTGCCGCCAATTCCAGGCTGTTATTCTGCCAGATTATGGTCTCCTCATGCTGTGGCCTCCTCTAGGCTCTATCATTGTGATACCATGTGACTCCTAGTCAGATTGGGTTTTTGTGGTCATACAGTATTAATTAAAAGTAAACACTATAAACTTGGGAATCTAATATAAATCTTAAATTTAAAAAAATTGATGTAATCTTTTCAAGACTTAGGCTCTATGGTCATTGACGTCATATTACATGTGGAATTATCAAAAGAATCCAATTAAATAGCATGGAACGATAACAATGAACCATAACTGGTTAAATGAAACATTCACATTTTCGCAGTCAGGGAGGCGCTGAGAGGCAGGGACTGGGAAAGGTGGTATCCCGCCTAGCGGAGGACCACCAGCTCGATGTTCACCAGAATGGGTAACCAAAAAAATAAAATAAATTCAAATTAAATTAAATCAAAATTACATAAAAAATCTGCCACATCCAGACGCGTTGTGCCAGGGATTCTAATAGCAATGCCTGTAATCTACATGTCATAATGAATAACAGTATTATTTCAGTAACACAGCACACTTCCTATGTGTGTTAGGACAAGGCAAAGTGTCCTACACCCCTATTGAGCCTCTCTAGGCCAGAAATAGCCGAATCTAATTTTTAGAAATTCGCTCATCTCTAATTAATAACTCTGGGATGCTTTTACTTTTCATTCTGATTTCGAGATAGTATTTTCGTGACATATTCTACTTTATGTTAGTGGTAAATTTTTGTCGATACTTCCATCATTTCTCTGTGAAAAATTTCAAAATTTTATGAAAACTTTGAAAATGTTGCTTTTTTTTACTTTGAAACTCTCTGCTTATAACGAAAATGGGCATCCCAAATAAATTATATATTGATTCACATATACAGTATGTCTACTTTGTGTTGGCATCATAAAGTTGACATTTGCTTACTTTTTGAAGACATTAGAGGGCTTCAAAGTATTGCAGCAATTTTCCAATTTTTCACGAATATTTCAAAATTGAAATTTTTCAGGGACCAGTTCAGTTTGAAGTGGATTTGAGGGGCTTTTCTGTTGGAAATACCCCATAAATTACCCCATTATAAAAACTGCACCCCTCAAAGTATTCAAAATGACATTCAAAAAGTTTGCAAAACCCTTTAGGTGTTTCACAGGAATAGCAGCAAAGTGACGGAGAAAATTCAAAATCTTCATTTTTTACACTTGCATGTTCTTGTAGAGCCATTTTTATTTTTATTTTTACAAGGGGTAAAATCTAAGAAATCCCCCCAAAATTTGTAACCCAATTTCTCTCAAGTAAGGAAATACCACATATGTGGGTGTAAAGTGTTCTTCGGGCGCAGTAGAGCGACAATGGGATTTTGGAGAGTGAATTTTGCTGAAATAGTTTTTGGGAGGCGTGTCACATTTAGGAAGCCCCTATGGTGCCAGAACAGCCCAAAAAAAAACACATGGCATACTATTTTGGAAATTAAACCCCTCAAGGAATGTAACAAGGGGTATAGTGAGCCTTAAAACCTCACAGGTGTTTGACAACTTGTCGTTAAAGTCGGATGTGTAAATTATTTTATTTTTTTCACTAAAATTTCGTTTTTTCCCCATATTTAACATTTTTACAAGAGGTAATAGGAGAAAATGCCCCACAAAATTTGTAACCCCAGTTCTTCTGAGTATGGAAATACCCCATGTGTGGATTTCAAGTGCTCTACTGGCACACTATAATGCTCAGAAGAGAAGGAGTCACATTTGGCTTTTGGAAAGCAAATTTTGCTGAAATGGTTTTTAGGGGACATGTTGCATTTAGGTAGCCCCTGTGGTGCCAGAACACAAAAAGAAAAACCACATGGCACACTATTTTGGAAACTACACCCCTCAAGGAACGTAACCTGTGATACAGTGAGCCTTAACACCCCACAGGTGTTTGACGACTTTTTGTTAAAGTCGGATGTGTAAATGAAAAAAAAAAACATTTTTAACTAAAATACTGGTTATTCCCCAAATTTTGCATTTTTTACAAGGGGTAATAGGACAAAATGTCCCCCCTAAAATTTGTAACCCCATTTTTTATGAGTATGGAAATACCCCATATGTGGACGTCAAGTGCTCTGCTGGCGCACTACAATGCTCAGAAGAGAAGGAGCGCCATTGAGCTTTTGGAGAGAATTTGTTTGGAATGGAAGTCGGGATCCATGTGCATTTACAAAGCCCCCATGGTGCCAGAACAGTGGACCCCCCCCACATGTGACCCCATATTGGAAACTACACCTTCACAGAATTTAAGAAGGGGTGCAGTGAGCCTTTCCACCCTACTGGCGTTTCACAGATATTTGGAACAGTGGGCTGTGCAAATGAAAAATTGCATTTTTCATTTTTCACGGACCACTGTTCCAAAAACTGTCAAACACTTGTGGTGCAAAAATGCTCACTGTACCCCTTATTACATTACGTGAGGGGTGTAGTTTCCAAAATGGGGTCACATGTTGGGGGTTCATTGTCCTGGTACCATGGAGGCTTTGTAAACACTTGTGACCTTCAATTCCAGACAAATGTTCTCTCCATAAGCCCTATGGAGCTCCTTCTCTTCTGAGGCTTTTTTCCTATTTTCCCTTTTGAAAATGAAAAATGTAGGGACACCAGCATTTTAGTAAAAAAAAAGTTTTTTCATTTTCCCATCCAAATATATATTGGTCAAACACCTGGGTATTTTTTTTTTTTTTTGGTTTATGTCAGAACCGCTGTAAAATTAGCCACCCCTGTGCAAATCACCAATTTTGGCCTCAAATTTACATAGTGCACTCTCACTCCTGAGCCTTGTTGTGTGCCTGCAGAGCAGTTCCCATCCACATATGGGGTGTTTCTGTACTCAGGAGAAATAGCGTTACAAATTTTGGAGGTCTTTTTTTTCCTTTTACCTGTTGTGAAAATGAAAAGTATGGGGCAACACCAGCATCTTAGTGTTTTTTTTTTTTTTTTTACTTTTTCACACCAACAGGCTGGTGTAGACACCAACTTTTCCTTTTCATATTATGTAAAAGGAGAAAAAGCCCCCAAAAATGTGTAATGCAATTGTTCCCAAGTACAGAAATGCCCCATATGTGGTCCTAAACTGTTTCCTTGAAATACAACAGGACTCCGAAGTGAAAGAGCACAATGCACATTTGAGGCCTGAATTAGGAATTTGCATAGGGGTGGACTTGGATGCAAACGTTACAATTATCTCGGCAACAAAAATATTCTACGCCAGTGATTCCCAAACAGGGTGCCTCCAGCTGTTGCTAAACTTCCAGCATGTCTGGACAGTCAATGGCTGTCCGGAAATGCTGGGAGTTGTTGTTTTGCAACAGCTGGAGGCTCCGTTTTGGAAACAGTGCCATATGATACGTTTTTCACATGCGTGGGGAACCTCCAGATGTTGCTAGGCAACTACTCACCTCCTGCAGCAGGATCGCCGCCCTCCGCACAAGCAAGAGGATCACTGCCCGCTGCCGATCGCCGGCTGGTTAGCCACCGCCACTGCCACTAACAACACAGATCCCCCGCTCTGCTCTGACTAACATGGGTGGGTAGAGTGGGGGAACCGAACTTTAACCCCCTCGCCCCAATCTGCCATTGGTCAGTCGCTTCTGACCAACCAATAGCAGGGATAGGAGGGGTGGCACCCCTGCCACCTCCCTCCTATTCCTTCACAGAGATTCGGGGCTGTCTTGGACAGTCCCAATCACGCTTATTTTCCGGGTCTCTGGTGAACCGGAATCGCCGCAGATCGCCTGTCTGAATTCACTCAGGACCCTGCCAGGCATTGGCAGGGGATGCCTGCTGAATGATTTCAGCAGGCATCCTGGTCCCCGCCTAGCGAGCAGTGGGGACCAGAATTCCCACAGACGTACAGATACACCCTGGATCCTTAAGGATTGGGGATGCAGGGCATACCTGTACGCCCTGTGTCCCCAAGAGGTTAAAGGGGTATTCCGCCACTAGACGAAAGATAGGTGATAATATGTCTGATTGTAGGGGTTCGGCCTCCTGGGACCCCTGCAATCTCCGCCGTGTCACCACAGTAATCCAGTGCACGGAGCAAACACCGCTCCATGCCAGATGACTGGTGACCACAGCTTCCATGCCCATTGCATTCATGTCTATAGGAGGAGGCATGAGGGCTGTGCACTAGCCGTAACACTCCTATCTATTAATAAAGCAAAACATAACATTTTACACCTTGATGCTGGGCATTTCTGCATCTTTTGGTAGTCTAATATTTTGAAAATGTTTTGATTTATTTTGGTTATCTTTTTCTACTTTTATGACGTGGCAAAATATAATGTAGTTTTAGGTCAACTTTTTGCAGAAGTTTAGTAAATACTGAAAAATTCACAAACTTTCAAGCTTGACTGTAGAACAAATTTAAGTGATACAGAAAGTTAAGAATTCTTTGGAAGCACAAAAAGATCCACCACTCTATAGGACTGAACATGATCAGCTTTCCTAGAATCTTATCCCTCTGTGTCCATTTCTTTTTGTTGCATCCATCTGACATTAAAGGGGTACTCCATCTTATACCCTATACCCGTGGCTGGACCCCTTTGCGTTCTCTGGGCCGGCACCACAGAGTTCTAAACACGGAAGCATGAAACTTCCGTGTTCATGACACCATGCCACGCCCCCTTCATTCATGTCTATGGGAGGAGCTGTCCCACCTCCTTCCACAGACATGAATAGAGTGGGCGTGACGGCTGTGGTCAGCCTTCATTTGGCATGGAGCAATGTATTCAACTCAGATGTTACGTGGAATAATTTTACATACATGGGCAATTGAAGACTGGATTAAAGACTCGGAAATTGTGACCAATATATCATTGTAGAGAGAACTTGTTTTACACTTCTAATAAATGTGTTTCTTATAAGCTAAAGGAAGAAGTCTACGAGAAAAATTGTCTATGGTGTTACTAGGAGACACGAGAAAAGCTTGGTTAGCTTTAAGAAAACATCTTTAGACTGTCTCCCGTCTAGTTATTTAACAATAGATGAACATCCTGACATAAATGACCTCATAAGAATTAAGACCTTGGATTAGCAGAAAGGCCAAAGGTCTAATAAATGCAACATGCCTATTTAGTGAGGAGGTCTTTTTATCTATGGGGTTCAAGAATATTCAGGAAATATTTGTGTTTGTCTTTTTTCTAGGTGATGTCCTTATACTCTGCCATTTCAGTGGACAAGGAAATTACATTTAGAATCTCGGGTTTCAACAATTTATTTAAGTTTAATATCTCAGGGATACAAGATCCCAGGAGAGAGTATGGATTTAGGGGAAGTAGGAATTAGCACAGAAAAATGAAAGAGAATAGTGAAAACCACTCTCTCGGATTAAGCTGTCAAGAGTAGGCTTCTACACATTGGCAAGTCAGAGACACGGAGGGTGATCTCTATTACAACCGGTTATATAACCTTGCTTATACTGCATCCAATTTACTTTACTACTAGAGAATTATATAAAGGATTATAAGCAGGAAAGAGGTTTAACCAATGATATCAATCAGTTGCTATAAACTGTCAAGAGCTTATGTGTACCAATGGACATATTCTTCTAACATACCAGGTAGTCATATCTGAAATCTAGCTCTTTGATAAAGAAAGTCCCAGGGTTTATCAAATCGCGCTGCAGAATGAAGGGGACTATTGATACATCCTACAGCCTTGTTCTGTGTATAACAAATTTCCTACTGGAGAACCATGGAACTAGAGGAGTTGAGCAAACTTTTGAATAGTCCGGTTCGCCAGACTAGCCAAAGTTTTCGGAAATCACGAGTTCGGTTTGACTCAGTTCAACCTGAACCAGCAATGAAAGAAGCCCCTTAAACCATTTATAACACTGCCTAACAGCTCTAAACTCCTGTCTAACATTGTTAGGAGTGTATTCAAGTAGTTTTAAAGTGTTTTTAAGGCTCAGTTATGCCGACATGCTGTAACCCATTGTAACTATTACAGCTCACCCATTTTTGAGGCTTATCCACACCAAAATAGAGGCAGGAAGTTGGTGGGCTGGAGGCTAACTGATGTTACTATTGTACAACATGAAATGGCAGACAAATGTGTTTAGCATACATCATGAGGTGGCGGACAGATGTCTCTAGCACCCATCAGGGGCGGAGGTACTACTGACTAAAAAGTGGCATCTAGCACAGGTGGTTTAAATTCCTCACTAATCCAAGATTGATTCATTTTTGTAAAAGTCAGTTTTTCCATGCACCTTGTTTGCTTCGTGGTGACCATGCCACCTCCTGCGCTGAACACCTACTCCGAAGTTACACTAGAGGGTGGACAAGACAGAACACTCATGGCAAACTGGGCAAGTTGTGGCCAAAGGTCTAATCTGGTGAGACAGAAGTCCATGGGATCTGGGCTCATGAGGTCTGTCAGAGAAAGGGCACTGCTGAGGTAGGCCTCAACCTGGTTGTCCAGGTGATGGTTTACATCCCTTTAATTACTCATGTCAGGAAACTTAATATACAGATTGTAGAAACGTCGCCATCATGTACTTAAACGTGAAGATGCAACCACTGCTGCTGCTCCTGCCTCCTGCCGGGGTAGTACTGGCAGAGCTAGTAGAGCACTGACTCTGCGGAGAGCAGAGACTGGACCCCCCAGTCAGCAGGTGTTTGTTCTTGGAAATCCGTTGCAAGCTGGCTGCATAGCTTCTCCTTATACATATCCAATTTTACCTCCTCATTTGCTTATACTGAGGGTCTAAGAGTGTGGCTATCCAGTACTCCTCTCTTCCCTTCTAGCCCACAATATGCTTATTATTGTGCAAGCAGGAAAGCATACACCTAGCCATCCTTGCCAGCTTTTCTGAGGGCCCAGCTTTTTCCACCTCCATCCCATACTGCCAAGGTTGGTCATGCCCTATACAATTGGCAGCCATCTTGCATTCCAACATCTTATTTCAGAGAGAGGGGTTCATTGCAGTGAGAGATAAAGCAGTATGTTTGTTGCTGGACAGCAGCGATTCAGCACAAGCCAAAATCTCTGCAGAAAAGGAGAGCGAGAGAGAGAGAGACAGAGAGAGAGAGAGAGAGAGAGAGAGAGAGAGAGAGAGAACACTTTTGGGTGTAATACACAGCTACTCTACTGCTGCAGTGGGATGTACAGCAACTCTAAAACTCATAGGGGCCTGTTAGGCTGAGGACTAAAAGCCATTGTCTCCTGCTATTAATGCATAATAATACTGTACTGGGATCTACTACACAGCGATTCTGTACTTCTGCAGTGGTGTACAGCAACTCTAAAGCTTATAGGGGCCAGTTAGGCTGAGCACTAAAAGCCATTGTCACCTACTATTAGTGCCTAATAATACTGTACTTGGCTCTACTACACAGGAATTCTGTACTGCTGCAGTTGGGCGTACAACAACTGTAATGCTAACAGGGGTCAGTGAGGATGAGCACAAAAAGCCATGGTCACCTGATTACAGTGCCTAATACAGGTTGCGTAGCGGAGCTTATTGTCCTCTCATAAGTGTAACCTGTGCGTACATAGGTGTTTGTTTTTGTAGCCTAAGGCTGGAATTCCACTTGTTATTTTTTGGGGGAAAAACGCCAATTCTGCCGCATGGCGTTTTTTTGGACAAAAAAAAAAACGCTGCAGCCAGATGTTAGCTGCAAGTCAATGAAAAAATGCAAAATTCTTCCTTTCCATTTTGCATTTTTCAGTTTGGCCTTTTTTTTTTATATATCCTTTTGGCGTTTTTTCACTCTTTTTCAGCTCCTTGGTGGTTTTGCTAAATTGCAGCACGATGAGCCAATGGTGTTTTTTTCCCTGAAATCGTGGCGTTTTTCTCGCATAGAAGTCTATGGGAGTAAAAAACGCCAAGGAAAATGCCATGTGGGTTTTAACTTTGACGTTTTTGCTGGCGATTTTTATTCTTTTTTGGACTTTAGAGATCCAAAAATGTGATGGAGATACCTTTTTTAATGAAATTTCATAGGGTACCATTAAAAAAATAAAACTAAAAAAGATACAGTAGTGATGGAAAAAATTGTATTTAACGAAATTTATCTTTTTTATAACAACATTTTTATTCATTTTTAAACAGGGATCAATTTATGTGTGGGGGCTGGGCACTAAAGATGTAGCCGACAATAATAAAAATGTAGTGTGTGTGTGTTTTTCACTTTCTATTCTTTATTTTTTACATCTTTTAGGTAGTACTATGACTCCCAGCATGGAACACACTGTTCCATGATGGGAGTAGTAGTACCTGTACTAACTGACAGATCGCCCCGGGTCTGTTGCGATCCTTCTGTATAATTTATAGATGCGGCCAGCCGCTCTTCTATGGTCCCCTGCACTGCCTTATATATATATATATATATATATATATATATATATATATATATACACCTATTTCCCACAGAGAGCTGTGATTGGCTGGATGGTTCCAGCCAATCACAACTTTCTGTGGGAAATATTAATAGGTGTGTATATAAGTCAGTGCAGGGAACCATAGAAGAGCGGCCGGCCGCATCTATACATTATACAGGAGGATCACAGCGGGTGTCAGGAGTGACATCCGCTGTGATCTTTCCTTAACTGCGGGTACTACTGCTCTCAACATGGAGCATACTCTGCTCCATGCTGGGAGCTGTAGTACCTGCATTAATAGACAGATCGCAACAGGTGTCGGAAGTTACACTCACTGCGATCTGTCTATTAATGCAGGAACCTGCAATTTAGGACAGATCACAGCAGGTGTCACTCCTGACACCCGATGCGATCATCCTATCTATTGCAGAGATGCGGAGCGGCTTTCTCTGTGCTCTGCATCTCTGCACTATACTCCGGCCATCCAGTGATATGAATAGAACATCACTCAACATCACTCAATTTATATTTCCCACTGAGAGCGGGGATTGACTGCAACCATCCGGTCAATCCCCACTCTGGGCGGAAAATATGAATGAGTGATGTTCTATTAATATCATTGGCCGGCCGGAGTACAGAGCAGAAATGCGAGTGCTGTATAGAGCCGCTCCGCATCTCTGCTATATTATGGGTGATCACATCATCAGGAGTGACACCCGGGACGATCTGTCTATTAGTACAGGAACTACTACTCCTGCCATGGAACAGTCTGTTCCATGCTGGGAGTAGTAATAGTACCTAAAAAATGTATTTAAAAAAACTAGAGAAAAAAAATTAAACACCCATACACACTTTATTAAAAATTAATAAAAAATTCCCAGAGTTTTTAGGTGGAAATAGGGAGAGGTTCCTGTGTGGGGCCGCCCTTTTTAGGGCGAATAAGACTTGCCAAAAAGGGAATTAATAGGGCAAGAGTAGGGCCTTACAGGGGAAGTTTTTACCCCCACCTGTTACAATGGACAAAACGTTGTTCCCTTCCACCTTTTGGAGGCAAGTGTTAGTCGTCCTAAAAAAGGGTGGCCCCACGCTGGAACCTCTCCCTATTTCCAAATAAAAACCTTGAGAAATGGCAGTGTTTTTAGGTGGAAATAGGGAGAGGTTCCTGTGTGGGTCTGCACTTTTTAGGGTGAGTAACACTTGCTAATAAGGGAATTAAAAGTGTGAGAGTAGGGCCTTACAGGGGAAGTTTTTATCCCCACGTGTTAAAATGGACCATACATTGTTCCCTTCCACCTTTTAAAGGTCTTTGCATCGCATCAATATTTGGTGGTGTAGGTGGCACATGGTGCTTTTTGCACACCTTTCCTTTTGTTTCAAAATAAATTCCGCTGAAAACTCTAGGCTCTGTCATTGTGCTGCCATGTGACTTCTTGTTGTATTGGGTTTTGTGGTCATACATTATTAATTTAAAGTAAACGCTTCGGGCACCCGGGACATTAAACTTGTGAATCTAATCAAAATTTTCTTCAATCTTTTCAACTGTGAGGCCCAATGGTCGTCATCGTATATTACCACAAGAATCCAATGAAACAGATTGAAGCAATAACAATGAACCATGGGGCACTGAGAGGCAAGGGCTGGAACAGGTGGTAGCTCGCCTCATGGAGGCCTGCCAGCTCAATTTTAAGATACAAGTATGAGCTTTATCAGCCATTTCAAAATTTATGCCCTCACTTTTCCAATGGCACAAAAGCTGAATGTGCTCCTGTCCAAGTTGCTGGTACTGCAGTCCCTCCCTTCTGAAATGGACACTCAGAGCATGGGGGTGCGCTGAGAGGCAGGGGCTGGGACAGCTGGCCTTGCGGCGGACCATCAGCTCGATTTTCAGATACAACTAGGAGCTTTGCCATAGTTTACACTGCAGCAATTATACACTATCGCAGCTGAAATTACCACGGCTGCTGGCACCAGACTTGCGGACCCCCAAATCAATGCTCACCAGAATGGGTCCTCAAAAAAGGATTTTAAAAAATTCTAATAAAATTAAATAAAGATTACATCTCTTTAATCTCTTCAAATGTGATGCCATATGGTCTCCCGACCCTGCTGCCACATCCAGATACTCTGCGGCAGTGATTCTAATAGCGATGCCTGTAATCTGCATGTCATACTGAATAACAGTATTATTTCACTAACACAGCACACTCCATATGCATGTTAGAATACAGAAAAGGGTTCTACACACCTATAGAGGCTCTCTCTAGCCCAGAAATAGAAATTTTTAATAGAAATTCCCTGCAAATAAATTCAGACCGGAACAAATTTATTTTCGGAAAATTTGCCAAATCGAATTTTCAAAAAATGTGCTCATCTCTACTGCTGTTTTCCTTGCTAAGATATCTTGTAGTCTCCACCAAAAGCCTGAGCACACGACAAGTGTCCCTGATTAGCTGCCAAGCCCTGAGCTGTAAATCCCACTGGCTCCAGAAATCATCCTGCTGCTGCATGAGAAAGTCGGTCACTGCTTGGTAGAGTGGGTCCAACATGTGTAAAGTGGAGTTCCACCATGTTGGAACATCACAAATAAGGTGGTGTTGGGGAAGGCTGTTTTTGCGCTGTAGGTGAAGCAAGTCATGTTTAAAAGTATACGGACGGCTAAACCAAGCGCACATTTTTCTTCACGTAGACACCACTGGCTTTACACCTGGACAAGTTGTCAAGAGACATTTGACCACAAGGTTTAGCATGTGTGTCAAACAGCATGTGTCATGCCACCTACACACAGCGCTTTGACAATATTTGTGCTGTTATCAGTGACAACGTTTCCCAATGTCAGCTCATGACCTGGGAACCAGTGTTAGACCTCTTGTTGCAGAGTGGGCCGCACGGCAATAATCTGTGTACGAGATCTGTATGTGCCGTGAAATAGCCACCAGGGGGGGCTATAACACTGCAAAAAAAAAAATAGTGTAAAAAAAATAGTAAAGATCATTTAACCCCTTTCCTGATAAAAGTAAGAATCACCCCCCTTTTCCCATAAAAAAAAAACTGTGTAAATAAAAAATATGTGGTATCGCCATGTGCGGAAATGTCCGTACTATAAAAATACATTGTTAATTAAACCGCACGGTCAATGGCTGTCACGATGCCGGCTGGCAGGAGGTGGATCCTCTGTGCCAGATAGGGATTGGCGTGGACCGTGCTAGTGGACCGGTTCTAAGTCACTACAGGTTTTCACCAGAGCCCGCCGCAAAGCGGGATGGTCTTGCTGCGGCGGTAGTGACCAGGTCGTATCCACTAGCAACGGCTCAACCTCTCTGGCTGCTGAAGATAGGCGCGGTACAAGGGAGTAGACAGAAGCAAGGTCGGACGTAGCAGAAGGTCTGGGCAGGCAGCAAGGTTCGTAGTCAGGGTGGATAGCAGAAGTTCTGGTACACAGGCTTTGGACACACAAAACGCTTTCACTAGGCACAAGGGCAACAAGATCCGGCAAGGGAGTGCATGGGAGGAGGTCAGATATAGTCAGGGACCAGGTGGAAGCCAATTAAGCTAATTGGGCCAGGCACCAATCATTGGTGCACTGGCCCTTTAAGTCTCAGGGAGCTGGCGCGCGCGCGCCCTAGAGAGCGGAGCCGCGCGCGCCAGCACATGACAGCAGGGGACGGGAACGGGTAAGTGACCTGGGATGCGATTCGCGAGCGGGCGCGTCCCGCTGTGCGAATCGCATCCCCGACGGCCATGACAGTGCAGCGCTCCCGGTCAGCGGGACCGACCGGGGCGCTGCGGAGAGAGAGACGCCGTACGCGCTCCGGGGAGGAGCGGGGACCCGGAGCGCTAGGCGTAACAGTACCCCCCCCCCTTAGGTCTCCCCTTCTCTTTGTCCGGTAACTGCCCCCCCTGGGATGAGGACACCGGGAAAGGATGGAGGGATTCCTCAACGGCAGGCAGTACAGCAGGAGTGGGAATGGGGAGGGAGGGCAGAGGGCGAGGCCTGGCACGGGGCAGTGTGACACCAGGACGAGGGCCACGAGGAGGCACCAAGGCTTGACTGACTGGACTGGGAGGGGGGGAGAGGCACTTCTTAAGGCGGGCAGAGTCCATAACGACCTTAGGGAGACCGGATACAGGAGGAACCACAGGGTCACGGCAGGGAGTACTGGGAACCGGTTTAAGGGAGTCCTTGAAGCAAGAGGTACCCCAGCTCTTGATCTCCCCTGAGGACCAATCCAGGGTTGGGGAATGGTGTTGAAGCCAGGGTAGTCCAAGGAGAATTTCAGAAGTGCAATTGGAGAGGACCAAAAACTCAATTTTCTCATGATGAGGTCCGATGCACATTAGGAGGGGCTCCGTGCGGAAACGCACGGTGCAATCCAACCTGGCTCCGTTGACCGCGGAAATGTGGAGTGGCTTGACAAGACGGGTCACCGGGATGCGGAATTTATTCACCAAGGACTCCCGAATAAAATTCCCAGAGGCACCAGAGTCCAGGCAGGCCACGGCTGAGAGGGAAGAGCTGGCTGAAGAAGAAATCCGTACAGGCACCGTGAGACGTGGAGAAGCCGACTTAGCATCAAGAGACGCCACACTCACGAGAGCTGGGTGCGAGCGTGCGTTTCCCAGACGTGGAGGACGGATAGGGCAATCCACCAAAAAATGTTCGGTACTGGCACAGTACAGACAAAGATTCTCTTCCTTACGGCGATTCCTCTCTTCCAGGGTCAGGCGAGACCGATCCACTTGCATGGCCTCCTCGGCGGGAGGCCTAGGCGCAGATTGCAATGGAGACTGTGGGAGAGGTGTCCAGAGATCTAAGTCTTTTTCCTGGCGGAGCTCTTGATGCCTCTCAGAAAAACGCATGTCAATGCGAGTGGCTAGATGAATGAGTTCATGCAGATTAGCAGGAGTATCTCGTGCGGCCAGAACATCTTTAATGTTGCTGGATAGGCCTTTTTTAAAGGTCGCGCAGAGGGCCTCATTATTCCAGGAAAGTTCAGAAGCAAGAGTACGGAATTGTATGGCGTACTCGCCAACGGAAGAATTACCCTGGACCAGGTTCAGCAGGGCAGTCTCAGCAGAAGAGGCTCGGGCAGGTTCCTCAAAGACACTTCGAATTTCCGAGAAGAAGGAGTGTACAGAGGCAGTGACGGGGTCATTGCGGTCCCAGAGCGGTGTGGCCCATGACAGGGCTTTTCCAGACAGAAGGCTGACTACGAAAGCCACCTTAGACCTTTCAGTAGGAAACTGGTCCGACATCATCTCCAAGTGCAGGGAACATTGCGAAAGAAAGCCACGGCAAAACTTAGAGTCCCCATTAAATTTGTCCGGCAAGGACAGGTGAAGGCTAGGAGTGGCCACTCGCTGCGGAAGGGGTGCAGGAGCTGGCGGAGGAGATGATTGCTGCAGAAGTTGCGACTGAAGTTGCTGCACAATGGTGGACACTTCCGACAGCTGGTGGGTTAGATGGGCGATCTGTCGGGATTGCTGGGCGACCACCGTGGTGATATCAGAGATATAAGGCAGAGGAACTTCAGCGGGATCCATGGCCGGATCTACTGTCACGATGCCGGCTGGCAGGAGGTGGATCCTCTGTGCCAGAGAGGGATTGGCGTGGACCGTGCTAGTGGACCGGTTCTAAGTCACTACAGGTTTTCACCAGAGCCCGCCGCAAAGCGGGATGGTCTTGCTGCGGCGGTAGTGACCAGGTCGTATCCACTAGCAACGGCTCAACCTCTCTGGCTGCTGAAGATAGGCGCGGTACAAGGGAGTAGACAGAAGCAAGGTCGGACGTAGCAGAAGGTCGGGGCAGGCAGCAAGGTTCGTAGTCAGGGTGGATAGCAGAAGTTCTGGTACACAGGCTTTGGACACACAAAACGCTTTCACTAGGCACAAGGGCAACAAGATCCGGCAAGGGAGTGCATGGGAGGAGGTCAGATATAGTCAGGGACCAGGTGGAAGCCAATTAAGCTAATTGGGCCAGGCACCAATCATTGGTGCACTGGCCCTTTAAGTCTCAGGGAGCTGGCGCGCGCGCGCCCTAGAGAGCGGAGCCGCGCGCGCCAGCACATGACAGCAGGGGACGGGAACGGGTAAGTGACCTGGGATGCGATTCGCGAGCGGGCGCGTCCCGCTGTGCGAATCGCATCCCCGACGGCCATGACAGTGCAGCGCTCCCGGTCAGCGGGACCGACCGGGGCGCTGCGGAGAGAGAGACGCCGTACGCGCTCCGGGGAGGAGCGGGGACCCGGAGCGCTAGGCGTAACAATGGCGTATGTGCAAAAAAATTCCAAAGTCCAAAATAGTGTATTTTTGGTAACTTTTTATACCATGAAAAAATGAATAAAAAGCGATCAAAAAGTCCGATCAATATAAAAATGGTACCAATAAAAACTTCAGATCACGGTGCAAAAAATGAGCCCATACGCGGAAAAATAAAAAAGTTATAGGGGTCAATAAAATGAAAATTTTAAACATATAAATTTTCGTGCATGTAGTTATCATTTTTTTTTTAAGTAATACAAGATCAAACCTATATAAGGCTGGGTCCACACTACGTTTTGTCCCATACGGGAGCGCATACGGCAGGGGGGAGCTAAAAGCTCGCGCTCCCGTATGTTACCGTATGCGCTCCCGTATGTCATTCATTTCAATGAGCCGACCGGAGTGAAACGTTCGGTCCGGTCGGCTCATTTTTGCGCCGTATGCGCTTTTACAACCGGACCTAAAACCGTGGTTGACCACAGTTTTAGGTCCGGTTGTAAAAGCGCATATGGCGCAAAAATGAGCCGACCGGACCGAACGTTTCACTCCGGTCGGCTCATTGAAATGAATGACATACGGGAGCGCATACGATAACATACGGGAGCGCGAGCTTTTAGCTCCCCCCTGCCGTATGCGCTCCCGTATGGGACAAAACGTAGTGTGGACCCAGCCTAAGTAGGGTATCATTTTAACTGTATGGATGTACAGAGTAAAGAGAAGATGTAGTTTTTTACCAAAAAATGCATTGCGTAGAAACAGAAGCCCCCAAATGTTACAAAATGGAATTTTTTCGTCAATTTTGTTGCACAATGAATTTTTTTCCACTTCGCCGTAAATATTTTGGTAAAATGACTAATTTCACTGCAAAGTAGAATTGGTGGCACCAAAAATTAGCCATAATATGGAATTTTAGGTGCAAAATTTAAAGCATTATGATTTTTAGAAGGTGATGAGGAAAAAATGAAAATGCAAAAATGGAAAAATCCTGCGTCCTTAAGGGGTTAAATAACGTTAAGGAGTTGTCCAGTGAAAGGCAATTTATCCACTAACCGAAAGATCGCTGGTATCTTTGGTGCTCCTGAAGCTAAATATGGCCTACTAATAAAATAATACAATGAAAAATGTTGGGGTGATTGCAAAATTTAAAATAGGTTCTCTGTGAGTTAGAGATGCAATACATAATTTCAACGACTAGTAAGTTACATAGTTAGTATGGTCAAAAAAGACATACGTCCATCAAGTTCAACCAAGGAATTAAAGGGAAGCGGTATGGTGGATGAAGGGGAAGGGATGTGATTATATTTCTGCATAAGCATTAATGTTATTTTGTTCTAGGAATGTATCTAACCCTGTTTTAAAGCTTTCAACTGTTTCTGCTGTGACCAGTTCCTGAGGTGGACTGTTCCATAAATTCACAGTTCTTATGGTAAAGAAGGCATGTCGCCCCTTGAGACCAAACCTTTTCTTCTCCAGAGGGAGGGAATGTCCCCTTGTCCTTTCAGAGGGTTTAACCTGAAACAGTTTTTCCTCATATTTTTTTGTATGGGCCATTTATATACTTGAGCATATCCCCCTTAAATGTCTCTTCTCAAGACTAAACAAATGTAATTCTTTTAAGATATATCATGCCCCATATTAGTTTAGTCACACATCCCTGCATCTTCTCCAGCTCCACAAGAACCCCTTTATGAGCTGGTGCCCAAAACTGAACAGCATATTCCAGGTGAGGCCATACCAATGCTTTATAAAGAGGTAGTATTATGTCCCTGTCCCACAAGTCTGTGCCTCTTTTGATACATGACAATATGCTTCTGGCCTTAGAAGCCGCTGCCTGACATTGCATGCTATTCTGTAGTCTATGATCTACAAGTACACCCAGATCCTTCTCTACGAGTGACTTTACCAGTTTAACCCCCCCCCCCCCAAGGCATACGACACATGCAGGTTATTAGTAGCCAGATGCATAACTTTACATTTATCCACATTGAACCTCATATGTCAAGTGGATGCCCAGTGTTACGCCTAGCGCTCCGGGTCCCCGCTCCTCCCCGGAGCGCTCACGGCGTCTTTCTCCCTGCAGCTCCCCGGTCAGTTCCGCTGACCGGGAGCGCTGCACTGTCATGGCCGTTGGGGATGCGATTCGCACAGCGGGACGCGCCCGCTCGCGAGTCGCATCCCAGGTCACTTACCCGTTCCCGTCCCCTGCTGTCATGTGCTGGCGCGCGCGGCTCCGCTCTCTAGGGCGCGCGCGCGCCAGCTCCCTGAGACTTAAAGGGCCAGTGCACCAATGATTGGTGCCTGGCCCAATTTGCTTAATTGGCTTCCACCTGGTCCCTGACTATATCTAACCTCCTCCCATGCACTCCCTTGCCGGATCTTGTTGCCCTTGTGCCTAGTGAAAGCGTATTGTGTGTCTAAAGCCTGTGTACCAGAACTTCTGCTATCCACCCTGACTACGAACCTTGCCGCCTGCCCCCGACCTTCTGCTACGTCCGACCTTGCTTCTGTCTACTCCCTTGTACCTCGCCTATCATCAGCAGTCAGAGAGGTGACCCGTTGCTAGTGGATACGACCTGGTCACTACCGCCGCAGCAAGACCATCCCGCTTTGCGGCGGGCTCTGGTGAAAACCAGTAGTGACTTAGAACCGGTCCACTAGCTCTCTGGCACAGAGGATCCACTACCTGCCAGCCGGCATCGTGACAGTAGATCCGGCCATGGATCCCGCTGACGTCCCTCTGCCTTATATCTCTGATATCACCACGGTGGTCGCCCAGCAATCCCGACAGATCGCCCATCTAACCCACCAGCTGTCGGAAGTATTCACCATTGTGCAGCAACTTCAGTCGCAACTTCAGCAGCAATCATCTCCTCCGCCAGCTCCTGCACCCCTTCCGCAGCGAGTGGCCACTCCTAGCCTCCGCCTGTCCTTGCCGGACAAATTTAATGGGGACTCTAAGTTTTGCCGTGGCTTCCTTTCGCAATGTTCTCTGCACTTGGAGATGATGTCGGACCAGTTTCCTACTGAAAGGTCTAAGGTGGCTTTCGTAGTCAGCCTTCTGTCTGGAAAAGCTCTGTCATGGGCCACACCGCTCTGGGACCGCAATGACCCCGTCACTGCCTCTGTACACTCCTTCTTCTCGGAAATTCGAAGTGTCTTTGAGGAACCTGCCCGAGCCTCTTCTGCTGAGACTGCCCTGCTGAACCTGGTCCAGGGTAATTCTTCCGTTGGCGAGTACGCCATACAATTCCGTACTCTTGCTTCTGAACTTTCCTGGAATAATGAGGCCCTCTGCGCGACCTTTAAAAAAGGCCTATCCAGCAACATTAAAGATGTTCTGGCCGCACGAGAAACTCCTGCTAATCTACATGAACTCATTCATCTAGCCACTCGCATTGACATGCGTTTTTCTGAGAGACATCAAGAGCTCCGCCAGGAAAAAGACTTAGATCTCTGGACACCTCTCCCACAGTCTCCACTGCAATCTGCGCCTAGGCCTCCCGCCGAGGAAGCCATGCAAGTGGATCGGTCTCGCCTGACCCTGGAAGAGAGGAATCGCCGTAAGGAAGAGAATCTTTGTCTGTACTGTGCCAGTACCGAACATTTTTTGGTGGATTGCCCTATCCGTCCTCCACGTCTGGGAAACGCACGCTCGCACCCAGCTCTCGTGGGTGTGGCGTCTCTGGATGCTAAGTCGGCTTCTCCACGTCTCACGGTGCCTGTACGGATTTCTACTTCAGCCAGCTCTTCCCTCTCAGCCGTGGCCTGCCTGGACTCTTGTGCTTCTGGGAATTTTATTCGGGAGTCCTTGGTGAATAAATTCCGCATTCCGGTGACCCGTCTTGTCAAGCCACTCCACATTTCCGCGGTCAACGGAGCCAGGTTGGATTGCACCGTGCGTTACCGCACGGAGCCCCTCCTAATGTGCATCGGACCTCATCACGAGAAAATTGAATTTTTTGTCCTTCCCAATTGCACTTCTGAAGTTCTCCTTGGACTACCCTGGCTTCTACACCATTCCCCAACCCTGGACTGGTCCACTGGGGGGATCAAGAGTTGGGGTCCCTCTTGTTCCAAGGACTGCCTTAAACCAGTTCCCAGTACTCCCTGCCGTGACCCTGTGGTTCCTCCTGTATCCGGTCCCCCTAAAGTCGTTAGGGACTCTGCCTGCCACAGAAAATGCCTCTCCCCCCCTTCCAGTCCCTTCAGGCAAGCCTCTGTGTCCCCTCATGGCTCCCGTCCTTGTGTCTCCCTGCCCCGTGCCAAGCTTCACCCTCTGCCCCCCCTCCCCATTCCTACTCCTGCTGTACTGCCTGCCATTGAGGAAACCATCCATTCCTTCCCGGTGTCCTCATCCCAGGGGAGGCAGTCACCGGACAAAAAAAAGGGGAGACCTAAGGGGGGGGGGTACTGTTACGCCTAGCGCTCCGGGTCCCCGCTCCTCCCCGGAGCGCTCACGGCGTCTTTCTCCCTGCAGCTCCCCGGTCAGTTCCGCTGACCGGGAGCGCTGCACTGTCATGGCCGTTGGGGATGCGATTCGCACAGCGGGACGCGCCCGCTCGCGAGTCGCATCCCAGGTCACTTACCCGTTCCCGTCCCCTGCTGTCATGTGCTGGCGCGCGCGGCTCCGCTCTCTAGGGCGCGCGCGCGCCAGCTCCCTGAGACTTAAAGGGCCAGTGCACCAATGATTGGTGCCTGGCCCAATTTGCTTAATTGGCTTCCACCTGGTCCCTGACTATATCTAACCTCCTCCCATGCACTCCCTTGCCGGATCTTGTTGCCCTTGTGCCTAGTGAAAGCGTATTGTGTGTCTAAAGCCTGTGTACCAGAACTTCTGCTATCCACCCTGACTACGAACCTTGCCGCCTGCCCCCGACCTTCTGCTACGTCCGACCTTGCTTCTGTCTACTCCCTTGTACCTCGCCTATCATCAGCAGTCAGAGAGGTGACCCGTTGCTAGTGGATACGACCTGGTCACTACCGCCGCAGCAAGACCATCCCGCTTTGCGGCGGGCTCTGGTGAAAACCAGTAGTGACTTAGAACCGGTCCACTAGCGCGGTCCTCGCCAATCCCTCTCTGGCACAGAGGATCCACTACCTGCCAGCCGGCATCGTGACACCCAGACACTTAGTCTATCCAAGTCATCTTGTGACTTATGCACATCCTCTATAGACTGTACCGTGCTACAAAGCTTGTTGTCATCTGCAAAGATAGAAACAGAGCTGTTAATCCCATCCTCTATATCATTAATAAATAAAAGCAGGCTCACTGAACCTTGGGGTACCCCACTAATAACCGAGGTCCAATCAGTTGTTCTTACTAAAGTGTTTTGAAAACTGTAAAGTAAATAAAAACTAAATTCAATTGAAATGATAAATCCTGTTATGCGCATATTTATTTATTTTTGTATTTAGATTTTCTTAAATTAAAGCTTGAATGATTTTTTTAAACAAGTTATGATAGTTATCTTTTAATCAAAATATTATTTTTCAATTTTAAATATTGAGTGGCTTCAATCCTGCGATCTACAAAAATAACTAATAGCTATAAAAGTACTGTGAAATTACTTAAATAAAGAGGGATATTTATTATAATATGTTGTCACGTTTTCTGTCCACTGTCAATATATAAGTTATGCAGTATTTTAATGTGTGAAAATGCTCAACAAAGAACAGTCCAGATGGTGCCATGTCTTTTTAACTATTCCCAGTAGAATCTTGTGATGTTTATGCTATTGATGTCAGTAAATTTAGTCTCACTGTGTTTGTCAGTGGCTCCCCCATCCGCACAAAATGACAACTATAAGGGCATCTGGAACAATGTGTGGAGATAGAATTCATTTGATTCCATCACATTTGAGACACAATTATACATTGTAAAGGGAAAGGCTTGTTTATCAGACTTGTAACTTGTTTATTCCCCATGGTTCATCTGTTAGTAGTATCCAGTTCCAAATCCAAAATTTCTAACTGATAGTAGTAATAATAATTCTTCAGATCAAATGAAAAAATACCAGCAATAAACAACAAAACTATTGTTTAAGTGATCTAGATCAATTGTGGCAGCTTTAAAATTAGTGATTTTTGTCAACATTTACAATTACACAGGTTGTTGTAGTCTAGCTCCTGTCTCTTGCAAGAGACTTTGTTAGACCACAGTTAATCTCTTTATCCTATGTGAGTGAAGAAAGCTTTAATGGTAATGGTATTTTTATATGATTCAACTTTAAAAAAATGCTTTTAGAGAGGGAAAAGTTGTTGACTTATAGATAAGACACACCTTCCACCTGACGTACAAACCAACATGACATGACATTCTATTGACAAACTAGAAGACCCAATCGACTTGAGAAGACATTTGCAGTATCTAACAGTGAGTCCACCCCTTACATTTTTGTACATATTTTTTTCTATCTTTTAATGTTACAAATTAACTCAACACACAGCCATTAATGTCTAAAACATGGCAACAAAAGTGAGTACACCCCTACATGGAAATGTTCAAATTGGGCCCAATTAGCCATTTTCAATCCCCAGTGTCATGCGATTTGGTAGTGGTACAATATCTAAGATGTACATGGGGAGAAGTCTTAAACTTGGTGTTATCACTCTCATGCTCCCTAATAATGGTCACTGGAAGTTCAGCATGGATCCTAATGCAAACAAACTCTAAAGAAAGTCCTTAGGATGGAATGCATGGTGTCTCAGTTGGACACAGGTTTTCCTTTATCTACACTGCTCAAAAAAAATAATAAAAGGAACACTTAAGCAACAAGTCAATCACACTTCTGTGAAATCCCACTGTCCACTCAGGAAGCAACACTGATTGACAATCAATTTCACATGCTGTTATGCAAATGGAACAGACAACAGGTGGAAATTATAGGCAATTAGCAAGACACCCCCAATAAAGGAGTGGTTCTTCAGGTGGAGACCACAGACCACTTCTCAGTTCCTATGCTTCCTACCTGATGTTTTGGTCACCTTTAAATGCTGGCAGTGCTTTCACTCTAGTGGTAGCATAAGACAGAGTCTACAACCCACACAAGTGGCACAGGTAGTGCAGCTCATCCAGGATGGCACATCAATGCGAGCTGTGGCAAGAAGGCTTGATGTGTCTCTCAGCGTAGTGTCCAGAGCATGGAGGCACTACCAGGAGACATGCCACTACATCAGGAGATGTGGAGGAGGCCGTAGGAGGGCAACAACCCAGCAGCAGGATCGCTACCTCCGCCTTTGTGCCAGGAGGAGCAGGAGGAGCAAAATGGCCTCCGGCAGGTCACAAATGCGCATGTGTCCCCTCAAACAGTCAGAAACAGACTTCATGAGGGTGGTAAGAAGACCTGACATCCAAAGCCTGGGGTTGTGCTTACAGCCCAACACCGTGAAAGACGTTTGGCATTTGTCAGAGAACACCAAGATTGGCAAATTCACCACTGGTGCCCTATGCTCTTCACAGATGAAAGCAGGTTCACACTGAGCATAGGTGACAGACATGACAGAGTTTGGAGACGCTGTGGAGAACATTCTGCTGCCTGCAACATCCTCCAGCATGACCAGTTTGGAGTTGGGTCAGTAATGGTGTGAGTTGGCATTTCTTTGGGGGGAGGGGGAGCACACAGTCCTCCATGTGCTTGCCAGAGGTAGCCTGACTGCCATTAGGTACCGAGATGAGATCCTCAGACCCCTTGCGAGACCATGTGCTGGTGCGGTTGGCCCTGGGTTCCTCCTAATGCAAGACAATTCTAAACCTCATGTGGCTGGAGTGTGTCAGCATTTCCTGCAAGAGGAAGGCATTGATGCTATGGAATGGCCTGCCTGTTCCCCAGACCTGAATCTGATTGAGCACATCTGGGACATCATTTCTCGCTCCATCCACCAACGCCACTTTGCACCACAGACTGTCCAGGAGTTGGCGGATGCTTTAGTCCAGGTCTGGGAGGACATCCCTCAGGAGACCATCCTCCACCTCATCAGGAGCATGCCCAGGCATTGTAGAGAGGCCATACGGCCACAGGGAGGCCACACACACTACTGAGCCTCATTTTGACTTGTTTTAAGGACATTACATCAAAGTTGGATCAGCCTGTTGTTACGCCGAGCGCTCCGGGTCCCCGTTCCTCCCCGGAGCGCTCGCCTCATCCTCGTTGCTGCAGCGCCCCGGTCAGATCCACTGACCGGGTGCGCTGCGGTACCGCCTCCAGCCGGGATGCGATTCGCGATGCGGGTTGCGCCCGCTCGCGATGCGCACCCCGGTCCCCGTACCTGACTCGCTCTCCGGCGGTCCTGTCCCGGCGCGCGCGGCCCCGCTCCCTAGGGCGCGCGCGCGCCGGGTCTCTGCAATTTAAAGGGCCAGTGCACCAATGTTGGTGCCTGGCCCAATCTTCCCAATTACCAATTAGTGTGATCACCTGTGTACTTCCCTATATTACCTCACTTCCCCTGCACTCCCTTGCCGGATCTTGTTGCCTTAGTGCCTAGTGAAAGCGTTCCCTTGTCTGTTCCTAGCCCGTGTTCCTGACCTCCTGGCGTTGCCCCTGACTACGATCCTTGCTGCCTGCCTCGACCTTCTGCTACGTCCGACCTTGCTTCTGCCTACTCCCTTGTACCTCGCCTATCTTCAGTATCTTCAGCAGCCAGAGAGGTGAGCCGTTGCTAGTGGATACGACCTGGTCACTACCGCCGCAGCAAGACCATCCCGCTTTGCGGCGGGCTCTGGTGAAAACCAGTAGTGTCTTAGAACCGGTCCACTAGCACGGTCCTCGCTATCCCTCTCTGGCACAGAGGATCCACTACCTGCCAGCCGGCATCGTGACAGTAGATCCGGCCATGGATCCCGCTGAAGTTCCTCTGCCAGTTGTCGCTGACCTCCCTACGCTGGTCGCCCAGCAAGCTCGTCAGATCGCCCAGCAGTCGCAACAGATAGCGCAACGAGATCAACAGCTGGCATACTTGACCTCCGAGGCACTGCGTATTCAGTCACAGTTACAGCAGCTGCTGCCGCAGATACAGCAACTTCAGTCACAGCAGCTGCTGCCGCAGATACAGCAACTTCAGTCACAGCTACAGCTGCAACAACCATCTCCTCCGCCGGCTCCTGCAACTCCTCCGCAGCAACCGGCCGTTCTTAACCCCTGCTTGTCCCTGCCGGACAAGTTTGATGGGGACCGCAATGATTCTGCCACAGCCACAGTCCAGTCCTTCTTCGCTGAGGTCCGTGGTGTCTTCGAGGAGCCTGCCCGAGCTTCTTCTGCCGAGATTGCCCTGCTGAACCTGGAACAGGGTGTTTCTTCCGTTGGCGAGTACGCCATTCAGTTCCGTGCTCTTGCTTACGAGTTGTCCTGGAATAGTGAGGTTCTCTGCGCGACCTTTAAAAAAGGCCTATCCAGCAACATTAAAGATGTTCTGGCCGCACGAGAGACTCCTGCTGACCTACATGAACTCATTCATCTTGCCACTCGCATTGACATGCGTTCTTCCGGATGGCGTCTGGAGCTCCGCCTGGATATGGACTTTGTTCGCACGAAGCGTTTTTTCTCCCCGGCTCCTCTCTCCTCTGGTCCTCTGCAATCCGTTCCTGTGCTTCCCGCCGCGGAGGCTATGCAAGTTGACCGGTCTCGCTTGACACCTCTAGAGAGGACACGACGCCGCATGGAGAATCTTTGCCTGTACTATGCCGGTACCGAACACTTCCTGAAGGATTGTCCTATCCGTCCTCCCCGCCTGGAAAGACGTACGCTGACTCCGCACAAAGATGACACAGTTCTTGATGTCAACTCTGCTTCTCCACGCCTTACTGTGCCTGTGCGGATATCTGCCTCTACCTTCTCCTTCTCTACTTTGGTCTCCTTGGATTCCGGATCTGCAGGAAAATTTTTTTTGGCCTCTCTTATCAACAGGTTCTACGTCCCTGTGACCA